>NC_081366.1:27705077-28422577 GCF_030684315.1 Stegostoma tigrinum
ACCAATGCTGCTGGTGGTACAGACAGTGAATTTTTTGGTGGATGTGGTGCCAATCAGCCAGGCTGCTATTGACCTGGATGGTATCAAGTTTCCTGCCTTATTGGACCTGCAGTTATCCAGGCAAACGAGCAGTGTTCCTGACTTGTGCCTTGTAGATAGTGAACTAGCTTTGGGAGGCCAGAAGGTGAGTTACTTACAGCAAAATTCTCAAACTCTGACCTGTTCTGTAATTGCAGTGATTTGTTTAAGTCTTAAACATGTATGCACAGAAAAATGGATGTGTTAGCCATGGTAATTCCATTGAATGTCTGAACCTTGAGTTTGCTTCTCTGTTGTTGAAGATTATCACTTAACTGCTAAGCAATGACAAATAACATTAACTCTTCAGATACTGAAATAATTAGAGTGGGACTGAACGCTGCAATCATTAGCAGTTATTGTTATAAACCAAGAGTGTATGAGCACGTGCCCCTTGGATGAAGTGCTCAAGTATGGATGCCATGTTTCGCGGGAAAGGTCATTTGCATCCAAGGGACCCAATACTCCTAGCCCTGTGGAAGCAAATGCCAGCATAGGTCTGAGGAAGGGTCACTAGACCCACAAGGTTAACTCTGACCTTTTACTTCACAAATGCTGTCAGACCTGCTGAGCTTTTCCAGCAACTTTGGTTTTTGTTCCTGATTTACAGCATCTGCAGTTCTTTCAGTTTTTGTACCAGCATAGGTTCTTTTTTAAAAGGAGGATGATAATGGAAATGGCAAAGATTTGGAATCATTGCTTTCTTTAACAAGTACAAAACATGGGCCAAAGGGCCTCCTCTATGGGATTCTAAAACGGTGCTTGGAATTCACAAGCGCACACTTCTCTATAATATTAGACTAAAACACTCTGTCCCATCTGCGGTAGTCCTGCTGACGGGGACTTTGTTGAACATGAAGCAGGATCCTTTTTATCATTGCAAACTAATGCTGTTGCAGATCGCACACCTCCTTCAGCTCTTATCAGCTTCCAACGAACTGGCAAATCGTGCTGTTAATAATCTGTTCATTATAGGTTTTGTGGCACTAACACTATGTAAACATTACTGCTTATTAATGTTGGCCTTTAATACGCAAATCAGGCTCATTTATTCCTAGCTATCATGGTAATACAGTTGAGTTTAAAAAAATTCGGTGCATGTGTTCTTTGGGTTCATTGCTGTAGCCAGTGAACATGTTGCATATTCAGCGAAGTGTTTCCAGTCATTGTCAAGGAGCTGGTAACAGCAAGAAACCCTGTTTTTTTGCATTAGCCTCTGAACTTGAGGTCCCATGACAAGTCATGTTTTGGTATAGTTGGAAGAAGTGCTAGAATTGAGATCTGTTCCCTGGTTTAGGAAGTGAAAAGAGAACCAATATGCTCCTTGTGCATATTGCAATGTGTGGATGTCTGATTAGATCAGCTGCGAGGTCTTGCATGAAAAATTGTAATTTACTGAAGAAATAGTGTCAACAGCATATGTGTAACTGTGCCTTCATAAGACTTGGTATCTTTTGCAGGGAAAAGGTTATGAAACTAAAGACATTGAAGAGGAAATAGTCATTTGGTAGTACAGACCTTGAGTGTTGACTGAAAAAAGACACATTTTGTCAATGTATTTTGTATTTAATTATCGGGTCAGTTCATAAGAAATACCAAAGTAAAGGAAAACTACATTGATATGCTGACAGCAAGTTTTGGTTGGTAGAATCATTGGCATGGAGAATGCATTGAGTGATGATGACAGGGAATTAACCATCAAGCTACGTTTGAATATTAAACACGGCAGGCTGACTCTGGTCCAGGCATTGCTCTGAGAAATGAGACAGAATGGTTGTAACTCATTTTGTTACCTATATCAGAAAGAAAATGTCCACACACTGCATCTGTTCCATCTACAGAAGAGTTGACGGCCATTCTCTGGCTCATTTCTCCAAACAATGTTTCGTTCAATCAGCGTCAACCAGCATGGGTTAAAATTTAAACAAAGTTTGACAATTAACAGTCAGTCATCAGTAACTGGTGCTTTCTGTATGGCAATGCCTCTGATCAGAGTCTACTTGCCTTCCAATCAGCACTGTTTTCTCATTCAATATAATGGTTGCTTTCCCAACACTTTGATAATTGTAAGTTGTCCAAATGAATGCAAGATGTAAAGCCTCAAAATAATATTTTGCCTGAAATCAGCAATTTTGGTGAGTCTGATGCAACATTGTCTCTGAGTCCTACTGAGACCTCAATGCAATTTTGTAAAACACTTCTCAGTAGCTATGCAGTATACTTCTATGGCACCGTACTTGTCCTGTCTCTCCTCTCACTGGAGATGGAATTACTCCCTCCTGTGTGTGTGTGTCCCAGGATTCCCAAAGTTGGTGCCATACTTAAGACACAGTTAGGGTTTAAGCTGGTACCCCATCAGTTCAGAGCTGCACTGCACAGTTCCTTTGTGGGAAGAATTGCCCTGGAGATGGTGGGGGGCCTATGCAACTTGGCACCCTGATTTTGCCAACAGGGATTCAGAAGTTCTGGTGGATGGGGTAGTGCTGAGAAGGGCTGTTCCCTATCCATAAACTTAGAGAAGACTGAGCCACCTTACCTTGCCAGTCTGATCTGAGATTGGCACCAGGTCAGTATGGTGGCAACAGTCTGGAGGAATGTGCAGCAGTACTGCTACGAGTTCAGTGCCTTTTCCATTCTGTGAGGTAAGTGCCATCATTTCTTTGCCATCATCTCTGCTACTTCTCACTCGTTCTGCAACCAGATCAGTTCCCACCAAGTTCATTGCCTGTCTCTCTCACTACTGCAACCAATTCTCTCACCCACTGCAACAACGCACGCCAGTAACCCTGCCTGGTCTTTGTGCTGCCTACTCCCACTGTGTGGAGACCACTGCACATTTCCTGCATCTGTATCAGCATTGACAGCTGTGCCAGCCACTTCCAACTTGCTCATTCCCTCCCTTTTTGCATTTTTCGGGGGAACTATTCCACAATAAAGCAGAAAGAACCAAGATGGTGGTCAGGTGCCCAATGTTTGTCATCTCAACACTGACGAGTTGAGAGCAGTGACTGTTCATGTAGTAATGCTGAAATCTCTATTCCTTGCTGTTCTCCCATTACCACCATTATAAATATACTATCTTAACGTGCACTACGTCTGCTGGATCTATGTACAAAATTGCACCCCATTGCTCTAACCATCATTGTCAGCAACAATGACCAGACAGTGGAGGAAATGGGTGATATATGATGTACGTGTGCTGTTTTCCTCACGAGACGGAGTGGTGCCAGTAGATGCCCAGCTGGGTGTCTGAGAGAGAACAGTGCCAAACTTGACACTTTTTTTAAAAAATAAAATTCCTCTAAATCGAGCTCAAAATGATAGATGAAAGCGTTAGATTTATGCAACAGGAATGTTTTGAGACAGGATATCCTACAAAAAATGTCAACTGAACTCAAATTATATTCCACTGTGATCATTTGATTGGAAATGCAGTTTCAAAGGTGACCTGACCATTTTTATTTGTAAGGGAAATAGAGGAGAACAGTAGAAATTTACTTTAATTTCTAGCTGATCCTGATGACAGCTGTTACACTGTAGAACACAACCCGTGATAACCACCACCATAGTTTTGTTTCTCTTGTGTCTTGCTAGTCCTTTGTGACACACCCATAACTTTTTTTTCAGCATTATGGGCTACATTCTGTTTTCCTGCCAAATTGTTTTGTTTTAATTGTCTTTTAATGAATGATCTTAATTGCATTGACTTCATTTTTAAATGTCACATATTAGTGTACATTTTTGAAACTGGAGTGTAATTGAATTATTAAAAGGAATATTTCTTCAATGTGCATTGTTTTAAAAAAAGTTTATCTCTGTCATGCATGTTTCATCAAATGATGAGTCAATTCTGATGTCTTTTATTCTGACAGTTTACCATGACAGTTGGAAACTTAAACAATACTGGGGAAATTCTTCTGCTTAAGTTTTAATATTGAGCTTTATTCTTAAGGTGGTTTCCTGAACACTGTTACTGAATTCCTGCTGGTGGTTGTGTTCCCTTTGCAGATGAACAAAAAGGATATTACTTGTTCTATCATGGTCATCAAGTTTACTCCATAGACCAATTGAAACAGGGCTGTAATGATAATTAATTGTATGACAGAGACCCTTAGACTGTTCCATGAATTTTCCTCATTGTGCATGTTCTCAGTACATGACAATGTTCTGGTTTATTAAGACTATCTCAGTTTCGCATGTTCTCTGATAATGGTAGAATTATGAACACCCGGACTATAACCTCTTGAGGGTTTCCATGTGGCATCATAAAGCACAATAGTGAAACTAGTCTATGTTCCCACCATAAACCCCAGACTAGAGTTTTGATTCTTGATCCTGAGTATTGTAACTTCTATCAAATTAGAACTGTTTTGTTGACGGTTGATTCTATTTTAGTTTGTGCTTCGTGATCCTATTAATGCAAGTTAATTAACTGGCAAATTTATCAAGCAATTTACAATTATTTACAAGAAAAATCCCATAATTGTTATTAGTAACCTATTATTCTTGAGTCGTGCCTGATTTACTTGTACTTCATTCCTTGTATATCAACATAAATGTATCAATTATTTGTTGAAATCAAAAACTGCAGAAGTAATTAAGTACAATTTTCTTGTTATCTTCATGGGCTTAACATGCGTAGCATTGCTTAAATGACTTTTTTTGTCATTCTTTGAGATGTTGGGTTTTTTTGGTCTTCCTTTGAGATGCGTTACTGTCAGTAAATTTCTTGCAAAAGGTGCCATTGTTTTGAACTGCAGCCTGTGGGAAAGATACTTCTACAAAGTTGTTTGGTAAGGAATTTCAGATTTTTGACTGTGACGTTCTCTTCATGAATGAGGTCATGGATGTAAATCCATCTCAACTACTGTGATCTCTGCCTCTTTCTTGAATCACTCACAAAAACTCAAATGAGAATTGATTATTTGACATTGGTTGCAACCCTCCACTCTCTTTCAAAACTGCTCCCATTTTGATTTAATATCCACCACAATTAATCTAATTCAAAATACCAGTCTTGTGGCATGTTTATCATGTGTTAAAATAATGTTACATCCATTATTGTAATGATCCTAACCTATTTAAAGTAAAAAAAGTTTTCTTTGTAAATAGCAGCTAAGATCGTTCATTTCCATCTATGTTTTTTGTATCAATATTGCATGACTTTCTCAGTGCCTCCATAGATTTATGCAGGGTGTACTGGAGAGAATATGGTACTTGAAACTGGCAGCTCTCCAAACTGACAGGTGATGTGGGTAGTGGAGACTTCTTGGACCCAAACTATTCCCAGTACTTTGCCTGAAAGCAATTGAGCATTTAGGCAAGGTTTAAGAAACAAAAAATGGCCTCACTGGTTTGAGAGCGGACAAGAATCCTGTATTGCCTGTTGCCAAGGAAGCTTGCTGAATTGAATGCCAGTCAAGCATTTAATTGGGCAGCTGTGAGCACCCTCTTGGATCAAGGATCCTGAGGGTGAAAGTCTCTCACCATGAGCTGCTGGACAATGGGAAACTTGCCTCCTTTCATTGCACCAGGCAGGAGGCTGCCTGTAGAACACCCACTTGGGATTACCATGGTGTTACCATGAGTGTTTGTTTTGTGAGGAATGGGATGGGCAAGAAGGGTGGATCTTTGTGCTCCATTTTCCCAGTTTAGGTCCTTCAATAAGGCATTAAATGCCTTTTGAGTGAGTGCTGCAAGACCATTCACTCCTACCCCCACTGCCTACAGGCAACCCTAGCAGGATTTTTTTCTTGAGCTTGCAGCATTGGAAGTCCTCTGCCTGCGGGAGAATGGATACCAGCAGCATCGTGATGAGGGCCCTAAGTGGGCTCAGTTGGTGGCAAGGCTGATGAGAGACTGGACCCCTTTCCTTCCAGTCTGTAATTTGCCCACCCGCCACCCTCCCTCTTGAATTAAATATCAAACACCATCCAGCCCACCCAAAATCTGCCATGTTGAAAGGTATCAAATTCTACCCAGAATCTCCCAGGAATAAAAATGTATCTGAAACAGAGCCGTGTGTTTCATATTGCGGTACCAACATGTACTCGATTCATATTGTTTAGTGGAGGTGACAAGGCTCAATATAATGACGCAAAATACAAGGCATTGACTTTTTAATAAGTAGGATGTTGAATGATTCACTTCCGCAAAGTTATAGAAACAAGTGATTTGTGCCTCTATTTGAAGGGAAGCAAAGAAAAGGGACGCTTCACTCACCACAATACTTGTGGGGTTGTTGGTTTGCTCAACCGCTTCCTTAGTTCCACCTCTGATGTGGGAGTCATTGCAGCTGCATCATGTTTCTATGAACTCATGAGACCAAAGTGTTTCATATCTACGCTGACTATATCAAAAGCTGATTCTGTAATCGGGATCACTCACATTAATCTGTAGTTTTTTTTTTAATCAGCCTTGTATATTGTCCCAGAATTTGGCAGTGAAATTGCAGATGGATGTTGCATTTCAAATCTAGACCCAGGTACCGTAGTTTTCCCATTTTTTTTTTGGTCTGGGATGGTTTATCCATATGTTGATCAATTCAGGGCTGCAGGGGCCTCTTTGTAGCATAAATGGGTATATAAAATAAAGATGCCTGTTAGGTGAATATACAACCCTTGTTGTACTTGTGTAATTTAATGTGTTTAGATGGGCCGAATGGCCTTACTTCCACTCCTATGTCTTATGGTCTTTCTTCCACTTTTTCCATCCAAAAATCCATCATGAAAGTTAGATACAAATGTTGTTGATTTTGTTTTTGACTTGTCAGACAGTAGGGGGCACAATGAAGCATATTTTCATACTTACTGGTGTCCATTAATTGCTGAAAAATGGTCCTGTTTGGTTTGGTATGCACATGACAAATGTTGTTGACTTTTTGTCAGTTAGCAAACATTTTGCTCCTTATTTTACTAAATTGCAAGAATTTTAAAAAGTGTTTTCAAATTCTAGATTTCAGTGTAGCAAATGTTGTCACTGTTCTGTGCAACCACCACATCTAAGCGTTGTGGAGCCACTAGCTTAACTAAATTGGCTTCTAACCTCAGTTGAATCCAGTCAGCTAAAGGGAAGTACAGTAGCACTAAGAAAATGCTTAGTTTCTACAAGTGACATTCATGTGTTTCCTTCTGACCAACAGTGGCTGAATATGGTGTAGAATTGACTTTCCAATGCAGGAAGCATGTGAACCGTGAATGGAGGAGAGTGGATTTATCCTTATCAGAAAATATAAATTCACACAAGCCATTTTTCAACTAAATTCGTTGTTCTCTTTTCAAAATGGATTAGACTATAAACTTTTTTTTCCCCCCCCATCCATTCTATACTACACCGCACTCCCAGTTGACAAGACAGTGTAGTATCACTTTGAAACTGGGATCTAAAAGATACACAACAGTGTTCAGGCTAATGTTTCAACCAAGATTTTGTTTTGGCCTTGAGGCAGATTTACAGGCACTGCAGAACAAAGATAGGAAATTATGCAAAACATCTTTGACGGCCATGATTACTGTGTGTGGGTGTGTAATTTTTAGAATATACTTATTGTTCAGTGGCAGTTCGCCAATCCACTAAGTAGAGCACAGCCTTTTGCAACACCCACAGGTGAACATTTCCAGTGTTTAGTACTTACAACTCTCCTTCACCCTTCTTTCCCTGCCCCCAGAGTAGCAATTTAAATAAGAGGTGGTCAGATTAAGGTGGATTAGGAAAGGCCGTTATGTACAGTACATAATATAATTGAGATATACTAGTTCTTGATGACCCTTCCACTCCCGAAGGAGAGATCTCATTACTGTTCAGTTAAAAGTGAATATGTATCTTAATGTAAAACATTTTATAGAAGGTATTTTACTAGTCTGACTTGCTTTAGAATATCTTCTAAACTATTGCATTTTGTAATGTGTCAAAAGGCAAAGGAAGAATACATAACATGGGCTGTAAACATTTTATTCCTAATTATAATCAAAAGTTCAGACTTGAATCCTTTGTTTTTTTTCCACAGCTGGTCTCTATCTTGTGACATTGAGTCACATCACGAGTTGAGTCACATGAGGTAGATAGACACAACACACCTTAATTACAATGCTGTTTGGAATGTACTTTTACAATAGCTTTCTATTTGGCAAGTATCTTATTGCAATCTGACTGTAACAGATGCAAATTCGCAAAAACATGTTGTGAAATCTTCCAGGTAGATTTCAGTTGTAATATGATTTGTTAAATCATGTAAGCATAGTCAAACTTTCTGGTTGGTTAGAAACTAAAAATTGCCTTTTAATACAGATCATGTCTTATTTGTTAAGAACACAACTGCTCTGGCATTCGAAAGTGACTTCATTTAATGACCACCTATAGTTCAAAAGTCCTCTCTCTGCATCATTTAACTTCCCTGTGTTTTAATTCTTTGACTAAACAAGTCATTCAGAAATTTTGGGTTAAAGCAAATTGTCTTGAGGAAGAAGGAAAGGCTGATGTTAATTAACATGTTTCATTTGAATGGTTTGCTTGTAAATTGAAATTAAAGAGAGATTAAAGATTCCGTAATCGGATTGCTTTTTCATCCGACTTGACAAGATGGAGAACTTTGATTATATTTAATCAACTGTGCAATAGACAGATTATATAATGTGTGAACTTTACTGGAGATCTAAAAAAAATTACAGTTAGACCAAAGATTAGCATATGTACTATCTTACCGTTTTGGCGAATGGATGTTTGTTTTGCAGCCCTTTTGCTTTTTTTTGTATGAATTATGTGGAAAATGTTCTCCCAGCTCTATCAACTTGACAGTCCTGTGAAAACAAGAGGCTCAGTCTTGTTCCAGCCTGATACAGTCAAAAGAGAATTGACCAGAGCTAAGCACAATATTAACAATTAATTAACAGTTTTAAAAAAAAATCTGGTTTGGAAATGGGGGTCAGGCATTGATTAATTTGTCTTTTTTCAAAAGCTGGGGTTCCTGAACAAACCGTCACAGCTCACTAAAGAACCTGGCTTTGCATCTGACCTGTGAGAGTTTTAGGCTGCCCTTGCTGTTATTCACACATGTGGCATAGGACCTGTTGCAGGAATATGTGCACTCAACTTGTGATAATGGTAATGCATATGATTTTCATTGTTTTTAAACCTCGAATGACCTTTACATTATGTCCCTGTGATTTCTGTATGAGCATATGATTTAGGAACACGAGTAGGCCACTTGCCTCTTGAACCTTCTCGCCAGTCTCTCATGGCTAATCTAGAGGTCTCAGTTCCACCTTCCTGCCTACTGCTGATAACCTCTGACTTCCTTATTATTCGAGAATTCATCCAGCAACACTGCTGAGAAGTGGGATCCTTCAGAACTTCTTCAAAAGCACTTTTTGAGTCATGCTCCGTGGTTGAACAACTTTTATTTGCTACTGATACAAATGTACCATCTGTCTTAGCCCCAGAAAGAGTAAATTGAACAGTTGAGATTTGCTCATGTGATCTGGGGTTTTTTTTAAACCTTCTATTTCACAGCCAATTCAAATTCTGGCACAGTCTGCGAGCCCTGATAACAAAATCTGCAGATTAATTTACGTGACCCAAATCTACTTTTGATGTAGTCAGAACAGATTTGAACTACTTTTGATCTCAATACCTTTCTCTCCACCTTTAAAAGACACTCCATTAGACCTAAAACAAAAACAGAAATTGCTGGAAAAGCTCAGCAGGTCTGGCAGCATCTGTGGAGTGAATTCAGAGTTAACACTTGGGGTCAAGTGACCCTTCCTCAGAACTCCGTTAGGCTTATCTCTGAAAATTTGTTTCACCATCAGTCTTAATATTTCCTCATATGGTGCTGTTGATTTTTATTATGCTCCTGTGTAATATTTTCTAAACTTTATGATTGAAATTGCAAGCTTTTGTCATTTGAAAGATCAGATGCACCATAGCCCACCCTACACAAGTGATTAAAGCACCTTGAGGTTGACCATATCGTTGAAACAGATGTAGTGTAGTGACAATGGAATCCAGCGTGGAAAGCTCTTGCAATGCCACCCTTGGTGCAATTGTCACGGCTCCCATGCTGTCAATTACACGTTGTGATCATTGCAACTTTTTTTTATTGTCATTGTGAGATTTTCATATAACTGGGAATGCATCTGCTGTAATGTTATTGGAGACCAGGCATTGAAACATCTGAGCCTGCCGATGTAGTTCTCCATTGTTGCAGTTTTACTTCTTTAGCCTGGATTACACAATTAAAGAACAGTGCTGCAAAAAAAAATGCATGATGACCTATTTTGTTCTCATATCAACTTGGAGTATTTCTCATTTTCTTTTCATAAGTGCTGTGCATTGTAGCAAATTGCAATTTTTTGATAGTCTCCTTATAAGCCTTTTTTCTGGAGAACAACTTGTGCTATTTATTGGAGTTATTGCAGCAAGAGGGAAGTTTTAACTCTGGAAAGGAAACTTCTCTGTATGTTTATCGACTCAAATGAGAATCAGATCTTGTCGTTTATGGATTGACTGGTATGGTTTTAGTAACAGTGTGCAATTAATAGTTAAATTGACAAAAGGGAAAGTATCAGTCAAAAATTCAAGTATAGTTTGTTATGGTTTGTTTTAAAAAATAATCAGTACCAGCCAGTATTGCATAGGATTGTTTGGTAAACTGCGACTTATTTATTGTATTGTGTTTGACAAAGGACATTGAACAAGTGTCGTTGTGTTCAGCTGGATGAATGTACAGGGTTTTTGTTAGAGTGAAATGATGGAAAATAGAGGGTTCGATTGGAAGAGTACAGGCTCTAGAGAGCTTGCTAATGCAGGGATTGGTTGGCAGGCTTCGGTGTAGACCCAGGTGGTACAGTCAAGTCACATGATTGCTTCTCGTGCCTCAGTCAGCAGAAGATGCCTGTCACTGCTGCAAGATTGAAGGCATCCTGATGCATCAAGGAATGTGCTGGGCTGTAGTGGGAAAGAGGAGAGAGCAGGAGGAAGTGCTCTTTGCTGCTGCTTATCATTTGGATTGCCTGATCATTTGTGAGCTAGATTCCACTGCTGCTGAAACCAGCATTACGAGGAGTTTTAATCTGTAAACAAGTAATGCACTCTAGTTCACGAAGAAATTTGAGCTAAACGATATTTGCTGTAACAAAGTCTCTGAGAATCTGTACTACTATATGTTTCTGTTGGTGCATGTTTGAGCATGGAATTACCTTTGACTGAGTGTTGTTCATATCTCTATGTGTGTCACCTGACAGCCTTGTGCTTCAGGATGAACCTAATACAGAGCTATTCTTAGGAAGGGAGAGCGAGCAAAGAAACCTTTCTGTGGATTATATAGCTGGACATTGCAGCAGGACAATGTTACCCAGGTAATTTATTTATCAAATAAAAATATGAATTAAGAACTTTTTAATGATCTCGAAACAGTTGTCCTGCTGGAGCCGACATAATTTTTAAAAAATGATTTTATTGCAACAGCTGCTAATGTTGTTTACAAAAGTTTCTGTTTGTACTGAATTTGCGCTTTTTTGAAATATTTCTTGGGAATGTTTTCTAACTGGAAGGGAATATAGGGTTAAAACTTTAAGTTCTTAACTAATGGTAAAAGATGTTGCATTTTCCATTCTGTTTACTGAAGTTGCATTTTATCTGTTTGATTTAAGCAATGGGGAAGTCTCCTGAAGAGTTGTTGACCAGTTTGCATAGAATGTGCGGATATTCATGGAGAAGGTAGTAGTTAAAGAAAAATAGGTATCTAATATTGGTTATCACATCTAAACTCTTTTGTAAGAGGTTCCTGAAAGGATTAATGGTACTGGGAGTTCTGCATTGCAAACACAGCTTTTCAGCTTTCATCATCTAGTAACTATCATGGGTCTTTTTCCAGGATTTCACATTTACTTGTAGATTTCAGGTCAGTTACTTGAGGCTTCCACACTGAGTAGTGTTCTGATTATAATGGGATTGGCCCGATTTAATCTCATTGTATTGGAACTGATATACCTTAATTTTGTGTCATTATAAGTGGCATTGATATCCCTCATGTTGATGAGAGTCAGTTTTTCCACTTTTGGAACTCGGGTTCCACGATTACCATCTATCATACTGTCAAAGACTGATAAATAGAGTTTTTGCATTTTCATTACACTCCCTAAAATTGTTAACACAATAAACTTTCATACTATTTGAGGTGTAGTATCACAAAATAAACACGTTGATGTTTTGGCTATTTTTGAGCAGAAGAGATTTTGATCACTGCTAGCAGAGATGCACCATGTCTGTCCTAATGATTCTAGCCTGTGTAGAAACCACCCACAATCTGACACAAGTATTGCAAGCTAATTCTGTAACCGGTGCTGGTGATTTCTGACTTAAGAACAATCCCGTATAGGGTGTATTAATCTTAAAGATCTGACATGCAAATATTTGTGTGGCCCCATTGCTATTTTATGCTCGTAGAATCCTTCCAGTGCGGAAGCAGGCCATTTGGCCCAATGAGTCCACACTGGCCCTCCGAAGGAGCATCCCACCCTGACTCATTCCCCTACCCCTGCATTTCTTCATGTCTGCCCCAAACATCCCTAAACACTGGTCAATTTGGCATGGCCATTACCACATCTTTGGACTATGGGAGGAAACCGGAGCACCTGGAGGAAACCCATGCAGACTCGGGAAGAATGTGCAAACTCCACACAGACAGTCACCCAAAGGTGGAATTGAACCTGCATCCCTGTCACTGTGAAGCAGCAGTGCTGACCACTGATCCACCGTGCTGCACGGTGCTATATGGTGTCATGATTTGCATTGAAGTAAACTAATGAATGTCCTGAAGAACAGAATCTGTTTGTAATCTTGGCACTGCCTGTACTGTAACATGAAAGCAACTTAAAACTCCCTCC
The DNA here is from genome assembly GCF_030684315.1 of Stegostoma tigrinum. Lineage (NCBI taxonomy): Eukaryota > Metazoa > Chordata > Chondrichthyes > Orectolobiformes > Stegostomatidae > Stegostoma > Stegostoma tigrinum. Next base: position 27,718,040 of record NC_081366.1, read on the forward strand.
CTCCAATATACCCCAGTCGAAGAATAGTAGCTCTGAACCTGACACTTCCTTCCTTCTTAATAGTTTGTGCTGAATTATGTTAATGCACTAAGATGATTGATGTGCCAGTAAAGGTGATTTTGTCCTGGATGGTATCAAGGTTATTGAGCTGTTGGAGCTGCACCCATCCAGGCGAGGCAGAGGGTGTTAGTATTCCATCATACTGCTGAAAGTGCTTTTGCAAATAGTGAACAGGCCCTGATGAGTCAGGAAGTGAGTTGCTGCAGGATTCATTGTCCCTGACTGTGATTCCTGTGGCTACAATACGTGTATGAAATGCATACAGAAGTTGTTGGAGAAACTCAGCAGGTCTGGCAGCACCTGCAGAAAGAAAACGGTTGGCCCTTCTTCCTAACGTTGTGTTTTTTGTTTTTATTTCACATTAGTGGTTTATTCCAGTGTTTAATTCACTGCCACAACTCTTACAGATATGTCCATCTTGAAGAATTTCTGCCCTTCATTTCCAACAGGATTTCCATTTAAATCTGTCTTGTTGTTCATCATTATTACTTTCTTGTTTTCCCTCTTAGCCTCCAGAATCCACAGTTTTTTGTTTTACTGGTCCAGTTTCAGACTCTGGTCAGTGGTAAAGCCTGGGATGTTGGTTCTGGAGGATTTAGTGATGGTAGTGCCATTAGACTTCAAAGGGCTATGGTTAGTTTCTTGCTGGTAATATCTGTTGCCTGATACCTGAGGGGTATAAATATTACTTGCCACTTATCAGCCCAAGCCTAGATGTTATGAAGGGTTTACTGCATATGGATATGGTCGCTTCAGTATGAGAGCAGTCAGGAATAGTGTTGAACATTGTGCAATCATCAGTAAACATTCACACCTCCTGATGATTATGATGAAGGAAAGGTCATTGTTGAAGCTGCTGAAGATGGTTGAGCTTAGCACACAACCCTAAGGAATTCCTGCTGAGATGTCCTATGACTGAGATGATTAACTTCTAAGACCACAAACAATGACATCGTTTTTGAGCAAGGTATGACTCCAACTGGTGAAGAGCTTTGCCCTGATTCCCAATGTCTTCAGTTTTGCTGGGGTTTTTTGATGTCATATGCTACCTTGATGTCAAGGGCAGTCACCATCATCATCTTTGAAGGTGTTGAAGGACACGCTCATGGGAGCTGGATACGATGCTCAGCTCATTGATTTGTCAGTTCTGACATGCCACATTGAAAACTGCAATGACCTCCACAGAATACAGACACAGGATATGCCTGAGAGTGTACTCTTCGTTGCCCAGTACTTCCTGGGATCGGAGAAACTAAACCATGTTCTTCGTAGCCTTCAAAGCATTACCGATGACAATGAGCATCTTGCCAAGATCTTGCCCACACCACCACTTATCACCTTCAAACAACCACCAAACCTTTAAACAGGCCATTGTTCACTGCAAACTACCCAGTCTTCAGGACGACATCAACCACAAAACCATACAGCCTGTGCAAGCCAAGTCATATCATTGACATAGACACTACCATCACACGTGGAAACACCACCCGCCGCGTGCATGGCAGATACTCATGTGATTCAGCCAGTGTTGTCTATCTCATACACTGCAGTCAAGGATGCCCCGAGGCATGGTACATTGGTGAGACCATGCACATGCTACGACAGCAGATAAATGGATGCTGCTCAACAATCGCCAGACAGGGATGTTCCCTCCCAGTGGGGGATCACTTCAGTGTTCAAGGGCATTCGGCCTCGGATCTTTGGGTAAACGTCCTCCAAAGGGAACTTGGGATGCACAGCAACACTGAGTCACCAAGCAGAAGCTAATAGCCAAGTTCGAAATCAATGAGGATGGTCTCATCCAGGATCTTGGGTTTATGTTGCACTGCAGGTATCGCGCTCTCTCTCTCGCGCGCACACACACGTAAATCTATGGGGTGAATTTGTATTTGCAGATACATTCTATTTTGTTCTCAAAGCACACAATTTATAGACAATCAGTCAATGTGGCATTTTATAAATTCCTCCTTTAGAAATAAAACCAGTCTGACTCCAAACCAAAAAACAAACAGATTCTAAACACAGCCTCACACCTAACATGCATTGTCTGATTTAAAATGTCACCTCTTCTTTACACTGATAAAATCTTTAGTTCTCTCAGGACTGTGACTTGAAAGGAATTTGCGGATTTAAATATACATATTAATCAATTAAAACATCCTAACTGATTAAATATTTAATAGCATTTTAGGTTTGTTTAATACATCCTCATCAGTGGTGTGTCTATTTGATCTTTTACTTATAAATTCTGTGTGATATTACCTCTCTCAATAACACCTGAAGGAGGAGTGAGGGTCTGAAACCTTGTTTTGAAATAAACCTGTTGGACTATAACCTGGTATCATATGGTTTCTGACCATGTCCTCCTTTTTGGAGTTCACCTTTTTTGTCCATGTTAGAACTAAGGCAGTGATAACACCAGGAGTTCGGTGATCCTCCTGGAACAATAGGAACAGAAGTCGGCCATTCATCTCCTTGAGACTGTTCCATTTTTCAATGAGATCATGGCTGATCTGTGGCTTAACTCTAAATACCCGCTGTTAGCTCATATCATTTAATACAGTTGCTTAACAGAAAAAAGTCTGTCTCAGTTTTAAAACTAGTAAGTGAACCAGCATCCACTGCCATTTCTGGAACAGAGTTCCAAACATCTACCACCCTTTGTGTTTCGATGCGCTTTCTAACATCTGTGCTGAATGGTCTGCCCCTAACTTTTAAACTGTGCTCCCTGGTTCCCCAACCAGTGCAAATAGTTTATCTTTATCGACTGTTTTTTTTCCTGTTAATCTCCTTAAAGACTTAATCCAAACTGAGCATTAGCAAAAGGGTTATTCTTTTGCAAGTGCCGCTTGACAGCACTATCGATGACCCCTTTCATTGCTTTGATGATTGAGAGGAGATTGGTAGGACACAGGTTGGTTGGGTTGGATTTGTCTTGCTATTGACAGGACATACCTGGACAATTTTCCACATTGCTGGGTAGATGCCAGTATTGTAGGTTGAGTGGAGCAGCTCCCCATCACTCTTGATTATCGACGCAGACTTAGTTTTTTTTAACCGTTACTATTCTAACAAACTCTGACCTCTCCCCACCGTTATGTTTGATCTTCTGAACGGATAAATACAGGTAACACTGGAAAGGATATAGCAGATGAGGGGACAGGAAAGCTAGAAATGCTAATGATGAAAGCAATGCTCTGTGTGCTACTTGAATCTTGTTCTTTGTGCTATGCCAGCATCTGCTGAATTCATTTAATACAATATACTTGTTTGTTCTGTTCTCCTTTCCTTAGCATGTAACCAACTGCATCTATTTAAAGCCAAGGCTGAGAAATATTTATACTGCTAAAATTAGCATTTGTTTGTTTCTGCTAAAAAGGCATATTTTACTAAACAATGCAGTAATGTATGATCGGTTAAATCAGATACTTCATAAAATCTGTCAAATGTTTTAACATGCTTCACACAATTATATTTTCTCATTGCTTTATATCCAGGAACTGCATAGCAAACTCATTCGAGGTCCCATCCTCCAAGTTCATGCTGTTAAAAGTTGTTTATTCCTTGCCTTCTCATGCTTATACTATTTGCTGAACTGTTGCTTTAGTTGAAGTGCAGCTTCTCAATGCATTAATTTCTGTGCTGGTGTGATGCATTATTGCTTAATGTGTAGAGTAGTCAAACTGGTGAACCAGCCAATGCAAATAAGTAGGTGTCTTTTACTTTAATTTAAATATGTGTTAATTATTCTAAAAGGCAACTGTAGTCTTGTTGATTTCAAAAAACACTTGTAGTATCTTGGACTCAATTTGAGAAGAAATGTATTTTTGTTCTAACGCTAAGAGTTCTGAGGATAAAATTACTTTCTTAAAAAGTACAGAAACATTTTATTAACTGGCACCTATGGGACCTAACAGGTGATCAAATATTCCCACTGATCAAGTGGTGGAGGGAGTGGATGCTTGTGGCTGCAGTGCCAATCAAGCGGACAGCTTTGTCCTGATGGTGTCAAACTGCTTCAATGTTGTTGGAACAGCATTCATCCAGGCAAATGGGGAGTATTCCACACACTCCTGACTTGTGCCTTGCACATGACAGTCAGGCTGTGGGGAGTCAGGAGGTGAGTTACTCACCAGAGTGTTTCTGGCTTCTGATTTGCTTTTGTAGCCAATGTGTTTGTGATGAGTCCAATTGAGTTTTTGTTCAGTGATAACCCCAGGATGTTGATGGGGGAGTTTAGTGATGGTAATACATTGCATGTCTCGTCTTGGTGATGGTCATTGCCTGGCATTTGTGTATTGTGAGCCCACGCCTGAATATTGTCCAGGTCTTGTTGCATTTGAACATTGTGTGCTTCAATATGAGAGGATTTGCGAATGGTACTGAACTTTGTGCAATCATTGGTGAACATCCCAACTTCTGACCATATTGTGGAGGGAAGGCCATTGATGAAACAGTTTAAGATGATTGGGCTGAGGTCACCACCCTGAGGAACTCCTGCAGAGATGTTCTGGAGCTTAGATTACTGATGTCTAACAAAGACAAACCATCTTCCTATGAGCTCGGTATAACTCCAAGCAACAGAGTTTGCCCCCTAATTTCTATATTCTAGTTTTGCTAGGGCTCCTTGATGCCACCATTTGTCGAATGTGATCTTGATGTCAAGGGCTGTCACTCTCACTTCACCTCTGGAATTCAGTTCATTTTAAAAATTTTTCTCAATGTTTTGAACCCAGGCTGGAATAGGTCAGGCGCTGAGTGACCCTGGTAGAACCCTGGGCATTGCTGATCAGTGTCACTTGATAGTGCTGTTGATGACCCTTTTCCATCACTTTACTGATAATGAAGAGTAAAGTGATGAAGAGGTAATTGGCTGGGTTGTAATTGTTCTGTTTTTTTATGTACAGGAATACACGGGCAATTTTCCACATTGTTGCATAGTGTTGTAACTGTGCTGGAAGAGCGGCAAGTTCTGGAGCACAAGTCTTCAGTACAATTTCCAAAATGTTGTCAGGGGCCATAGGCTTTGACTATCCAGCCTCTCCAACCATTTCCTTTCCCATCATGTGGAGTGAATGGAATTGGCCAAAAGCTGGTATCTGTAATGCTGGGTATCACTGGAGGAGGCCAAGATGGATCATCCACTGGGCACTTTCGGCTGAAGATTGCTGCGAATGCTTCAGCCTTATCTTGGATCTGATCTGTTGGTTGTGGCATCGCTTAGGTGTGGGCTATATGGCTCATTGCTTAGCTGCTTGGCATGCAAGTAGTTCTTTTGGTAGCCTCACCAGGTTGACACCTCATTTTTGAGTATGATTGCTGCTCCTGGCATGCTGTCCTGCAGTCTCCATTGAATCGGAATTGATCCCCTGGCTTGATAGTAATGGTTGAAAAAGCAACTCTCTATGTTCTGACGAAGGGTCTAGACCCATAACGTCAGCTTTGCTGCTTGACCTGATGTGTTCATCCAGCTCTACACCTTGTTAATTCAATATGCTGTTGGTGTGACCCACAGATTGACAGGTAATTGACCTTATTGTCAGATCCTAAATTTGTAGAGTTCTAGCCTAGGAGCCAGAAAGGGCAAGTTGACCATCAGAAGTGACTATATCACTAATAAAGTGAGAGTGGCCATTGAGGGAACACTGCGGGACATCATAGCTGATCTCATCCCTGGTTAGCATCCCCATGATAGTTTTGTATCAGGACACAAATAGGGTCATGGTGATTTGTCACCCAGCCACTATGGCTTTTCAGGGTGCCGCGAGGAGTTATCTGCTCAGTCATTTTGAGTGGAGGTGGGACGACCTGTAGACTGATCATGGTGGATGGCAGCAGTGGGCTTGCGGCTATGCAGATCCACAACGATGCAGATTGTGTTGCAGTAAAATTCTGCTGTTGATGGCCCACAGCATCTCATGGATGTCTAGTGTTGTGTTGCTAGATCTGTTTGAAGTCTGTTCCATTTGGCACAGTGAGAGTGCCATGTAATGTGATAGAGGGTATTTTCAATGTGAAGGCAGAATTTCAGCTCCACCAGGACAGTATTGTTAAGAGTGATCAGCACAAACACGGAAATAGTATCTGCAGCAGGCAGATTGCTAAGGATAAGGTCAAGTATGTCTGCCTGCGTGTTTCTGCCTGTACAAACTAGCGTACTTCTACTGTACGACAGTCCGCCCCAAAACCAAACTCTGTACCACATAAAGGACCTAGGAATACACTGTAAATTCCATTTCAGAATAATCTTTCTTTGCATGAAATATTCTTCTGTAGAACCTTTTTTCCATTCTTTGTGCCATGTTTTCCACCCCAAAGATAACTCCAGAATGTTTTAAGGAAGTGTGGGGATTAAATGTAAGCAATGAAATAGCAAAAGAGGGACGGGAGAGAAAGTTGAGGCAGAATGTAGGAAGGTCAGTTCAAAAACGTGAGCAAAAAGTACTGTGTTTCATTCATTTTGTCCCTTTGGAGGACCTTAAGAGGTGCTTTGGCTAAATGGTTACACTGTTGTAGTTTTTGTTTTTAATTAGATCCTGCTGACAGTTTTTTTAGATATGAGTTTCTGGTCCTCCAATAATCATACACATTCCTCCTGCACATCCCTTTTATGTCTGAATCCGTGGCTGCTGGATATGTACATCAAAACCCGTACCTGTACCATTTGGAGCAAGTTGCCTTCTTGTGCTAGCGTCAAATATATAATTCCTAATTATTATGAGATTATAAATACTTCTGAGTCATGTGTGCCAATTTGAACATATTCCATTCCATTGAAACAAGGGAAATCCCTCCTTTATGTATATTGGACCAATCATCAGTGAAGATGCTACAAAAAGAAAGGATAGCTTGGCCAAAGATATTTGCTATCACCACCAAACCATAGTCAAAAATCTTTCAAAAATCACATCCCCAATTCCAAACCATTTCCAAGTGCCTTGGGAAGCTTGGAGTTAAGAAAATGCATTATGATATCAAGGCAACCTGCAGTATGGGCATATTGTATTCTGTTGAAACCTAATCTGTAAATACATGAAGTGCAACAGCTGAAAATGTTCATGTTTACCTTGATGTAATATTTAATAGCTAAAGGAGAATTTGTGTGATTGCAGATCGTGTATCATCTGGGGGAGAAATAAATTACCCACTAATTCCTTTTAATGTCTTGACCTACATTCTCACATTTTCTTTCCCCTTGCCCCTCTGGTTCAGTGCTTTTTTTAAAAAAAAATGCTAAGCTAATGTGAACTATGATGTCCTGAACCAGGCATAAACTGGAATCGATAGAGCAGAAAAATAATTTGCTGCCAAGCCTCCATCAATGTTTTCGTGCACAGAGAATAAATATTTCTGAATTTAATTTCTTTGCTTGTTCTGTTTTGCCTGTTGTGTCTCATTATTAACTGCATGGTTTTTGCTTGTATGTTGATGACATCAACTCCACCTTCTCACCATTCTCAATTTTTCTATTGTTACTAGATTATCAGCATGCTTGTTTGATGTCCAGTGCAAGCTTAGGCAGACGTTTCTTCCATTTGAACATAATAAGGAAAACTGAAGCCATCGTTTTTTTTTAGTTTCAAATGCACGCTCTTTTCCCTAGCTACTGACTTTGCCTGCTGAGTCTGAGCCAGAGCCAAACAATTTGCAGACCAGATATCATATTTGTATCTGTGCTATCGCTAAGACAGCCCATTTGTACCTTTGGTATAACTTGACTTTTCCTCTTGTGTTGGCTGATCCCCTTTGCTTCGTTATCACTAGATTTGACTTGCAACATACTCCTGGCCAGCCTCCACATGCTAACCTCTGTAATCTTGAGGTCAGCCAAAAATGTAATGCATTGTCCCTGCTCCAGGGCTGCCCAAATCTCTCTTCTGCATGACTCCATTTTAACATTAGATGCTTAACATGATTCCAGGTGCCAACAAAAATAAGACTGTGTGATAAAACAGTGTAGTGACATTCAATTAAGTTTAAATTTAATATAATTTAGGTTTTCATATTATCCATCTTGATTGTCCAACCTGTAGCCCACAGACAAATTTCAGGCCCACCTGAACTTTAATTCAGCTCTTGAACCCAGCTTTCAAAATACAGGAAAGTGGAAGTGAAAGATTGCGCAATGAACTGCTTCTCCAATCAAATGCAGTTTCTGTCTTGTGTTACTGTTAGCTACACTGTTGAGTGTATTATCATTTGTATATGATAATTTTAGGAGCAATATGCATGTGAATACAGGCGGTGTCTGACTCGCGAACGAGATCACATATGGGGGTGTATTAGCAAGAAACATCCTCCCCCCACCCCCCCACGAGCATTTCCTCGTACTTACAAATGTCAATATATTGTCATGCATTGTATTCCAACTTGCATAAAAATCAACATGCAAACATACTCAAAAACAGAACCCGTTCATGACCCAGGGACTGTCTGTAGCTCCATTCTCTCTGAGGTGTAGACACTAGCAGTGGTGGCCCTGCATGTGACTAGGATGACACGTCAGGGAAGAAGTTATGTATTTGCAGGGGAAGGGAGTCAAGATCATGTTGTTTCATTTGGTAGGGGCAAGACTTGAGTCACTCACCGGTGCGAGCACCTTTATAGGCCGAGTCATTGGAAGGTTGAGTTAGAGAGTGTATGAAGGCTTCATATTTAATTATTCATATTAATTATTCATATTTAATGGGATAGTGTAGGGGGAGGGGCTTAGATTAGTTCACAGGTCGGCGCAACATCGAGGGCCAAAGGGCCTGTTCTGTGCTGTATTGTTCTATGTTCTAATTTTAGTTTTCAGTTTGAAGGCCTGTGGAAAAAATTGTTTTCTAGTTCTGTGGTATATCTGGATTTTGTTTTTAGAAAGGCAATCATTGAAAAGTTTCTTTGGCTATTGGGACATTATTTTAACAAGGTATTCCTTGGAAGTGACATGGTTTCATCTAATTACTTGGACTCGTGGGAAAATCTATGACTGAGTTTGGGACTGAGAAGTCTAGGTTTCCTTAGAGTTTATTTGCTTAGTTTACAGTTGGGGAAGGACTGCCCTAACTCATACCGTTGCCTTTCTGACACACTTGTTGAGAGTTCAGTGTGAAACCTAATTATCCTCTTGAAGATGTCTGGAAGACTGCTGAATACTGTTTGCTAAGCGAGCTATATCTGCCAAAACCCAAGAGACTGCTGCATGTGTCTCGTGAGTTGTCTGCACATGCCAGAATCTTAGATCAACATCCACATGAACATTCTAAGCCTTATTAACTTCTTTTATTCCTTCAGAAGTGGCCAAAAGTGTTTTCTTCCAAAGTGAATCTGGACTGGAAAAAGAAATTGGCTACTTGCTCTGTCTGCGTGCTTTGGGAACAGAGAGAAACTTTTTATTTCATTTTCTAGCCTGTCTGTCTGTGTGTCTCCCCCTCTCTCTCCCCCCTCTCTCTCCCCCCTCTCTCTCCCCCCTCTCTCTCCCCCCTCTCTCTCCCCCCTCTCTCTCCCCCCTCTCTCTCCCCCCTCTCTCTCCCCCCTCTCTCTCCCCCCTCTCTCTCCCCCCTCTCTCTCCCCCCTCTCTCTCCCCCTTCCAAAGTTCCTTGCCCCACTTGTTGAGCAAAAAGAAAATGTTCAATAGCTCTGCTACTTGGCTCTGTTCGATGGTCATCTTTATGAATTTACTCTTTTTAAAATGGTCAAGTTATTGTTTTGTCATTGCTTGGCAAGTTATTTATTTGTTTTTTTCATACCTCCATGTTTATTTGGAACTTCACGTTTTAATATTATGTCAAACTCTGTCTTTCTCATTTGCTCATCAGACCCTTGAATAAGAGAAATTAAAATGTGGTGCCCCATGTGAAAAAGTTGGACAGCCCTGCTGTTGATCAAGATTTTGTATCATCACGTGTCTATGAAAATCCCAAAACTTCACTGTGGATGAAAAAAATCTTTTTGTGGAACCCTAATTCATAAATGTTCTTGATTTCAGCAGCTGTTTTAAAATAAATGGTAATTTGAATGCAGACAGCTCCTTTTTACTAAATTGCAATTCTTCAGAATACAGTTATCTGAGGGGATTAGGTGCTACTTTTCTCCCACAGTTGATGAGCTATTAATATTGACTAAGCAAGCTCTCCTATTAATCACTAATTGGGCAAGTTACCAGAAAGAGCAGCAATCTGTAAAACTGCAGTCCAATACACTGGCTGTATACAAGTCCATTTGTATATTAGTCGACTTCTCTTATCAAGATGGGTCCAGATAGATCAGGCACATGGATCTAATGGTCTTCCTTCCCTGCTTTTAACTTTGAAAATTACTTTAGCAATGACTGAAATAGAGAATATAGAGTTTGGGGATGATACATGGGCACAGTAAAATGATATCAGGTTAGATTTATGGGAAGTGCCTCCTTCAGATTAATAGTGATCTGCATGTTTCTCTGTGAAGGCTCCAGCTGCTGGAAGTTGTGGAAAATCTGTGAAGGGATGACAGCTAGAGCATTGAAAACTGTTGTATTGCTGAGCAGTTTGGGAGAGAATTTGCTGCTGGGAGAGCACAAGGGATAGGAAATTCATGTGATTTTGTTTCTCTCAACCCTAAGCACTATTTCTGTGTTCCCAATTTGGATTGTGATGCTGGTTGAGAGCTGCTGCCTTATTTGTACTAAGTTTTTAGCCATCTAGTATTCCTGTGCTTACAAGCTCGATGTTGAATCCTGGTCAAAAAATACATAGATTTTGAAGTTTAAGTTTTTTTCTTTCAAATCCCTCCCTTAGCTCAGCTCTGTGATCTCCTCCAGCCCTATGACCCTCCAAAACGTGTCTAATTCTGGCTTTATGAGGATTCCTGATTTTAATTACATTCAAGCACCAAGATGCCAAGCCCTGGAATTCCAAATCTCCACAATGCTGCCTCTCTTTCTTCTTTTTTAAGACACTTTTAAAACCCATCTCTTTGAATAAACACTCTGGCCATCTGACCAAATATATCCTTATGTCTCATTTTTCTTAAGGTTTCTGTAATGTTTTGGATGTTGTATTTTGTTAAAGTTGCTAGATGTATCTAAGTAGTTATATCTGAAACAAGTTTTGTGTTTAATTCGTGTACTGTGTAACTATTTTAAATATGTTTTGAGTGAAAACAATGTTGAGTTGTAAAGCTGTCCCTGCTTTGATCCTATTTACTCAAATTTGGTGTTTTAATGAGAAACGTTTACTCCCTTTACCCCTGCCACATAAGTCACCACCATACTGTAACATTCTCACATGTAAATGGAACCAAGTTTAATGTTTTGGTTCAGCAGTTTGAGTTGATCTCTTGGTTTAAGAAAGAAAACCAGGAAGGTGTAGGCATAAAACGCTTCCATAAAGAACAGAAGGCACGATGTGAAGGTGTCAGTGTTGGACTGGGATAACTTCTGACTTTGTCCACACGACACCAGGTTATAGTCCAACAGGTTTATTTGAATCACAAGGTTTTGAAGCACTGCTCCTTTGTCAGATGAAGTGGAGGAAAGAGTACAGGTGCAGAATTTATAGGGAGAGTTAATTGCAAGATAATTGTGAGTATCAAAGGTTTAACTAGAGATGGTGCTAGCATCATCATATTTTTGATTTTCTGTAAATATTTCTCTGCCTTAATTAGTTGGATCATAGGTTATTCCCTTTCCAGCTATTCAGCTATTGACTTTATTCACACCTGTTTCATACTTTTGATCACCTGCAAAGACTCGTTAGTCGGCCTGTTGGCATACCATTCACGCTGTTTATACTGTCTTTTGACACTCTCCCTTAATTACCTGGAATTATCTTGCAATGATCTTGCTGCCTATAAGTTCTGTGCCTGTGCGCTTCCCTCCACTTCACCTGATAAAAGACCAGCGCTCCAAAAGTTTGTGATCTCAAATAACCCTGTTAGACTATAACCTGATGTCGTTTGACTTCTGATTTTGAACAGAAGGCAAGAAGCAGTGCACCAGCTCTAACTCTGATATATAGTGAACACCGGCTTTTCATTTTTGTTTTTGGAGAATGAAATCACCTTTGTTCGATAACATTCATTTCTTTCTAACCAAAGAAGTATAGAGGAAAATGAAGTGATTAACCAAGGAACAACATTTGCTTTAAGAAATGATACTGAACATCATATGCACACATGAAGGGGAATGATTATGTTGAAAAGGCAACTTGCTGAAAGGTTGTAGCTGTTTTACCCAAGACCTACTTGGTAGCATGTTGTTGCGAGTCTGAACAATGAAAGTTCAAGTCCTGCTTCAGGACTGGAGTATAAAAATCAACTTTTACTCCAGTCCAGTGCTTCGGAATTGAAGCACTTCCAGACATGTACTCAATGAGATGCATCTGCCCTTTTCCAGTGGCTATAAAAGATTCCGTAGCACTATTCAGAGAAGAGCAGGAGTGTAATCCTCTGTTCTGAGCAATATTTCTTTCAGTCAACAGCACAAAGTAACAGATTGTGTAATTATTATTGTGTTACTTTGTGACAACCCGTCAAACTGGATTCTACGTTACTGCAGCGGCTGTTCTTAAATTGAACTTCACTGACGGTGAAGTCCACTAGTCATGATGAGCACCTTTATCGAGGCAAGCCTTTAGTTTTCAAAGGGAAGACTAACATAGCAGATTCATAGCTGCCGTTGCCTTTACAAAGTAACCCTTGTTAGGAAAGGCCTTCGTTTGAATTAAAGTGTATATTAATTGTTGGCAAGTTACATTGAAGCCAGCAGGCAGCTTTATGGAAAATTCAGTTGAATTGGCAATTTGTGGAAAGAATATTCTGCCCACTAATATTTTTGTTTGCATTTATTCAATAGACAGATTTATTTGACCAGCAAAACATTTCTTATCAACTATTTTCTATAACTTGTGATTGTGTGAAAGTGAAAAGCATACTGCTGAATATCCTGACCAAGAAATCATTTTGTGTGTTTGTATGATCAATGTTGTTCAAAAACAAAGGGCACGAATGATAGTTTAATTTTACTCATTGAATTTGACTAATGTACAAAATTCATAAATTTTTTTTATTGATGCATCATAGGGCTTTCATAACTTTTTCATATTTTAGAAATTATTTCTCAAAACTAGCTCTGGGACATACTGAAGTGTAGAAACTCATCTAATATTGCCACCCTTTCACATTTCTGAGGGCCCCCCCCTCCCTTGTTTAGGATCCTGAGATTGCCACATGTATAAGCGTCTGAAATAGACAGATCTCCCGCCCCTTAAACAGTGGGAAGTGGTAAAAATGCCCCTAAAGGAAAAAGGTGGACAGCTGGGAAAGTGAGTCCATACAAGAAAGTCATTGTTATTGTGCTGAATAAGTGTTTCAAGTTTCATGCAAAGCATTACCATAAAATCAGTCTCTCCTATCGCCCAGCTCCTACGAACCCCACCTGACCTCTCCCCACCCCTGTGACTTTACTGTTTTTTTTCCCCTTTTCTCATTCATTCCCCTCCTCTTCATTTGTAGCCTCAAGAGCCAGAATCCAAATTAAGAGATCTGAGATGTTATCCTCTTCAGCAGAGATTGGATTATTGCCCAGATGAATGGCTTGTGGGTGGACGTTTTTGTTTTGTTTGGAATTATTGTTCACTGTGTCACTTTTTTTTGTTTCAAGTTGGCCAGCTCCAGAGTTCAGTCCCACCCAGATAAGACTTATTGTCTACCAAGATTGTGAACGGCGAGGGAGGAATGTTCTGTTTGACTCTAAAGCAGCAAAGAAAACCGAGGAAACAGCAACCTCAGTAAGTTAATTTTTTTTTCCACATGGCTATTTGTTAAGGCTGATCTGTACATGTGAAAATTTATCACTTTATTTGGTTCATTTGTCTTGACCTATTTCCAGGTCTGTAGGTCCAGTGGGTAGGAGAGGATGAAAGAGGTGTAGCATTTATCTTATTACATGTGGTGCTGCATTTTTAAAAAAAAAATATATTCCTGGCAACAGAAGGTAGTCCAGAAATTTTAAACATTTGTCTCCTATTAGAAATGTTATATGCCCCAGGTCTAGCCACTTATGACTGCAAAGAGGGTTTTTTAAAAAAGTTTTGGGAGCAGTGTGGAAGTCAGGCATTCAACTGAATGTAGAGATGTAGAAAACATTGCCAAATATGCCCAATTTATGCATTTGTTGATGCTTGCTTCTGGTCAGCCTTAGAGGAGAATTGATTTTAGGTGTGACCACTGCTCCAGATATTTATGTCCTTTATGGGATAAGCTCTTTGCATTGATGATGATGAGCCCATTGGGAAGAAACATGCATTATGTCATGATACCACTATGAGAAGATCATTCAAAATTATGGCCTCTTATGCTCGTGATTTGGGAATTTCAGCATAATACATTATTTCTGATGTATCGGGAACCATTCTGTGTGCATAAGCAAAATGCTATGGATATTAGAAATTTTGAATTGAAAATAAAAAATTATGGAAACACTGTACATGATAGGCAATTAATATTTTAGGTCAGTGACCATTTTCAGATGCTTTGGGTATTCTACAGTCATGAAAGGCATAAATTCAAACTAGTGTAGACACAATTATATCTAGAAAATTATGACTGTGTATTCTTCAGCATAGATGCCCCCAATGGGAGTCTTGCAGAGCTGATTGGATGTTTTTTAATTTCCGCATTCTGTTTTTGTCCTGTATGTGAGATTTCGTAACATGGTAAGCGTTGTTAAGTCCTATAATAAGATATCTGAAATTGCATGGGGTAGAGAGTCGTGGAACAGGGAGAGATGAGAAGAGTAGAAAGGAAAAGCGGGTGCAGTCAGGACAGTGGAATGTGTGATCCTGGGCTGGACCCATTTTTTAACATGTTCAGGGTAGGCGTAAAAATGGAAAGGCTGAATGGAGTGGTCACATTAAAGGATTGGTTGTCAGAAAGCCAATTACGTTTGGTTTTGAGGGTAGAGTTGTTAGGCATTGTCTTTGGTTTTTATTCGTACTTGAGATGTGGGTGTTGTTGACTGAATCAACATTTGTTGCTGGTCCCTAATTGTTCAGAGGGCAGCTAAGAGTCAGCCATGTTGCTGTGGGTCCATAAGACCATAAGACACAGGAGTGGAAGTAAGGCCATTTGGCCCATCAAGTCCACTCCGCCATTTAAATCATGGCTGATGGGCGTTTCAATACCACTTCTCTGCGCTCTCCCCGTAGCCCTTAATTCCTTGTGAGATCAAGAATTTGTCGATCTCTGCCTTGAAGTCATATAACGTTCCGGCCTCCACTGCACTGTGTGGCAATGAATTCCACAAGCCCACCACTCTCTGGCTGAAGAAATGTCGTCTTATTTCCGTTTAAAATTTACCCGCTCTAATTTTAAGGCTGTGTCTGCGGGTCCTAGTCTCCCCGCATAACGGAAACAACTTCCCAGCATCCACCCCTTCTAAGCCATACAGGTCAGGAGTCACGTAGGCTAGACTGGTTTAGGGGTGGCAGATTTCCTTCCCTAAAAGGCATTAGTGAACCAAATATACTTGCATGGAACAACAACAGTGCTTATGTGGTCGCCATTCCTGATTTTTACTGAGTACTAACTTCACACTCCACCACTTGCCCTTGTGGGATTTGAACATGTCCCCAGAAGAATAACCTGGAGTTTGGAATACTAATTCAGTGATATTACCAATGTATCATTGCCTTTGCAATTTGCCTCTGCCAAATTGTCTGCATTCCATTTCCATCATCTTAACCAAGGATTTGTTGGAATAGAGTGGCTTTAAGCTTTTAGAATAAGGCTAGCAATGGCAGCTTCACTTTCAGTTAGTTTTTATAATGGACTATAGGATGGTGGTGAGATACTTGTGTAAAGAGGTGTAATCTCTGTTTCTCAGTGTATTGGTAATGCTGGGATCAATTTATTGGCTAGGAGTTGAAATGATGTTCAGTGAGTGGCCAGAAATAAGAGGGATAAAAAGGGAATTTGCATTTAGGATGAACATTACATGGTCTTCACAAGCATGTCCCAGCGAATGAGTTACTTTTTTGTTGAACTGTGCTTGCTGATGCAGTTTAGAAAACACGTACAAACATATGAATTAGGAATAGGGTTCAGCTGTGTGGCCTTCCTAGTTGCCTCCATCATTCAGCAAGATCATTGCTGATCTGACATGGCCTCAACCCCATATTCCCACCTATCTCCACTAACATTGACTTACTTGTTAGGTAATAATCTAACTCTGCCTTATAAGTAATTAATGACCCTGACTCCATTGGGCTCTATAATGGAAGGAAAAATGCTAATGTTCTGAAATGAACCACAAAGTGTGAGATGTATCAAAACTAGCATTCATTTTTAACAATTCTTCAAAGTGAAGTAGATACTCTCATGTGATAATGGGAACTGCAGATGCTGGAGAATTCCAAGATAATAAAATGTGAGGCTGGATGAACACAGCAGGCCAAGCAGCATCTCAGGAGCACAAAAGCTCAAAACCTTTTGTGCTCCTGAGATGCTGCTTGGCCTGCTGTGTTCATCCAGCCTCACATTTTATTATCTTAGATACTCTCATGTAATGTGAACCCTTTTTAAAAACAATGCATTTGTAGGATAATGACTTTTTTAGTCATGTCAGCCTTCATAGCAGGAAGAGGAGCTTGATTCCTGGGAATCTAATGGTTAATCAAAAAACTAAAACCAAATGAAGTATAAGGAGGAAATAGTTTTCGAATAAATTGTGGCACCAGAGAATGACAAATTCTGAAAATGTTATGCAAGTTGAGGAAATTATTGATATTCAGCCATAATATTTGGAAGTGGTCTCAATTTTAGATTTAAAGTTTATCCATTATTTAAGAACAGTGATAAAATCTAGAAAATTATTTATCTCATAATTGTCGCAGGCAAGTTGTTTGTGCTTAAAACTTAGGACCGAGGGTGCATGTGATTTTAAAAAAAATATTGGCCCTCTCCAATAGCTCAATGTCAATTGATCTTTTTTAAAAAAAGTAGGTCACTTCATATAAACTTAAGTTTATTTTTAAGGAAGTACCACAAAGGGATATCTGTGATGTCATTTATGTGGAGTTTCAGAAGGCATTCAACAAGGTTCTGTGTAAGAGACAAATAGCCAAAATTATTCTGAAGTCACATTATTGACCAGGTGAGGAAATAGGTTTAATCTTAGAAGACAAAGTGGGGATAATAGGTAGATACTCAAATTGGAAGCAAGTAACTGATGATGTCCCATAATAATCTATACCAGGCCTCAACTGTTTACTATGCAGTATTAATCCCTTACTCAGTATAATAGAGTGCAATATATTGCAAGTTATTGAATACACAGTGATCACTGACATGGTAAGTAGTGTGAATGAGTGTCACAAGGAATTTAGAATCGTATGTGATTTCATTGAAACGTTCAAGAACTTGAAGGGGCTTGACAGGGTAGGTACAAAAAAAAGTTATTTACATGGCGAAGCAATCTAGAATGAGGGAGCAAAGTTTCAGGATAAAGCGTGGAGAAGGGTGTGATCATGTGGGATTGACGGTCAACCATAGACCATGACATAAGAGCAGAATTAGGCCATTCGGTCCATCGAATCTGCTCTGCCATTTGATCATGGATGTGTTTCTTAACTCCCCCCATTCTCCTGCCCTCTCCCAGACACCCTTGATCTCCATACTAATCAAGAACCTAAGTATCTCTGTTTTGTATACACTCAATGATTTGGCTTCAACGGCCTTCTACAGAAATGGGTTCCATCGATTCACCATCCTCTGGCTGAAGAAACACCCCTTATCTTTGTTCTAAAGGACAGTCCCTTCAATTTGAGGCTGTGGCTTTGGGTCCTAGTCTCTCCGACTGGTGGAAACATCATTTCCACGGCCACTCTATCCAGGTTCTCTGTATTTATAAAGTCATCGAGACACTAGGTATGGAAACAGACCCTTTGGTCCAAGTAGTTCATGCTGATCATGTTCCCAAACTAACGTAGTCCCACTTGCCTGCGTTTAGCCTGTATCTCTCCAAAACTTTTCTATTCATGTACTTATCCAAATATCTTTTAAATGTTGTAACTGTATCTGCATCCAGCACCTCCTCTGGCACTCCATTCTACACTCGAACCACACTGTGTAAAAAGAAAAAAGTTGCCCATCATGTTCTTTTAGAAATAGTAGGAACTGCAGATGCTGGAGTATCTGAGATAACAAGGTGTAGAGCTGGATGAACACAGCAGGCCAAGCAGCATCAGAGGAGCAGGAAGGCTGACGTTTCAGGCCTAGACCCCTCTTCTGAAAATTTTCTGATGAAGGGTCTAGGCCCAAAATGTCAGCCTTCCTGCTCCTGATGCTGCTTGGCCTGCGGTGTTCATCCATTTGTACACCTTGTTATGTCATGTTCTTATGGAATCTTTCTTCTCTCACCTTAAAAATATGCCCCCTAGTTTTGAACTCGCCCGTCTTAGGGAAGAGACCTTTGCTATGCCCCTCATGATTTTATAAATCTCTAAGGTCACTCGTTGATCCCCATGAGGTCCCCCTCTCATCTTTTTAAATGCCATTGAGTACAGACCCAGAGTCCTCCACTGCATGCCATATGACAAGTCCTTCATCCCCTGGGTTCTTGTAAACCTCCTGTGTGTCCCCTCCAATGTCAGCATACCCTTCCCGAGATACAGGGCCCAAACCTGCTCATAATATTCCAGATGAGCCTGATTCTTACACAGTCTCAGCGGTACATTTTTGCTCTGTATTCGAGCCCTCTTTAAATGAATGTTAACATTGCATTTGGCTTCCTAACAGCCAACTGAACCTCTAACTTAACAGTCAGAGAACCTGAACTAGGACTCCCAAGACCCATTTGAACTTCAGATTTCCGAAGACTTTCCTCATTTAGGAAATAGCCTGCACTGACATTCTTCCTAGGCTCACATTGTCCAGCATTGTATTCCAACTGCCACTTCTTTGCCCACACCTATCCTGTCCAGGTCCTTCTGCAGTGTCCCTGCTTCCTCAATGCTACTTGTCCCTGCACCTATCTCTGTACCAATTGCATACTTAGCCACATTGCTGTCAGTTTGTTTTGTCCAGATCATTAATGTGGAATACGAATGGTTGTAGTCCCAACACTGACTCAGTGAAATTCCACTAGTCATTGGCTGCCGTCCTGAAAAATACCCTTTTATATGTACTCTCTGCCGTTTCCCAATCAGTCAATCTTCTATCCATTCCAATACCTTGCCCTTATCACCATGGTCTCTGATCTTACTTAGCAGCGTTCTGTGTTGCACCTTGTGAAGGACCTCTGGAAATCCAGATCATTTATGTCCACTGGCTCACCTTGGTCCAACCCTAGCAGATTTGTCAGGCATGGCCTGCCTTTGAGGAAGCTGTGCTGACTCAGCCCTGTTTTATATGCACTTCCTAGTAGTCAATCTCGTCCTTTAATAATGGACTCTCAAAAATCTTGCCAGTGACCAATTCTTTTATATTACTCACTAGCTTACTGTTCTATTCATCTTCTCTTCTATTCCTTTTATTTAAGTTGCCCTGTGTTAGTTTTTAAAGGCTTCCCAATCCTTTGGCTTCTCACTAATCTCCAAAATTTGTGCTCTCTTTTGTTTTTGTGCTGTCCCTGATTTCCCTGGTCAATCATTGTGGAGATTGCTTTACTTACTGTTGAGAATTTTTGGAATTATCTACCTCCAGAGAATTGTGGATATACCATCATTCGGTTTATTTAATGCAGAGATTGGCTGATTGCTCTGGTTTCTCTGGGAACCGAGGGATATGGGGAGTGGAAAGAAAAGTGGAGTTGACAACCATCATCGACCTTAACGCTAGTGAATGGCAGGGCACACACTGGGCCATGCGATCTTCTGACATTTTGTTCATTCAGTGTTACTTTTAAAGTATCAAATGCAGGTTGTATACTATTGTCATTTACACATGATAGATCATCATAGAATTATGATTCTAGGGTCTGATGGCACAATGGTAGTGTTCTTACTTTTGAGCCAGAAGACCCAGGTTCGAGTCCTGTCAGTTCTGTTGGAGTCTCAACATTGCTAAACAGGTTAATTAAAAAATATCTAGGATTCTGTTTCTTCAGCACAGGAGGAGATCATTTGGTCCATTGGTTTTGCTGTGTCTTTCTTAAAAAAAAATGCAATTCAGTAGTTCCACTTCTCTGCTCTTCTTATTTCCACACTGTTTTCTCTAAGTAGTGCAAAACCGTTCCTTCTCCAGTCACCTTCAATCTGTGCCTTCTGACATAATACTTTGTAATTGTCTTCCCTTTCTACCATTTGCTGCTTTTTTTCCCAAATGACCTTTGCTAACCTTTACAATCTTTCTATTTGCAGAAAGTATGCAATGATATCCAAGTGAAGATTCTTGAGAAATGCTGTCATACAAAATGCAATACATATACCAGCTCTTCAGACAGCCTGTCTTCTTCTTCTTCATCAGCTCCAAATGCTAAAGATCAATCTTCGAAATGCCAGGTAAGGCTCGAATATATGCACTTTTGACTGTGTCATTTAAGTCTCCCTGAAACTAATCCTTTTGAGGATCGTGACCTGAAATTTCTATTGAGTGAATTTTAATTCATGAATCATTGTAAGATGTCCTTTTGGAGGCTGGCTAAAAGTTTTTTTTTAGACATGTTATCTCATTCAACTTAAACTATCATGGATGTGTCAACTAAAATTGCAGCTGAGCATCCTGTTGGATATTTGAAGCTTTGAAATTTTATCTACTTGAATTGTGAAAAATATTTCTCAATACACCATCAGTGTTCTCCTATCATTTGTATCCGGAATGATGACATTTTAAGCTTTATTACTCCGTTTATAATGTTGGTAATTAATTTCTATTGATAAATGGGCCTATGGGAACTGGAGAAAGCAACCCCTCTCATGGTTCACTCACCAGACATCGCTTTTGATAAAAACAATCCTTGCTAATAACTTTTGATACTTGGCAATGACTGGTCAAGTTAACTTGATGGCATTTAAGTGCCAGAAATTCGGATAGCCTAAGAAATTTCATTGGCATATCTCAAGGTAGCTAGCATTTTAAACCACTACGACATCTAGTTGCTTTCATCTGTTCCAACATGAAATTAGAAACTGTTGATTTGAATATTACAGAAACATCATAAAGTTGTAGATCATAATTTAGACGATACTAATGTTGACCGTATCGTGAGTGAAATTTTCCTTGGGTTGGTGCGAAGTATTGTAATTAGGGCTATATTGTAAAAAAATAAATGCCTGTAATGCTACCCCTTGTAACACATCTGGCACAATGCAATGAATATTTGAAGCGTCTCTTCGGACATGTGTTCTCAAATTGAAATTTTAAATGGGAATGGGAATTTAGCAATTTATTTTTAATCAGTCTGGTGTTTTTTGGTACACTGGTGCTAGTTATGGAGAAACTAGCCTTGACATTAAAACTTGTAACAGGTGTTAGAAAATTATAAAATATAAACAAGTTTTCTAGACAACTAGAATGCACTGGTAATCTATGCATATCAAAAGCAGCTAATTACTGAGATGAAGCTGCTTCCAGACTGGAAGAGAGAGACTGATGTGCTGATACAAAACCTGCAAAACTGTAAGATAATGACGTGTGTGTGTGTGTGTGTGTGTGTGTGTGTGTGTGTGTGTGTGTGTGTGTGTGTGTGTGTGTGTGTGAATATGTGGACTGGGGCTGCAGAGTACATGAGGTGAAAGTGTATGAATATATCTACTTTTCGTCAGCGAATAGAAAACTTTCCTTTTGGATAAGGAGAGAAAAGCTTATACCTGCATTTAGCATTTCGATTCAGAACCGGGATTATTAGCTTTTAGGTCCTATGTACTTATTTTTCTCTCTTTCCTCCTCCTCCCTCCCTGCTTAATCCCCACAAGTAAAGCTAATCACTGTGATCCACTTGATGACCTGTGTGTGTCAAGAGTGCATGGAGTTCACTTCTCTTGATCAGTAGCAGTCTACATGACTTGGTATTCCTTACAACTGATTTCCAAAGATATTGACTTGTTTTGGGAGGAAGCACTAGTGTTTTTTGTACAATGCGTGAGTCAACAAACTGTCAACATGTGATATTTCTGCAATATTTGGAACGTAGTGCACGCTGACGTTTTATGAGTCCCTGGGATACCACATTGGAAATCAAGTCCCCGAGTCATCATGAAAGTTAAAGATTTTTAAAAAGTGTAACATTCCCCAATCTAACTCTTTTCAGATCCAGGTCGATTCGAAAGCACAGTCCAGCTTTCTGCACTAAGAATTCCTATTTATTGCAAGTAATTAGATCGGAAAGATAGTTCAGTAGCCTTTGTTCCTAGGTGCTGTTGTTGAAATGGTCCTAATGACTCTTCTGGCCAGCAAAAGGCTTCAGTTGTCTTTTTCTGGTTGTTAAGAGACATGACATGGCTGGATTCCTAATTTAAAAAAATCTCTGACTTATTTTAAAAGTTCCCAACTTGTAACTGTTGCAGGAAAAATAAACTGCCTGTCTTTGGGCTTATAGTGAGTCTTGACTATAGAATATAGAGAGACTGCTCCTAACCATGGGAAGAGCTGCACATTTCTCTGTCTGTCTATGTCTGTTTCTCACGCTTCCCCTCTTCCTCCTAAGTCTGTGTCCTGCACTCTCTCACCCATGCCCATTAACAACTCTGACTCAGTCCACAATTATTATAAAACAATGTGGTACTTGGAGTTTCAGCCATATATATTAATGGTTGATTTTTTTTCCCTATTCCTTGTGATGTGCTACAATTTCTTTTTTTTTGTGAAGATTGAAGTGGTCGAAAATTTACTTATAAATTAAATCAATCTGTTAAAATGTGTTTTCGTTTCCTAGAATGAGACTTTTAAAATTGCACATTATTTAGATTTACATGACCGAGTACATGTAGTCCTAATATAATAATTAGACAGTAGTCTCTGTGTTTTTAAGACATCTTCAAATCAATAACAGGATATTTATTTTTGTTCCTTTCCAGAATTCTCGGCCGTCCTCTGATGCCAACATGCTTGGTGAAATGATGTTTGGGTCTGTGGCAATGAGCTACAAAGGTTCCACATTAAAAATCCACCAGATACGGTTAGAAGACTTTGCATTCTAACACGTTGCAACATCTTTGTTATTTAACCAACTTGCACTGTCAGCTTTTAAAGCTTTTTTACGTTCAAAGAAGAAAATTAAATTCTGGATGGATTATCAAGTAGAAAAACCTGGCTCAGCCAAAGGTGTTTTTTTTTGTTTTTGTCTTATGTTTGCAGTTGAGTCGATTTTATGACATGTTAGGATTATTTAAATGGCTTCATAAAGGACATATATCCACTTTCATTTGCCCCTTCATTCATACTATTGAAGATTTGTATATTCCAGCTGATGGTTCTCAGCTGATTCTTGTTACCATGTTTCAGATTTGTTGATTTAGAGATTACCAGTCAGACATATTCGATGTACATGGGGGCTCCTGTGGTAAAGTAGTAGTGACCTCACCTCTTGGTCAGAAAGCCTGAATTCACATACCATCTGCTCCATTTGTGCGTCATGATGTGTCTGAGCAGGCTGATTTAAAATACCTACGCTCTGATAGATTTTCTTTTGTGACTTCCACTTATCCCTACAGCACACCCTGAATGTGATTTCAGAGAAAATTCATCCTAGGCATCTCCATCACTTCACATGTCCCCATATCATTTTAAGGATAACCTTACAGAGGATATTGTGCCACTTAAATATTAGAAGTAAAGTAAAACCTCTGCCTGTCCCATGTGCCACCCCAAAACCTTCCCAAATTGCAAAGGTTGTGTCGAGGTTTAACTGTGCTGGGTACATTGCACCAGGTATGCTTAGAAGGGATTTCCTTCAGGAGATCTATTGGAGTGGTGCTATTCACTCTGGCAATGAGGAGCAACCCTGTTAAGGCCCAAAAAGAAACTTTGTCCATATTCCTGATGAAACAAAGTGCTGTCTTTAGGAAAACAATTGACAGTCTTTGGGATAGGTCTGCTTTACCCTATGAAGGCTTTGCAACCCCTTTTCAACTGGCAGGGGTGGAACGTATGAATGGAATTTCCTACATTTGCCCGAAACCTCTCCCAAACATGACCACCGCTCTCGACTCAGTATCGGTTCCAACTCTATCTCTGGAAATTAGAGGGATTTGCAAAGTGAACAGAAACTCAGCAGGTTTAATCTGAAATTTGAGTTCTCCCTTTTTCTCCCTTTTGGGCAAGTAGGGAGCAGGTTGGTGACGTTCTCTCTGCTTTCCTACAGCTTTTGAGAAATTTTGAGTCCTTTACTTTCCACCTATAAGATTTAGAAATTGAGGCAATAATACAAATACTTAACTGTTCTTAAAATTGCACACATTCTTGCATACCAAAATGTTGAGCGTAATTCACACTGCCTTTTAGTACTTCAACTTTAATAGGCTTTAAGTTTACAATTAAATGTTTTGTGTATTCAGAGTACTTCATGGAGACTAAAATTTATATATGTAGTTTTTAAAAAAATTGTGCTGCCATTTCTACAGTTCAAGGAAATTTTCATCTTTTTAGGTAAAAGCTATCTTTGACTTTGAGTTATTTTCTAAATAATCTTGCTCAATTTTCTCTCCAGGTCTCCACCTCAGCTAATGCTGAGTAAAGTTTTCACAGCTCGTACTGGAGGTAGTGTCACTGGAAGCCTCAACACGTGGGTACTATTTCCATTAGATAAACAAGTTTTTCAGTACATTTTATGCATCCAAATGTAAAGATGTTTTGAGAATGAACTTCCCTCTTTCCCATAAAAGCTGTCTGAAAAAACAATGTTAAAATTTGTAGCAGAACAGGTGGTGGAGAAAAAATCCGCTGTGCATCTTTCACATGAATGTAAAGCAGGAATGCGTTTTCAATGAGTACTGATGCGAGATTTTATTTTGTTTCCTGAAACAATACTTGTAAATTGATTTGCACTTTCCAGTGGACCCACAACTGCCCGTAATACTTCAGCTGAGTCCAACAGGTTTCTTATCCCAAGTTCAACATTACCTCATTGCTCTTGTATTCTACACCTGCATTAAAAACCCAGAAACACTGCATGCTTTACGTACTGCGGTCTTACCTGTCCTATCACCTTCAATGATCTGTGCACATGTACACTAAAGTCCCTCTGCTCCTGTACCCCCTTTACAATTGAAACCTTTAATGTTGTTTTTCAGTATTCCTCTTACCACAGTGCATCACTTTATACTTCCCTGCATTGAACCTCATCAGTTTCCTGTCTGTCTCCTCCACCAACTTGTCCATGTTGTTTTGCTTTGGAATTCCGCACTGTCCTGCTCACGGCTTGTAATTTTTCCAAGTTTTGTTCAGGTGGAAACTTTAAAATTTATCCTGTATACTGAGATTTAGACTGTTCAAATAAATATCAGGAAAAGCAAGACTCTGTCTGTGAGAGAGCCTCTGTGAGTGCTTTTAGAGATGGCAGGTGGGCATCAGACACAGAGAGGCCAGTCAGAGTTGCCAGAGGCTGAGAATAGTGAGTGTTGCTGAGGGAGGATGCCACAGGATAGAGGAATGCTTCCAGTGCTGGAACCATCAGGCAATTTGCAGCACCCAGAAATATTGGGTGGACATGTCTGCAGGGAGGCATCTTTCACTTCAATAAATGTGCTGAAAGTAAAGTTTTTTTTTATGCTGCTTTTAGGATCACATCATGTTGTCATTCTGATATGTACTACTGTTCTTTCTGCAGATGAACTACAGACCTTTCTCTCTATAAAACAAAATGGCTGGGCCTTGGGGTGGGGAGGGGGTGGTGAAATGCTGGCTAATCTGTAATGCCATGGCTTTAATTGGCCTCCTGCCACTGCTGGGGAGGGTGTCATCTGGGTGTGCAGCATGCCCCTTGACAAAGGTAGAGATAGGAAAACATCAGGGTGCTAGCCCAACTCGATCTTCTCCAAGAGTCTCCTGCACACTGAAATGGTGAAGAAGATAATAATGCAGAGGTCATCATTTATAAGTTTCAAAGATACTTATTAATAATCTCATGTTTCTTGTTTTGAGCCGTTTGACAGTGCATATGTGTAGAAATCGTTGATTCCATATGTTGCACGATAGTGCACAGTATATAGCACCATATGATGTTACAGAGAGAGTTACACCCAGATTGCTGCTTCCCACATTGAAGCATAAATGAAAAAAAAGGAGCAATACAGTGCCATTTAAGTTTCTTGGTGTTTACTTAATGGTCATTTTACGTGAAGAAATGAAACAGTAGAATGAGTAACTTTAATGACTCACCTTATTTTGTGCTTTATCTTGTGACTGTTGATGAGATATGTCTAGATGTTGAACATTTATGTGTGCGTTTTTAATTATTCATTAAGGTTACAAGACAGTCTGGAATGTATTAATCAGGACACTACTACATCAAAACCTTACCCAGATCAAAATATTTTGATGAACAGCCTTATAGGTAAGTTCCACTCAGACTTGGTTTTGAGGTACTTTGAATTTTCACACTTCAGATTGACTCTCCCTCAAATGTCCTATAGACAAGACAGAAATAATTTGCTTTATTTCAGGATTTAAACTTAGCAGTTAGCAGCCAACAAGACCGTACAACACTGGACTTGATATCTGAAACTGTGGGTTGTTTGACACGTTGTATGTTGCCCTGTGTAAATCCAATGTGTTGGCAGATGTCACGTATCTGAAAATTTTGAAGTTGAATTATCCAATGGTGCCTTTTACTTTGGTATATTTGCAAGGGCAATGTTTCCATTATCATTTTCAGACTAACTGTCAGCCCTTCCATCTGATGGAGCAACTACTTAGTGGGTTATCTGTGATGCACCTTTTAGATTCTGTTCACTAATCCACTCCTTGAAAGTTCCCAATAAATGTTGAATCTTGAAACTTTTCTACTGTTAAATTGCTGGTAATTATTACAGTCTGCTGAGAGTGTAGGAGTTTTGAGGTCGTTTGATCTAAAACGACCCTCCTTTGTAATGGTATGGATCCAGTTCAGCCTGATACCTGAACCAGGACTTTAGTGTACCAAGGGAGTGGTGATTGTCAGGTCAATGTGACTTGTTGATAGAATTTTGTGAAGTGGGCCTGTCACTGATGATTACTGTTCTTCCCACTCAGATAAACAGAGTCCTGTTGGTAGGGATCTTGCTGCTTCTCTGGAAATGCCGTCCTAGCTTACCTGTGCTTTATTCTGGTTAACTTCACAATTTCAGCTCGTTAAATCTTAGTGTCTTAACCATAGCTGGTTAAATCTCAACATAACATACAGACAAGATGAATTGAATGGCATATTTTTATGCTCGGAATTTGTGATTCTGTGTAAAGCATCCGGTCACCTAAATTTTATCCTTCAAATTTAAAAGAGCCAGTTTTTTTTCTATCAGGGTTGTGGTTACTGTGGTGGATAAGTTGTATTCTCCAGTTGTTTGTATGTCACTCTGAGCCTGCTCTTCGTGCATGGGTGTCAACAGCCTGTGGATGAATGTTTCTTTGATCAATCATTTCCATGTTAAAATGGCACCAGTGACCCCCAAAATAAGTAAGGAAGTAAGCTGTCAAGGTAGACAGTGTGCAAAGGGATATAGAGAGCTTAAGAGAGTGGCCGAAAAATTAACAGGTTGAGAATAATACGGGAAAATGTGAACTTGTCCACTTTTGACACGAAGAACACAAAATCAGTGCACTATTTAAATGGTAAGCGATTGTATAACTCTGGCACAGAGGGGCATGGTATCCTGGTATGTGAGTCACACGTTAGAAGGTGCAGAAAGTGATTAAATGGAAGGTCAGCACAAGCAGAATGGAATATACAAGTCAGGAAATTCTACTACAGATGTACGGGGTGCTGGTGAGATCATGTCTCTGGTACTGTGTACAGTTTTAGACATATTATTTGAAAATGGCAAACAGTTATGTTGGAAGCAGCTCAGATGCATTCCAAGGATGAGCTAATTATTTTCTGAATAAAGATTGAATAGTTTGGGACTATACCCACTGAAGTTTAGAAGAATAAAAGACAATCTTAATGGAAAATACATGATCCTGAGAGCACTTGATAAGGTGGATCCCAGAATGATGTTTCCTTTTGTGGGGAGACTGG
Source organism: Stegostoma tigrinum (assembly GCF_030684315.1). Classification (NCBI taxonomy): domain Eukaryota; kingdom Metazoa; phylum Chordata; class Chondrichthyes; order Orectolobiformes; family Stegostomatidae; genus Stegostoma; species Stegostoma tigrinum. The sequence goes on from NC_081366.1 coordinate 27,746,211, forward strand.
AACCAAAATGAGAAATCTCCCTTTTTAAGATCAAATTATTTTCCAAAGGGTCATTAGCCTGTACAATTATGTTCCCCAGAAAGGACTGGAGACTAGGTCATTGCATTTATTCAAGGCAGGTTTAAATAGATGTTTACTGGACATGGGAGTTGAAGGTATTGGAACAGCAGACACATAGGGGGGAAGTTAAGACCACAATTAGATCAGCCACGATCTTTCTTAATCTTGGATGGCTTGCCTTGCTTCTCTAAGTCTTATGTTGCCGTGCCGACAGTTAAGAACCATTTTTGTGTGTAAGGTTGAAAATGTGAGCTTATGTCAGTGATGATGTGTAATGATATGCTTTGGTTCTGTAGGGTTTTGTGGCACAACTTTTAAATTCAATATGAAGTGAAAATTAATACTAATTTAATCGAATGTTTGAAGAAGCAGACAGACCAGATTCGATAAATACAATCAGTAGTACACTTCCTCATGCGTTCTACTTATGAGGTAGCGGAGGGATGAAAAAGTAAAAGCACAATATCCATAGGCATACATTGATGCACATAGCCGTAATTTAAGTATTGTTTTTGCCTGTTTCTATCTTTTCTCTCCAAATTTTGTTACTGTTTATTTACTGGGAGACTATAAATACTGTGAAAGGATTGAATATTTTTAAGCTGTGAATGATACAGAATAGTGAGAGAAACATCGTTGGCTTTATGCACAACATTTAATTAACTGCACAGATTTCTAGCTTAATCCACGTGATCTTTTATGGTTGTGTTTTAATCCCAAGCAGATGGGGAGGAGGAAGGAGAATATGGTTTCCAGTTAAACCTGGCAACTTAAATTGAAACTACTAGGGCAGATAGGCAGGAGGGATTTTTGTTGGGATTTTTGTTTTAAAATTTGTTCAATGAATACAATCCCCACATTCCACAAGTCAGACTTGCCTTGAATCCTTTACTTCAGATTTCATCATGAATTATCTGCATTTTTCTCTTTATTTGCTTTTAGTCAGTGTATTTAGAGAGCCTTCAAAAGAGATTTGTTTTCATTTCAACTGTAAGTTTATTTCTTGTCTTTTTCTGTTACAAATGTAAAAGTAATTTCGTTTGTTTTAGCCTTTTGTTTTGTCTCCAAACCATCACTTAAAGGGAGGGGCAAGTGTATGTATAAAAGTAAATTTTGTCCGAAAAATTATGCTATTCTGATGTATTTTTTAACTCTGTTTTTGTTTTTAGTTTGAAATGGCAGTCCATGTGGTATTCTAACTTTTTGCTTTGATGGCTTTACTAATCCCATTTTTCTGTTTTTGTTTTCTATTTTTGTTACAATTTTGCTCTGTAGGTTTTTCGCAGCTTTGCAGCCCTAGGCGGGCACCAGGTGTTTCTGAGCCAGCACCGCTCCGTCTAATCCGGAGCGCTTCTTTCTTTGCAGGTTTGCATAGTGCCTCTGGGTTCTGGACAGTGTGTCGGTCTGCATTAGCTGGGCGTGCATTCTATTTACAGCTGTGGAAATGAGATTCTTACTAAAAATCTAAACACTTAAAACAAAAGGCAATAGATCCATTGTCCCTAAAAGGTGATTTTCGTAAGTTGTATTGATCACTTAATAGATACCATGGTGCTACATTCATTACACACAAGAAAAATAGTTTAGTTTTATATATGTGTGTGTGTGTGTGTGTGTGTGTGTGTGTGTGTGTGTGTGTCTGTGTCTCATTCCCTCTTTCTACATCTCTGAGCCTCCTCTGTCTCCCCTTCTCACTTTGTCTTGCATTCAGTTCACATGCATACAAAAGTAGGTCCCTTGCCCCTACGAACAAGGACCTCCACTCAATAATATGAATGTGCTGGTGTTGGACTGGGGTGGACAAACTCAGAAGTCACAGGTTATAGTCCAGCAGCTATTTTTAAAATCTCTCAAGTTTTCAGAGTGCAGCTGCTTTGTCAGGTGCAATGACAGAGGACAACAGACATGGAGTATAGAGGCAAAGAGATCATACAACTGGTGTGAGTTGAGTGTCAGGTAATAGGTTTCTGCAGGTAACCAAGAGTGTTAGATGGTGAGTAAAAGTGTTTATAAAGTCACTGTCAGTGCTGTGCTGTCACGACAATCGGGCAGAGCAATAGGAATGTACAGAAAGTGACATCTCTGGTCAGACACTGAACTGTAGGTGTGAAGCCTTGTTCAGAATCTGTCTTAGAGTTTTAATCCGGAATCAGGCTGGTTTTATTCCAAAAGCAGGAATTTGTAAGATGCCACACTGACTGTGACTACAAATTGTGTATTTTTTTTGAACAAAGTAGAATGTATCTGCAAATAAATAAACAAACATCGTGGATGAAATGATTTACCACATAGATTTATATGTGTGCGTTTGAGAGCGAGAGAGAGAGTGTGCGTGTGCACAGACATCTTGGTACCTCGCTCTACCACGAGCCCGTGGATAATCTTATGATGCTGCATTTCTCTGGTCTCTACCCGAAACATATTACAATAGCGAACCCCTGTACACAAGATTTGCTCAGATGAGGAGGAACGTGATGGACACCTGAAGGTTTTGAAAGATGCCCTTATAAGAACGGGATATGATGCTCAACTCATCGATTGCCGGTTCCAACGTGCCACAGTGAAAAACCGCAACCAACTCCTCACAAGACAGACACGGGATATGAACGATGAAGTGCCCTTTTTCATCCATTACTTCCCCAGAGCAGAGAAACTACGCCATGTTCTTCACAGCCTTCGATGTGTCTCGCCAAGTTCATCCCTATGCCTCTACTTCTCACCTTCAAACTGCCAACCTTAGACAAACTATTGTTCACAGCAAACTACCCAGCCTTCAGGACAGCATCGACCACAGCACTGTACAGCCTGTCATTGCCAACCTCCTCAAGACATGTCAGATCATCAACATGGACACTACTATCACACATGGAAACACCACCCACCACATATGCGGCAGATACTCATGTGACTCGACCGACGCTGTCTATCTCCTACGCTAAAGGGAAGGATGTCCCAAGGCATGGGACATTGGTGAGACCATTGTAGATGCTATGACAATGGATGAATGGACACTGCGCAGCAATCGCCAGACAGGAATGTTCCCTCCCAGTCGGGGAACACCCCAGTGAACAAGGACATTCGGCCTCCGACCTTCGGCTAAGTGTCCTCCAAGGCAGAATATGAGAAACACAACGACGCAGGATCACTGAGTAGAGACTGATAGCCAAGTTCTGTACCCAGGAAGATGGCCTTAACCATGATGTTGGGGTTTGTGTCATACTACAGGTGACCCCATCACACTTGATGTTGTGAAACCAGGAACGTACAGAAGATTTTACAGATACAAGTGTGATGGGGTCACCTGTAGTGTGACACAAACCCCAACATCACGGTTACTTTTAAATCGTCATGATCTCCCTACCTTAATTCGTTGGTACGGTTTTGAATTATTTATTACACTCTCTCGTATGCACGCACACACAAATCTTTGAGGTAAATCATTTTTTTCAAAATGCTTATTTATTTGCATTCTATTTTGTTCAAAAAAAACACATTGTAGTCACAGTCAGCCAGTGTGGCATCTTATGAATTCCTGTTTTTGGAATAAACAAAAGAGCCTGATTCCAGGTTAAAAACACTGAGACAGATTCTGAACAAAGCCACACGCCTACAATTCAGTGTCTGACCAGAGATGTCACTTTTTGTCTATTCCTATAGCTCTGTCTGATTGCCAGTGCTGTGCTATCATGACATTGACTTTATAAACACTTTACTCACCGTATAATACTTTTGGTCATCTGCAGAGACCTGTTATCTGACACTCGGCTCACATCAGTTATATGATCTGTTGGCCTCCTAGTATAAACTCAGTGTCTCTACCGTCCTGTCTCACTGCACCTGATGAAGGGGCTGTGCTCCAAAAGCTTGCGTGATTTCAAATCAGCCTGTTGGACTATAACCTGGTGGCGCGTGACTTCTGACATCCTGCACTCAATTAGCTCATGGCTGATCCAATTTTGACCTCAAACCTACATTCCTGCATTTTTGCTGATCAATCTTTTATCCCTTTGTTAATTAGGGGGCGGCATGGTGGCTCAGTGGGTAGCACTGCAGCCTCACAGCACCAGGGACCTGGGTTTGATTCCTCAGGCAACTGTCTGTGCTGAGTTTACATATTCTCCCCCTGTCTGCATGGGTTTTGTCCGGATGCTCCGGTTTCCTCCCACAGTCCAGCAGGCTAGGCGGATTGGCCATGCTAAATTGCCCGTAGTGTTCAGGGGTGTGTGGGTTATAGGGGTATGGGTCTGGGTGGGATGCTCCAAGGGGCAGTGTGGACCTGTTGGGCCGAAGGGCCTGTTTCCACACTAGGAAATCTAATCTAATCTAATCTAAAGAATCTGTCTACCTCTACCTTTAAAAATGTCCAAGGGCTCTGTGTCCACCACTATGTAAGGAAGAGTGTTCCAAAGCCTTCCAGCCACCCTCTGACACAGGAATATTCTCCTCATTTCTGCCATAAATGAGTGACCCTGCTATTTGTAACCAGTGCTCCCTGTTCTAGATTCCCTCACAAGAGGAAAGCTCATTTCCACATGTTCTGTCAATATCCATCATGCTTAAATCATGTTTCCTCTTATCCTTCTAAACTCCAAGCCTTTCCTTCTAAGTCAACCTGCTCATTCTATATATTAACAAGTAAACTTTCTTTGAGCTGCTTCAAATGCATTTATGTCCTTACTTAAGCAATGAGAGCAATACAGTACATACTATTTGAGATATGGTCTCACCAATGTCCTGATTAGCTGAAACATAATCTCCCCATATTTGTATCTCATTCCCCTTGCAGTAAAAGATAACATTGTATTAGCTTTCCTAATGTTTTGCTGTATGTGAACACTGACTTTTTGTGTTTCATGGCACAGGCCACTAGATCATTCTGCATCTCAGAGCTCTGCAAATTCTCGCTAGTTAGATATGTTTTCTGTTCTTCCTGCAAAATGGGCAAATTCATATCTCCCAAATAATACTCCATTTGTCAAATCTTTGCCCACTCGCTTAACTTAGCTATATTTTTGATGCCTGTTTATGTCCTTTTCACCACTTAGGGAGGAAACTATCTTTGTGTCAGCAGCACAGAGTAAGAAATGTCCCCTTATCCCCTGTTGCATTTATTAATAACTATCTTACTGCCCTTTGGTGAAGCAGAACTTGTTCCCCACATCTCTGTATCTAAACATGTCCATAATTATAAAAACCTGTTTCAGGTTGTCTCAAAGTACTGTTTTTCAACAAAATCTCTTCAGAATGTTCAATCTATCTGAATAGCTGTACGTGTTCTGGCGCTATTCTTTGGAGACCAGAACTATAGTTGGCCAGTTCCTATAAAAGTTTTTAGTATATTTCCACTGCTTTTAAATTTCATATTCACAAAAATAAATACCAGCTCTCTTTATCATTTTAATTTTGTTAACCTGCAATGCTGCTTTTAATGATTTGATCAACTTTATTCCATCTCTTCCTTATTCTTTTAGCCCATTCAATTTATTACTTTTGAAAATGTTAATAATATTTCTGCTTTTATGACCTCTCATGTATCCATGTTCAATTTTATTTGCCACTAAACTGTCCAGTCTGCAAGTTTTCCAACATCCTGTTGTATCATACTGCATTCTTCTTCAATGTTAGTTGTACACCAAGTTGATATAACCTGAAATGTAAAATGATGGGGGAGGCCTCGTTACTTTTGTTGCTCCTTGTCTTTCCTTTCAGTGCAATTCTATAGAGTTCTGAAATCCAGTTTAAACAAGAATTTTAAGACTCAGAGTCTGACTGAGTATAACATCTTTTTGCTTATGAGTGTATTTGGATGAGATTCACAAATGTGTTAGGTTATCAGAACAAGTATGACAGAAGTGGCACTGAAGAAGGTAGCAGTCTCAATGAAATTTCACTGCTTGGTTGGGTCCCTTTCAGAAGTCATCTTCTGCCTCATTTCTGCTTTCTGCACACTGTACCACTGACTGGTGGTCCTTTTAACTCTTTCCAAATCACAGCCACAGCCTGACCACTAGGATCCCCAAACACTCTTATTGCACATTGCATAGACCATTCTGATTGGCTAGGTGAGGAATATACAATGCATGGTCACCACCTTGATGTCCATTGTTTCAGGATAGGAGGCATGCTTGACTCGTTATGTCAGATTTTACTTACTTGGTGTGATTTCCTCATTTAATCAGACACATCTTACTGCATCTTAAAGTGTTGCTGATTGGGGATAGTTGCTTTAAACTGAGGCTTTCAAAGGTCTCGTGCTGATAGGTCTGACTGTGGCTGCTGCATTCTGAGTGGCTATTTTATTCTTGAAAACAGATTTACCAAGTTATGAATAACTTTAAACAAAGCAACATCAATGTACTGGACAAATTAGTGAGAAATTATAAAAAAAGTCTATACAAAGTGTGCAATGTAAGTGGAAGACAAATAAACTTTTATGTGCAAGTCACGAGTAATGAGTGAAAGGGAATTGTATAGACACACTTGGACAAAAACCAGGTTTCCAAAACTGATCCAGTCCCATTTTCCTGCATTCCAAAGCTAAGACCCACCAACAGAAGTTAACCTGAATACAAAAGTACATTACAATATTTTGATTCTACATTACAACCAAACTCTCTTCCTAACTCCTATAGTTGCCAACTAAGTACTCACCATTGCATAAAGCAACTGGGAACTGATTACTGATTGAGTGACAGATTTCAGGTTTGTGATGTTCTGGTGTTTGCATGTCTAATGTGGCACCATCAGAGACTATAGAAACTCTCCTTAATTGGTTTTGTGATTTGGTGGGCTTTGTGTAAACCTCATTTCCACAGACCTGGAATACGTTATATCAATAATTTTAAGGCACCAACAGAAAATCGTTGCATGTACTGGTTATTCTTCCTTGTTAAAATTAAGTGTTTAAAAATGATGCAGACTTGAATATAAATATTATTCAAAAATTAAAACAATTTGATAATCTTCGATTTACCAGATCTCAAGCATCAAATCACTTGAGATTTCTTTTGGTCAACTGGGGTAATTATTGGAATATCGCATTGTCTGGTTGTACCCAAGTGTAATGAGTTTTGTTTTCTTGAGGTTGGCACTTTTCTAGAGAAATGTTGAATATTGGCAGACTAGCAAGTGGAACCCTGAGTAGGAAGCCTCAACCCAAATGAGTTTTGAATTCAACCTTTTTCAGGCTAAGCTATCAAAGGAAGTAGCAGAAATTGTAATCTATTAATCAGTTACAGACATCTGTGGGAGCTGGACTGTTGTCCGATAGTAGTAGAAATGAGCATAAGGAGCAATCATAGTGAATGGGATTGTGGAACTTTTCTGCCTAAAAAAGAATGCTGTGAAGATGAAGTATGAGTCAACAACACGAAAACTGAAGTTTGTATGATGGAAAAAGCTCTTAAGATGCTATATTCTATTCATTTTTCTGTATGCCTCTGAATCCTGGATAAATATGTATTTTGTTCTATAGATCTTTAGAGGGCTTTGAAATGTGGGTGCTATGATGTATGTTAAAAATGCTTCTGCAGTCCATAAGGCAACTAAAGAGACACTTGAAATTATAAGAGCAAAAAGAACGTTTTAAAATGAAAATGTTGGCATTAGGGCTGTTTGGTCAAAGTTGAAATATTACAGAGATCTCTTGAAGGCAGCAGAGAGAAGGGTACAGGTGTAGTTGGATGTCAGATATTGTAGATGATCTATGGAGAACCTCGGGATTGTACAAAACCGACAAGTGTGCATACCATGACAGCAGATCTCCTGATAGGAGTCACTATGAACAGCAGTAGAAAATAACTGAAGAATTTTGTTCTTCATGATGGGATAATCTGCTGACATAAACTGTTTTATGAAGAGTGAGGAAGCTTCCCATGGAGCCATACACTGTTGGGAATGCAAGAGAAGAAAGTAGGATAACAAATGACAGCAATAGAAAAGATATTGGACAGAAGATTGTGCACTTACATACAGCTGCATCATTCTCTACAGCTATAGAAAAAGAAAACATCTACTTCATGGACAGGCTGCTATTGTTGCTGCTATTGAGTGCGTTTGATAAGATTTGCAGCTCTGTTTTTAATGCTGAAGAGAATCTTTTACTTCACTGTGATGGATATTAGTGCTGCGGGTGCACAGTGCTGTGTCCAGCCATAGAACTACTTCTGATGTCCAAAATGATAAGTTGTGCCATTCAGGCTGGAATCTTCAGGATAATTAGCAAGTATAAGGGATACTGTTTCTGTGACTGGTTTCAAGCAGTGTAGTAAGAAATCTTAGGCACTTTGCTCTGTTGGAATAATAAGAGGCAAATAAAAGAAAGAAGTGCCTTCGATGTGAGATTTTGAAACCTGATTAACCAGGTTTCAACTTCAAATTGATATGCAGTCTACATATTTAAAGATGCCATTATAAAATACAACCAGAATGAAATGATCTTCCTAAAGCTATTCAATTTGTTCTTTATCTTCTCCTTTGGATGGTATTCTGTGATCTGTTGCTGATGCCGTACAAGCAATGTGTTCACACCATTTACCCATGCCTTTTGGAATTCCCTTGAGGATATTCAGGGTAACTCACTCTTGGGAATTTCTCTGTCTTCCCAGCCCCAGTTGCAAGTATTTCATCTCCAGCCAATGCATTCCTTTGGTGACATGTCCAAAGTCTGATTATAAACCATGTTTCAATCTACATGAGAAGCAGAAATTTAGATCACAATGAAAGAAAACCACTTTTTGTGCACATGTGAGCATCAGGTTGGATGCTAAAAGTATACTTGAAGGACTTTACTTCACTCTGTATGTCTGGTGGCTCTGTCAAACATGAAATTAACTTACTGAATGTGCATGTGTCACAGAGTGCCTTTAATCAAAACTCCTAAGAGCTTGCCACCAATAGCTGTCCAGTGTGTTTTGTGGCTGTAGGTCAATGGCATTTTTTCATTTGCACAAGGTGTCGGATTTGCAGCAAATCAATTTGTTTGGAGTTGGGGATAGCTTTGTAACACATTCTTTTGCTGATGTGTACGATGCAGATTATTCAAGTGCTGTACGTGAAATTATAGTGATGTTGTTTTTTGTGACGGTGTCTCCGTGCCTGAGGCACAGATTAGTTTGCCTGTTGTGGGGTAATGGAAAGACAGCATAGATGTCTTTTTTTTTTAGCTTCAATGAATAAGTAGAAAATGCAAGTTAATTTTTGTTTCAATTATTTGTCAGGAGACTAATCATTCAGAACTCTCTTCTGCAATGGGAGCCTTAATTTGTGAATTAAAATAGGGAATCCAGCTGAGGAGGAGGCTTGGAGTTAGCACAATGTCACTACTGACTAATTTTTTACTGTGAAACTTTACAAAATGCTTGTAATCTAAAGCAAAATTAGTTTAATAATTTGCCAAATCACATTGGAGTCCAGTTTACATCATGAACTCGGTCATCTCAAATCAACAGTGTAATTGGTCATGATTTAGTTCAATGTGATTGTGGTGGTGTTTCATAATTTTGGAAATCCTGTTGTTTTGTTGGCTGATTAAATTGCATGCTCACGCACATGATTCATTGTAGTGATTCTTGCATGTATGCTGCTCTGCACCGTATGATATTGTTAATGGTTTGTCCTTTTACGAAAATTGGTAAACACATCATGATATTAAAATGTTAAGGAAGTAAATTCTTATTTGGTTTTCATGTTTATAGTTCACAGCACCCCAATGGACATGCCCAGTAGAGGGATCAATGAAGACAGAGATAGTGGAATAACACGATCTGGTGAGAATTCAAAAGTATTTCTGTTACTGCAGTCGCATTTAGTGTTGAGTCCTTATGGTTGTCACTTAAATTATTTTAACTTAAAAATTCCTTAAATATATTCTACAATTACATTTATATTGCTCTTTGCTGTAGTGAAATGTCCTAAAACACTTGGAACAATTAAGTTTCATAATTGTTATATTGGAATAATGAATTTCTAACAAATGCTCTTTTGAACTACCTGATGTTGGCTGTGGAAATTTACCGTGTATAAATTCAGTTTGTTCAGCATGCAAGGTCAAACCTACAATCTTTTACTTTCTGACATGGGAAAGCTGTGCATCTGAGTGTAGCCAAAATTCTCTATTTAATTTAGCTCAAATGAATGTAAATGGCTTTTTATAAATATCAGAAAGATTTGAGTTCCAAAGTATTAAGACTGTAACATTACCAGTTATTGGTTTTAAAACAAAATCCTTGCCCATTTTTAAAAAAATTGCTTTGGATGGTGTTCGTTGGACAACTCTATACGCCTATTATATAATAGATTTTTATGTGTAGTTTGATATTTCAAACCGTCTACTTTTTAACACTATTAAAACTTTGTAATTCAGTTTATTTTATTTTCTGGGGCATAACAATCTTCATCAAGATAAACCACTCGTGTCTGCTGATATCATGGCAGCCTGGCTGTCAGAGGACAAATGCCATGTGCCATTCAGCATAAATTCAGAAGAATCCCACCAACTTTCAAAATTGCTGTGCAGAATTAAGTATTTATGGTTCAGGCTAAGTTTTAACATGACAATCTTAAACATGCTATTTTTAAAGAAGATTACTAATTACTGAATAATTTGACAAAGGTATAGCTTCCCTCATTTTGAAACAAGCATTATTTCCCTTGAATTTTTTAAAGTTGGTGATAGAACACTTTTTGGATTAACTGTGAAAGTCAACAATTACATTTGCTTCAAAAACAAAGTGCTGGAGAAACTCAGCTGGTTTGGCAGCATTTGTAGAGAGAAAGGGAAACTGGGTTAACTGTTCACGTCTAGAGACCCTTCATCTGAGTTTCTGACCCTGCTGTGTGCCTCGAGCACTGTCTGTTTTTAAGACTTAGAGCATCTGCAGTTCTTTGTTTTATTTTAATGACACTTGGATGCTGTGTAAGAATTTACTGGAAAAAAAAACAAAGTTAGCCGTTTAATTAAGTTAGATATGCTATTGTTAGCCAAGTCAAAAATCTCTTTCTGATCATATTGACAGCTTCCTTGAGCAGCCTGCTTATCACTCCATTCCCTTCACCAAGCTCCTCGCTTCCAAATAGTTGTGCAAGCAGCTACCATCGCCGCTGGCGTCGAAGTCAAAATACTAGTCTTGAAAATGGAGTTTTCCCCAGATGGTAAGTCTACAGTTATTCAAAAAAGGGATATTTGGGGCAAATATTGCATTCCAGCTTGTCTGCAAGTATTGATTGACATTTCACAAAATTGTAAACCTTTCCCTGTCTGGCATCCAATGCACTGAACGCAATATCTCCCACCATATCACACCGGTTGATCATCTCAAATTAACCAGTAATTCTTCACCCTGTGCCACAGCAGATATTCTCTGAAGAGCTCACGTTGTTGCCTGCTGGATGAGCGCACAGGTTGCATTTACTTCTTTTTGGGAGGAGGGGTGTGGGGTGCAACGGTGAGAAGTATAACTGACACTTGTGGTTCAGTCATTTTGAATGCCCTGTAGACTGAGAGATTGTATAATGGCCAGTAATGACCCTTGTGATATCCTGGCATTGCAAAGAATCCCTGTTCTTGCAGTTGTCAGAGGAAGAACAATGATCTTACTGCAAAGTAACCTTCAGCTCTTGCCCCTGCTCTAATGAGTGTTGTTGATTTTGTGCACCATTGGTAGTCAGAGATCTATCAATCCTGACCTTTAAGCATTCTCAAAGACAGCTTTTACAGATCTCGGTGGTAAGGAACTCTAAAGATTCACAATCATCTGAGTAAAAATTTCTCCTCATCTTGGACCTAAATAGCATCCCTTTTATTTTTAAACCTAAATCTAGATACCCCAATCAGGCCATACACTTTACCTACATCTACCTGCATGTGTTGCTGTTTAATACCTTGAAATATTATGTTGCATTGTATTGTAAACAGATACTGCATGTCTCCAGAGTCTGTCTTTGCTGTTTAAGGGAAGCAGGAGTTATTTGGAGGAAATCCCCCTTTTTTTTTCCTTACCTCTGCCCAACCTACTCCCTTTTGCTTTGGAGCCACAATTTACACACTGTCCCTGATCAAGGCATTTGACCACCTGCACAGCTGTTGGTTTGCAGTTTTGCGGCCAGCTGTTAAGGGCTCTGAGGCATCATTTGCATTTTCTTTTGCCGAGTTGTACACCAGCTAAAGTAGGATCTCATCCTCTGGTGATTTCCCCATGTAAGAAAACCTAAACCTTTAACTTGAATAGCACTACTGACTTAAGGCAGCGCTGGCTGCTGTCAAAAAGCAGTTTTACTGCCTATTTGCCTTTAGAGATTTCACTAAATTCTTTTGTATGGCTTTGCTTTACCTTCAGTTGCTATTATTCACTGAACTTTTTTATATATAATGTATTAAATGCATCTGTTTGCTGTAAAGTTCACAGTCTTTCTGGTCTTTCAGGTCAGTAGAGGAGAGCTTTAACATGTCTGATGAAAGCTGTAGTTCCAATCCCTCCATTGTTCGAAAAAAGAAGATTGCTATTGGAGTTATATTTTCACTGTCAGAAGACGAGGAAGAGAATAACAAGTTTCACGAGTTCTTCTTTGCTCATTTTCCTCTCTTTGAGAGTCATGTGAACAGACTAAAGTTTGCTATTGAGCAGGTACTCCCACTTCCTCCTGCTAATTGGGAAGTGATGCCACATGATTTTGTTTGAGTCATTTAGTGACCAAGCGCCACTTGATGGATATGTTTGCGTCATGATCGCTAATGTGTGGAGATTAGTTATTCAGCATGAACAACTGTGGCCAGGAAAACAACTGAACGCTGTTATTAGAAAATATTTCCAGTGTAAAATGTGCATAGTACTTAAAGTTTGTTGTACTCTTAGAGTTATAGAAAAGAACAGCACAGAAGCAGACCCTTTGGTCCAACCCACCCATGCTGACTAGATATTCTAAATTAATCTAGTCCCATTTGCCAGCACTTAGCCTACTTCCTTTTGAACCCTTCCCATTCATAAACCCATTCAGATGCCTTTTAAATGTTGTAATTGTACCAGACTCCACCACTTCCTCTGACAGCTCATTCCATACACACACCACTCACCCTCTGCATCAAAAAGTTGCCCTTGGGTCCCATTTAAATCTTTCCCCTCACCCTCAAACTATGCCCTCTAGTTTTAGACTCTTCCCCACCCTGGGAAAAAGACCTTGACTAATCACCCTAACCATGCTCCTTATGATTTTATAAACTTTGATCAGATTATCCCTCAGCCTCTGAAGCTCCAGGGAAAATAGCCCCAGCCTATTCAGCCTTTGTCTATAGCTCAAACCTTCCAATCCTGGTGGCATTCTTATAAATGTTTTCGGAACCCTTTCAAGTTTGACAACACCTTTTCAATAGCAGGTAGACCAGAAGTGGCCTAACCATTGTCATGTACAGCCGCACCATGACCTCCCAACTCCTATACTCAGTGGAGTGGCCAAAAAAGGCAAGGGTACCAAATGCCTGTCTACCTGAAATCCTGCTTTCAAGGAACTATGAACCTGCACCCAAGGTCTCTTTGTTCGCCAACACTCCCCAGGACCTCACCATTAAGTGTGTTAAGTCCTGCCTTCATTTTTCCTTTTGGAAGTGATTAACCTTTCAAGTTTCCATCAAGATTTTAAAAAAAAACTGCCTAGTGAGATGAAGATGGTATGGGCAGGGACGGATGCCTGTGAATCACAGTGTAGTTAATTCTGATAAAAAACCAAAAGAACTGTGGATGCTGTAAATCAGGAACAAAAACAAAGTTGCTGGAAAAGCTCAGCAGGTCTGGCAGTATCCATGCAGGAGAAATCAGAGTTAACGTTTCGGGTCCGGTGACCATTCTTCAGAACTGTGGAAGGGTCACTGGACCCGAAACGTTAACTCTGTTTTCTCCTGCATAGATGCTGCCAGACCTGCTGAGCTTTTCCAGCAACTTTGTTATTGTTCCTGTAATTAATTCTAATACCTTATCTAGGTGTTCTGGAACTGCTGCTGACCAGTTCAGATGAATAGTCAGATTAACTGATTTTTGCTCCATGTGAAATGAGAAGCAAATGAAATTACCTTAAAATAGTTGAAATTAGCTCATTAATTTGTGAATCACAGGCGTGTGCTTGCCTATCCTACTCTCATGAGCTTTGCTAATTTTGTAACTTCTCCCTTCCTTGGATTTAATAATATTTTCATTAGTCAACATGGGGTTTATCACTATTCTCAGTTGCTAATAAATCTGTAAAGAGATTTTCTTTAAACCCAGTGTAGACACTTGTGTTTCTGGCTGGGATACTATTTATCCGTCTCCAGAGAGCTTAGGTCTGTTTTGGCAGAGCTATACTTGATGATTCCAAGTCTGTACATGGTTAAAACAGGAGTTTAACCAGTTTAAATTGTACTTACAATTAGAACAGAACACTGAGAAGCTTCCTGCCACTTGACAGCATTTCCTACCAAATAGAGAATTGACATGAGGGTTAACTGGGATGATTCTCAGACCTAGATATTTTCTAATCACCCTGTACAGAGTTGTTGTTACACTGCTGTGGAGCAGGTAAGGACTTGAACCCAAGCCTTCTATTCCAGAGCTGGAGACATTATCACTATACTACAAGAGGGTTCTCCAAGGACCCTAGTCCAGGAAGAATATCTCTTGGGGCTCACTGGTTGAGTTATTTGTCCTGTAGCAGCTTTCTAATTGCCATCAATAGCAATGTCAACTCCCAAAAGACCCAGATTTTTGTATCCAACATTTTAGGATTATACTAGTTAGTCATTAGAAAACTCCCATATTTGAACACTTGCCAAGATAGCAGCAAGAATTCAGGATTCCTTGAGTGAGCTCAGGAGCAAATCAACTCACTAAGAATTAAATACATGATACTTCTGCCTATGACTTGAATATGGCTAGATGCCATATCCAGTTGAATTGATGTGACACCATTTGAAGTTGTGAAGGTGCAGTGGATACTGAAGTGATGCAGTCACTGTAGATACTAAGTCCAGTGTTACCGCTTAGATAATAAAATGTGAGGCTGGATGAACACAGCAGGCCCAGCAGCATCTCAGGAGCACAAAAGCTGACATTTTGGGCCTAGATCCTTCATAACATTTTATTATCTTGGATTCTCCAGCATCTGTAGTTCCCATTACCAGTGTTACCTCTTACCTGGCTTCCAGGTAACATTTTCTAGCAACTGTCCAGGTGTAAGTGCCTTTGCTAAGATCTGCACTGGTACAAACATATGTACAAACATTTTTGTTCTTAGCTATTTCGTTGTCCCTTTGGTTGCAACTCTTTCACATCTTCATCCTGAGCCTTTTGCACAAACCAGAGGAGCGTTTGCATTTCATAAGCCCATAGGACATAGGAGCAGAAATTAGGATATTTGGCCCATCGAGTCTGCTTCGCCATTTAGTCATGGCTGATACGTTTCTCAACCCCATTCTCCCGCTTTCTCCCTGTAACCCTTTATCACCTTGATATTTAACAATTCTGAATAGTGGATTAGGACTACTTGGATTTGTATCCAATCCAACTTTCACTTACGTTGGAACTTGTTTGATTTTCTCCAACGACAACCAAGACCAAAATATCCTCTCCTCAGAATGGTCCTGAAGGACTTTCTTGAGTCTTCAATAGTGAACTTGTTAAGTCAATTCAATATGTAATATTATCTCCAAAACTAGCATCACAATAACTCCTAGAAATGGCTGAAACATATTTACATATCATTCTTATTATACATTTCGGTGCATTGCCAGGGGATGCTGAGTGTGCCTCAGTTTAAAGTGTATTCTATATATAGTGGTTTACTGTGTCTCAAAGATTCTACTATGCTTCAGCAATAATGAATTAAACATAGTCACTGTTGTTACAAAATTCCTACTCCTTTATAGATGTCAAAAATAGATGTCACCAATGTCTATGTCTTTCATAGACGTTAAACAAAAAGCCAGGATTTGGGATTGTATTCCTTTGCCCTCTAGCATCTTCGAGACTGCATGAAATATTTGTTCAAAAAAATAGATGAAAGACACAAAGGCTTTTCTGGAAGCTTGGAATATTTCACAATCACTTTTAACACCATAGCTCTAGCTGCACATTTTCAGCATGAATGTAGCATATTTGGATGCTCCTACTGAAGATTATTTGTGTTCTTTTTCTTTTTAGGCTATGAAAATGCGAAATAGAATTTCTGAGGCAAACCAGCGTGTTCTGGGTTACAGTAGGATTGTAGATGCTTTGAATGAATTCAGGTGAGTGTTTTGATACTGCATTTATATACTCTGGGAATATGCTTTATATTAAACCTCACTTTGTTTTGCAGGTATGAAGACCGTGTAGTAACTGTAGGCTGCCTGGTTGTACTGAAAATATTTGTTTTGAATCTTGATTACCACATTCTTCTAGGACTGTGTTTTTTAAAAAAAAAAGTTACATCTCACTTTACCTAAAGGAGATGTATTGAGATGACACATACAGGTTATTCAGTGATTTATTTTAGAAAGTGAGCAAAACAATTGCAATGGTTGTGAAATATCCCACATAAGTATACGCTACAAGCATTCTTCAAAGGCTTTTATCTAGCCTGTTTGTCTAATCAAAAGTAATGAATCCAGCAAGTTGGCATATGGATAAGATCCACATTGTAGATTGTGGAAAACCATAATGATGCATCCTGATGTTTGGCTCTCATGGATGTTGACAAACTGCATCAGATTGCAATATTGCTAAAATACAAATGTTGCTTTTCTGTTAAATAATTTTCTAAGCTATAAAACAGCCCAGTTTTGTTTATTTTGAGTTAGTGTGCCTCTTAATGTTAATGCTCCCTGTTGCTTCGAACAATTCCCCGGGTTGTACGTAATTTGCAGCCAAGCTATTCAACACATGCACTGTAACCAGGAGTTTCTTTTTAACGTCATTTACTACCTCTAAGTGTGTCAGTGCAATCCGAGAATGAAATGTGTCTTTTTGTACCAATTTATAACATAAGTATATATTGTACTGTCTTTATCCTTATTCAGTTGAAAACAGCTAATTTTATCACGTGTTGTGATTCTGTTAGTGATGGATTCAATCACAGAGTAAATGCAAAACATAAATAGGATGGTTTTGTTCAAAACTTTTGCATGAAACTTAAATCATGTTTGATTAGTGGTCACAGATCAACAGTGGGCATACTACTTTGGATTGTAATTATCACTTGGGATTTAAAACAAAACTGAGCAGCTCCAAAAAAAAGTAAGCACTCCACAGCCAGTGGTGGCTTCTGAACGATCCTTGGAAGGATCTGCCAGGCATCTTCAGTGATGTGTCCACAAACGGTGCTGGTTGGAGTATTCAAGTGTATCCCGTGTTAACTAGGAACAGGAACTTTGGCTGAGAGCTTGTTCAGGGTTGTCCTTCAGTCAGAGGTTACTATACAACTGTCACAACCTCCAGAGGTTCCCATATATCTGTTATTACCTTGTCTATAAATATCATTGTCTGCAATGAATTATTACAGTTCCTTACAACTGTTGGCAAGCTTTAGAACGAGGAAGATTTCTGTGAATTCTTGATGAGCTGTACTAAAAGATTAATATCTGACTGTTCGCTCTGATACTGAGTTGTATCATCTGGGCACGCGACTGCAGCAAAGAGACTGCTAGTTAAGTGGAAGATCCTTTCACTTCCTGTATGCTGTTTATGTTATTATGTTTGTCAATGGGAAAAATTTATTACACGTTTTTCAATTTGATACAGCTTAAGAGAATTATAGCAGCTGTGTTTTTTTTCAACTGAGTTTCTTTTTGGATGAAAGACTTAAAATGTTTGAGATCCAGCATTCCACTCTGCCAGTCACATGTCTACTGGCCCACTGACTGATGTATGTTCCTTTGACAGCTATCAAATTCCATCAGTGATAGCTGATGCCAAGGACTGTTAAGAATAGTAGGTTGTATGTTGCTTGCAATGAAATATAATCAGCTTTCTAAGCGTAACAAATACTTCTAATATGTTGTATGCTTAGGTAATATTAGAAGACATTGTGTGGGAGGAGTTCATATTGAAGTGACTCTTGGGGTGTGAAGAGGCATACTTTTTGCTTTTTATCTTTGTTTTCAGCTTTGTAGCTAATGTAAGGAAAAGTAACACATATTGGTCTATTCACACAATTTATGTTTAAGAAAAACTGACGTGTTCGCATCCAAAAATAACTTGACCTTTTTTCTTTCTCTGCCCATCTCTCCTTTTCAAAATTAGGACAGCGATATATAATCTTTACACAATGCCAAGGATTACAGAGCCTGTCTGGTTGACCATGATGTCTGGAACACCTGAAAAAAATCTGCTTTGCCAACAGTTTATGAAGGAGTTTGCTTTACTGATGGAACAAACATCGAGGAATCAGTTGAGTATTGAGAAGATTTTTCATAAATTAGAATGGAGAAGTACAATTATGTTCTCGTGAAAGGTCATTGACCTAAAACATTAACTCTGATACTCCCTCCACTAGAGCTGGTTGACCTGCTGACAATTTCTAGCATTTTTAGTTTGAATACTATGTAGCATTTGTAGGAAATGTACAAAACAAGTTGATGCATGATTGATTCCAGATACTGCTCAAATACTTTTCCAGTCAGATTCTTTCTATCTCTTGGCATTTTTGGCCCTAACTTTCTTTAGATTTTCTTGCCTGCCCACCTTTAGTGTTCCGAGCAGCTGCTGAAGAAGTTGAGTTGCTTAAAGACACATGAGAGTGACTCGTTTCTTAAAACAACAGAAATTGCGGAAAAACTCAGCAGGTCTGGCAGCATCTGTGCAAACAAACAGTTAACATTTCAGAGGGTTCACTGGACTCTGGGTTTGACATCCACAGATGCTGCCAGGCCTGCGGAATTTCTCCAACAATTCCTGTTTTTGTTTCAGGTTTCTAGCATCCACAGTGTTTTATAATATTTGACTTTTTTTTTAAAGTATGCTGCTATGTGTTATCTGGGGAGGAGAGGAATTGGACTTGAGGTTAGCATCCTCTGCCTATAGCTGTGAGGAATTGAGGAATTCTACATGTAATAGCGGTTGTTGGAATGACTCTACAAATGATCATGTTGTGACACTTACTTTGTTTCAATCTTTGGTTACTCACAGGAAGCTTCAATTTTATTTTTAAAACTGTTTTTCCTTTTATTGTTATGTGTAATACAATGATAGGCAGAGGCCCCACTGCAGTTGGTCCTGAAGAGGAGTGGAGATTAAGTCATTCTCAAAGGTGAAGCAGGGACATTGGCACAATCCAGTGTCTCTTGTGCACCACCCAGTGGAGAAATAAGGAACTGCATTTATGAAGGCCTGGAAGCTTAAACTTGATCACTTGCCTCTTTTCAACCTAGGAAGAAGATGCAAAATTCATGAGAGAAAGTGAAAATCTCAAATGTTATGTTCAAAATCAAATAACATTTTGTGCTTAACCCACTTTCCATGATTATTTTGCTGTTTATATACTGTTTTTGATACAGGAGTTAGAATCACCCTTCTGACTTGTACTGGTTCTCTTTGTTGCTACTTTTGCCCTTGCCATAAGGAGGCGCACACAAAGCATATATTTCAGTTTTTTGCAAGGTCACTTATTAAGTAAAAGTGCCTCATATAATCAGTAACACTTGGGGATTCAACATATAGGAAACAAAATGATTAATATGGTTGGTATGGCCTAGTTGGACAGAAGGGTCTCTTTCCATAGCGTATCATTCTCAAGTCTTCTGGTACAAAGTATCTCTACCAAAATACCCAGAAAATACAGCTTCATAGTGTGCATGGGTGAATAACTATTCCCTCTGCATTTTCTTGCTTGGTAACAATTAATTTTCGCTATCTTAATTGTGACCGATTTAAAATCTTCATCTGTTTCTATGCACCCGGCCCATTGCCACACTTCTCTGTGAAAGGGAGGAAAAATGTGAAAACCGGCATCTGTCTAAGTATGCAAGAAATCAGTGAGAAACTACCCAGAAAACCAAGGAGAACTCCCACCTCCTTGTGGCTGAGCACATGGACTTCATGTGGAAGTGATTCGAGTACTCCTTTTGAACATTGGTTTTCAAAGCAGAGCTCACGATGAAATCCCAGGCGACCCTCGAAGTTGTTGGAATCTTGCCTGTCGAGGTGAACAACTGCATTGCAAACTGAGACTAAATTTCAGTTCTGTATTTAGTGATTGACTGACTGTTCCTTTGCAAGAATTAATATTTATTGCTTGGTGTGACAATTTAATTTGAATGGCTCACTCTGTCTTTCAGAACCTTAGGCAGAATGTACTGTTATTCTTGGTTGAGGGGGTGAGTGCCAGGATGCCTTCGCACAATCAAATGAGCAGCTTTGTCCTGATGTTCGTTTTCTTGAGCAGTTTTGGAGCTGTACTCATCAATGGAGAACAAACCATCACATTCCTGATTTAATTCGAAGTGGCATAATTATCATTTGAAATTTATGATCCCAAATTTGAGTCCAGATATTGCAGCATTTGGGCATGGAATGTTTAAACTTCTGAGAAGTTGTGTGGAACTAAACACTGCAATTGTACGCAAATGTTCCTATGCTGATCTGTTGGCAAGAACATCAGTAATAAAGCAGCTGAAAATGGTTGGGCTTGGGACACAACAGGTTGCAGTCCCACCTGCTCTAGAGGCATGCAGGAACACCTCTGAACAGTTTGATTAAAACTGCTGCGATGACTGGGGCTTGACGTGATCGACCACCAACAGCCACCATCTTCCTGAGCGTTAAGTGCAATTTCCGCTTTTGGAGGTTTTCCTTGGACTCCAGTTGGTTTCCAGTTGACACTTTGCCATGCTCAAATGCTGCTTTGATGTCAAGAACAGTCATTTTGGAACTGAACACTCTTGGCTGTGTTTGGACCAAGTTTACAATTAGGTCTATACCTGATTTGGTCCTGTGGAACCCAAACTGAACATTGATGAGTTAAGTGCTGCTTGATGGTACAGCCGTATCCCTTTCTTTCATTTAGCTGGGAACTGATGGGATATTAATTAGCCAAATAGGATTTGTCCTGTCTTCCACATTGTCAATTAGATTCCAGTGTTGTACCTGTACTGGAACACTTTGGCTAGAGGCAACATTTCATTCTGACAAAAGCATTTACAGTACTACTACTAGGATACTGTCAGTGTCATTTACTGGTGCCTTCAATAATTTCTTGATTGCGTGGACTAAATCAAATTGCCTGGATTCTAATGAATCAAATAGTCTCCTAAATCTTAAATAACTGCATGAACCTATCGAAATTACTCCGGCATTTATGATGTTGCTGACTGCCAAGGTGCCTAAGATGGTTCATCCATTTGATAGTTTTGGCTGAAGAAAGTTTCAAAGGGATGCTGCGGTTTTTGTAATCAGGTGCTGGATTGTACCGTCATGAGGCCAATGCCTCATGTTTGTTTGATTATATCCGTCACTCTTCATGACTGGATGTGAAAGGACACTAGAACGTTTGATCAAATCTGATGGTCGTAGATCACGGAGTCCAGATTCAAGTCCCATCTGTCCCAGGACAGGTAGACTAAAAATTAGGGACAGTGTGCCAGTTTCTTTGTTTAGCATACATGTCCTGTGTTATAAGTTCATAGGTTTGCGGCTCATTTTTTGATATGTTTCCTACTGCTACTGGCATGCTCCCTGCAGTTTTTATTGAACTAGAGTTGATCCTCTGGCTTGATGGTAATGATTGGGAGGAGAATGTCAGGCTGTGAGGTTACAGGTTGTGCCTGTGACCCTTCCACTGTTGGCTTACTGGTGTCCAATTTTGATCGTCTGATCATCTGATCTGCTCTGAATCTGTCCCGTTTAACGTGGTGGTGGTGTGATCGTGTTTCCACAAAAACTGACTGTACAGTGGTCACTGCCCAGTATTTTCATGGCTAGATGCATCGGTGAGGACGAGTTTTCCTTGTTCATGTTTTGAAATCTAGAGTCCATGTTTAGCATCTCAGTGGCTACCACTACGACAGACCCCCCCCCCCCCCCCGATCCATCCTGCTGGTGAAACAGGAGACACACTGTCGGTGATATAGCAAGAACTGCAGATGCTGGAGTCGGAGGAACGCAGCAGGCCAGGCACCATCAGAGGAACAGGAAAGCTAACGTTTCGGGTTGGGACCCTTCTTCAGAAAATTCACATAGTTGGTGGTTTCTGCGACTTTGGCTGACAGTTATGATCAAGAGTATGACTATCTAAGACTTGACTAGTCTGTGGGCAGCTCTCCCAATCCTGGCAAAAGTCCGTACGCGTTGTTGGCCAGATGAGACAAACCCATTGCCCTGGTTAATGCTAAGCAGTCCATTCAATTTTATCTTAGCTTTCTTGTAGCATTTTGAACTTAGTGGCTTGGTCAGTCTTCAGCAGTATGTGAGAACTTTTAGGATTTCTCAAAGCCATACAGTGCCCTACAGTGAAAGAAGGAGTTTGACAGGTTTGGGGTTTCAGCCTCCTTTATCCCACTGCTGTTTCCTGTAAGGTGAAAACATAGCTGATAAAATGTCCGTCTTGAATTGTTCATATGTTTATCTTGTTTTTCATCAGGTTTCTACCAGCCCTGATTACTGCTGTGCTCACAAATCATCTTGCCTGGGTCCCAACAGTAATGCCAAACGGTCAGCCACCTATAAAGATTTTCTTGGAAAAACACTCTTCTCGTAGCGTGGATATGTTATCAAAGTCAAACCCATATAACCCCCTTTGGGCCCAGCTCGGTAAGTCCTGCTGTAACACAAGTTTACAAATATGGCATTATTGAGGGATAAATATCAGTTGGGACTGAGTTTATGCTCATTTTGTCCCAGTTCATTTAGCATGATTGAAAAGCCTCACATTGATACCGTGCCTTTCCTAACTGCAGAATGTTTTGAAGTAGAATAGTCGGTTAAATATTTATTAAAGTACAAGGACTGTCATAACGCATGTAATATGTTGTAGGGTGGAAAGCAAATACTGTAATATGATGCACCCCAGATGAAATTTCCTGAACCAACATAAAAGGTTAGGGAATTCTTCGTAAGAGAACTAACACTCAAAAACACTTCTGCTGTGTTTACTGCAATGTTTTTTCCATCACTTCTCAATGTTGGGTACTTTTGTGCATTATAGTTTCCCTCTTGACTATTTACAATGTTAGCGACCTAAATGAGATGGCCAAGTGCAACACATTCAATATTGCTGACATTACAAAATTGTGTGCTCCTCAGAGCTTACTTTCCAATCGACAGAGGTTTAGACAAGTTAAATGACTGGGCAAGCAGATGGTAAATAATGTGGGGAAGTGTGAAATTGTTCACGCTCATGATGATGCAACAGCAGAATATGTTTTAAAAACTACTAGTAGGAGACAAAGTATACAGAGGCATTTGGGTGTCCCTGTATGTGAATAACAGAAATGCAGACATGCATATACAGGAAGAAATTTGGAAGACACGTGTAGAGCAGTTTTTGATATAGCAGTAATCAAGCAGAACTGTATTTATATTGGGCTTTGGGGAGACCCCAATTAGTTCTGATTGCCTAATGAAAGCATACCTCCACTTGCTTTGGAGATGGTGCAGTGAAGTTTCACTGACACTGGGTTGTCATGTAAGGAGGGAGAAAGTAGAGTGGATTCATGCTGTCTGGAATGTGGAACAATGAGAAGCAATCTTATTGAAAGGCAATAAATTGTTAGACTGCTTTACAGTGTAGATGCCTGGGTCTTCCCTTTGACAGGAGAACTTAGTTGTCTCAGGATAATTCTAGGGCTAGTGTTCTTCGCAAACCAGACAGCCATATAGCAACTGGATAGCTTGCACACACAGGTTGGCCCCTTTTAAGTTACCATTCAAAAAGATGCAAATGGCCCATGCATCTGAACTAACCGGTTGCAAACTAGAACAAAATGAAAGGTTAGAGAACGTTTCTCATTTAAGATTAGGATGATATTTTCCTTCACTAAAGTTTGTGTATCTTTTGAAATTCTCTGCTCAGAGGTTTGTGAATGTTCAGTTGTTGAGTGTTTTCAACAACAAAATCATTAGATTGGACACTAGGGGAAATAGGTTGGGAAGGAGAAATTAAGGTTAAAAATCACCCACAGTCTTACTGAATGGCAAAGCAGGCATGAGGAACCCTCCCATTTCTTATGACCTGCAATACGGTTAGATTTAGTTAATCCAAATTAGTCCCCCCTCAAAACCAATGAAAATGATTTTTTTTTGTCCATTTAACCTGGGTCAGGATAGTTCTTCAAACTGTGTTTATTTTCTTAGGTACATTGACACTTCTTCTCAGCAAATTTGAAAGTTTTTTTCACATCAATAGAATATTTACTTTGGTAAGAAATTGTTTAGTGAAATAATTAAGCATATTTAAGGTATTTTCAGTGATTTTTAAATCTAGCTCATCACAGGTAAAGGACTAGATAGCTTTATTAGCAATACTTATTTTGGCTGATAAGTTAATTAACAGGCTCATTTCTAAAACTACACCAGTTTACTACTCTTCAAAACAACAAAGAACGCATTGTTACCTGATTAAGTCGGTTTGTGGAAGTCTTTATGGTAATAATCCTGCAAATATATTTTAGCAGAAACTTAACATTTTCTCCAACCTGTGCAATTCCAAACATGTTTTAAGTTTTTCTGAATACACCTAAAGCAGAAATTCTATCACTTTTTAAAGAATTAAAAAGTCAAATGTACAACCCAAAGCAGGAATTATTAAAACCCATGTGGCAGGTTCTCCATTTTGAAAACCTCTCTGGTTGCACTTTTTGTTCCTCTTAATCAAGCATGTCAGTTTGAGGATTCTCCTCTTGAGCCTCAGCTACAATCAAGTCATGGGTCATAAAAACATTTATTGTATGTTTAATAAGACTTTAAAGATGTAGATTATGATCCAGTAAATAATATTTAATGTGCGACTATCTAAATTTATGACTGCAGTGCTTCCTACTTAAATGTGAAGCTCACCGATGAAAGAAAATTCTCATTTTATTTCATGGAATACAAACTATGTAATTGGCTCATTATTTGTGTAATTCACGTTTTGATCATTGACCTTTATCCATTTGTATACAATTAATCTAATGCTATTAGTCTCAGATCTGATTTCATTGTTATATGTACACGTGATGCCCTGAAAATAAATTAACTTTTGCTTTTGATTTCTTTTTTAAGTAAAGCTGTAGTTTGCTAATTAGTGCAGCAGCATTTCTGCAAATTGTATGCTCAAATGAACATTTAAAGATATTTTACCAGAATGAAAAAGGGAAAAGTCTTTCCACCTTTGAGACTTACATTCAAATTGGCCAAACCATAACGAAATCTCTGTGACTGTAGTGAGTCCATGTACAGTAGACTTGCACAATCTGGTTTTTCATGGTTTTGCATCCATCAAGCAGAGCAGTCCATAATTTGGAATGTTTTTATCCAGTCTGTTGATGCTCTACTAGAATGGAGACTATAATGAACGTGGTGGGAGTCTTCAGTATCAGGTAGGCAGAGTAAAGAAAAATAAAGCAACCTTTACTTTGCATTGACTAGTGTTCCATAGAGCTAACTCCGCAAGGTGGGAACAAGTCCCATGCTGAAAGCATAAAAGAGCTCATTTTGCAAGCATAGAAATCTATTCACTTCATTCAAATATTTCTTTTGCCTTTGCTCCTCCCCTAAAAAAAGCTTCACATTAGAGAGTATTCTTCTAATTTTAGTTATTTACTTTTCTGACAGTTGATCTACATGGCGCAATAGGTTCTCCAGTAAGATTAGCCCGAACTGTGGTGATTGGTAAACGACAGGAGTTGGTTCAGCGATTGCTTCACTTCCTCACATATTTCATCCGTTGCTCTGAGCTGCAGGAAACCCAGCTGGTGGTTGAGGGGGATGGTGATGCGGAAGTGAGCGAGTCGGTAATGACCACATCTCTGGAGAAAGGAGAGGTGGAAGAGTCAGAATATGTTGTGGTTACGCTTCACAGGAATAAAAGTTCACTTTTTCCAACCATATTGCAAAACCAAAACTCTCTCTCACGGGACAGTGCTGTGAGTTTGTATCGGGATGAGAAGTGCCCCCTTCATGCTGCTAAAGAACAGCATGATGTTACCAGGCAAGAAGAATCAAGTGATACGTTTGTAAGATGTCACAGGAACATATGGAAAGCCAACTGCAGTCCAAATAGTTGTAGTACAAATCTGACAACTCTTGGCAGAGAAGATACTATCAAGCAATATAAGGAAAGCACAAGCTACCTTCAGGAAGCCAAGACTGAAACACTGCTATCTGTCAAATCTGCAGCTGCAGGCCAGAGTCTTATCATAGAACCTGTTGTCGAGAAATTGCCTCCTGATAAGCGGTTGTCTACCTCAGTACCCTGTACTTCAAACCATCTCCGAGACAGTCCCAATTCAATACAAAAAGTCACCTTTCAGATTGGCTACTCTCTGTCACCTGACTCTGATACAGAAGGCAAGAGAAATGAGACTCATGAGGCACTAAGGAAAGACATTGAGGAGCTCAGAAAAAGAACTGAGGTACAAGAGGTGTTGCCTGTAACTCTGGACCAAAACAAAATTAATAGGACAAAGGACACAACATGCAAATCATATGATTATAAATGGGATCCTACACATGAAGGAAGTATGAGCATGTTTGACGAGTATTTTACTGAAGGTAATTTAATAGAAACAAAGACCATCGACGATCTTCCCAAAGAGGATCAGAAAGTTGGGCAACAAGAAACGTCAGAAATGGGACTTCATATTCAGAACAATGAACAGCAACGTGACTTGAGTAGGAACAGTTGCTTGTGCACTTGTAAGATATATGGAATGGATTTAGATTCACACATTCTTAGTTCTGCTGAGCAGGACTGCAGAGAAAAGGTCTCTGTTCATGACCCCTGTGGGGAAGAAGACCAGAAAAAAGCACCTTTTGGAGTTGAGTGGGACATCCCCCGAAATGAGAGCTCAGACAGTGCCTTGGGTGACAGTGAAAATGAGGATGCAGCTCATGAATCATCCAAACATTGTTGCTACAGTACAGAGCAGGATAGCTGGCTGGAACAGATAGAGCTACCTTTCCCAAGGTAAGGACAGAATTTGCCAATTTTTTGACCAGGAAATTTAAACCAAATTTATTTGTTGAATAGTATGTCGGCAATGCTTAGCCATTTAGTCAAAAGAAATTTCTTTGATATTTGACTTCAGCTTAGTTTGTCTAGGGATAACTAATAATCTGTTTATTCATGCATGGGATATGGGCCTCATTAACCAGGCCAGCTTTTATTGTCCGCTCTATGTATCCAGAGGGCAATTAAGTATCAACCACGTTGCTGAGAGCCTGGAGTCACAGATAGATTGGACCAGGTAAGGACAGCAGTTTTCTTCCCCAACGGGCAATAGTGAACCAGATGGGTTTTTCTGACAGTCGACAGTTTTTTTTTGTGGTCACTGTTAGATTTTTGTTAAATTCAAATTCCACCATCTGCCATGGCAGGATTTGAGCCTGGGTCCCCAGAACATTAGTAGGGTCTCTGGATTAACAGACCAATGATAAATACAACTAGGCCATTGCATCCCTTGAACTGGAAGGTGCCCATGTGATCAGGGCAGATTAGACTACATTGAGAAGTAAGAACATTATAAGAATGAAGTGCCCCTTCAGCCTGTTAAAAAAGGATTGTATGAACTTGCAGAGCCACTGCCAACTACAGTCTGCCCGTGCTAACTTTCTCAGTTCTTGTGTGAAAATGGTACGTCATTGAGAAAAAGGCAGAAAATGTGATTGTTAACCCATGACCTAGAATAATCTGCTGCCTTCAGAAGAGGGTGGAAGTATGGAGAAAAATTCGGTGTTTAAAAGCAAAATTGGGTTAAAGTTTTGAAATATTAATGTAAATAAAATTGAAGTGTGTAAATACATTTCTACTCTGAAATCCTGTTTCAATTGCTACTGGCTCGTACCAAAATGAACAGGATGCATCACTGACAGAGAATTAGTGACCTGTTGAATATCTATTTAATGTTTAGTGTGACAGCATTTTTTCTGTCTGAGCCCAGAACATATTTAAGTACTATGGGCTAGTTTCCCAATTACTTGCTGTGGTGTTTTATGTTTGACCAAACCCCACCATTTAGGAAGGGGGGTCTCTGTTTTAAGTTGGAACCTTTGCCGTTGGCAGTTCCATAAATGTGTAGCGATTAATCCAAATCGTGTAAACACATTTCTTGACTCTGTTTAAGTCACGTACATAGAATAAAAAAATTTGCTTCGAGTTGTAGAGGAATTCAGAATGAGGCTGTCCTAATGGTGAAGGAAATTAAGTTTATTGCTTGAAACAGTTATCAGCTATAAATGTGTGAACCCAAAAACGTATTACAGGAAATAGTTGGCAATTGTGAGAAGACAAGTGATGTGCAAACATGAGCTTTCCTTATTCAATTAGATGTCGAATTCATTTACTCCTCATTCAGCAAAAAGGATGCTACCCACAGGAAGCATTACGGTGGAAAATGATGGGAGATTCCAGAGCGTGAATCTCAAAATTTAAGCAGCAATTTCTGTGGTTTTATTTCAGTAGCAAATGGGTTAATTCATGTAATTGTGGAAAACCCATATATTGGTTGAGGATGGTGCAAAAAGATCATTGTCATTTGAGTAAAGTAGTACACAACAAAATACTGTAGATTTTTGAAATTTTACATGAAAAATGTAAAGTCCTGGAGATATTTTCAGTAGATTTGGTAATATCTGATGAGAAACAGAATCAACATGTCAGATCTGTGGCTGACTTAGTTTCAATCAAAATTTACAAGCCTCAAACACTCTCTCTGTTTTTAGCATCTGTGAAAAGGGAAACATAGTATTTTAGAAGATCAACAGCTTATACCCTAAGATTTATTGTCTGAAAGTAGAGCTGAATTCACAAGCCATCTTTTGTGCAGATTCGAAGAGTAAACACTGTTATTTCAGCATTTCAAACTCCGGGTATATTCTGCATGAATTTTACATTTTCTGTTTATAGTTCCCCACTTCAATTGTTGATATTTATATAGATATAAAATCATTCTCATTCCCATGATATGCTGAGATTTTTGCAATGTTATTGAAGCCATGTAAAACCGGACAGTACTGGTACTGGGATTTAGTTCACTGCATTTTAATGGAGAAAAGCTTATTCTGTGTGCGTTCCTGTGTAATTCTGAGGAACAGTATGCCCTGTAACAATGTACTATAATTACAATAAATTGCAAGTACAGAATCTAATTCACTTTATGAAAAAAAAAGTTCTGCCTGTCTCATTCCTGAAAACTCCAAGTGGATCTTTTGTATTGGCACAGCATTTCCCAGTGGGCTGATTTATTTAGTGATAACAAAGCGTGGAGCTGAATGAACACAGCAGGCCAAGCAGCATCTCGGGAGCACAAAAGCTGATGTTTCGGGCCTGGACCCTTCATCAGAGAGGGGGATGGGGAGAGGGTTCTGGAATAAATAGGGAGAGAGGGGGAGGCGGACCGAAGATGGAGAAAAAAGAAGGTAGGTAGAGAGGAGAGTATAGGTAGGGAGGGGATAGGTCAGTCCAGGGAAGATGGACAGGTCAAGGGGGCGGGATGAGGTGGTAGGTAGGAAATAGAGGTGTGGCTTGAGGTGGGAGGAAGGGATGGGTGAGAGGAAGAACAGGTTAGGGAAGCGGAGACAGGCTGGGCTGGTTTTGGGATGCAGTGGGGGGGAGGGGAAGAACTGGGCTGGTTTTGGGATGCAGTGGGGGAAGGGGAGATTTTATCACAAAACCAGCCCAGCTCGTCCCCTCCCCCCACTGCACCACACAACCAGAGCAGCCTGTCTCCGCTTCCCTAACCTGTTCTTCCTCTCACCCATCCCTTCCTCCCACCTCAAGCCGCACCTCCTTTTCCTACCTACCACCTCATCCCACCTCCTTGACCTGTCCGTCTTCCTTGGACTGACCTATCCCCTCCCTACCTCCTCACCTATACTCTCCTCTCTACCTATCTTCTTTTCTCTCCATCTTCGGTCCGCCTCCCCTTCTCTCCCTATTTATTCCAGTTCCCTCACCTCATCCCCCTCTCTGATGAAGGGTCCAGGCCCGAAACATCAGCTTTTGTGTTCCTGAGATGCTGCTTGGCCTGTTGTGTTCATCCAGCTCCACACTTTGTTATCTTGGATTCTGCAGCATCTGCAGTTCCCACTATCACATCATTTATTTCGTGGTTGTGATGTGTTTGAAATTCCAGTGGGTGGTGACAGAGTGTTAAGATTGTTAATATACACATAGTTTCTCAGAATTAGGTCAAGAGGTGAATGGGGAGATTGCACAAAGAGGAAATTGATTGATGGTAAATTTAATTTCTGTTTGTTAACTTTGGTATTTTCGCCCTGACCTTATGGCTGTGATGCTCTTTTTAGTCAGCTGGAAGTTATCTTGCATCAATAATGGGGAGATCCAAATGTTGCAACAAAAACACTGAATGAAACTTAGTTATCTGTTTTGTGATGAGGTATATATTCTAAATTCCTTTGCATTTTGCTGCTCATTGTCCCTTAGTAAATTATTCAGATTTCTTGATTAAACTGCACATTATATCCATTGACAGGATTTTAATACTGTAATGATACCTTAGTGTTAGTTATACAGGGATACCTGGATGGTCTATATGGATGCTTTTGGAACTGGCAGTAACTCAAGCTGTCAACCACTGGTGTGTTTCAAAGTTGTCTTGTTGAGATGGGGTTAGCTGTGCCAGACATTGATTTATTAATTGCAGAAGAGAGCTGTGAATATAAAAATAATAGAGTTGACCCGGCTGCAACTGTGTGCATCCCTGATTGATATTTGTGCTTTTGTTCCTTGCTCAACTGTAATAAAACTACTTTAATGACACTTTCTAGCTAATGAATGTCTGATTGTTGCAACATCAGTCTCAGCTGATCAATAAAATCAGACAAGTGAAAGACTTGGAAAACTGATTTTTAAATATATTTTAAAGGACTTTAAAACTAACTTTTTTTCTTCCCCCACTTCCTTAGGTCAAGTGTAATTGAAATCAGTCACAGCAAACCCAGTATGGCGAATTTTGGAAGGTCTCTTTTTGGTGGTTATTGCCCATATTATGTATCTGACTTTGTTCTGCATGGAACAGGCAGTGATGAAAAGCTGAAGCAGTGTTTGGTATCAGATTTAACACACGCTGTACAAGTAGGTCACTAATTTTATTTTGCTCAGTCTGGTTTCAATTCTTTTGTAGACATTTGGTCACCTGAGGTAATTCCAGCACTTGATATAATTTAGAATAATAAATCTTCATGACCTATTCAATACTTCTTAAGAGTTAGAATTTTTTAAAAAATCCTTGCTTTATCACTCTTGATAATTAGAATCCAAAACCTACTTGCAATAAAATGTTATGGTTATCTCTTGCATTATAATTTGTCAAACACCTTGACACTGTCAGCTTATTAACAAGTGCCCTCAAGGAAGTAATTTAATAAAAAGAAAAAAATAAATGTTGGAAAATAAATAATGGTATATTTTAAGATTTCGGTGGCGGGGGTGTGGTGTGGGGGGAAAAAAAACGCCTTTCATAAACACTTAGCATGAAAAGACTGAGAGCAGATATCCTGTTTCAGGTCTCATCATTACAGGTTTACTAAACCATGTGCATTTACTTTGGAAACATGTTTGCTATTTAATACTCCAAGTTTGAAAGTATTGACTTCTGTCATATTCTTTCTGTTCAGCATCCGGTGTTGGATGAACCTATATCAGAAGCTGTTTGCATTATCGCGGACTTGGATAAGTGGACAGTGCAGGTTGCAAGTAGCCAGAGGCGAACCACAGACAGTAACAGACTTGGCAAAGAAGTACTTGTATCTAGCTTAGTATCTAACTTGCTTCATTCCACGCTGCAGCTCTACAAACTAAACCTTTCACCAAACTTTGTGAGTATAAGACTGATAAGACGTAGATGTTCCATTAATTAAAATTCCTCAGATTGTAACTGAATGCCGAGAATAAAATATGCATTTTTTATACGGTGGGACATAGCTCTACTTGCCATCAGTTTTCATAATGGTCAATTTCTGACATCTAGTTGTCATACTCTGTTCCAGCATATTAAAATAGTACATGTTCTCTTACCTACTAACATTTCAAAATCTGTCTTATTCCACCTTGTAATGCCTTTGCACAGCTTATCAATGTTGCGATGGATCTAGTTTACATCTGCATTGCTTCATCCTTTCACCTAGCAAATTCTGGATGGTTATTTGCGTCCATGATGATCATGACTGGAATGAGTTGCTCATCCATAGAGAGTACTCCCATCCAACTCTGCCTGACAATGTGCCACCAAAATCAGAGCTTTGACCATCTGAAGGGACACTGCTTCCCAGCAACCAAATACTTCAGTTACTGTAGGATCATGTTGAAGAATAGGAATACCTCCCGCTCTTCTTCCTTTGCACGCTGCATCCTCACTGTTTTGTAATAAAAATGTAGTTCTTTTAATGACTTCACATAGGATACATTACAGGATTTTACTTATAGGAAAGAACGATCAAAGGTGCTTAATAAGAAGCCAGTGTTTGTGGTTTAGAAAGAAGGTACCTGAGAATGAAGACTTGAGACCCGATAATCGATATTAACAAGAAGAGGCTGGCACATTGGAAGTTGAGTCGAAAGGACATTGAGGAACAGGGTATGAGATAAATTGTGTACTGTAAGGGGGTGTCTGAAGTTAAATGGAAGTTGTTTTAGAGGAAAATGAGAAAAGGATGAGGAAAAACTCCAATGCTTCATGCTTGAAGAATGCACCTATTGTATAAACAAAAGTAACCAAATTATATAAGGCCCACACAGATGTTCAGAAGGTGTTTAAAAGAAGTTTGGTACGTAGTGAGAAAGGAATTGTAGCATGTATATAAATACTGGTTGTTGAATAGATCCACCCAGCATTTTAGTGATTGCTTCAGTTTTGTAAATATTTTTTCAAAAAAATGAACCTTGGCTTTTGTCAAAATTTTACTACACAGGTGAGGAAAACCTAGAGAGTCTAACAAATGAGATAAAAGGTAGAAATAAAATGGTGAAGAAAGGTTGGAAATTATCTATGCTTGGAGGAAAATATAAGGAATGGGAGCATAAATTCAACAGTGATAAACTGAGGAACTAATATCTAAGGTGCACGTATAAAGATGTCTTACATTTCATGAGTAGGATTGTAAAGCCCAAAACCAAGACATTATTTAAATTTTGTTCACAAAAATAACTAGGGTACAGCCAAAAAGTTTGATCAGTTTTGACTGCTATATTGTTGAGTAAATAGTGAGAATTAACCAGAATTATAGTTCTTTGAAAAGTCTTCATTACTGTAACTCCAGCAGAGAACATCAAAGGTGCATATATTTTGCAATTACACAGGGTATGAACAGAAAAAAGATTATTCCTGTTGCCTTGGGAGCCATAGATGAGGTGGTATTGATTTTAAAATTGTTGCTGCAAGTACAGAAGGAGTTTGAGAGATGTTACTATACAGACATTTCAGAGAAACATTTCAGACAGAAATGTTAAGAGAAATGCTTACAAGGAACAGTTGAAACTGAGCTTATGCATTTTTAAGGTAAGTAAGTATTTAAAACAGAGGAAGTTACAGGATTAGAGAGGGTAATGTAGTTAGCTTAGTTCAAGATTCTCCAGTAAAGAGTTGTGCCAGATGTTCCCCTTTAGTGCTGTAACTTTCGACAGTTTATTTTTATGATTATCCCTCCTGATGATCAGGACTTGATATGTGAAAGATTTGACAAATGAAGGAGGGTCAGGTGGAGATTGAAGAGACCAAGGACAAGTAGTACCTGAATAGAAAGGTATGAGAATTTTTATTAAAGGCCATGTCGTGGTGTAGGAAGTTTATAGTAAACACATGAGTTTTATGAGGAGTGGTTTTGAAGTGAATGAATTATTTAAAGACCAAAAGAACCGGGAAAATATGATTAATGCCCAGACAGGACCTGTAGTACATTGCAACAGGAATATTGGGTTATACCTAGGGTGCAACAAGTCAGCTTGATTATCTATGGGGAATGGAAAACAGTTGCTGATTTTCAGGGATATCACAGTTGAAATTCCATGCATTTTGATCAGGATGAAGTTCTAGTTGCAGAAAGCCCTGTTTGCAAGGGAGCAGGCATTTTACTGAATGATACCAGTAGTCACAGGAACACAGTAGTAAAACTAGACTCAGTGGTGAGGTGACAGTATACCATCAACTGTACCACGCCACATGCTTTCTCTGAGATGATCCCCAAGTAAGATGAACTCTAGATACTGTTTTCCAGCATATGAAGCACTGTTGAAAATATTGAAGCCCATTTTCCATCACAGTAAGTCCCAACTAACAAAACATAATTTTTGCTCCATTTTGGATTTGAATCTAGAGGATTTCTCCACAATTGTAAAAATCATTGTGTTTCAGTATAGCCGGAGATGGGATGCAAAATTAACTTAATAAATTCTGGCTCAGATGATGCAATGACTGTGATTTCTTATACGTAAGGTATTGAATTTATTTTGTTTTTTTTCTTCATTTAGTGTATAATGCATCTTGAAGATCGGCTGCAGGAGCTGTATTTCAAAAGCAAAATGTTGTCAGAGTACCTTAAGGGCCAAATGAGAGTACATGTCAAGGAGTTGGGCATGGTATTAGGGTAAGGAGTTCTGATGTTTGGAATGACTATTTGGATTACTATTCAGTAGTCTCATCTCAGAGTGCAAGTCTATGTGTATGTTTCTGGATATCATCTAACTAAAGGAATGAATGGATATCCTTGTGATGCCTTTCCTAATTTAACAACCTTCCAACATTGCTGACAAGGATTATTACGAAATGTGTGTTTTAGTGAAGTTTTGGGGGTATCTGGCTCTGGTGGCACTGATGAAAGGCGAAAACAACTACATGCAGATAGAGAGATAATGATGGAAGAAGTATAAACATTTTCCCCAGTGCATTTCTTCTGTTTTGTTCTGAAGGCAAAGGACTATAACTGTCTCATGGCAGGTAACAACAAAGTGGTATACAGCAGGGAGGGAACTGCCCTCTGAGTCCTCAACACTGACCCCGGACACCATGGAGTCTTCAGGCATCAGGTCAAAACTAAGCAAGGAAGCCTTCTGATTATGACATACTGTCCCCTCTTGGCGAAATACTGCTTCTCCATGTTGAACAGCGCCTGGAGGAAGCATTGTGGGTGGCAAGGGCGCATAATATACACTGCTTCAGGGCCTTCAATGTCCACCACTAAGACTGGCTCGGCAGCAGCACAACTGATCAAACTGCTAGACTGAGTCATTGGCAAACGGTGATGGGAAAAACACTGCAGGTGCATTTGTCTGTGACTGTAATCAGTAATATCTACCATGTCTTCATGTTCAGAATACCCTGTATCATGTTGAGTGCCACTATCCACTGTGTTAAACGGGATCAACTTCAAACAGAATTAGAAGATCAGAAGACATCATGAGGTGCTGTCAGCCATTTGGAGTGAATTGTTCTCCAAAGCAGTCTGTAACCTCATGGCCTGGCATATGCCCCATGCTCCCATTACCATCAAGCCAGGGGATCAACCCTGGTTCAATGATTAATGCGAGAGGGTTTGCCTGGAACAGTGTGAGGTATGCCTTAACAATTAAGCAGTGTCAGCACAGTGAAACTACAAAACAGGAAAACTGGTATACCAAACAGCATTAGCAGCAAGTGACTAAACAAACAACAGATCAGATGTAAGCTCTGCAGTCCTGCTACATCTAGTTGTTGACGGTGGTCAACAATTAAACAACTCACTGAAGGAGGAGGCTCCGCAAATACCCCCTTCTTCAATGATGAGTGAGCCCAGCACATCATCGTCAAAAATAAGGCTGAAGTGTCCAGTGGATGATCCATCTTGGCCTCCTCCACGGGTCTCACAGCATCTACAAGTGCCAGTCTTCATCCAGTTGGATTCACCCCACGTGATAACCAGAAACAGCTGGAGGCAAAGGCTGTGGCACCAGCAGTAGTACTGATGATTTGTGTTTCATACCCTGACTAAACTGTTCCAGAACAGCTACGCACTTATGCCTATTGAACTATGCAGAAAATTGTGCAGTTATGTCCAGTATGCAAAGAAGGACAAATCCAATCCAGCCAATTACTGCTCCAGTGGCCTACTCTTCATTGTCAGTAAAATGATTGAAGGTGCCATCAACAATGCTATCAGGCAGCACCCGTTTTGAAAAACATTAGTTTGTGTAACAATCCAGCAAATTTATAATAGTTTTCTGGTGTCAATTGTCAGATTTGCTGACGGTACACGGAAGCTATGGCTAACTTTTTAACCCCGCTGCCCTCCTTTTAAACAGAATGTACCGAGTTTGAAATCTGCAAATATGACTAAATGACTATGGTTCCTTTACTGTCTGGTGCATGTGCACACTGAGCAGACCCTAGAACAGGGAGTCATTGAAAACTGGTCTCTAAAACATTAGATAGCTCCAGCCTATTGATCTATTAATGAATATGAACACGTTTCAACGGCATAACAGTCAACAGCAAGAAAGTTATTATTTGACATGTCATTTAACTAACGTTTAAGAAGGTGAAGGTGTACTGATGCCTTGACTACTTTGCTTTACAGGTCTAATTTGTAAATAACTGTTTCTGTTTCCTCCTTTCTTAGGATCGAATCCAGTGACCTGCCCCTGCTGGCAGCTGTAGCAAGCACTCATTCACCCTATGTGGCCCAAATACTGCTTTGAATTTCTCAATTGCCAAGTCATGCAAAACAATTGCAAGGGAAATGACTTCACAGACTGGAAGACAGCACTAAATTATTGACATTCTCTGGGTTTTGTCATTACTGTCTTAAGCAGCAACGCTTCTGTGATTTTTAACTGCATGAAAATGCCACAGAAGAAAATCACAGCAGCAAGGGAATACAGGTTGTGTTTTGGAGCAAAACTGTCATGTTTCTCAATGCTTTTAATCTGTCTACAATCAAAAGGAACATGGAGAATTTTACAAAAGGAGACCAAAAGGGAAAGTGAAATGTTCTTTTTCAAAGTATGAGTGGTGCACCTGAAGAACCACAATTTGAAAGCAAGAGCATGAAATTACTGTTTGTCTTCTGATTAATCTAGAACCATGACCTTGCACGTTTGGGAAACTTTTTGACTTCAGAGAAGTCAGACTAACTTCTCCTGTTCTTACTGAACCTAAACACATACATACGTGTTTTTATTTTTTTTGTACTCTTACAGACAGCGTATTTGAAAAAATGTTTTATATGTTTACTTTTACAAACACCCCATTCAGAATAAACTTCAAAAATGTTACTTTTAGAAAATACATGATGTAACTGACAGAGTTCAACAATGCTAATCATTGCCTTTCAGTTAGTGAAATCATTGTATGTGATCACAGTTGCTATCATTTAAACATTGAAACTGTAAATATGTGGGGGTTATACCTGGTAAAAATCAAATAGGAAAGCAATGCATTCAGCTGTTTCTATTGGTAACAGTTCTTCAGTCAACAATCTGACACAAACGCATCATTCAAAAAAATTTATTTTTAAATGGGGAAGGGAAATCGATTCAATTTATGTCCTACCTCAGTCAATGCTGTACCGAGACTTTTCTTCTGTTCTCACTTCTCTTTTCCAGTACTGTTTCCTAAATTTCAATTTAGCTTTAGTATTGTTTTTTGCCATTTGCTCATTTTATGCATGCTATTCAGCTGAAGGTGCAAATTGTAAGTAGCATGCTCAGGCACTGGACCTACACAATGAGTAGGACGAATGACATAGGAACCCTTAAGTGTTGTTGCTTATACGGCCAGAATAAGATACTGATCCATATGCGTTCAGGATACGAACTGCTGAATATGTGCCTCGCATAAGATGTTGTGATGAGACAATCTGAAATGTCATTCTCCTGGTCCTTGTTTATTACATAATCAATATTTACGCAAATTTTTTCTGCAGTATGGTAATCTCTGGAGATTGATTGTTTCATGTCCCCACTTTGATAGCACTGACGTCATAAACTGACGCTCACCTAATTCAAGTCCGGTGGGATGTTTGGATATGATTTGGCAAGCTGCAATGGCTCCACTGTGACCTGTTAAATCATCCAGAAACAAAAGGGAGAACAGTTGGATTAAGAGGGTGAAATTAGAACACAGAACCAAAGTAAATGTAACGTGGTGAACTAATCATCCATTTCAGCAAATTGGGATCTGGTACAGATTTATGAATATTTGTTGATGCGGAATATTTTATCTGACTCTGCTAGTGGCACAATGTATCCCAGTCTGGTGGGTGTGGCTTAGTTTTCTTTTTGCTCCCATCTCCCTGCAAATGTGCACACTAAATCGAG
This sequence comes from Stegostoma tigrinum, assembly GCF_030684315.1. Lineage (NCBI taxonomy): Eukaryota > Metazoa > Chordata > Chondrichthyes > Orectolobiformes > Stegostomatidae > Stegostoma > Stegostoma tigrinum. The sequence goes on from NC_081366.1 coordinate 27,784,713, forward strand.
TATCCCAGCTGCAGCCATTTGCAGATAAGAGAGCTTGATGCTTCTCTCAGCACTGTCAGAAATCTGATTTTTGGTTGTTCCTTTGCTATCTTAATCAAGGACTAAATGTGTGGAATTGGGGAAAAACGAGGAAAAAAGAGATAGCAAGGGCAAATTTAAAATGAGTGACTTGATGTAACAGGTACAATGTAATTGAAGTACAGTAACAATGATCTAACATACTGCCTGGAATTATCACGTATCTGAACCACTACAGTATGAATTGAATTTTTGCTTGCTACTTCAATCACAGCCTTAATCAAATAAAATATAAGATGAGGCGCATTGGCTAACATTTAAAATCTGATTTGAATTTATTTTGGTTGAGGTAGTGCTAAGCAAAATGCAAGGTACAGTTTTTAAAAACTTGGAACTAAGCATTTGTTTTAATAAGGGATATTTTGGGAGTGATGCTGTTGATCTGTCACTTACTATAGTCAAAGACAGTACTCTTATGTAAACACAAAACTTCTCTTGCACCTTCTTTCATGTATCATGGTTTTAAAGTCTTAAGGGAGATTTTGTGTAACTCTTCAAGTTAACTTTATTACAAGGTAATTTCTAAATAATTGCAACACGTGCTGAGCTTAACAGCATTGTACATGGAAAGTGATCATTGTATTTAATATGTTAATTGTAATGTCTTTTACAGTATTTTTTAATTTATTTTACTGAGATGGAAGTTATTCGCTAAATTGTACAAGACCTGCAGTACTTTCTGTAAATACTTCCCCTATGTGTGCATATTTCCCATTTGTTACTTTTGGAGAATTTTCTGCAATAAATGTCTAAAGAAATAATGTGGAGTTGTTAATATCAGTGAGTGTTTAATGGAAGTTTATTTATGATAATTTTCCAAAAAATCAAAGTTATGAGTGAGTTATCCAATGGTTGAAAAAGAAAATTCTCACTTTTAATACCAATACATTGGTATTAAAATCATTAAAGACATGATTTTTCATACATTTTAGGAACTCTGTGTCATCAAAGCTTCCTGAGTTCTTGGTGCTTTATGGAAAAGTGTATGCCATTGCAAGTATAGGCTAGCTGGATTAGGTAGTTTTAATCTTTTGGGGTAAGGTGGCATTCCACATGTCCCACACTCTGATTTTTGTCAACATCAAGTCAATATTTGTCTTGTTGATCATACATGTTACTTCTCATGCATACTGTATCTAAATATATCCAGCCTGAATACTGTTAATGATTACTGTTTCCTATCACAACCAATTTTATATGCATTTTGCTGCTGTCTCTTTTATGCCCTGACAATAATATGATAGAGACCCCACCATGTGGAAGCAGGCTATTTAGTCCATTGAAACTCCGAAGAGGAGACCCCCCCCCCCCCCACCAAAGAATACAAACTGATTCCTGTAGCCAGGTTAAGAATAACATAAGAATGCAGATTTCTGTTTGTTGCACAAAAATGAAATGAAAATAATGTATGTGTACAACGGTTGATGATTTTCTGAATGTATTGGACAGAGGTGGGACAGAGTATCAGACAGAATTCTATTTAGCCGGTCCAGGTTCATGGTTGTTCAAATAAATTTGAAGTTAACCAGCATACCCAGGTCCTCCTGTGGTTTACGTGAGGAGTTGACTACAACAGTACTCAATATCTAATGCACATTCTGGCTTACAAAGCTGCGGCAATGGGAACATGAATGATCAGGACTAGTAACCATAATTTCAAACATGCTCTCTGCATTTTTGTTACTTTCACCATGCCAGAAAATACTTAGTTTGAAGAAGCCAGGGACAAACCATTAATTTATTTTACACACAGGAGAGTGTACAGTAACAACCCTAAACAAATCTCACCTTTAATTATAGTAGTGGGGGGGAAGGGGGAGGGACTAGGCAATGGCCTGGTGGTATTATCGCTGGACTGTTAATCCAGAGATGTAGATAATGTTCTGGAGACCCAGGTTTAAATCCTGCCACAGCAGATGGTAGAATTTGAATTAAATACATACCTGGAATTTAAGAGTCTAATGATGACCAAGAATCCACTGCCAATTATCAGAAAAAAACCACTCTGGTTCACTCATGTCCTTTTTAGGGAAAGAAACTGCCGTCCTTACCTGGTCTGGCCTACATGTGACGCCAGACACACAGAAATGTGGTTGACTCTTAACTGCCCTCGAGACAATTAGGGATGGGCGACAAATACTGGTTTAGTCAGTGATGCCCTCCATCCTGGTGAATGAATTTTTAAAAAAAAGCTCAATCCTCCTGTCCTTTCCTTCTCATTTTTAATTAATCATCTATTCCCCTCCTGGATGCCTCAACTGAACCCACCTCTCCCACATTTTCTGACAGCGCATTCCAGATCTGAAGCACTTGCTGTGTGAAAGTTGCTTTTCTTGTATTGCAACTACTACTTTTGCAAATAACTTTAATCTGTTTCCTTGTATTCTTGATCCTTTTGAGTCGGCACAGTTTCTCCCTGTTTGCGACATTCAGACCCCTCATGATTTTGAAAACCCAGATCAAAGTTCCATGCTCTTCCCCAAGGAAAACAGCTCCAAGTTCTCCGACGTATCCTCATAGCTGAAGGTGCTCATCCCTGAAACCATTCTCATTAATGTCTTCTGCACTTTAATCCAATCATGTACTTACAAAAATGTAATTCTTAGAAATTTACACAATACTCCAGCTGAGATCTAACTCGCATCATATAAAGGTTGTGTATAACCTCCTGCTCTGAAACACTACATATCTCTTGTTCTGCCACCCTAATTGATTTATGCACATGTATACCCAAATCTCTCAACATTCATCCCACTGACTTTCCTCTGCTTTCTTTGTACAAAAGTGTATCACCTCACTCTCTGTAGTGAGCTTCATCTGCTCCTATTTGCACACTCCACCACCTTGATGTCCTTTTTGAAGTTCTACCCATCAGTTTATAATGCTTCCAAGTTTTCTATCATTACCAAGCTTTGAAATTGTCTCCCAAGATCTGAATCATTAACGTATCAGGAATTTGCCAATACTGACCCCGGATTCAGTACTACCTTCCTCCAGCCTGAATACTGTTAATGATTACTGTTTCCTACCATTTTAACCAATTTTATATGCATTTTGCTGCTGTCTCTTTCATGCCCTGACAATAATATGATAGAAACCCCACCATGTAGAAGCAGGCTATTTAGTCCATCTAGTCCACACCCACCCTCTGAGGAGGAGATCCCCACCCCCATAACCATGCATTTCCCATGGCTAATTCACCTAAGCTACGTATCCTTGGTCACTCTGGATAATTTAGCATAGCCAATCATCTACCTAACCTTCATCTTTGATCTGAGGGAGGAAACCCATGCAGACACAGGGAGAATGTGTAAGTTCCACACAGTCACCCAAAGAATCGAACCTAGGTGCCTGGTACTGTGAGGCAGCAGTAAACTCCTGAGCCACCGTGCTGCCCACAAGTCTCATGTATGACACAATATCGAATACCTTTTGGATGTTCATATAGATGATACCAACAGATTCATCAACATCAACCCTCTCTGTTACCTCTTTAAAGAACTCCAGCAAGTCCAATGAACAAGACTTAGTTCTCAGCACAGAAACATTTCCTGCTCCCCTTTGACTTGTTCCATTTGCCTGCATTTGGCCCACATCCCTCTAAACCTTTCAATACCATCTCCACGTCAATTTTGAATCATTCAAATGACTTAGTGTCCTCCTCTGTCACCAAGACCTGAGTAACATCTGCTCCTTTGGTAAAGCTGGATCTAAAATATTCATGAAACACCCCTTCTCATTAAGGTCTTCTGTAAAAACTACTTTATAATGTTTACACCACTCTAATTTCCTTCTAGATTTGTTCTTGTACATCCCACCAGGGAGTTGGCTGTCTACAGGCTATGCTAAGCAATGTAGTTGCATCCTTCTTGTTCCTTCGCTCCAGTCAAATAATTCAGTCTTTAAATTCTTGAGACATCCACTTTGTCTAATGTTGCAATGTTCTCCCCTAACTGATACCACCACCCTTCCTACCACAGTCTTGCCCTGGGTGGCACGGTGGCTCAGTGGTTAGCACTGCTGCCTCACAGTGCCAGGGACCTGGCTTTGGGCACCTGTCCGTGTGAAGTTTGCACATTTCCCTGTGTCTGCATGGGTTTCCTCCCATGGTCCAAAGATCTGTAGGCAAGGTGGATTGGCCACGCTAAATTATCCATAGTTTTCAGGGATGTGTAAATTAGGTGGATTATAGTGGGATCGATCTGGGTGGGAAGCTCTGGGACGTGGAAAGGACTTGTTGGGCCGAAGGGCCTGTTTCCACACTGTCGGGATTCTATGAAATAGGAGCAGGACCAGGCCATTCAGCCCCTTGACCTTGCCCTGCTATTCAATAAGATCACAGCTGATCTAATGATCATTCCTGCAATCCTTGATTTCCCCGACTAATCAAGAATCTATCTCTCTCAGCCTGCAATATATGCATGGACTCCTTGAGAGCTGTGAGGGCAGAGTTCCAAGGACTCAAATCTCAGAAGAAATTACTCTTCATCTCAGTCTTCAATTGCTGCCTCTTTATTCAGGGATTATGCCTTCTGGTCCTAGACTCTTCCGATGAGGGGGAGTATCCTCACATCATTTGCCCTATCAAATCCATTAAGAACCCTATACATTTCATTGAGATCACCTCTCATTTTTTGAAAGTCCAATGAGTGGTGTCCTAATGTGTTCAGCCGTTCCTCATAAGACAATTCCTCTATACCTGGAATCATCCTAGTGAATCTTCTCCAAACTACCTCCAACAAAAATTAAGGGGCCAAAACTGCTCACAGTATTCCAGGTGTAGTTTCACCATCACCTTGTACAGTTGCAGTAGCACTTCCTCTTATATTCCAATCTCATTAACTAAGGACCAGCATTCCATTAGCCTTCCTAACCACCTGCTGCACCTCTGTGCTAGCTTTCTGTATTTCATGTTTAAGTACCCCAACTCTCGTGTTGCCATTTTATGCAGGATTTTTTTCCATTTAAATTATATTCTGTTCTTTTGTTCTACCTTCTAAAATGAATAAAAAATCATATTTTCCCACATTGAGCTCCATTTGCCAACTTTTTGCTACTCAACTTATTAATCTCTCTCTGTTAACTGTTTTATCCCTCTTGCAACCTGCATTTCCACCTATCTTTGTGTCACCTGCAAACTTGATTACATTCAATTTGTTCCTGCAAATCATTAATATATGTATTTTAAAACAGTTGTGATCCCAGCATTGATCCCTGTGGGTCTGCACTGGTAATGGGTAGCCAACCTGAAAAAAACCCTTACTCCCATTCACTGTTTCCTTCCCATGAGCCATTTCTCTATCCATGGCAATGTATTTCCAGCACTGTAGGCTGTAATGACTTACCTCCCAAAAGGTTATCTTGTGGAATGCCTTCTGGAAATTCAAATCCAACATGTCTACTCTGGTTGAAATTTCCTCAAAAGTCTCTAATAAATTAGCCAGACACAGTTTCCCTTTCAAGAAGCTATGCTGATCTTGCTTGAACAGATTATGATTTTCCAAATGTACTGCTGTTACTTCCTTAATAATTGATTCCAATGCTTTTACAACAGAAGATGTCAAGCAAATTGACCTATAGTTACCGTTGCCAATAAATTTTGGGCTATAATTAGATGGGTCATCAAGCATAAGAAAATTAGTTATTTTTTCTGACACCTGGACACTGAGATCATTGACACTTCTGAGACCATACATTGTGGGATGTATGATACGTGAGAGAATAATTTTCAGATTTGGAACATCAACACTTATTTAACAAAAAGCAAAAGTACAAATGAATCTTGTCAAACGAAACATTAACCCTGTGTCTTTGCTGACCACTGAGTATTTTCAGCATTTTACTACAGTATCTTTACCCTTGCCTCTCTATCTTCATTGCTGCCCACTGATGGTAATGTTTCTTATTATACAGTGACTGTAACTGAGAAGATGGTTTACAAAGAGAAGCGGGTGGGGGACAAAGAAAAATGATCAACATTGAGCCTTTCCAGGATGTCGACACTCAAATTTGGTACGAACCTGTTGCAACCCTACTTCCTTCTAATGTGTTCAGAACAATGTACTGTACCATTCATACTCCTTACATGCTGAAGCACTGTCTACGTGCAACATTGGCTGTAGATATCCTCCTACACATGTTCAAGTTTGGGTTGGTAAGTGGCAACGAACATTTGCGCCACACAAGCTATAGGCAATAACCATTTCCCACGAATATTTCATCCCTGATGACCATACCATCAACATCTCAGAAATTTACCTTCACCAACCATTTAAATACTAAGACAAGAAGAACAGAGCCGGGAATTCTGAGCGAGTAACTCACCCTCTCGCTTCCTGGAGTTTATCCACCATCAAGGCTCAAGCCAGGATTGTGTGATAGAATATTCTCCACTTTACTGGATGAGTGCACCTTGGCAACAACACTCAAGAAGCTTGATAGCATCCAGGTCAAAGGGGGGAGGCGATGGCCTAGTGGCATTATCACTGGACTATTAATCCAGAGACCCAGGTAATGAGCTGTGGGCCTGGATTCAAATCCTGCCATGGTTGATGGTGGAATTTGAATTCAGTAAATATCTGGGTCTAAGAATCTAATGATGACCACAAATCCATTGTCAACTGTCAGGAAAAACCCATCTGGTTCACTGGCATCCTTTAGGGAAGGAAACTGCCATCCTTAGCTGGTCTGGTTTATATGTGGCTCCAGACCCACAGCAATGTCGTTGACTCTTAACTGGCCCCCGGGCAATAAATGCTGCCTAGCCAGTGATGCCCATATCCCGTGAATGAATTTTAATAAAAGCAATCTGCTTCACAGAAATGATGCAGCAGAAGGTCATTCGGCTCGTCACTAATGCACTGGGTTTGAGAGACTTAGTGCCACTCTTGCCTTTTTCCCCATAACCCTGCAGCTGTTGTGTCTATTTAAAGAATTATCCAATGTCATATTGACTGTCTGAATTGACTGCTTCCACCTCACTTCCAGGCAATGCAGTCCAGCACTTCCTGTTGAAAAATGTTTTTTTCCACTTCACATTTGCTTCTTTTGCAAGCCACTTTAAACCTCTGCTTGAGAGACAGTAAGAACTGCTGATGCTGGAGTCTGAGATAACACAGTGTGGAGCTGGAGGAACACAGCAGGCCAGGCAGCATTACAGGAGCAGGAAAGTTGACATTTCAGGTTGGGTCCCTTCCTCAGGAATGGGGCTTTGAAATAAATAGAGGGGGAGGTGGTGATAGCAGGTTGACAGTGGAACAGATAGGTGGGAGAGAAGACAGACAGGGATGAAGCTAGTAAAGATGAATGTGAGTAGGCAGTGTTGGAGATTGGTCAGTGAGGTGGGAGGAGCGGATAGACGGGAGAGAACACAGACAGGTCAAGGAGGAGGGGATGAGAGGGTGGACTGGGCTTGGGATGAGGTCGGGTGTGGGGAGATTTTGAAGTTAGTAAAGTCCACATTGCGACCATTGGGTTGTAGACTTCCAAGGCAGAATATGAGGTTCTGTTCCTCCAGTTTCCGGGTAGCATCGTTGTGACACTGGAGGAGGCCCAGGATGGATATGTCGTCCAGGGAATGGGAGGGGGAGTTGAACTGGTTCGTGACTGGGAGGTGCAGTCGTTTGTTGTGAACCGAGCGTAGGTGCTCCACAAAGTGGTCTCCGAGCCTCCGCTTGGTTTCCCCGATGTACAGGATGCCACATCGGGAACAGTGGATACAATAGACCAGATTAGCAGATGTGCAGGTGAACATCAGTTTGATGTGGAAGGTTTTTTTTTGGGAGGTGAGTGGGTGGTGTAGAGGCAGGTATAGCATCTCCTGCAGTTGCAGGGAAAAGTGCTGGGGCTAGTGGGGAGCATGGAGCGGATGTGGGAGTTGCGGAGAGAGCAGTCCCTCCGGAAGGCAGATAAGGGTGGGGAAGGAAATATAGAGGGGTCAGACTGCAGGTGGCCGAAGTGGCGGATAATAATGCATTGGATCCGGAGGTTAATGGGGTGGTACATGAGGACAAAGAGAATTGTGTCCTTGTTTTAATTGCGGGGAGGGGGATGTGAGGGCTGAGGTGCAGGAAACGCAGGAGATGTGGTCAAGAGTGTTTTCCACCACTGAAGGGGGTAAGTTGCGGTCCTTGAAATATGAGGACATCTGGCTTGTTCGCGAGTGGAATGCTTCATCTTGGGAGCAGATGCAGTGAAGGCTGGGGAATTGCGAGTAGGGGATCACGTTTTTGCAGGAAGGCAGGTGAGAGGAGATGTAGTCCTGGAAGCTGTGGGAGTTGCTTGGCTTGAAATAGATATTTAAATAGTTGTTTAAAACTCTGCCTTCTGGTTTTCAATCCTTTCACGAGCAGGAACAGTTTCTCCGAACTGACTCTGTCCAGACCTCTGAGTTTGAAAACTTCTATGAAATTTTAGCTTTCTTTTCTCTGAGGAAAACAATCCGTGCTTCTCCAATCTACCTCATAACTGAAGTTTCTCATCCCTGGAACAATTCTTGTAAACTTCTTTGGCACTTTATCCAATACATTCAGATCCTTCCTGCAGTGTGGCATCCACAACTGTACATAACCCTCCAGCTAAGGCCATTCAGGTTCAGCATAACCTCACTGTTCTAAATCCCTGCTAATGAAGCCTAGAATACTATATGCTTTATTAACAGTTCTTCCTACCTGTCCTACTATAACTTACAAATGCATACACTCTTATCTCTCTACTCCTACATGCTACTAAGAATAATACCCTTTATTTTGTTTTGTTTCTCCTCTGTGGTCTTTGTACCAAAGTCTATCACCTCACTTCTCTGCACTGAACGTCATCCTCCACCTATCTGCCCACTCCACCAACTTGCCAGTGCCTGTTCTCTTCACGATTTATAATTCTTCCAAGATTTATATCATCCCTAAACTTTAAAGTGACCATTCCACAGCACAGTCATTTAGGCACACATCTGGACAAGCAACAGTCCCAATAGACCCAATGAGGAGCTTCATGATAAACTTTCCTCTAGCTTGAAAAAAACCTATTAAGTATTACTTCTTGTTTGCTATGATTCAGGAAATTTTGTATCCATGTTGTTACTGTCCCTTTTATTCCACAACCTATCATTTTCCTCAAAATGCTGTTGTATGGCACTGCAATGAAGACCTTTGGAAGTCCACATACATCACATGAATAACATGTCATCTCATCAAGCCTCTCTGTACTTCAAAAAAACTCCAGCAAAGTTAGTTAGACACGATTTTCCATGGAAAAGTCCATGCTGACTCCCAATTACCCTACATTTTTCCATACAGCTGAATTCTATTCGAACAACTGTTTCTCGAAGCTTTTCCACCATCAAAGTTAAATACAGACTGGACTGTTATTGCTGGGTCTAACTTTACAATCCTTCTTGAACCAGGGCATAATTATCTGCAGTTCTCCAGTTGTCCAGCACCAGCCGTAAATCTAGAAAAAATTGAAAGTGCCTCTGCAATTTCCACCCTCACTTCCTTCAAAATCCTTGAAAATATCTCATTGGGTCCTGGTGTCTTATAAAATTTAAGAACTGTCTGGTTGTCTAATAGGTCCTCGTTGTCAACTTTAAACTCCTCCCATTGGCTGACTTTCCTCTGCTTTCAGCATGCCTCAGTAGCAATTTCTTTATAGGTAATGACAAATGCAAAGTATGCATCGAAAACCTCGGCCATATCTCTTGCCTTCATGTGTAAAACTCTTTGGTCCCTAATCCATCTTTCAGAACCCTTTTACTATTGATATGCTTTTATAACACAGATATGCCCCTCTTTGAGCCATTCTCCTTTTTGCCACAACATCATAATCCTAGGTGGCAATATCTGCCTCCAACCCACCAACTTTATTTTAGAATACTTTGGGCTTTCCACTTATAGGCTTCCAGTCTTTTCTTATCATCACTCATTGCTACTCTTATTTGGTTTGTTTACTGCTTTTCTAAATCTTCTGTATTCAGCTTAGTTTTCAATTGCATTTAATACCAAACACCTATCGTAAGCAAATGTTTTCTTCTTTAACTTAATTTCTATCTCCTTTGTCATCCATGGAGCTCTGGATTGGTATATTCTACCTTTCTCTTTTGAGAGAATTAACCTTGACTGAACATGAGCAATTTCCTTTTTGAGGAGGCCCATTGGTCAGCTACTCTTTATTCCTGCCAAACTTTAGTTCCAGTCTGCCTAGCACGGTTCAGTTCTTGAAGGTGGCTCTCCAACAGTTGACCATTCTTACCCTGAAATGAACAAGGTCATTTTTCACCATCGTCATAAACCTTATAATACAACGAACATTGTTCCCCAAATGCTCCCGCATTGCCACTTCATTCACTTGCCCATCTAATTCCAAAGAACTGTGTCTAGCAGGGCCTCCTTTTGTTTTGGACTGGCCAATTACAGCTGTAGGAAATTCTAATGAACACAATCGTTATCTTAGTCTATGTATGGGCAATCAAAATCACCCATTATAACTACTCTATGGTGTTTATACATCTGTTATTTCCTGGCAGATTTGTTCTTCCACATCCTTCCCACTAATTGGTGGTAAATGGATCATGCCAAGTAATATAACTGGAAACTTGCTACTTCTTAGCTGTAGTCAAATCGATTCAGTCCTTGAACGGACTGCAATGTTCTCTGTCTTCACTTACTTTACCGTGTGCATTCTCATAAATGCAGTGTAACCCTGATTTAAACTTCATTATATTCTGACATATTTTGATTCCACCTATTAATGTACAGTTCTCTTTTTTGATGCTTTCTGCCTCTCCAAGTGTTTTAATGAATATTACTGAATATTACTTTCTACTATTCCCTCCTGGTTCCCACATCCCTAATAGTTTAGTTCAAATCTCCCTAACAGCACTAACAAAGCACCCTACAAGGAAATCAGTCCTGGCAATGTTCACATACAACCCATTGTGGCTTGTACATGTGTCACCTCTCCCAGAGCGAGTCCCAGTGTCCAAGAAATCTAAAGGCTTCTTCCCTGCATCACCTCTCCTGCCAAATATTCTTCTGACTGACCTTGCTATTTCTGTACACAGATGCACATACCATTGACAATAAAGCGGAAATTACTACTTTAGAGATCCTGCTTCCTAATTTTGTACGCAGCTCCTTAAATTCTGGTTTCATGACCACATCCTGTTTCCTACTGATGTTGTCAGTACCAATATGGATCATGATCTCTGGCTATTTGCCCGCCATCAGAAGAATGGTCTGCCATAGCTCATAGAATCATACAATACAAAAGAGGCCCTTTGGCCCATCAATTCTGTAGTGCCAAAAATATACTATTACTTTAAGGTTTTAGAGTAGATTTGTAGCGCGGGTTATGGATGTTGTGTTTGGTTGGCTTCCTGAGCTGCTTTGTTATTTTTCTGCAGACGTTTCATTACCCTGCTGGGTAACATCATCAGTGCAGCCCCTGATGAAGTGCCGTTGTGTTTTCCTGCTTGTTATTTCAACTCTGGAGTCCATTGAGCTGGATTACCTCACTTCCAGTTTTCCTTCACCACGGTGTACATATGGGGTCAAGCTCTATGTGTTTGTTGATGACTTTCTTCGTGGAGTACCAGGCTTCTCGGAATTCCCTAGAGTATACTCACTCATCTCTATCCACATCGATAAGGACAACCACTAATTTGTCTGGGACAACACCAAGATCCTGGGACAAGCAAAGCAGACACAGGCACAGGAATTCCAAGAAGCCTGGTACTCCACGAAGAAAGCCATCAATAAACACATAGAGCTCGACCACATATACACCCCACTGCGAAGGAAAACCAGAAGTTGAGGCAATCCAGCTCAATGGACTCCAGAGTTGAAATAACAGGTGGAAAGACACAACAATGCCTCATCAGAGGCTGCACTGATGATGTTACCCAGCAGGGTAATGAAACATCTGCTAAAAAATAACGAACCAGCTCGGTGAGCCAACCAACCACAACATACACTCATCCCACTTTCCTTCACCGGGCTATAGCTTGAAGTGCTCATCCAAGTACTTTTCAAAGGTTACGAGATCTTCCACTTCAACTACTCTTCCTGGCGGTGCATTCCAGGCCCCTACCATCCTCTGGGTAATAATAGTTTTCCTCAAAATATCTCTAAACATCCTTTAACTTTAAAAAAATGTCCTAGTGTTATTGACCCCTCAATGAAGAGGAACAGGTGCTTTCTATTCACCCTATCCATGTCCCCCAACATCTTATATGCCTTTATCAGGTTCCTCCTCAACTTTCTCTGCTCCAAAGAAAACAACCCGTGCTTACCCAGGCTCTCTACATAGTTGAAATGCTCCACCTCCGGCAACATCCTGGTGAATCTCTTTCGCACCTCCTCCAGTGCAGTTGTATTTTTCCTACTGTGTGGAGACCAGAACTGCACACAATACTCCAGGTGTGGCCTAAACAAAGTTCTGTACAGCTCTGATATGACCTACCTGTACTTACAATCTATGCCTCACTGATTAAAAGCAAGTATCCTGTGTACCTTCCTAATTGCATTAGTAACCTGTCCTGCCCTCTGTTCCTGTAAGCTTATTGGTGCATTGCCTTTCAATGAGGGCTCTTGTCTTGTTCCTTCTTCCAAAGTGCATCACATCACATCACATTTATCAAGGTTCTGTGACATCCTTGAACCCAGCATCACAGAGGTAACATGCTGCCTGTGTGTCCCCCTAACTAAAGAACCCCCTATTAGTACTGCTTTTCCTGCCTTCTGCATCCCAGCTCCCTACCATCGGTATACCTGGGCTACCCACAGTGACATAGGCTTGGCTCTTGTATTCCTCTAAGGACCAGCCGTTCCTTATCTGCCTGCTTGCCCCTAACTGGCAGGATGACCACCTCTCTGAATGTGTTTTCCACCTGATTCTCTGCCTTATGTATGAAACTCAGTCATTCCAGCTGCTGCTCAGGCTTTGAAACATGTTTGTTCAGCCGCTTACTGCACACAGACTCATCTTGAACACAGGAAGTGTCCACGCCAACCAACAGACCACAGGACAAGGATTCTGCTTGTTAAGCCACTCTGTCATATCCTAACTTATAGTAACTTAAATGATTTTACTGACTACAACTTTAGTTACTTTAACTTACTATAACCTTACTGTAGTACAACGATCTAAAAACTGAGAATTAGTAGACATTCCTTGTCCTCTCACAAACCAGCTCCCTCTCCTGTGCCTAAAATTACTTCCCCTGTGCTAGTTTTGAAATTTACATTTTTCAAAATTATCGGAATTGAAACTCAGTCTGTAACAGCAGCTGCTCAATAATTAATCAACTCATGACATTCCTGCGATATCACTTTTAGTCTTTTTCTCCTTGTCTCATGTTGGAACTGTATCCTGGTCCTCCTCTCTCCTGCTCTTTTGGGAAAGAACGAATATAAAAATATATTTTAAATTAATTGTTAAGGTCCATTATTTTAAGAAGGCCTTTCACATATTCAGATGGACTTAAAATGAAATACAATGTTTTCTATGTATTACAAAGTTTTGTGTTGGCATGCACTTCCTGCTAATAAACCTGGCTTTCTGGATCACAATTGATTTGGTTTCCTTGTTAACATTTAACATAAAATATGCTCCTGGAAGTGATTATAAAAGAAATCTGTATGTAATCAGCTGCCAGTCATGGTGATACCGTGGCTGATTTACTCTTCGAGTTTTCTGGGGTTTTTTTGCTTCAATTTTGGTGGGTGAATGGAGACAATTTGATTTTAAAATGTTAATTTGCTTAAATTTCCTCCTGCATTTATCATTTCTGGCCCTTACAGGGCTTTGCCTCTAACTCCACCAGTACTTTCGAGTCTAGCTGGCCTATTGCTACTTGCACTTTATTTTTCCCATCCAGCCATTTGTTTGTTTTCTATACTTGGGCCTGTCTTATTCTGGTCTTCTCCACTGATCTAGGAAAAGTGCTTTCATATAAAGCAGGGCTATGAAAAGTTAAAAGTCAGTTTCCCAACTGAAGAAGCCCATTGGTATTTTATGTGTAATAATCAGAACTAGAGAGAGACAAATTCCGTACTTGGGGAGAAAGGTGATGGCATCGTCAAATGACGGATTATGGGACCAACAGGTTTTCCAGCTCAGAACTCAATATCATGTTCATTAATTTTCGGGCCTGAATACATTCTTCCATGTCCTTTACCCACTCCCACACCTCAGACCCTGCCATGACATAAGTTACTTTCAGCACAACCTACCCATTTTCACAGGTGGTGAAAATTAGCAGCTTCTCTTTCTCCTTGCCTTATCATTATTCATCCCTCTGTCTGCATGTCTCTATCTCCCTTTCTGCTCTGTCTCTACCAATCTCTTATTCCCTTATGCCCCTATCATTGACTTCAGTCTATATACCAACTTTTCCTAGCTAGTAATCAGTTCTGAAGAAGGGTCACTGGACCTAAAGCGTTAACTCTGCTTTCTTTCCACAGATGCTACCAGGCGTGCAGAGTTTCTCCTGTACTTTCTGTTTTTGTTTCAGACTTCCAGCATCTGCAGTTTTTAAATTTTATTTCCAGTTCATGGACTGATTATAGATGCATAGTGCTAGGAAGACAAAGAATGGAACCATTGAAAAATGGGTCATGTGGGGAAGAGTGAAGAATGGATCAAGAAAAAACAGAAAGAGAAGGAGGGCCTCAGGCATTTGCTGCTTGCCTACTCAAACTGAAAATCTACACAACACTAACAGTGAATGGTGACAAAGGCTGAAGAACATGCAGATAGGGAATATTAAATATAAAAAGAAACACAACAACAAAGTGGTAAGTTACCAGAAGAACAGCAACAAAGTAGGGATTGACATCTGTGGGGAGAGCAACACTGGACAAAATAACATTAAGTGGACCATCCCATATGTGAATGATACAAGAAGTTCAAGGTGAGCAATTGTATCTGCAGTGGGGAAAGGACGTAAAATGTTTAAAGGTACAGGAAACGGTTAATACATTAAACAAACATCATGAAAAAAATTCTATACATTGAAAACAATGAAACCAGAGCACAAAATAACATTGCATAGAAAAACAAGGAGGTGGAAGCTGAGGACACAACCATGAAGACAATGGTTGAAGATGAATGACAGAACAACCTAAGTTAACAAGAAAAAATATTTTTACACAAAGGGTGTTTAGGATCTGGAATGCATTGAATCTGTCTCCACCATGTTCTCAGGCAATCCGCACTGCTTGAGAATGTGGTGGCGCTTTCCTAAGTCAATTGGATAGTGATCTGAAGGTAGTGATCTGGGACAGGGAAATGGACACAGGGTAGGTCAAGCTGGGTTCTTTTGCAGAGAGATGCAGGACCTCTTTGTATACTGCAACTATTCTATTGTTCTATGGCATGCTATTTGGCTTAAGAACATTTAATGTGTATTTTTATGGGATTGATGTTTTCATGATCCGACAGTTCACTAATCCATTAAAAATAAGTTATGCATTTGGTCAGTGCTCATTGTTTCTATTTGAATTATCCTCAACTCATGTACACTGAGATCTGTTTGCCACAATCAGAACATCTGCTTATTTTATCCAATAAACAGTCCTAACAATATTGCTACAGAGATAGTAGGAACTGCCGATGCTGGAGAATCTGAGAAAACACAGTGTGAAGCTGGATGAACACAGCAGGCCAAACAACATCAGAGGAGCAGGAAAGCTTGACGTTTTGGGTTGGGACCCTTCTTCAGAAATGGGGGAGGAGTAGGGGTTTCTGAAATAATTAGGGAGATAGGAGAGACGGATAGAAGATGGATAGAGGAGATGATAGTGTGAGAGGAGACAGACAGGTCAAAGAGGCGGGGTTAGAGCCAGTGAAGGTGAATGTAGGTGGGGAGTTAGGGACGGGATAGGTCAGTCCAGGGAAGACGGACAGGTCAGGGGGGTGGGATGAGGTTAGTGGGTAGGAGATGGGGCTGGGGCTTGAGGTGGGAGGAATGGTTAGGGGAGGTGGGAGCTAGCTAGGCTGGTCTTAGCATGTGGTCGCGGGAAGGGAGATTTTGAAGCTTGTGAAGTCCACATTGATTCCTTGGGCTGCAGAGTTCCGAAGCGAAATATGAGTTGCTGTTTCTGCATCTTTAGGGTGGCGTCATTGTGGGAATGCAGGAGGCCGAGGATGGACATGTTGTCCGAGGAGTTGGCGGGCGGGAGGAGATGAAATGGTTTGCGACTGGGAGGTGTAGTTGTTTTTTGCGAAATGAGCGCAGGTGTTCTGCAAAGTGGTCCCAAGCCTCCGTTTGGTTTCCCCAATGTAGAGGAGGCCACAACGGGAACAGCGGATACAGTATATCACGTTAACAGATGTGCAGATGAACATCTGTTTGATGTGAAAAGTCCTTGATGTTGGCAGCGGCATCCCTAATGTAGCCAGTGCTCCTGTCTCAGCGACGGTAAAGGTGGTATCTGTGGTGTGAACGGTGGAAGCAGAAATTGGAGGAACAACACCTCATATTCCACCTTGGAAGTCTACAACCCAATGGTCTCAATGTGGACTTTACTTGTTTCAAAATCTCCCCGCCCCCGACTTCATCCGAGACCAGACCCCACCACCCTCATCTCCACCTCACTGACCTGTCTGTCTTTTCTCCCATCTATCCGCTCCTCCCACCTCACTGACCAATCCCCAACACTGCCTACCTACACTCACCTTTACTAGCTTCATCCCCGCCCCCTTGACCTGTCTGTCTTCTCTCCCCACCTATCTGCTCCTCCCACCTCATCGATCAATCTGCACCACTAGCTACCTGCTATCTCCACTCCCCTCCTCCATTTATTTCAGAGCCCCCAGCCCCTCCCCCATTTTCTGAAGAAAGGTCCCAATCTGAAACGTCAGCCTTCCTTTTCCTCTAATGCTGCCTGGCCTACTGTGTTCCTCCAGCTTTACACTGAGAATTCATTGTTCCCTGTTTTACTTAACTCCCTTTTTCTTGAATATCAGTGTTGCATTATACCTGAAATGACAAATTACACAAAATTCTGAAAAGTCACACTTGCACGATTTTCAACAGATTCTACAGCTCTTCTGGTAAAATTATAACAAACATCTAGGAAACACCCTTCTGGGAAACAACACCTCATGGAAACAGCACAACTCTGTGAGAAACTTATTCTCTTCATGTAAAACAAGACCTAGACTGTCACAAATTAACTTTTTGCATAAGCATTTCGGTATATTTCGCTAACTCAGCCTTCAATGAGTATTACTCATTCCTCCTCACACCAATAAGAATAAACAAAAAGGAAATCCAAACAAAATGCATCTATGAACTTGAAGTAAATAGTTTACTTTGAAATACTTTTTCCGAGTTTGAAACTCCAAAAATAAGTTGCATATCATTCATAGTAATTTCTTGACCAAGAATGACAACAATCTCTTCATCAGATAAATTGAAAATCGACAGCTGATGGATAAATTCACTGGGAATTAACACTGACCATGAAGAGTAATGTAAACATGATCAAATTATGTTATTTATATCGCATAGTTTACTTAAACCATTGCCTGGAACATATGTTCTATTCATGCAATAGATCTGTACAATTTTAAGTTCTGGTTACAGATGTTATCATGAGACAATAGTTACAATACGTTAGGTCTGTATTCGAGTCATACGTGCCGCTTATATTTTAACGGCTTCCTCTTTGCAAACTGCATTTAGTGGTATGATTGGCATCCTTGGTTAAAATTCAACTTTAGTGGGGGTGCAAAATGGAAAGTCATGTATCACCAATTTATTATGCTCCAGGCATGGCTTTTAATTTCTGAATCCTTTCTTAACCACTTTTTATTTTAGCTTTAAGACAGATACAGTGCAGTTAACATGATCAAAATAAAATCTTACAACCTAATTTTAGTGAGACTCTCATCCTAAGTACTCAGTAACTTTGTCCACTTTACATGAAACTACTTCTCTTTTTGGCATTAGTTGAACTAGCTTAGTCCTAAAACTCACACAAATGCTGCAAAAATACATTGCTTTGTTACATGGTTGATTAGCATCTCTTGTTACTATTGATAGAGTTTGCAAAGGAAGCAGCCGGAGATAGTCTATGCTTAAAATAGGTTAATTCACAGTGAAACTTTACAGGTATATACTGACTTCATCCACTCCTTTCAGTAAGTTGCAATAAGATGTTTGAGCAGCTCCACACAGATACTAATAACTCCTCTTCTATCAGTATCATCAACATTTTTGTCAATGTCATTTCTGAGTGCAATTTCCTATCGGGCTTCACCGTGCATTCATTACAGCTAATGGCAGACCTTTCTCCCAAGAGGTCCAGACTACAGCCTGTGGAGCTAATCTTTATATTGTTTGAGAAGATCATCTGGTGACAAATTTTATTTGCAGATGTGTTGGGTGATCTTTATCGCTTTGGAGACAGCTTGCTTGGCTATCTCCTGAGACAAGAGAAGGCAGACTGTGGTCTGAATTTCCCATGCTCTTAGCCTGCTGCCTCAAACACTGTAAATAGACATGGGGAGTTTATTTATAGATTTATTTATTTATTTATAGATACATGCTAATCAACCTGTTCAGAGATGTTTTTACACACCTCTAGAAAGGTGGGACTTAAACTTAGGCATTCTAGCTCAGAGGTAGGGACTATACCACTGCACCAGAAGAGCCTGACATTAATTCACATTCTTTTGACAGGTATTCAAGTAACCATCAAATCAACTACCTCAACTATAAATACTTAACTTCAATTCATACGGTGAATTCTTGAAGCCATGGATGAACAGCAAAATTCTGAAGATGCTGGAAATCTGAAATAAAAACAGCAAAATGCTGGAAATATCAAGGATTGGCAGAAAGAAAAACAGAGTTAAAAGATTAATTTTGTTTCTTTCCCTACATATATGCTCTGAGAGTCCCAGAACCCAAGGCCTGGGTCATGATGGACGCAACAATCAGTCTTTGCTATTATGACTGTGGCTGATCCAAATGATTGGCTTCAATGCATGCAAGCAGGAACACAGACTCCTTAATCAGGTGAGGTATTTAAAGGGGTGGTGGCACTCAGAGAAACAACATGGGTTTGTATTTGTCCTTGTCCATGTAGTGGAGCCTGGTCTCCAATTATCTTGGTTATCCTTGCCATTGGACAAAGACCATGTTCCAATAGGATCCCCTGGTATACAGTGAACAACAGCCACCTCATAGAGTCAGAGAACACAGAAACAGACCCTTCGATCCAACCGGTCCATGTTGGTCATAATTCCAAATTAAACTAGTCCCACCTGCTTGCTCCTTGTCCATATTCGTCCAAACATTTCCTATTCACGAATTTATCTAAATGTCTTTTAAATGCTGTAATTGTACCCACATCTACCACTTCCTCAGGAAGTTCATTCCACAAGCAGGCCACCCGCTGTGCAAAAAAATTTGCCCCTCATGCCTTTTTTAAATCTCTCTCCGCTCAGGTTAAAAATATGCTCCCTTTTCTTGAAATCCCCCATCCTAGGGAAAGGACATCTACCATTAGCCCTGTTAAAAGATCACCTTAACAAGCATCTTCCATCAGCCATTTTTGATGCTGCTCATCACACTAACTTCCAACTGTGGAAGTCGATGCTGCACACAGACCTTGGAGGTCCGCGCAAAATTGGAGGGAACTCTGGACACTTGTGGACCATTCCAACAGTGACAGACCTAAATGTTGCCATCACAGTCTGAGAATTTCAGTGCTATGACACTGTCATTGCAACCCTGAGTGACAGGAGAATGTCAACTCAAAGAACAAACCAGTGAAAACATCTTCTTTGGAAGGTTAAATTGAGGAAGAATGTTGACACAGGGGGTTGGATTTCACTATAAAAACAAATTAACTAGTTGACCATCTCAGCCTACTCTACTAAGGGACATTTGGCTCAAGTCAGCAATCATTAGTGCATCAATGAGGGTAAAGAGGAATTCTACACCAGCCTCGGTCAGTTGTTGTCCCATGTCGCAAGGGGAGAAAAGCTGATTCACTTTGGTGATTTGAATACCAGGGCTGGAAGGGACTCAAAACCTGGAACGGCTTGCTTGGTTGGGGAAAACACCGACAGCATCCTCCTCCTGATAAAATGCATGGAGCTCGGCCAGTTAGCCTAATCTCCATCATTGTTAAGATTTTAGAGTCCATTATTAAGGATGGGATTGCGGAGTACTTGGAACTGCATGGTAAAACAGGGCTGAGTCAGCATGGCTTTGTCAAGGGGAGGTCAAACCTGACAAATGTTAGAACTCTTTGAGGAGGTTACCAGCAAGCTATACAAAGGAGAGCCAGGGGATGTGATCTATTTAGATTTCCCCAAAGGTCTTTGTTAAAGTTTTGCTCAGGAGGTTCCTAAATAAACTAAGAGCCTATGGTGATAGCGGCAAGGTACTGGTATGGTTAGAGGATTGGCTGACTGGAGGAAGGCAGAGAGTGGAGATAAGGAATCTTTTTCAAGATGGCAGCTAACGACTAATGGAGTTTCGCAGAGATCAGTGTCATCATACATTAAAGGCCGTCACAGCGCTACGGTCCTGGGTTCGATTCCAGCTTCGCATGATTAAATGGAGTTTGCATGTTCTCCCCCTGACTGCATGGGTTTTCCTTTGTGCTCTGGTTTCCTCCCACAGTCCAAAGATGTACAGGTTAGGTGAATTGGCCATCCTAAAAATTGCCCAATAGTGTCCAGTGATGTGCAGGTTGTGTGGATTAGCCAGGGTAAATGCAGGTTACCGTGGGTCTGGGTGGGATGCTCTGCGGAGGGATAAAGCAGACTCGATGGGTCAAATGGCGTCTCTCCACACTGCAGGGATTTTATGTTCGCATCTCTATATCTGGATGAAGGAGCTGAAGACATTGTTGCTAAGTTTGCAGAAGACACAAAAATACATAGAAGGGCAGGTGGTGTTGAGGAAGCAGGGTGGCTACAGTAGGACTTAGACAAGGTCGTACAGCTGCCAAAGAAGTGGCAGATGGAATACAATGTGGGCAAGTGTGAGTGCACTAACAGGAAAAATAGAGGTTAGTGTATTTTCTAAATGGGGAAAGTCTGCAGAAATCGGAAGCACTAAATGGGGAAAGTCTGCAGAAATCGGAAGCACAAAGGGATTTGGGAGTCTTAGTTCAGGATTCTCTCTAGGTTCACTTTGCAGTCAGGAAGGCAAATTTAATGTTAGCATTCATTTCAAGAGGGCTAGAATATAAGAACAGAGAGGCGGCGTAAGGCTCTGGTCAGATTGCATTTGGATTATTATAAGCAGTTTTGGGCCCTGTATCTAGGAGAGGAGTGCTGACCTTAGAGTGGTCCAGAGGAGGTTTACAAGAATGATCCTGGGAATGAAGAGATTGTTATATGGTGAGTGATCAAGAACTCTGGGTCTGTACTGGATGGGATTTACAGGCATGTGGGGGATTTGATTGAAACTTACAGAATACTGAGGGGCTTGCATAGATTGGACATGAAGATGTTTCCACCAGTAGAAGACTAGCACCAGAGAGCACAGTCTCAGAGTGAAGGGACAGAGGAATTTGTTCAGCTAGAGGGTGGTGAATCGTTGGGACA
The DNA here is from genome assembly GCF_030684315.1 of Stegostoma tigrinum. Taxonomy (NCBI): domain Eukaryota; kingdom Metazoa; phylum Chordata; class Chondrichthyes; order Orectolobiformes; family Stegostomatidae; genus Stegostoma; species Stegostoma tigrinum. The sequence goes on from NC_081366.1 coordinate 27,806,364, forward strand.
CACTGCCACAGAAGACTGTGGAGGCCATGTCATCGAGTGTATTTAAGATAGAGATATTAAAGTTCTTGATTGGGAAAGGGATAAAGGTTGCAGGAAGAAGGAAGGAGAATGGGTTTGAGAAACAATATCGTACATGATTGATTAGCAGACTCGATGGACTTAATAGCCTAACTCTGCCCCTACATCTAATGGTCCCATGGTGTTAACTAGCACCCTATTTCATCAGACAGATTAAAATAGATCTTCATGGCATTATGCTTGCTCTGGATATTGGCATGTGCTTCACTCCATCACTGTTTGAGTGAAGAACCACATGGATACCCACATCACCCGCACTAGGGCAGGAGCTGGATTGACCTCACCTAATCCAGTCTGCTATTTCTATTAGACTGGCCAAAAAACAGTAGCAGCATCAGAGGTGCTGCCACAGGTAATTCAATGTCTCAATCTACTCAGTCAATGCCTCATGGTCAGCCTGGCAACATTCAATCAACCAGAGCCACAGTACATCCACAGTGCCTGGTCTGCCCTTAAATCCATTGTAAACCAGCAACTATGAGGAGACTCTACGTTTCTACGCCAGAAATATGGTGCAGAAGTAATCCTGGCACGAATGTTTAAACTCAGCTTCCTCATTTGGAAAGGGGGGAGCATGCCAGTGGATCTTTGAGATGCTGTAATTGTGACCATCTTCAAGGAAGGAGATAAGATGGATCACGTTAACTATATAAGATTCTTCCTGCTGTCCATCACAGGAAAGGTAACTGCAAACATTTTCCTCAATCACCTTCTCACAATCACTGAAGAGCTCTTACTGGAGTCACATTGTGGATCTGTCAAGAAGTACAGTATAGATTCCCTACAGTGTGGAAACAGGCCCTTCGGCCCAAAAAGTCCACACCACCCCTTGAAGCATCCCACCCAGACCCATTCCCCTATAACCCACATGCCCCTGAACAATACGGGCATTTTAGCATGGCCGATCCACCTAACCTGCACATCTTTGGACTGTGGGAGGAAACCGGAGCACCCGGAGGAAACCCACGCAGACACGGGGAGAATGTGCAAACTCCACACAGACAGCCACCCGAGGCTGGGTTTGAACCCGGGAACCTGGCGCTGTGAGGATGCAGTGCTAACCACTGAGCCACCGTGCTGCCTACGAATATAGCAGTTACTGCAGATTGCATCAGCAAATAGTGATTCTTTTTTGCAAGGTCATCATTTTGTCCATAATTATTGGACTGAAATTTAAGCTTTTTGCCCTGCAGCTACACGTATTTGATGGAAACGTAATAGTGGCCATCTTCGATCTCTCAAAAGCCTTCGACTTTTAACTGGGAGGGACTACAGAGCCTCCTTTCCAGATATGGTCGCCCACAAAAATGAATCACTATCCTCTGTTCATTGTATGACATGCCTAAAATCATAACGCTCACTGACTGATCCATTGCAGACTCAATACGAGTGCAAGCTGGTGTCAAGCAAGGCTGTGTCACTGCATCAACACTCTTCCTTGCTACAACACTCTATCCTCTAAGGAAACTCCCAACTGGTATGGTGCAAATCTACGAGATAACTGGGAAACTATTCAATCTGTTTCACTCTTTGTCCAGAACCAAGGCCACCTTACCTCATTTCTTAAGCTGCAGTGTGTAAACAAGGCCTGTTGTTTCATCACGCTAAACATCCAGAAGTCAAAGGTCCTACACCAGCCTGCACCCACATCGAACCCCAACTACCAAAATTAAAAATAAGGCTCAGGGTTTGTGGATCAACTTCCATACATTTAGGAATTTCTCAGAATACAGGCATCGATGATGAAATTCAACATTGCCTTCAGTGTGCCAGCACAGTCTTCATTTGAGGAACAGAGTGTTTGGCAATAAAGGTTTCATGGTCTATAAGCAGCCTTATTATGAGCCTGCATGTATGCATAAACATGGGCAGGTTACAGCAGATAGTTTAAAGAGGTGAGAAATATCACCAGCACTGCATTTGCAAAATCCTGCAAATCTGCTAGTAGAACAGATGTTCCAATATCAGTGTCTTCTCTCAAGTCCATACCCTTGGCATGGAGACACTAGATACGGTTAATCATCTGCACTGGGGGGAACCACATTGTCCACATGGCTGACACATGAGCTCTCCACTCTGAACTTTGTAATGGCAAGTGGTTACCACTTCACAGGAAATGTTTCAAGGGTGTCCTTGAAACTGCCCCGAAGAACAATGCAATATCCCCACTGATTTCTGAGAATCTCTAGTCCCAGGTTACTCAAAACAGAGAAGAAATATTTGCAAAGAACATTGGGAACATCTCCGACAGGCCCAGATGGAGACCAAGTGCCAAGCAGAAGAAGCTTGTGTAAACCTGAGCATTCCACTTGACCATTTCAGTAAACACTGCTTGCTCCATGTGCAGTAGAATATGCCCATATTCTAGAATTGGCCTCTTTATTCACCTCAGGACTCAAAACGCCAGATTGAAGAAATCCTTGATCCCCAAGAACTGACGGAAGACAATCTAATGAACACAAAATGCTCACACCATCAGCATGCATAATTCTAAATTTGCTACAGCGGAAATTGTACATTGTATGCAGTTTTTGTTTGTGCGACGTGACAAGTTTGTTTCTTGAGCTGTACGCACATTGAGTAGCTATTAAGTTAGGCTGTTGCCCCGGGTTTTGTTTTGGGGAGATTCATTGGCAGTTTTGCGTATCAAAATAGGTCAGGCTTTAAAACCGAAATGCACACGCTTCAGTTTAAACACCACACGTGCCCCATTGATGTAGGTGTCTGTGATCTTCAGATTGTTTGTGTGAATTTATAGCTTACCACTTTCTGGGCCACACGCTGATGTTTTAATTTGCTGCACCACCGCATCGACAGTTAGACAGAACTAAGAAGCCACTTTCCCGAACGATCCAAAAGGTTGTGCAGCTAAAAGTTTTAAATGCCAGAAACAGCTCCTGCGTGAGAGTTGCAAACACAAGATTCGGCCTATCCGAAGAGTGTTGTGAGAACATGAGAGGTTTTGTTTTGGGGAGGAGGATGCAAATAAAACACCGATTGTGTCCGGTGGCTGCAGGACATTAATTACTGAATTGCAACAAAGCACGTTTTGAGAGACTTTAGTGCTGTCCCAAGGCAGCTGCAGGACTCTCACGAGAGGCGTTGCCCTTTTGTTTGCTCGCTGGGCGCTGCACTTAAGTCAGCATTTTTTTTGGGGGGGGGGAGAAGAGAAACAAAAAGAGAGCGAGAGGAAGCACAGCTGGAAAATTTTGTGACGAACGGCCCAGCCCACATTTGGTGCAGAGGCACCACCCCCTCGGCCGGTTAGCTGGGTGAAGTTGGAAGAATGTTGCTGCTGTCGCTGCCTCATTTTGTAGTTTGATTGACAGCGGCGCTCGGAGCCCGGAGCGCGCGGCTCCGATTGACGGCGGCCTCTCGCCTCTTTTTGTCAAAGTTGGCAGTTGGTGGTTTGAGGGAGAAATCATGGAGGAGGAATAATTACGACAACCCCTGAATCCAAACTCATCCGTGACTCCGAACAGCTATGGGGCTGGGCGTCCGTCTGTACATGTAAACGTGTGAGGAGGAGAAAAGTTTTTTTTGAAGGTGAACAAAAGTTGTCTGGCACAATTACTTAGAGTTCTCCATAGGCGGCGATTCGTTCTGAGGACACTTGAAAGGGGGCGAAATAAAAAAAAGTGCATATTTATTTCCATTTCTGTTTTGGGCGATGGAGAGAGTCGGTGTGAAGATGTGCCGGTGCCGGAACGTGCAGCTTTCCCTCAGCGTTTGAGCGGCCACCTCGAGGATATTTAACAGCCGTTTACCTTGAAGCGGCTGAATTTCCGGATTTTTTTTATTGGAAGATTTCTTGCTTTGGCTTAGAGACACTGTTCAACTTCTGAGGAATAATGACTTCCTACGTGGATCAGCTTTTCAAACAGGTCTTGATGAAGAAGCCTTCAGAAAGAAGCCAGCAGGTAATTTGTGTTGTTTCATTTTTGTCAGGGGTAACCCCTCTTCCTTTGGTCGAGCCAATTTTTTTTGCTCCTGGAGAGAGGGACTCCTTGCTTTTGAGCAACACGTATCTCCTGTTTTAAAGGCAGTGTACCTCCGCCTTTTTAAAATATGCCGACAGTTTATTTTCTCTCTCTCAGTTGGGAAGGGAGGAGATTTAGTCATCAAGACTTGGAAATTCTCGAAGGCAGCTCTGAACCCTGCTCACGTCGATTGCACGTAATGTTTCACCAAAAAAAACTGCACGGAATTTTGCAGTGTCCAGTCACTATCCCCACACACAAAAAAAATTTGCTAAGCAGTGGAAATTTTCAGGGAAGTGTCATCTGTTCGTTTGTACAATCCAGTAATTTACAAACCTGCAGGATTCAAGAACCTTGTGAAAGCCAAAAGATTACAAGGAGCTTAAGGAGTTGCGGGGGGGGGGGGGTGGTTGAGTAGGTGCTGGAAGGGGGTTCTTTCCGTTAAAACCCGAGTGAAAATTCTTTTCAGTGAATGTTTTACATACCACCCACGCCATTTATTTTAATTCATGACTTTGTGAGCGTTACTTACAAGAAAATAAATCGCCTCACGTTGATGGGAGGATGATTTTGTTTTTACTGTCACCCTTTTCTATAACCAATGGTTTGTTGGATGTGGTTAATTTTGTTTTCCACAGTATTAAGTTCAGCCTGAGATAATCTGGGATCAACTCATAAAGGTCCTTCATGACAATACATTATTAGATTCTTGTGTTCTTTTCGGAAGGTAGAAGTTTTGCAGTACAAGTAGAGGAAATAATAAGCCATTTGGTTGTAAGCTGCAAAGATGTTCATTGATTAATTAATAGCCAATCTGGCAAAATAGGCTTAGTGGCGTTCTTTTGTGTTCTCATTCTAAAATCTGGTGCTCTGTCGCAACATGCTTATACACAAGTACAAAGGTTTCTGAACGTAAAGGTGGTGTATATATTATGAACATTCTACTGACATACTAAAATTATACTGACGTTTGCAAATTTGCCCATTTACTGTCAACACCCAGCAATAAAATTACGTTTTGCTGCTCCAAAAGCGTGACTGTTAATTTTTTTGTTTTTTTTTAAAGTGAGCATGTTAAAGGTTCACAAGCATAATTTTTAAAATTTCTAATATGTTGGCACCAAATTATGGAAGCCTAAATGACCACTGCTCTACTGGTTAATTTCTAGAAATCTGCTGAGCACGTATAATTGATGGCAACCTGAAATAAAGCATGTTTGTGCAGTATCCAAAATCTATTAGAATGGATGTCAGCCAATTTTGTTGTTCTTATTAAATGGCTCTGGAATTGTTCTTAATTATTTTTACTTTATTGGATAGTAAATACTGGTCGACTTGGTAGCTTTGCTGTGTGACCATTAGTGTGTTGCAAACTTGATGCTCTTTGTTAAAATTGTGCTACAACCTTGCCATTGCACAAATATTGTGGGCAAGTTAGTTATTTGACTTGACAGGCGAGTTATTAGAAAGCACCCTGCTTAGATGTTGGAACCTTCCTATCCCCAAATTTTTAAGTTCTTCAAGACATTTACGTCACTTTGGGATATGTTGATGGTAACCAGCTACCTCCCCATCAGGCTGGAAATACATGAAACTGATCCTTCTGCTGGGAGTACACTGTTGAGATGTAGTGCTTTTGATGCAGAGGCTTCCTGGTCTTAGATCAATTTGGAAATGTCTTATACAAGCTAAGGAATATTAAGGTTTAATGGTGTGCACCGTAAAAATGTGCAATATTATATGAATGTGTATATCTTTTCATAACAACCACGTTCAGAAATTCTTGTTGATTAAAATGTGCTAAATATTTTCTTATTTAACCAAAATAATTTAGTTTTATTTCAATTTTAAAAAGACATTTTTCTCTATGTCCTGAAGGTGGTAGTTTGTGCTGGCTCATATTTCAACATGTACTGACTAGTCAATCTCATAGACACCAGACCTGAGCTGTTCTTATGTCTCCTCTGACATGCATGCCTCCTTCAGGTTTGTTTATTTATGTAATGATGAATTACAAGCTGATGCTGATTAAGCAAAATGGGTATGGAAGGACCTTGCTTCCGATTCCTCAAGGTTGCATTTTACAATTGTTGGCTGTGTTGGAGGTCTAGTTATTCCCTGAAATGCATTTTCACAAGGAGACCAGCAGCATAGTCTGAATTTGAAGGGCACCATTTTAATGCCTGTTGTTATGCTTTCGTTACTCTCTGTCAAGACGTCCTTAGGATCTTGTATGTTTCAATCAGGTCTCTGATTCCAGACTCTTGCAGGTACAGGCCAAGCCTTTCCATCCTTTCCTCGAGAGGCAACCTCATGATTTCTAAGTATTATCCTAACAAACCTTCCCTGAACTGCTTCAACCTGATTTCCTCCTCCCTTAGTAAGGGGACCAATATTCTACAAAATAAACCTGATGTGGTTTTGAGTGCCCTGTACAACTGAAGCACAAGCTCGCTACCCTCTTTTCAATTCTCACAATGAACAATAACATTCTACCTTTCCTTGTCACTAAGAATCAGAGTTGTACAGCATGGAAACAGACCCTTCAGTCCAGCTCGTTCATGCTGACCAGCTATCTTAAATTAATCTAGTCCCATTTGACACACATCCCTCTGAACTCTTCCTATTCACATACCCATCCAGATGCCTTTTAAATGTTACAATGCACCAGCCTCCTCCACTTTCTCTGGCAGTTCATTCCAATGTGCACCACCCTCTATTAGAAAAATTTGTCCCTCAGGTCCCTTTTAAATCTCGCGCTCTCTCTCGCACTCTCTTGCTCATCTCAAACCTATGCCCTCTAGTTTTGGACCACCCTGTCATGTGGAAAAGACCGTTGCTATTCACCCTACCCATGGCTGTTATGATTTAATAAAATTTGATAAGGTCACCCTTCAGTCTCTGACGCTCCAAGAAAAATAGCCCCAGAACATTCAGACTCTCCCTGGAACTCAAACACTCCAACTCCATCCTTGTAAACATTTCTTGCACACTTTCAAGTTTAATGACATCTCTCCTGTAGCAGGCAGACCAGAATTACTGTCGTATTTGAAAAGTGGCCTAACCAATGTCCCATATAGTCGCAACATGATATCCCAACTCCTGTACTCAATGCACTGACCAATACTGGACCTGATCCCTAAAATTGTGTGATTTGTAACCAAAGGCGCCCAAATTCACCTGCAGTCTATCAGCACTTAGATGATCATTTTTATTCTTCCTGCCAAAAATCATAGCCGATCCGCATACTCGTGAGTTGGTTCCAGCTGCAATCCTTCTTCCCCATAGACTAGTCCATAAGGTATTGTGGGGTTGGTTTGGATAGATATGCAGCTCCCAAAGTAGCCCAATCTGTGCTTTTATGTTATCTGCAGGAGATCCATTCCGAGATCCCTGTGGATAATGAGGATTGGCTATACTGTTCCCTTCTACCACTAATTCCTTTTTGCTTACTTGACTTGAATGGCATCCTCTACTGTGCCATGATGAATTGCACAGGTCCCACTCTTATCCAAATGTGCTGAAAGAACCTCAAACCTGTTGCTGAGGTTCCTACACTCCTGCTGTTTGTGTTCCATTACCTGCCTCATTTGCAGTCAGACCATTCCTTTCCTGACCACTGAGGAAATCAAAAGACCCAATCCTAAGATGTGTGACTGCTTCCTCAAATGAAGTGTGTAAGAGATTTTCCTCATTTGTCATGTCTTGTACAGTTTGCAGTTCAACCTGCAGCTCTCAAACTCTAGTTGAAACCGCTTGAATTGTATGCACCAGTTGCGGACTTGCTTGTCCTGGAATACACTGATATCTGGGAGATCCTACATTCTGCAAATGCAACACATCACCTGCTCTGTCATCTTGAATGTATTCAATTAGTTGCTTAATAATTTTTATTCAATTGTTTTTTTCGGTGTTAATCTTGCCATCAGTTCCAGTCATGTCCTGAGCCTTAGGAAATGAATTGACCTGAGCCACTTTGTTCAAAGTCCAAATCAGGTGACATGATATTTAAGGGTTTTAAATCTTCAATACAATCTATGCACTAATACTTAAGATATTTGACTGGTAGAGCAGGATTTTTCTTGATACGCGAAATAGCTCGCCAGCCACTTATTTGTTACTTATTCTAACTATGTATATTTTAATTACCCTGCTTCAAAATTGAATGACACAGAAAATGCCCACTGGATGATCACTTTCCAGCTGTCCTCTGTCATCCTCCGATTTCATTTCATTAAGGATTGTGATGTTACCAGTGCAATTCTCGCATGATCATACTTACCTTTTCAGCTATGGATGAAACTGAGGTTTCTATGGAAAATCAACTAAATCTGATGAGAACTCATTGATGCAATGCTGAAAATTTGTAATGCTGTTTCCTGGCATTGTGGAAATTATGACTTACTGATCTGAAAATCTTAATATATCTTTGCCATTGTGGAAAACATTAATGGGTGGGCAAATGTTTGTTTTAACAGTTAATTATATGTCAAATTATCTGTTTTCTGAATGGGTTTGCAATATCTTAAGAGTGGAAGGGCCACTAACTATTTAACTCTTTGATAGCCAATACACGCTTGATGTTGGATCCTAGTTGGATGAGTGATAGGCCAGCAGTTAAGTGATGGTTTAATTGCGTGATGAAAGCAGAATCAGCTTTATGAATATTTTTGCTTCAAATATTTGTCTTCCTCTATATTAAAACGAATTTTAAAAATAAAAAATAAAGTACTTTTAGATCTTAATGTTAAGAACTTAAAAAATATTTTGCTGAGTTCCTCTGTAACAACCACACCATTCATCAAATATTATTTCATAAAGGCCCACATGAAGTATTCTGCTGCCGTTTTGTTCGTTTCACCTAGTGAATCAGACTAGGCAGTTAGTTCTGTGGGTGCACCTCCTCACTCTCAAATTATTTTGTATCTGTGGGATTAGATAAAGAAAGTTTAACTGTATTCACATTGCTGAATCATTCTGCTTGTTGTTGTTTTTGAAAATTATAATGAATGTCTGGTACTTGTTTGTATTTATTTCATGCAAGTCCAACTGACACTATGCCGTCAGTTGTCTAATTTATGTGCTATTTGGTGTCAAGAATCTGTGATTCAGAGTTTTACACTGCAATTGATACGGTTATGTATAACTGGACAAAATCTGCTTCTCAGAGTTAACTGTATAAAAAATCTTGTATTGTGAAGTGATTTCAAGGCTATAATATTGTGCTTATGAAAGACAGGCTATTCCAATTAAACTATATTTCAGAGACGACTGGTATTTCGATTCCTTCACTGAATTTCTTCTAAGCACCTTTTATTAGAGATGAAAACAGTCATTCAAAATTTAGTGAAATTTTGGTTGTTGTTTTTCAGCGCTTTCCCAGACTTGTGCCATGTGGACTGCATTCTCATTGTATATTTTCAAATCCTTCTTGTGAAGGCCCTCACGCTTGCTCTCTGTATAGCCTTCGCCCTTGCCCTGTCTTTCTCTGATTTGTAAATGTAATAACATGAAGCAGACGGATTTGTTTTGTCTGTGTGTGCTAACCCCATCTCATTAATTATTGTCCGATATTTTACTATTGAATTGTCAGATCCATTTTGAATGTGCCATCTTAAGACACCATAGTGTGTATCTCTGTTTACAATTCATATCTCCTATCATAAAAAGCAACCTTTAGAATGGACTTGTTAGAAATGTTGAATTGCTATAATGGTAATTCAGTTAAAAGCACTACCAGATTTTAAAACCCTTTTTCCGTCTCTATCTCTGTGCGCACTATATATGCAGTTTTTTAAAACATATTCCTCCTGTTTTGAAGAGGGGATTTAACTTGCAACTGATATTTGTTTTGTCTGGATAGCGGAGTAAAGTCAGCAAAACATATTTTCCAAGAAAATGGACAAATGACTTTATTTTAGTTTGGAGAAATCACTGTGTCTTGGCTATAATCTCACACTCAGCATACCCTGTTACTCCCAAATGCCGGTATTCAGTATCAGTATCATTAGCTAGCCCAATTTTTTTTGTCAGTGTGATTCCCATCATTCGATTGCTTGGAGAAGTACTTTGAACCTTAGTTACAAGTTAAGTTTCATCCCAGTAGAAAGTATGAAATAATTTTAGTTTTGGAAAAGCGTCTTCCTATCAACATTCCTTTTTTTTAATATGAGCAAATTGTTTTGCTTTAGTAAAGTCCAAAGGTCTGGGAGAAAACTAGCTTGGTGGTGTTAATTCATTAACTGAACTTCGCATTGGATGACCACTAGGAGTTCCTATGATTTTATGCTAAACCTCTCCATGTTAGTTACTGTATCTCCTAATTCAACTACATGTTGTGCATAACCACATATTCTTGAAGGTAGCAGGCGGGTAGATTAAGGTAAGTTAAGAAGTCACATGGGTTAGTTGCCTTTCTTATCATGAGGCATAGAACACAGCGGCAAGGTTATGCTATACCTGTACAAGGTGCTGATTAGGCCACAGTGGAGCATGCGTGTCGTTCTTGGTACCACATTATAGGAGGAAGACAGTGCAGAGGATATTTAGCAGGCTGCTGCTTGGGCTGGAGGGTCTGAGCTGCGATAAAAGATTTTGATAGGCTGCACTTGCTCTTCTTTGGAGCAGCAAAGATTAAGAGGGGACCCAGTAAGGTATGAGGGTCATGGATAGGAAGGCGTGTGTTCCATTGGAGAAGTCAGTAACCAGGAGGCATTAATAGAAGAAGTATAGAGTTAAGAGCATATTTTGAGGAGAGATGTTTAATCTCAGAGGGTGACGAGAATCCAAAGCTCATTACTTGAAAGAGTGGCGGAGTCAGATTCTCTTAATTTTAAACAGTATTTAGATAATCACTTGAGTTGTCATGAGCCAAGAGCTGTAAAATAGGAGTAGTACATTCAGATCTTTGACTGGTGTACACATTTTGTGTTAAATGGCTTCTTGTGTGTAAACATGTGAGTTTGAGGCCAAATAATGTGATCCTACACCTCAGTCTGTGTTTCTAGTTCAGAATGCAAAAGCCTTTTGATTTGACTTTAGTCAGTTGCCGTGTATCTTGCAGTGATCTCATAACAAGTAAAGTCTCATATTAAATTATTTCAAGCATTTTAAGAAAATTAGCCATAGTATGTGGGTGCTGCTGGCTGGATCAACATTTGTCCATCCCCAGTTGATTTTGAGAAGGTGGTGAAGTTCAGTCACAGGAATGCATGTTCGAAGCAAGTACTTAACATTCAGTGGCTGCGAGAATTATCTGGTAAATATATAGTTAGAATGCCTAATCTCAAACATCACAGTCACAGAAAGGAAATTATTTATTGTACTTTGTGCTCAAATGTGATTTTTTTTGTAATTTTATTTTCAAATATTATACTGAGCAAAATTATTGAGTGTAAGAAAATATAATTGGAAATTGAGAACTTGGTTTTTTTGTTTGTGGAATGACTCATGGCTTTATATTCATGAGGCTGCTGCTGTTGGATGGTAAAGTTTTTAGACTGAAATATTATAACTATTGTATGTCATTACTGATCAGCAACATAGCGCAAATGTTATTTGATCCCATGTCGCATTCTTAGAAAAATTTAGAAAAAACTCATTCCTCAGAACAGAATCTCTCACTCTTCAATTATTTGTCTTTTTGCTCTGTCTGTTTGCTCCTCTTTCTCTTTTTCCTTCTTCTCCCCATATAGTATTTTAATTGTATGTTTTCGCAACATAAATATACTGCTTACTTAATTACACCAGAGAATTAAAAATAACACTCCAAATGTAGGATTTTAAGTAATGCATAACTGGCAGTTATGGTACTTTGGCAGCAGGGCTTACCATTTCTGGGAAAGTTTTTCAGCTAACTTGAGCTATTAAGTTATGTAGTCTTAATATAAAAATGGAATCAAAGAGGATGACTGAGGCCAAGATTGGGAGAGAAGGCTGAGACTTTGGTAGTACAAAACTGCTAAAAAGAAAATTTAAAAGGTTGTTGCTAGGCACTTTCTTAAGTACTCCTGGTGCCAGCCTGTCTTGTAAAGTGTCCATCCCACTGATCTGAAAATTGACATAATCTTGTGCAGCTGAGGTATATGGCACGGAGTGCCATTTGACCTTCAAGTTTCACAAGAAAACCTCTCCTGGTATGACAGTATTTATTTTTCATTTTCAAATTTCCAAAAATCTGTGGGCCCTTACAGTCTATAGCTAATGATCTTATTGAAAAATTCTTGATGAAGCTCAGTAACAACAAAATTCATGGTGCTTCCTGTATTTTCATGAAAGATGCATTTGGTGTATTGCAGCAAAGTCGTTGATGTTTGAACAGATTGGTGAGGGGAAAAAGTACTGTCTTAAACTTTGACAAGGTGTCCCCAGAATTGGTTAACTTCGGTGTCGTGTCTGTGGTTGTTTAATGAAGTCACTGTGATTCTGTTTCTTTGTGTTTGGGTAAGAGGTGACCCTGCAAACTCCAAGAAACATTCAAACCCTTTCCCACCTTTGGCACAATTTGTCTCCTCTGGCCACCTATTCAATTCTCTGAAAAGAGGAGAGATTTGGCATGGTTAAATGGTCATGGCGTCAACTTTAGAATTTAACTACCTCACTCTTACTTCCTCCTGCTGTGCCATGCCTTGCGTATAACCAAGGACCCATATGGATAAAAAAGGAATAGACTGGCCTTGCAATTCTGTCAAACCTAATAAAAAAATTGTAAACAGCTCCTAGGGGGCACCATAATGAAAATTGAAATTCCCTTTCTGAGCTAACGAGACAGCCTTCTGCAAATTGGGGTTTTAAATCTCAGCTGTATCGTGGTAATTCAGAGCAAATTTGCATTGAACAACACCTGGACCTTTCTTCTCCATTACATAGAATTTTGCTTCAGTGGCACTAAGCAACAGTGATATGTGACATATCTATTTTCATGTGAGCCATGGAGCTCAAACATGGATATATTAGTGGAGTTGTAAGAGATTGGGGAGTTTTCAACACCACTTACTACACCATGTTTGGAGCGCATCACTCTTAAGGTATGTGCAGGGGGTTCAAACTGTGGACAATCTTGACACCCTTTCTCAGCGACCTTATCTCATGAGTTATAAATGTGAAAGACTGTTGAATTGATCAACTATTGCTTGTGTTTGTGGTCCTGAACACATCCTGGATTTAACTGTGCTTCTCTAATGCATCCTTTTCTGCAGGCCATCAAAGCCACCACCAGCACCCTTGAACAACCTTCCTCAGCTACCATTTTAAACCCAGTTAAAATGATGCTTAAGTATTCTGCAAGTTTTTCTACATGGATTTCTGAGTCACACTAGGTGCAAACATTGACTGTTTCTCTGCACAGATGCTGCCAGACCTGCTGAGTTTCTCCAGCATTATCTGTTTTCATTCAAGATATACATTTGAAGTTCCCAGTCTACAGTGACTATCAAACTCCACTGATGAATGAATTGGTCAAATTTGGGGACATAATTCCTAGACTGGGTTTGTGGCGGGTGGTGAGTGGACCACAGTCCAAAGATATACAGCTTAGGTGGATTGACCATGCTAAATTGCCCATTATGTCTAAGGTGGGAAATGCAGGGATGGGGTAGGGGATGTCTCTGGGTGGGATGCTTTCCAGAGGGCAGCATAGATGGGCCAAAATAGCCTGCTTCAAAGCTGTTAGTGCATGTTTTTTTATAGAATCCTAAGTTACAGAAGTGTAATGCAAGGGGTCTGCACACCCCTGTATTTACACTTTAATTACAGCAAAATCACTTAAAGCAACTTTGCCTCAAATGCAACTTAATGGCAGAGAACCCTCTCATTTGCACACTCAATTGATTACTTTGACATTGTGGAGATTAAGATAGTACAGTAAAATTCTGGTATTTCAGTATGCAGTTTTTTCTGGTTTATGATTTTGTGGCTTTCATGGTTTGTGGCTCTACCACTATTGAAAGTGAGAGGGAAATTTAGAATTAGACTGGGGCAGCAGATAAATGGGAACATTTCCATCTGCAACTTCCCCTCAAAGTCAGATATCATTCTGACTTGGAACTATATTGCTGTTCCTCTGGTCCTCTCCCTTCCCGCCAACACTGGGTGTATCAACTAATCAAGGCAGCTTACTGTTGCCTTCTCAAGGACAACTAAGGTAGCCTTGCCAGTGATGCTACATACCATGAAAGCATTGAAATTCGTCCTTTTTCAGTAGAAAGGACCTTGTAATGTTTGCTTAGGCAACGTACTCAAGCCCTGCCACGGAACTTTTAGCTTAAAGTACTTGAGAGTTACAGGTGATAGTGTTGACAAATTTAGTGTAACTTTTAGTGGCCTGTGTCCTTTGAATGCTTGTCCATAGAAAGAGATATGGAGGCATTGTCATGTATCCAACTAAGAATAGTACTGACAAGTCTAATTTGAATTAAAAGTTTTGAAACCAAGATATTGAATTTCAGTACTTCCTATACTATGAATTCTGAATCTTTTTAGAACGGTAATATGTTGAAGTTGTGTTTCATTCTTCACCATTATAAAATATTAATTTTTAATTTACATGCACTCCCTTTAGCTTCATCTTTACTTGAAATTGGGATTAAACATTGTATAGATTCTTGTAATTCATGTCTAGTTAAGCAACATGTTTGTAGACTATTAACATGTAGAAAACTGTTCTATCTGTACAGGCACTTAGGTTTTGGTGTACTCTTGGTTGTCAGCACCCACATGCAAGTGAGAAAAGTATGGTAAAGCAAACCTGTATTTAGTATTTTTTTTGTTCTGGCCATAATTTGGGCTGTTTCAGCAGCATTTGCTGTAAGTTTCATTTTTAGTTACAGCCCTATTAGATAACTGAAAGAAAGGACTTCTGTACAGTTTTTATTTTATTTTTGAACTTAATTGATTGTCAGAAGGAGTATTGATATTCGTGCTAAATCCCTACAGAGATGAATAGCAGGATTCCCACTAGGTATGATGATTTGATGCTACAGACTATCTTGTTCAATCATACCAGTGTTTATTTTGAATACATTTATCCCCCTTTTAAGGTATGTTCTTACGAAATGTTTGTTTTTATTTTGGAAAGATTTAAAAATGGATTACTTTCATGAATGGCCCTACCAGTTACAACCTCCAGTTTTGATTTTGTGCAGTTGCAATAGGGTTTTTTTGGAATGTCATGTCAATTCAGGCTATACTTCTAGGTTGCTTCTAAACAAAGTTTTTATTAATAGATGTGCATAATGGTAAGGCTAAAAGAGCACCATGCTCTGTTCTGTACAGGTTCCAACCTCCTAACTGAGTACTAGGATGTGACTTAGGTCACAGTTTAGCTCAGAGGCTCATTTATATCTCCACAAGAACTCTGTGAACTCTATGAAGGGTCTAGGCCCGAAACGTCAGCTTTTGTGCTCCTGAGATGCTGCTTGGCCTGCTGTGTTCATCCAGCCTCACATTTTATTATCTTGGAATCTCCAGCATCTGCAGTTCCCATTAACTCTGTGAAGTGCACCAAATTTTACTTTCAATTTCAATGCTTTTAGCTTCGATAACTACCTGAATCTTTTGTAAAATATTTTACAATGTGAGAGAGCTGATAGTCCCCACAAGTTAATAATATCACCATTTTCTGTTAGCGGAGTCAGACTGCCTTTCCCTTTATAAGCATTGGTCTTCTATCTGGACACTGGCCCCCTACTGATCCCTCTCTCAAATGGGTACTGTCTGTGGTTCATGCCCGCAACAAGGCTTCACCCTGATACATAGCCATGTTCTTGGAGTGGTACAGGCTGCCTGAGTGGTTGAAGTAAATGTGAGTAGTATCTGAGGGCCTGTGTAGATACTTCGGGCGACTGCTTGAGTCCAAATTGGTGACCTGCACTAGACCAATATCTCTGTCTCGGGCTTGTTGCAGTGCTGTAGAGAAGCTCAGCGTAAGTTAGAACAACAATCCCTCATTTTTTGCTTGGGGACCGTGTAGCCTTCTGGACTCAAAACATTTGAGTTCAGTAACTTCAGAGCTTGAACTCCTACATCCTAGCCCCATCCACACACATACTAGGCTTTGTTATCACATGGTCTGCTAAAACACACAGCCTATTGTTAGCCACCAACAGTCTCCATTTAACAGCTATTCACTCTCCTAGCCAAATCATTTTCCACAACACTGTCTGTCTGTCTGTGTGGCCAACTGTTCTCCTCTGTTCGGACTCTATCCTCAGTCACCTATCATTTACTCCTTACCCCCATTTCCCCCCCCCTCCCCCCCCACCCAATTTTCTGCATTTAAAAAAAAAAGAACTTTTCCGAGTTACCATCAATTCTGAGGAAGACTCACTGGACCTGAAGGGTTAACTCTGATTTCTAATTGCAGATGCTGCCAGACCTGTTGAGCTTTTCCGGCAATTTCTGTTTTTGTTCATGACCTCCACTAGGTCGTGATGAAAGTCCTGCAGCAGCCAGATGTAAACCTAGTTGTCCAATTCGGATGCAATTCAAGTTTTTCAGGTAGTGTTTTCTGTCTAGTTTAATTGCAAGGATGTACACAGTGGACAGTACGTTGGGAGAGGTATGCAAATCAACCTTTGCAGTTTTATGGCAATTTTTTTGGCTCAACTTTTTTATTTAGGGGTACACACTATACAGGTATTGCTCAGGGTGTTTAATATTTAGTACTTCTTCCTCCATTAAGTTAGCTTCTGTTCACTGTGAAGAAGTACAATTTTACAGTACTTCTGAAGGCTACTTTTTTTTTGTCCTTCCATAAGGGCTTGATAGTTATTTGTCTGCCCGCCCTTCATATCTTACTCACTTAGAGTCACACATGAATAAGTGGTATTTGAATGGAATATGTTCAGATTATGTGCATTTGGAATCATATGCTCATTTATGGGATTGTGCAGAAGTTTGTTTTCACATATCCAGCTCTTGATTCCCTTCTTTAAATGTACGTTTTTGAAATTTTGTGATTAGGTATTTTTTGATGGAAGCTGAGATATGTGCATCATGTTATGGTGCCATCAACCTTACAGAGCTGAAGAAAACATTGTTAGATCCTGAAATGTATCTTTCATTTCGTATTAATTTGACAAACAATGCTTAGCTCTAAGTAAAGCTGGAGTGTATTTAGCCAGAACCTCTGCTGCTCCATTTAGTCTTTTTCTTTGGTAAGTTGAACCTTTTTTTAGAAACTTGCTGCCTTTTAGTTTGGCTTTGGCAAAGGGTGGGGAGCAACACCTTTTCACTTGTGATAGCATGTGGCAACGAAAATATCAAAATGTTTCTTACTGAAATGCTTCCTTTAAGAAAGGCACAGGCCTTGTAGACGAAGAAGGCCTTTAAAATTATTCCTGTTGGTTATTCTTGGGACTATTCGGATCATGTGTACTGTACAAAATTGATTGAAGAGTCCAGATGCAATAATTTAACCAATTGACTTTAACCTTTCTATTAACTAAATTAGTTTGTAAAAAAAATGAATTTTACATATTCAAGTTTATCTATTGCAACAGATTTCTCCACTCGATATATACCTCATACATGTGTGCTAAAGTCAATTTTGGGCACAAGTGTTTTGCCACAGCTCAGGGGTTCAGTCTTAATGTTGTCACAGTGTTAATATCCACCCTTTCGTATCAGCTCCCTACCTAACTGCTTTAGGTAGTATGCTAGCTGATTGTGGAGTTGCCAGGCTGGAGACTATGCTTGCCAAACATGCTCCCAAAACAAACGCAGTAGAAGCATTTTTATGACTCTGCACAGATACAATGAATAGGTTTACACCAGCTTGTGGGTGTTTGACCTCAACCAAGAGTCGATAGAAGTACAATGCGTTTGGATGTTTTGGCCAAAAACAGGTATTGATTTTGAAATGAGATTTGTTATTGCTCTGGCATGTCTGGTAGTCTCTAACCAAGAGCTTTGGTCTGACAGACTGTTCTGCCCTAATTAGGGGCTGGATATGTGCAAGAATGAACATGGCGAACTGAAATTTCAAAATTCTGTTTATCCACGTTAGTTGATTCTTATTTTCATTCTCCCATATCATCTTTGATTTTTCATCGTCTGAACAGCACCCAGTAATGTTGTCACTAACAAGGATTTCATTTTTGCTGCTCCTCCATCACTGATCAGACGCTATTGATTTAAATGTATTGAGGTGATGAGCAAAGAAGCACCAGTTCAGGGTAAAGGGGTGAAAGAGGATTTAGTTAAATCTTACAGGAGGGTGGTGAGAGAGAAAGGTTGAATATTACACTTCTAAACAGTGTAACACGTAACACTGACTGTACAGCAAACATTTTATTAACGGCACTTAAGGGATCAGGAGTGTACTGGCTCATCAAATGTTTGAATTGATCAAGATGCCCACATAATAAATGCAAAAACACACTAGGTGATAGACATACACATCACGGTACTTTATTTACAGTGTAAATCATTTAAATAGTAACTTGGAGTCATAGCGATGCACAGCACAGAAACAAACCCTTTGGTCGAACTTGTCCATATCAACCGGTATCCTAAATTAATCTAGTCCCATTTGCCAACATTTTGCCCATATCCACCTGAATCCCTCATATACTCATCCAGATGCGTTTTGAATGTTTAATGTACCAGCCTCCAACACTTCCTCTGGCAGCTCATTCTATACATCACCATCCACCCTCTGTATGAAAATGTTCCCCCTTACGTCCCTTTTAAATCTTTCCTCTCTCACCTTCAACCTATGCGCTCCAGCTTTGGACTCGTCCACCCTATCCATGCTGCTTGTGATTTTTATAAACCTCTATAAAGGTCAACCCTTTAGTTTCTGATGCTCAAGGGAAAATAGCCCCTGTCTTTTCAGCCTCTCTCTAAAGCTCAAACTCTCCATACTTTTATGAACCCTTTCAAATTTAACAACGTCTTTCCTATAGCAAGGAGGTCTTAAATAAAATTAAATTTGTCAGAGAGCCTTCTCACTTGCACCCTCAACTGACTACTCAGACATTGAGGTAATATAGTAAACATCCAGTATTTCAGGTACTTAATTTTTGCCAGCTTATCAAGAGTGCCTATTCATTAGGTGCTGGTTAAAACAAAGTTTGCTGTATTTGACTGAAGTAGGGAACATGCTGCCCGGAAACAAGTCTAGTCTTGTGGGTGTACTGCTTGCTATTGTGCTACTTGCAGATAATTTCTAATCATGCCTGTGGAGCAGTTGAAACATTAACTTGGGCCTCCTGGCTTAGAGCTAGGGACACAAGCTCATTGTTATAAGCTGTTGACTGCTTGAGTTCCAAAGTCAGACTAAGGGCTAAACTTTACAGCAGGGGTAGTAATAAGTGATAGACTGTGCAATAAATATGCTGTGCAATCTGCTGGGATTACTTCGCAAGCAACAGCAGGAACCTTGCTGATTTATTTTCCCCCTTCAAAGAAACCCATGGCACTAGGAGGCTGATTCTAATATCTTAACTAAGCACCCATGATATTAATTATGGTCACTGCATTCATCATATGGTACAGTGGGAATATGCCTTCCCCCTGATTTTAGAGGCTCTGGTTCAAGTCCCAGACACTCGAGGGGTGTGATAACAACATCTCTAAGCAAGTTGATTAGAAATTGATCATCACTGTCAATTAATTTTACAATGGCTCAGTGAGGTTAGTGAACGCATCAACCATTGTGTGGTGTGGGTGAGTAATGGATTTGTTGATTGACATGAATTTGAGAACCAGAGGCAGCGTAATTTTTGTTTTTATTTTCCAGATGCAATGCTTTTCCCGATCTGCAGAGTGGGGAACCTTAGAGCCTGTCTTTGATTTATTGTTTGGCAATAACTTGCACAGTTTCACTCCTCCCAGTCTATATTTAGGTTCAACAGTATAATGCGGGAGCAATATAAACACATTACTTGCAGTTGTCTGTGAAATCAGTAACGTTTTGAGTGCAAAGTTCATTTGGGAGGGTATATGGGGCATGGGTCAAGAATACAACAATGTCCAAGAAGCTTATCACCAAACTGAGTTTTCTTACTTGTTTCGCGTGAGCTGTGCTGCACATCAGCTTATGTATGAAAACAGAATGTAAGATTCATGTGTAAAATGCTAAAGAGGAGAAGTCAAAAACTTGTCAAAACCAAAATGTCATTATTCATCTTGGGGATGTTTCCATCCTCAAGATCTGTGTCGTTTACTCACTGTAGATGGTTTGCTTTTTCCAAGGTTTGAGTTTCGAGTTTTTCACGCCGTTTCTGCCATGTTGCTTTCCCGGCCGAAAAGACTGCCTATCAATTTCAGCTCGCTTCTCATTGGCTGATGGACGCTTAAGTACGCTACTCTGCATTTGATTAGTTGAGGTCATTCCTAATGTATAAATACAGACGAGTTGTGTCCATTTTTGTGTCTTTGGACTGAGACAGTAGAAGCTGTTTTTCTAAAGGCCTCATGTCCTCTCTTCCTGAGTCAGTAAGTTTGGGGTGCGACTCTAGCTGGGGACTGGGGCTTGTCTGCTATCATCTAGTGTCACCATTCACATCAGCTTGCGCCTAGTCGTCCACGTACACTCGATCGTACCTCGAGTCCGTAGCTACCGAGGTACCGTGAAACATAACAGATTGGCGATGAGGTGTTCGTAAAATGGACCCAGAAAAGTTGCAGCTTCTACTCAAACAGCAGTTAAAGTTGATGGAGATGCTCGCGCAGACCAGGGTTCTGGCACCGGCAGGGTCTACTAGTATTCCGCCTTCCGTTGACGGTATCGCTAACAGTTTCACCGAGTTTGGGTATGACCCATAGGCCAATGCTACTTTTGATACCTGGTTCCGTCGCTACGAGGAGCTATTTCGTGTCGACTTTGCAGGTCAGGATGATGCATGGAAAGTCCGGCTCTTGCTTCGTAAACTTGGCCCGGCAGAGCTGGACAAGTACTGCAACCTCATCATGCCAGATAAACCCACGGATAGGTCGTTTGATGCCACAGTTCAATCACACAAGCAGCACTTTGGTGATCGGTCAACAAACCTGACGCACGCAAGCCCCCGAAGCAGGCTGCCTTTTCCCGAAGCCTGCTGGCAACTTTCCAAGTCACTGCCCCTGGCTGAAGGGAGTATACCACGGTCAACGTTAATGGCCACCTGGTCCGGTTGCAGCTGGACACTGCATTGGACATCACCATTCTCTCCGAGAATTTAGCACAAGCTCCGGCGACCTCCAGTCCGAGATGCCTCCAAAACTGCCATCAGTGCTTGTGGTGGGCACCTCAGCCTCTCGGGGCAACTCGACTGCTGCGTATCCTTCCACAGCAAAACGTTCAATGGCGCATGTTACATCGCTGCGTTGGATCTCAACCTTTTGGGGATCGACTGGTTTGACCTTCTGGGCTTGGCCGATCTGCTCAACGCAATTTGCAACCAGGCGCAGTCCCCTGCTGCACCCCTTGACCTGTCCAATCAGATTATGAAACAATTCACATCGGTCTTCCAACCCGGCTTGAGACTCCGATCTGCCACACAAGCTCCAACCTAATGCCACACCGGTCTTCCACCCTAAGAGACTGGTATCGTACGCCTCATTGCCGCAGGTCGACGCTGAACTACAATGCCTCGAACACCAGCGAGTCTTGACCCCCGTTTCCTACTCCTTTTGGACAGCACCTATCATTGTCGTCGTCAGAAAGGCCAACGGTTCGCTCAGCATATGTGCTGATTTCTCTTCTGGTCTTAATGCAGCCCTGAAAGACCACCACTACCGGTTGCTAGTTCCAGACGACCTGTTCACTATCCTGAACGGAGGACATTTCTTTGCCAAGCTCGATCTTGCTGACACATACCTCCAATTGGAAGTTGCACTAGAATCCCATGAGTTTTTGACTATAAACACCCATCGAGGCCTTTTCCAATACACGCGTTTACCTTTTGGTGTCAAATCCGCCCCAGCTATTTTCCAACAGGTAATGGATACGATCCTATCTGGCATCCCAGGTGTGGCCGCATACCTAGACGATGTCTTGATCATCGCTGGTTCCTCCGAAGAATTGCAGTGTCGCACCGAGGCTGTTCTTCAGCGCATTCGGGATAATGGATTCCGCCTCCGGCCTGAAAAGTGCCAATTCTTCCTCCGGTCAGTGAAGTACCTTGGCTTCATCTTTGCCTCTGGTCGCCATCCTGATCCGGAAAACATTCGCGCAATTCACCAGATGCCGACCACAATGGACATTCCCTCACTATATTCGTTCCTGGGATTGATCAGTTATTATTCCGCGTTCCTTCCATCGCTGCACAACATCCGAGCGCCACTAAACCACCTGCTTGGAAAAGACGTGCCTTGGAACTGGTCGGGTGAGTGTGAAGCAGCTTTCTGTCAGCTAAAGTCTATGCTCACATCTGATCTCCTCTTAACACACTATGATCCGCAGCTACCAAGTGTAGTGGCAGGTGATGCCTCTGCCTAATGGTGTTGGTGCTGTAATCCTTCATGTCTTCCCTGATGGCAGCAAGAAAGCGATCATGCACACCTCCAGGACTCTAACTCCCGCAGAAAAACGTTACGGCCAAATCGAGAAAGAAGCCCTCGCGTTGGTTTTCGCAGTGCAGTGTTTCCACAAGTTGGTCTACGGCCGTAAGCTCACCCTGTTAACCGATCATAAATCACTACTCTCCATCTTCGGTTCCAAAACAGGTATCCCGGTGCACTTAGCCAACAGACTCCAAAGCCGGGCGCTACTTTTCCTCGGTTACGACTTTCACATCCAATACAGGCGCACCCAAGATTTTGGCCAAGCTGATGCTCTCTCACACCTCATCAGCGACTATCCCACCTCTGGCAAAGAGGCCGTCATTGCCGCCATTTCGACGGATGACTGTACCATCAACCACCTGACCCATGCCATACGCGTCTACTGGTAACTCTGAGATCCAACAAGCGACGCAGGCGGACCCAATGCTACAACGAGCCATCCGTTATGTTGGAGATTCATGGCCAGCCACTCACCGAGTGGTGAGTTGCAGCAATTGTTCCATCGCTGTGAGTCACTGTGTTGTAAATGATTGTCTTATGTTCAGCGACCATGTTGTGATACCCTAGACACTCTGCTTCCGTGTTCTCCGCCAGTTTCATTCCACCCACCCAGGTACCTCTCAGATGAAATCGATTGCACGCAGCATCGCTTATTGTCCTGGTATGGATGGTGACATCATGTCCTTCGTCAAACGCTGCCCTCAGTGCCAACAAGCAGCCAAGAATCCCCCAAGAACGCCACCTGTGCCTTGGTCGCGGCTGGAACGTCCATAGTCACGCCTTCGTCTGGATTTTGCGGGGCCTATCAACGGTTGGTCGTGTTTTCCAAGTGGCCCGAGATCGTCCCCTTGGCGCGCGCAATGACTATGCGGACGGTACAAGCCCTGACCCAAATTTTCAGTCAACGTGGCTTACCAGAGTCTATTGTCACAGACATTGGCTCACAATTCACGTCTAGTGAGTTTGCCGAGTTCTGCCGCTCTCATGCCATCTCGCACATCCGCTCTCCGGCTTACCACCCCCATTCCAATGGCCAAGCGGAACGCTTTGTTGACACCTTCAAGCGTGCCCTGCTTAAAGCTCAAGGGGAGGGGACGTCCGTCGAGGTACTGCAGAGATTCCTACTTGTGTATCGCTCCACACCCAATGAAACTCTGCCTAACCACCAATCCCCTGCGGAAGCCTTAATGGATCGAAACCTGCAAACGGTCAACCACGCCATGATTCCGAGCAATGCAAAACAGACTGAAACACTGGTGGCAAGATCTCCCTTCGCAGTTGGCTCCCACGTGTATGTTCGTGACTACCGACTGAAACACGACCTGTGGATTGAAGGGCGGATTGTAAGAAAATGAGGGAGGGTGCTGTACGACGTAGCAGTTGGTGATTCCCTCTGGTCGAGACATCGCAACCAACTTCGCCAGCGGCACGCCGCAGAGTCAGCAGAAGCATCGGTGGAAATTCCCCTTGACATGTTGCTGGACACATTTCAGCTACCACAAGATGCGACGGAACCAGATGAGACAGACTTTGAGAGTGAAACCCTGGTTGATCCAGCACGCTGACTGAGAAGATGGACAGATCAAAGACATCGTCAGCCCCAGCACCTCCAGGTGAACCCAAACCTTGTACGTTACTAACAGCCTCCAAAGAGGGGGGAGGTGTTTGGGATGTTTCCATCCCCAAGATCTGTGTTGTTTACTCACTGTAGACGGTTTGCTTTTTCCAAGGTTTGAGTTTCGAGTTTTTCACGCCGTTTCTGCCATGTAGCTTTCCTGGCCAAAAAGACTGCCTATCAATAAGCTCGCTTCTGATTGGCTGTTGGACGCTTAAGTGCACTACTCTGCATTTGATTAGTTGAGGTCATTCCTAATGTATAAATACAGACGAGTTATGTCCATTTTTGTGTCTTTGGACTGAGACAGTAGAAGCTGTTTTTCTAAAGGCCTCGTGTCCTCTCTTCCTGGGTGCGACTCTAAGCTGGGGACTGGGGCTTGTCCGCTATCATCTAGTGTCACTGTTCGCATCAGCTTGCGCCTAGTCATCCGCGTACAGTCGATCATACCTTGAGTCTGTAGCTACCGAGGTACCGTGAAACGTAATTCATCAATGAAGTCTGGCATGCATTGTAAAATGGCATTCATGAACATCTTTTGATAAAAGAAACGACAGTGTTTGTATGAGGAAATTTTAATATCATTGAGATTTTGAGAAGGTGACCAAGCATGTGGATGAGAAGGGCAGTTGACGTAGTGTACGTGGACTTCATTAAAGCCTTTGATAAGGTTCCACATGGTAGGTTATTGGAGAAAATACGGAGGCATGGGATTGAGGGAGATTTAGCTTTTTGGATTAGAAACTGGCTTTGTGTATGAAGGCAGCGAGTGGTGGTTGATGGGGGACCACTGTGGTTTGTCATTTTTATAAATGACTTGGACGCAGGCATAGGTGGATGGGTTAGTAAGTTTGCAGATGACACTAAAGTCGGTGGAGTGTGGAAGAATGTTGCAGGTTGCAGGGAGACTTGGATAAACTGCAGAATTGGGCTGAAAGGTGGCAAATGGAGTTCAATGTGGATAAATGTGAGGTGATTCACTTTGGGAAGAATAATAGGAAGGCTATATACTGGGCAAATGGAAAGATTCTTGGTAGTGTGGATGTGCAGAGGGATCTTGGTATCCATGGACATAGATCCCTGACAGTTGTCACCCATGTTTTGATAGTGCTGTTAAGAAGGCATACGGTGTGTTAGGTTTTATTGGTAGAGGGATTGAGTTCCGGAGCCGTGATGTCATGCTGCAACTGCACAAAACACTAGTGCAGCCTTACTGCACTGAATATTGGATACAGCTCTGGCCACTCCATTACAGGACGAATGTGGAAGCATTGGAAAAGGTGCAGAGGAGATTTACCAGGCTGTTGCCTGGTCTGGAGCGAAGGTCTTATGAGGAAAGGCTGAGGGACTCGGGTCTGTCCTCATTGGAGAGAAGAAAGCTAAGAGGGCCTTTAATAGAAACATACAAGATGATCAAAGAAAGATTAGATAGGGTGGACAGTGGGAGTCTTTTTCCTAGGACGATTTCGGCTTGTACGAGGGGGCATAGCTACAAATTGAGGGGTGATGGATTTAAGACAGATGTCAGAGGCGGGTTCTTTACTCAGAGTGGTAAGGGTGTGGAATGCCCTGCCTGCCAATGTAGTTAACTCAGCCACATTAGGGGCATTTAAACAGTCCTTGGATAAGCGTATGGATGATGATGGGATAGTGTCGGGGAATGGGCTTAGATTAGTTCACAGGTTGGCGCAACATCGAGGGCCGAAGGGCCTGTTCTGCGCTGTATTGTTCTATGTTCTAGCATCTGAAAAATGCAGTTCTCTTCAAAATAAGAATTAAAACTGTGTTCCAGCAAAACGTACAGTAATTTATAGAGCTTTATTTCAGTGTCGGATGAACAGATCTATATATTCAACAATAGAAACCATCAATTTATTTTAAAGTTCATGAGA
Organism: Stegostoma tigrinum; assembly: GCF_030684315.1. NCBI lineage: Eukaryota > Metazoa > Chordata > Chondrichthyes > Orectolobiformes > Stegostomatidae > Stegostoma > Stegostoma tigrinum. The sequence continues at coordinate 27,832,418 of NC_081366.1, forward strand.
ACATTTCTTAAATTTTTCTTAACCGTTTTGTAGTAATTATACTAAAACTTGAGAAATGTTAGCAGAATTAATCATATTCTCTCCTCAAAATTTAAGACTTCATTTTCTCATTCAGTCGCTGGTTGAGAGACTGTGGCCCAAACTTTGTTCCTGAGTTTAGAGTTCAGAACAGGGACAAATCCTGGCTCTGTGAACCAGACCTTTTGAAAATAGCAGCTGACGTAGTGTTTTCACACATATGTGTATGGTTGCTTTGGAAAAGTGGAGGAGGTGGCTGGCTTCCTGATTTGGGGCAGGCTGAGCAGAAAATCTGCCTTAGGTTTCTGGCATAGGGATCAAAGATCTATCAACATTAAAACGTCCTCCTGATCTCATCCTTTCACTCATCTCCCTCTCTGTGCATCATTTATATCAACACATACAACCTTTTTGCCCTTGACCTACTCCATGGTCCATCATATCTCATGTCTCCAAACAATCTGTTGGCATTTTATAGCCTCTATGCCAGCTTATACCCACCCACTCATTACCCCTTTGCCTTTCCCTCCATGCTAACTCATCAAGTATCCACATGGGCAAACCTCAGAAAACCTGCTGTTAGCAAATAAAGTTGTGCATTTTTTTTTATGACCACTTTGCACAACATTCGATGCAATGAAGTTCCTTCAATGTATCCTTTTTATGCAAATAAAATAATCACCTTGAGTGCTTAATTTATTATTAGTACAACCATTTTTGTTTGATGGCTGTTGGAGTATTTATCGACACTTCATTGCCTAAACTATAATTTTCTCTCACACACAGAAATAGCTGGAAAGCTTGACTCATCTGGCAGTATTTGTGGAGAGAAATCAGAGTTAATGTTTAGGATCCGGTGATCTGTCCTCAGGCTACCCAGCAATGGCTAGAATTAATGCCAGGAAGATGAAATACGCTGTGCTGAAAGGCTCGTTCGTTGAACAGGGCATCAATGAATTTTTTAGGGAACTGTCTGTTGGAAGAGGCTCAATGTCTCCTGTCAAAGTGCTGCAGTCCCAAAAATTATTGCTGACCAAACACTAAACAGGAACAAATATATAAATACTACAAGAGTAGGTTAGAGGCTTGGAATCCTGTGGTAATTCACCTCCTGCCTCCCCAGTTCCTGCTCACTATATATCATGTCATCGTTAGAAATGCAAGTTCCTATATGGGTCAACCAGAAGATAATTTCTAATCAACTTGTTCAGAAACGTTATTACACACCTCTGGTGACGTGAGCCTTGCCTCAGATTCTCTCTGGTTCAGAGGTAGGACCATCACTGCAAGACCACAAGGGTTCTCTTTAAGAATGAACCAGAACAACTGTGGAATTGGTTGATTGGACTTTGTATTCCCTCTTCCTGTTCTCCCCTACTTTTGTCGTTGTTGAATTACTACTGGTGGACAGCGCTTGTAATTGTTATTTTAATTAACGATACAGGTGATTTGTTAGCAGCTCAATGAAGAAAAGAAAAAGCTGAACGCTTCCGTATGTAGTGCTTGTTAATTGGTATTTTATTTACTGACCCAGGTTATTTGGTGGTGGGTTATACAAAAGAGAGAGTTGGATAATATGGGGTCTTGTGGCACAGTGGTACTGTCCCTAACTTGGGGATAGGTGATCTGGGTTCAAATCCTACCTGTCCCAATCAGGTCATAATTTGTCTGAACAAGTTGGTTTAGCAGAAAGGAGCTGGTCCTTGCCATGGGGTGGGGGATAAGCCACAATCCCTGTTTGTCTGCCCTCCTTCCATTGTTGCATTCGTACCTCAGTGTCATTAGAGATGGAGCATGTGGTAGTGCTTCACCAGTATCTTCAAGTCTGTTTGAGAGGGGTGAGCTGGAATTTATTATCTTCCCCTCCAACACAATTTTTGATTTCCCTTCCTTGTGTTCCTCACCCTTTTTTTTTTGTTACTGTTTTGTTAATTGTTACTTGACCAGTTGGATGATTGGCTTTGCATCCACCACCTTCTGCATTCACTACCATCACAATTGACACATAGTGTTGCATTATGTATCAGCTACACAATGCACTAATTCACCAAGATTCTTAAAGATGGCGCCTTGCTTCCTTGGGGACAAGTGCAGCAGATGCAGGGGAAACCTGTCATGTACATGTTTCCTTCTAAGCCATACCTTAACCTGACCGGGAATCAAATTGCTCTTCCATTCTTGTCACTGCATTAAAATCCTGGAACTCCCTTCCTGCCAGTACATCTGGATGTACCTACAGCTCAAGGATTGCAACAAATTAAGAAAGCAGTTCACCAGCACCCTGAGGCCATTTAGGCCCGGCCAGTGATATCTACATCCCGCAAACTAATATCTTTAGATGAAGCACTTATGCAATTTTTACACATGGCATGCATGCTTGTCATAATCCCTCCACTAAGTGGCAAATTACCTCCTCCAAAGATGTCCTGAGACCAGATCCAAAGGCTTACCTCACCTCTGCAGAAGGTTATGTTTTGCTCCTTCTCTGGTAGGAACGTTTATATATTGATAAAGAAAATTTTGTGAACACATTTTATAGTCTTCATCCAAATCTTTAATGCTATGGCAGGTCCAGTCAATGTTTGGAAAATTAAACTTCCCTGTTATTACAACCTTACTGTTCTTAGGTGTATCTGAGATCCCTCTACACATTTTTTCTCAATTTCCCCTATTAGAGACTTATAATATAAACCCATCAAGGTGACCATTCCTTTCTTATTTCAGATTTCAACCCATATAGTTTCACTAGGCAATTGTTTGGAAATAACTTTCCTAATTACAGCAGTAGTGTATTCCTCAATCAAAAAGGCAACTCCCCTCTTCTCTTGCCTCCCATTCTATCATTCCTATAACATCTGAAACCTGGAACATTGATCTGCCTGTCCTGTCTATCCCTGAAAATAAAATTCATAAGACAAAATGATGGCACAATTGCTGTTTCAGAGATAGTAGGAACTGCAGATGCTGGAGAATCTGAGACCATACGGTGCAGAGTTGGATGAACATAGCAGGCCAAGCAGTGTCAGAGGAGCAGGAACGCTGATGTTTCGGGCCTAGACCCTCCTTTAGAAATGTGGGTGGCGAAGCGGGTTCTGAAAGAAATAGGGAGGCTGGGGGGGGGGAGGTGGATCAAAGATGGATAGAGAAGATAGGTGGAGAGGAGACACACACAGGTCAAAGAGGTGGGGATGGAGCCAGTAAAGGTGAGTGTAGGTGGGGCGTTAGGGAGGAGAAAGGTCAGCAGGTACAAGCTTCAAAATCTCTCCTCCCCCAACCGCATCCCAAAAGCAGCCCAACTTGTCCCTGCCTCCCTAACCTGCCCTTTCCTCCCACCTATTCCTACCTCAAGCTGCACCCCCATTTCCTACCTAATAACCTCATCCCGCCTCCTTGACCTGTCTGTCCTCCCTGGACTGACCTATCTCCTCCCTACCTCCCCACCTACGCTCACCTTGACTGGCTTCATTCTTGCCTCTTTGACCTGTCTGTCTCCTCTCCACCTATCTTCTCCTCTATCCATTTTCTATCTGCCTCCCCCTCTCTCCCTATTTATTTCAGAACACCCTTCTCCTCCCCCTATTTCTGAAGAAGGGTCTAGGCCCGAAACATCAGCCTTCCTGCTCCTATGATGCTGCTTGGCCTGCTGTGTTCATCCAGCTCTACACCTTGTTATCGCACAATTGATTTTTTTTTGTTTTACACAGCCATTGAATTGAAGGTAACAATAACTTTAAGGAATGTAGTTTATTTTCTGTGCTGTCAACAAGAAGTTAAATTCAGCACAGACTGATTAGATGGTTTTGACGCAACATCTTGGAACAGATTGCAATACAGCTGTGAAGCAGTTTGGCCTTGAACCCAGGCCTCCTGGTTCAGAAGTAGGGTCATTACAACTGACCACAATGGCCCAATAAGACCAACTATTGAATATGGGAACTTATTGATTTTGTATAGCACATAAGTCAATCGACTGTAATTATGGTTTGCCCTGTGGCTCAGTTAGATACATTTACTAATTGCACCATTAGCCTAATCCTAATGTCATTCTATTGACATGCTGTGTCAACCTTTAGCTCATGTGCATGTACCAGCTCTATTAAAGTTGCATCTCCTTAATTTTTTTGAGTTTCAGCTAGATTTTCCTTTCTAGCCTTATCTTATCAAGCTCCCATTTGAAATTTAGTGTTGAATTTGCTTTGACCACCTGTTGGGCAGTGCTAACCAATGAAACAAAAATTACTTTTAAAACAAAGCTGTTATTCCTTGGTTCTTTTCTTGCCAGTTTCCTTCATTCTCTCTGTTTGGTGACTAATCAGCTGTCAATGGAAACAATTTTTCCTTATTTATTCCATCTAAACTCTGCATCTTGGATCAGCTCTTGCCCTTCTCAGCTCTAAAGAAAACACCCTTGGTACTTTTTTTCCCCCTCATCTGAAGTTGCTGTTCTCTGGAACCATTTTGCTACATCTTCTTTGTTTTGTCAAATGTTCAAAAACAATTGTGCACCGAATTGTATACAATATTCCAGCTGAGGTCAAACCATTGATTTATTGTGTGAAGAACTATACTGTCGTGCAATTTAGGATTATCAAATGATGCTTGAAATGTGGGGTGTTTGTACATACAGGAAGTGACTTACATTAGTACATAATGCCCAGTTCTTTGCAGACGGGAAGAACATATGGTACAAATATTCATGTTTCATCTCCACAAAACGAATGACAGCAATTTGGAGGTCATTCCTCAGGCCCTAAACAGTCAAAGTGCTTGGTTTAAAATTTAGCTAAGTCAGTCAGTTAACTGTTGATCATCATTAATTGGTGCATTTTCCATGACAAGTCTTCAATCAGCAGACTTGCTAACTAATAGTACTCTCGTTTCTTGCCATATAAATGTTGGTTTTCCCCTCCAATTGGTACTCGTGCAAATTTATCCTGATAAGTACAAGACCAAAATATTCAACGAATGTGGCTTTTTAATTCAGTACTCAAGTTCTGCATGACCAGATGACTATTTAAATTTATGTTGTGACCTATAGAATACTCGACCTGGAACATGAGAGAGAGAGTGGAGCGCTCTTTCCATCTTAGTTTTAACATTATTATTTTAGATTTGTCCTTAAGGGTTGCTTAATGACATTTTAAATAAAGCAAACTGTCAGGAAACCAATCTGTTAGGGAAGTGTGCCTTTTATCTAATCAGTAGATAAAGAAACACGTGACTTGTACAGGAAGTTGGGAATTAGGTAGTCACGATGCAAATTGGGTAGTTGTGCCATGTGACTAAAATAACTTAAAATCTTTTTGAATCACACCTAATCTTTGTTAGGGCCTCCAGGCAAGCAGGTAAAATATTGCTCGTAAATTTAATTTTAACATAACAATAAGCTGTCACAAATTAATGCATTATGTACTCTGGAGCTTGCTTTCCTGGTGAAAACACCTGAAGAAAGTTAAAGAAAAATACAGTTATTGATCTGGTAGTAATGTTTGTTTTAGTTTTTTTTTCATCACAAGGACACCTCAGCCAGATATGAAAACATGTTTTCTGCTGATTATGGTTGCAGCAGTTTAACTAGTTAATTTTTTAACCAGGTTTTGATTTTCCACTTGACCCTATAAAATAGTGTCTGCGTGGATTTAAGAGAACTGTGCTTAAAGGAGGCATTTTTAGAAGAATGAGGTAGTAGGAACTGCAGATGCTGGAGAATCTGAGATAACGAGGTGTAGAGCTGGATGAACACAGCAGGCCAAGCAGCATCAGAGGAGCAGGAAAGCTGACGTTTTGGGCCTAGGCCTGAAACACCAGCTTTCCTGCTCCTCTGATGCTGCTTGGCCTGCTGTGTTCATCCAGCTCTACACCTTGTTATCTCTATCTCTATTTTTAGAAGAATATTTGTTTCTATGCTGATTTGGTTACTTCATTTGGGAGACAAAAGTTTTTTTTTAACCTCCGGCTTCTGCTCCAATTACTGACTGGTTTCCCCGCTGATCTCGTGTGCGTGGAGAACAGTGTCACATTTAAGAATGTGTACTCCCTTAAGTCAGATCTCATTTTTAATCTCTGTCTAATATTCAATTTTTGTACTGGTTTTGGTCCTTTTTAATTTTTTTTAGGATATAAGCGAAATTGCAACATTATTTTTCACTATTACAACAGCTTCAAGAACTGCATTGTTGATCCTTTTTTCCTATAACCTGTGTAATTTTGATTTGCTGAGGTGATGTACACACAAGGAAATGTTAAATTCCTATTGTGCTTGTTTAGTTGCTAAATCTTCAATAGGAATTTGCCCATTATTGTGTGAGGCACACGAAAGAAATTCCGTTGCTGGGTTGCCATTGATGAAATTGTGCAAAAATCTTAGTCAAATCTTGCCCTCGAATTTTCCTTCCTTTTCATTTATGTAACAATTATTCTCCAATTTGCTTCTTGCACAGGCCATATGTAAATGCAGATTTGTTGGTGTGAAACTTTATGCAAGTGTTGACCTCCTGTGATTTTGATGACTTTGCTGTAAAGAGGAATAATTTAGATTTTAATGAACATGAAATGAAAAATATTTAAAAACTTGCTTGTAAGGAAGTGCAAAGTGATACGGATCTGTAAATTTGATTTAATTTACATAATTCTATGAATGGAATTGATAAGCCATTGTACTTAATCACTTAACACTTCTTTGAGTATTAACATGGCTGTTTTCAGTAATATGTTTGCAAAATTATTTCAACCTAAAATTAATTTTGGCTTATAGCTTATTTATTTTTGTTTACATGAGATTACAGCTTTTTAGCCTATTCAGATTTCTGGCAAAGCTGCTGTTAGTGCCAAATGCTCGAATAGCTTGAAGTCACTAACCTTTTGATGTTCTGTCACCTTATTTTTTGTTACTAATAAAGTATTTGCAAGGCTGCGGAGGGTGTTGACCTCGAATAACAAGAAATCTTACCATATCAATTCAGTGTGGTACTACTTTAAAAAAAGTAGTTGCTTGGTTATAAGATGTTTAATTTTAATATTGTGTGTATATATGACCCTATCCTCTTTGTCTCTGAGAAATTGTTGTAAATGTTACTCTGTTGTTTAATTAAAAATATTGTCATAAAATCACAGACACACAGCACAGAAACCAACTCTTTGGTCCAACTAGTCTATGCTGACCAGATATCCTAAATAAATCTAATCCAATTTGCCAGCATTTGGCCTATATCCCTTTAAATCCTTCCTATGCATATTCCCATCCAGATGCCTTTTAGATGTTGTAATTGTATCAGTCTCCACCACTTCCTCTGGCAGCTCATTCCATATAACCACCACCCTCTGTGTGAAAAAGTTGCCCCTTAGATCCCTTTTAAATCTTTCCCTTCTCATGCTAAACCTATGCCCTCTAATGTTTGACTCCCCCACCTTGGGGAGAATACCCCATCTATTTACCCTATCCATGACCCTCATGATTTTATAGACCTCTATTAGGTCACCTCTCCGTCCCTGATGCTGCAGGAGAATAGCCCCAGCGTGTTGAATCTCTCCGTATAGCTGAAACTCTCCTGCCCTGGCAACATGCTTGTAAATCTTTGCAGAATCATTTTCAAGTTTCATAACATCCATCCGATAGCAGGGAGTCCAGATTGCATGCCATTAGTAGTCTGATCATTATCCTTAACAGCTACAAGACCGCCCAACTCCTATACTAAATGCACTGATCAATAAAGGCAAACCTTTCAAACACCTTCTCACTATCTTATCTACCTGCAACTCCACTTTCAAGAAACTATGAACCTGTACTCTGAGATTGCTCCTGTTCAGTAACCCTTCCCAGGACTGTACCATTGTGTGTAAGTCCTGCCCTGATTTGCCTTTCCAAATTGTAACAATTTAACCTTATATCCGCCAAACAGCTTACAATTTGCTTAAACTTCATACATTTAAAGAAGGTGTGGATAATGTTATCCCAAACAACTCTCTAACTTAGACGGTGAGACTGTAAATAGAAAAACACTTACAAGTGTTGAGACTTTGATCAAAGTTGTTTTCCATTCCAGATACTGAAACTAAGGGCTTGTTGATGCAGTACCTGATGTATTGATGAAAGTTTTTAAAAAGAATTCATTAAGGAGATCTGATTGAGTGATCCCAGCATTTCTATCAATAGAGGCGCTTTAAATGTTGTGCAAAAAGTGTCAATTTGAGCCACTGCAACTATGGAAGTAGGCCAAGGTGGTTGATAAAGCTTGAGATGTATATGTCGTAAGGTTAGATAGCATGTGGAACCTTACTCGTTTGATGTTTAGACGGACAAAGAGGAAGTTTGGTGTTGAGGATGAGGCGGCAGTTTAAATTGCAGAGGCTTCCTTCGGCTGAGTGAATGAGTAAGCTGCATAGAAATTATGGTGGAGCAGGTTATATGTTGTTGGCTGGGGTGGGGGTGCGGGTTGGTGTGTGAGTAAACTGAAAGTTTGTTTTGTTTGAAACAAGATAAAATTAATTTAATGGATGGGAAAAGGACTGTGGAGCTCATGTAGAATTTGTATAGCAGTAATGTGGGTTGCACTTACTTTCAGGCCACTGAGTTGCTTTTTGTTTCGTTAGTCTTGCCAGCACAAGGAAGTTACTTTCCATTACAAATGACTTGTTGAATGGAATACTCTAACTCATTTTACTTTGTAGGAAATCTTCAATGTGTTTTTTCTTTTGGCAGAAAGCTATACCCAGTTTTAAGGTTTTGATCAAATGAGGTAACGTTTTTGTGGACATATGGAAATAATTGGCTTTAAGGCTGTGACAGGCCTCTTTTTTATTCTGCCTGAATGCAGTGTAGTAAGTGAATAGCATGGCTTTCCTTCACATCTGGAACAGAGGTTTGACTGGAAATGGCAATCCTCTGTCTCCAGAAGTAAGAGGAAGCCACAACTTAAAATTTTAAGAGTTTGGATACTAAATTAGAAGGAGATACCAAATGCTGGCTTGCTTTCTTGTTTAGCAATTTACACATAAAGAAAACTAAGCCCAAGTTGACAGTGATGAGAATTACCTTGTTTGTCATACTTTTTGAAGTTTATTTTTCTTGTTACTCTTAGATTGTATGGGTGCTATTTTAATCTTTTCTCTCCTGTGTCAAATAATTGTGACCGTAGCTTTTATGTCTCAGATACTTCCCTGTTTGTCTTGAGACACTTGGCTGTCCAGTGTGGTTAGATTTTTGAATTTGTTTCCTTACTTATTTGTAAAGTGTTTGTCTAATTTAGATTATGCATTTAATCATGTGCTCTGGTTTAGTAACATTTATTGCTGCTTACATCATATGATGTAATAAAATATTGATGGTTGCCCTCTGGACTATGTTCCCATCGAAAATTTGCCAGGGTGGAGTAAGTAAAATATTGTTTTATATGCCATATATGCAGACAACAGAAAATACCTTATCTAAATCAGTATCTTTCTTGCCTTTTTTGGGAATGTTCAAGCCTAGAACAGTTACTGTCAATCTGAACACCCCTCCAATTACTTGAATAATACAGGTATCTCCAATTTAAAATGTATAAATAATACACTGCCATATTAACTTAGTTTGTAGATTAGGAAACTTCCCTCCATTTTTGTTTCAGCATTGTTACTGTGTTATAACTTTATTTGCTGTACTTCTTTTTAAGCATGTTGTTATTTCTCTCTACCAGTCTCCTTACTTTCACGTGCCCAGTTCTTTTCTCTCCTGATCCTTCCACTCCCCAGTTTCTACTCCAGCCTTCCCACTTTGGTGTCCTGAAGACCTACTGTTTCTTGTTTTCTGCTAAGCTGAGGGAGTGCCTAAGGTGATGAGAGGAAAAAAGTGAGGAAGGTTGTGATCAATGTGCTGAGAAGTTTAATGAACTAAAGGAGTGACAAACAAGAGGATTAGGCAAGTTAGTATCTAGCAAGGATAAGGGTCATGAAAACAAAGCGACGATGTGAAGGAAATGCAGAGAGCAAGAGGGTCTAGAAGGAGAAGCGGTGAGTGAGAATCAATTTAGTAAGAGGACTTTGGACCCATTTAGGTTCAACGTAGCATATATATTTTTAGCACACAACTTTTCAGATTTTGACCTAATCTTCTTGCCGGGTTTCTTTATGGAAACACATTTTTTGCTCATTTTTGTTGAGCACATTATTTTAAAGACAACATTAGCAGTAATAAACAAGAGACAGTTATAAATTTCTTAATGTTCATACTAATGAACCTAAAGCCATATTTCTGCTATTTAAAACAGTTCTGAAGGTAGTAGTTATCAATACACGAGTGCTACTGTTCCTGTCCACCTCTTCACAGCAATAGAAAGAGACTTTCTTGTCTACTCGGAGGAAAGGTGCCACATAACTTAGAAAATGAAATCTTTGGTGGAAAAACACCAAACTTTTAAAACTTTATTTATTTGTGTGCTTGCAAATACGCAACAGCCGTGGAGCTTTTGAAAAATTGGAGCTTCAACTTAAATGTGTGACATTTCAATTTAAAATTTAGCAAGGGCCTATAATCTAGATTGATTAAAGTTCTTAATAAGTGAGCGCTGCCTTTCTCTATCCAAAAGCTAAATTTTTTTTGTATATCAGTAAAAGTCTCATTATTACATAATCCATTCATGTAAAGCTGTGTGTCTGCAGTCTTTCAGATATTCCATTCCATTCCATTCGTTCCCTTTTTTTGGTTAGCTTTTTAATGTGACCAAAGTTAGAATTGAAGTCCAAATATACAACCCTGGTTTAACAATAAGATCTAAAACTCTAATGTACCTGTTAACTTTATTTTCCCCAAACTGGCTTAGTCTACTGGAAAGTTAAAAATGGGTACCTGTGGAAAACAAAAGACTATTGTTAGTTCTGCAGTTAATCTGTAAAAGTATTGTTTTTCAGTATAGCTAGATCATAAGTGTCATATCAAAGGCATTACTCCAAGGGAGGGGGATCAGAGATAATGGGAACTGGAATATGTTGCAGAAAGCTGGAACAAATAAAGTCAAATACAGATAATCGCATACAGAAATCTGTGAGGATTGTAGTGTTAAATGGATGGTCAGAGAGACTGATCTAAGCCTGCAATTGCACATGTAGCGGGGGAAGAGGTGCATCAACACCCTGAGATTTCCCTTTGCCTGGGCTTCAGTCCAGCTTGTGCATGTGCGATCGGACTGATTTAGTTGTTTCTAAATAAACAATGATTTGCATCACGTGCAGTGTTCAAATTGCAGATATTATACAGATGCTCTGTTTAATTTGGTTTTGTCACTAGATGAGGGTTTTGAAATTCTTGGAAACAATTTGCAATATCATAAAAATCAAAAGACTTGTGAATGCTGTAAATCAGGGTCAAAAACAAGTTGCTGGGAAAGCTCAACAGGTCTGGCAGCATCTGTGAAGAAAACATTGGAGTTACCAGTGACCCTTCCTATCATAGCTGTATTTATGCTGAAAAAAATCTGTGTTGTTTTTATTTGTGATACTTTTTATCAGTTGACAAGTGGTTGCATCATTCAAAACAGAAAGTTTACCACTTAGTTTCTTTAAATTCTTTCACGGGATGTGCGAATTGCTGGCCATGCTAGGATTTATTATTCATGGTTTGCTTGGCCATTTCAGTTGACAGCTAAGAACTCATTCTGTTGATTTTAGGGAATTGTAGGGCAGACCAAGTAAGGCTTGTCCATTTTCTTCATGAGAGGACATTCATGTATACGATGGGTATTTATAAAATTGACAGCAGTTACACGGTCTCAATTAGAGTAGCTCTTAATACCAGATTTTTATCAAATTTAAATTTCATCGGCCATGGTGAAGTTTTAAACCCATGTATGACAGCATTAATCCGGGACTCTGGGCTACTCGTCCAATGACATTTGCCACTTTGTTGCCATCTGTCAAGAGAGAACAGACCTCAGTTGGACTAGGAATCAAAGCTCACCAATTGCCCTGTGCATCCTTGGGCGAAGGATTTGGATTAATTCAAATTCATTGTCATGATAAATATGCAGTGAACTTTGTGCAACGTTTATACGTGAACATTGCATGAGGGTAGGATAACTTAGAATAACCTGTTGACTGTTTAGGGTTTCTACATGAAAAATGTCACTTGGGCTGTTTATAATAGCGTGCTGGGCAGATATGAAACAATATTGTTTGGAAGAAGTAGGCATCTTCAAATAGCAATACAGTTTTTTTTAATCAAAGTGCAGGCAAATAATCCACCTGAGAATATTGAATATTTGAGTTATTGTTTGTATCTCAATTCATTTTTCATGAGCAAACATTTGAAAAATATTACCTGTTACCAAAGTGACCTGTCCTTTTTTTTTGATAGTTTAGATGCCCCTTTTTTGTTTTTCTCAAGCAGACTAACATTTGTCTCTTCTAGAGCTACCTCAGTGCCCACTATATTTTTTAACCGACTTTCCTAATCAACCTGTTGAGAGAGTTATTTCACAGTTCTGGAGCAGGTGGGACTGGAACCTAGGTCTCCTGGTTCAAGAGTTGGGACACTACTACTGCGCCATAACAGGGCTCTTCTGTACAGCTTCAAAGAGATACCAAAGACCTGATCTGTGGTCTTTTTGCCTTCCAATTTATTTTTACCCTGTATCCCTGTGATTTTTCTTCACCTGGTAAAAGTTTTGGCCTTTTAGTATTTCTCTTTTGACTTTTTTGTTTGAAAAAGTGTTTCACCTGATCGTAAAATAGATGTTGGGTGCAGCCTTGCTTCATGTGTGAATTTGATGGTTGTGGATCATTGAACTATTTTCTTGAGCAACAGTAAAGACAATTAATTTAACTTTAATATTTCCTTTGATCCCAATAGCTTACTAAAATTCTAAGACACTTAAGAGAAATTGCGAGATGATTGAAAAAGAGCAACAGAGTGAGGCTAAGCAGCATCTCAGGAGCACAAAAGCTGACGTTTCGGGCCTAGACCCTTCATCAGAGAGAAACGTCAGCTTTTGTGCTCCTGAGATGCTGCTTGGCCTGCTGTGTTCATCCAGCCTCACATTTCATTATCTTGGAATTCTCCAGCATCTGCAGTTCCCATTATCACAGAGTGAGGCTAATTGGATAGCTATTTCAAAGAACTAGCACAGTGCTAGGGTTAGGGACTGATTGACCTCTTGCTGTGATTCAGTAATTTGCTGTCATATTGCCAGAGTTGGCTTACTATGTATAGATGTAGACTTGAACCTGACATGGTTCAGATATCTGTTGCTGCTGAATTATTGATTTACTAACTAAACTCAGAGTTTTGGCAGAATAACCTTGCTTGCCCATCTATTTTAGCAGCTTTGAGTTTAGAAGAACAAAATCTTTAGAAAAGACATGAACTTAAGAGACATCAACAATTCCTGACGAGAGCCCCAGGCTCTCTTTCCTGATGTTAAATCGGTCTTGTTAATATTCCTGTAAACCACCTTTGGGTATTTTATCAGATTAAAAATGCTGTCGAAATGCAATAGTTATAACCTCTAGCCCCAACATCCTCTAGTACAATATACAAAAACAGAAATTGCTGAGTTCCAGGGAAGCGTCACTGGATCCAAAACATTAATTCTGATTTCTCTTCACAGATGCTGCCAGACCTGGTGAAATCCTCCAGTAACTTCTGTTTTTGTTTCTGATTTACAGCATCTGCAGTTCTTATGTTTTTTATCTGGCATAATATAGGTGATTAATACTGTGATGCTGCTCAGTATTGGCCATTAATTTAAACAGTTCATTGATCAGTTTCCTTGTGTATCCACAGGTGTTCTGCTCCGCATGTTACTCTTTAATATAGGTGCTTTTTAAAAACATGATGTTTGGAGTTGTGTTGGCGTTTTGAATAGTAGGTCCATTGTTTATTGTTAACTAATGAACAATTAATTGCTTTACTAGGATTATGTACCATATATTTGTTACCCTAGGGAGCAAGAAAACTGTCTTTTAAACTAGCTTGGCTTGATGCTTGTTAAATTTGTATCTATTTCCTCTTTCTACAATCCTAGTGCAGTTTAAATAACTTGCTTTTGTCTATATTTTAGTTGCTTGCCATAACTTGTCCATCAAAGTAAGAATAGTTGTTAAAAGTAACAATGTTAAACTGGAGCCACAAAGATTTCTCTGAGATAGGTGCCAGAAGTACAGTTGTACTTATTTCAGTGTTCTTGTGATTAGTTCCATTGTGGATCAGTTGGTAAGTGCATTATCTAGATTGTAAGTAAAACAGGTTGTACCTAAGTCTCTACTTCACATGGCCTACAGGCAGAATGGGACATTACAGGACCTTCTTTTAGTTGTTGATAAAAGACATGAAATCTGGATCTGCAGTATTGCTGTGATATTATGTTAACATGATGCTGAGTGGTTAGCACTGCTGTCTCATAGTGCCAGGGACCCGGGTTCGATTCCACCCTCAGGTAACTGTCTATGTGGAGTTTGCACATTCTCCCCGTGTGTGCGTGGGTTTCCTCAGGGTGCTCTGGTTTGGTAGAATGCTAGAAAAGCAATTACATGTATATAGATAATCTTACTAAAGTGTACTTTCCCTGAAAGAATAAAAATCCACAAGGGAAGATGATGGCACAAGTGTAACTATGAAGAGAAGCCAAAGATTGTAGGTAAGGAAGAGCCTAATGATATTTCTAAAACGTAGCAAGCCTGACACAATAAAGATCCAAATATTTGGTAAGGATGCCTGAAAAAAGAGGATATGATAGTAGATTGACCATTTGCAAAAAAAAATTGTAAATAATTCATGGATATATAAAAGAAGAAATTAGAGCGAATAAGCGTGGGTCCCTTTTGAGGTAGAGACAAATTTTCATGACAAAAATGAAATAGCAAGGATGTTAAGTACTTTAGCGGCAGGAAGACAAAGGAGATACTTTAGTGAGAATAATGGACTGTTTGAAGAAAGAGAAATGAGATGATATAATTGAAAGAAGTAAAATTCTTGAGGCACTTGAGAACATTGATCCCAAGAAAATTATTTTCCACCTCTGGGAAACCTAGATTCTGGGCTCTCTGCATCAGAATCAAATTTTGTCCATTTTGGATTGAGATGAGAAATTTTATTACTTGTGGGTTTTGGGGATGTTATTTTGCATTGGACATTTTTAGATGTTCAGCCATTGTGTATATTCCTCCGAGTGGTGGAAAAGCCTCGAAGTAGAATGGCCTACTTCAAGCTCTTATATTTTTGATGTTCTAGTGTGCTTTGTTTTGTGACTGTTAAGGAGTTGTAGACTTTTTTGAGTGGATAAGTTTTAATTCATAAATGGAATATAGGGTTAACTCTAGCAAACTAGTCGTCTTATTATCTGTAACAGTTGTATAAGAACTGTCCTTTGTATTTGGATCTTTAGTAAGAAGATTTTTAGTATCTTTCTGCTACTCAATGGAACGATGATGGTATCTCCTTCGTCGTCCAACAAGAAAACAAAACTTACATTTATAAAACATGGAAAATTGCCTCTAGGCATATAGAAACATAAAAAAGAATAGACAATAAATCAAAGAGCGATCAGTAAAATCTCAAAGTTATTCAGAGGTGGGATTTAATGAAGGTCTGAAATGTGGAGAGCAAGATAATGGCACAGAATTTTAAGAACAGATTGTGAGAGGTGAAGCCAAAGCTGCATATGTATTTGGGAGTACAGGGCAGGGAATACAGGATACCAGAGAGAAAACATTCCTTTTGTGCTAGGTGCAAGACTGTCAAGGGATTTAAACAAAAGCATATGCATTTTCTATTGGACATGCTGAGTGCAGTTGGGACGGACAAACATTATCTATGACTTTGTGCATGATACAATATGGACAGCTGTAATTGGTTGAATTGATTTTTAAGATGGGTGGAGGATTTCAAAGAATCTGACTTGGTCCATTCAGGAAATAGAATTAATGAAGAGAGTATGGAAGTTTTGTTGATGGCTGAAGGTGTTAGAAAAAGAATTGCTGAAAGTTTGAAAGAGAGAAAATATTTTTAATACAATAGTGGGAATTGGATAAATTTGAAGTTTTGAGTAAGAACAAGTGAACTGCTCTTGGGAATTGCACGAAATCAAATGAGTGACCGGTGAGTATGCTTAAATATATGCTGGCAGTTGTCAAGCTTAAAAGTTGCCCCAGTATTTAATGATCATTGTGAAAGTGACTGAGGGAAAGCAAAAAGCAAACTGGGAGGTGCTCAGTTCTTTCAAAATCTGGGTCAGGTTGAGTGGGATTTTTCGCAATTGACAATTGAGGAGCTGATGTCTTTAAAAATTGCAAAATTTGGGAAGGAAAACTCATTTGCTCATTGAGTTTTAGTCGTTTTGTATGTCTCTTGTGACTGTTTACCTAATGTTGTAGTATTTATCTTTGCTTCTGTATTTATGGCATTAGATGAAAGGTGTTTGCTTGTACAGAGGAATAAATAATTTTGTCTTAACCTAGTTGTATTTATTGTGGAATGAGGGAAGTGGGGAGAATGGGAAGGAAGGTCATGAAGCTAAGCATCAGCATGAATGAATTCGGCAAATGGCTTGTTTCTGTGTGCATTCTACTATACGATAACAAAAGAGAAAGTCTGATGCTGCCTTAAAGCCAGAGATTTCAAAGCTATAAGATGTAGAATTGGACAGGTAAGTTGTTAGCATGGATAGAAGTTGGTATCTATGGTCTGATCACCCTTTACAGAGATATGGCTTCAGCTTGACTAAGGGTGAGATTTGAACACTGAATGACATTTGACATTTTGTAAAAATAGGAAATCAAGTGAATGTGGTGGGTAGCTCTGTAATTAAAGATGTCATTAGTAAGGTGATGGGCGATCTATTTGCTAGAAAGCACAAAATGTAGAAACAGACTGGATAACAAGTTTTAAGAGGTTCTGAAAAGTGAGTGGTCATCTTAAGCTGAAACTCTGTACAATGCAACCGAGGAGGTAATGAAATACACAATAGCATAAAATTATCTAAGAACACCAGAATTTGAATTTGTAGAATATAATCATCGATCATAATTTTCTTGTGAGTGATTTATTGCAGCCTGATATGAACCAAGAATCATACTATTTGATCTATGATCAGTTAACCTGGCAATCATGAACTTTTAAATAAATATTGTAACATCAGACTTCAGAATGGAGTAGCTGAAGGAAGCATCGGCAGATACCAGAAGTGATCCTATCAATAAGATAAGCAGATTAAGTCCTTGGCAACTACATGGATAGACAGCGTAAATCATTTTCTCTATTTGACTCACTGGCCGCCTCCTACCCATTTAAGAATCTCACTGACTTGGAGATGTATTGATGTAAATCCTGTTTCCTGGTTGAAATTCAGCCTAATATTGATTTCATTTACAATTGTCACATGCATCTAAGTATAGTGAAAAGTTTTTTGTTTTGCGTGCAATACAGGCAGATCATACTATGCAAGTGCATGAGGGTAATAGAACAGAGTGAAGATTACAATGTTATGGCTGTGGGGATTGTACACAAAGAGCAAGATCAACATTAAATGTTAAATTTGAGGGGTCCATTCCGAAGTTTACTAACAATGGTAACTTTACACCATGCCATTGTTATAAAGTGAAGGTTGCCACCCCTCCTCCTGATAACTAAAACTGAAACACCCAGGGATGTGCACCTTACCCTATGATATGTTAAATGAGCCCACCATCTATTATAAAGGAGTGGTTAAATAAATAAGCCCCTGACGCTCACTTTATAAAATCAAAAAAAATTTATTTATCTGACTCTAAAAGTGAACAAATTAACTAAACTATTAATGAATCAAATAAATCCCTTCTAACTACAAACAATTCCCAAATAAAACAAGATTGTAATGGCATGCTGTTCCAATAAATACGTGTCCCACTTATAGAAAATAAAACTTAAAAGATTTGAATTTAGTCTCTCAAAATTATAGCCAGATTATGTCTTCTGGAATGTTATGTCTTTTGCAAATCCTTCTGTCAGGAACACCTGCACAGTGAATCCTTTTGCCATGAACGTTAACTGTTTGTTTGTGCTGTGGGTACCTTTTATTTTGATGGAGCTGACTCTAAGGCTTAGAGTTCTGTGAGAGTCACTGATTCCTTTGTAGCTGAGAGCTGTTATTTTGGCAGATGATAGATGGCTCTCCCTTGATTTTCCAAATGCCCTCATCTTTTATACCCTTGACATTAGACCAAGCCTATTGAAAGAAATTACAATGTTGTCGAAACCATTAGATTTAATTTTTTTGTCTCAGGGCCTGGTTTAAATTAATTAGCTAAATTCAAAAACTTGTTGTCTTGGTAAAATGCAGTTTTGCCTGTTAACTAAAGCCTTTTGTTACAAATGTTTTAATTTGGGTGCTCTGTGCGCCTGCAAACCCAAAGACATTTCTTTTAAAATCTCCTAAGCATAGGAAAAGCACATCATTTTTTAAAGGAACTGTGCACTGCTTTCCCCCACACTGTTACAAACAACTTCTAACGTCCTGCCTTCCAATCCATAAGTACTCTATCCAAATTTGCAAAACCACCAAGCTCTCTCGCACTCTCAATATATGACAAGACATAAAACAAATACAGTAGTAAAGTGTGGACCTGGATGAACGCAGCAAGCCAAGCAGCATCTTGGGAGCACGAAAGCTGATGTTTCGGGCCTAGACTCTTGGTAGCGCACAGCCTTTTTCAGAATGAATGGTTAACAACCTCTTCTTTGACTGCAGGTTTATGCTTGTGATTACTAAACTTTCCTTATAACTAACTGGAACTTGTTAACTCAGCTGGATGGCATGTTGAAGCATGCTGCACTGTAGCTTGTCCCTAGCAAGAGGAGGAGATATTGAAGGCAGAATTTGTACGCGTTGCAATGTAGGGTGACACAACCAGTTCACTCCCAGACTAGCAGACGCCACCAGTGGAGGCCCTGACTTTTTCACCTCACCTTTATCTTTAGGCATGGTGACTCGCTGTTTAAACTAATCACCAGGTGTGTCTCACTAATGCAAGAGCAGCTTGTAGTCCTCTGGGATTCAGGCAGCTTTCACCCCATTTTTTTTTCACAACTGAATATTATGCAAAGTAACCAAATTTTGCTGTAATACAAAAATACTTGGAGGAATTTTTGTGAAAAAATCTGTTACAATCTGCTTGGGCCAACAAATGGTTGAGATTAATATCTAACTGTGTCAATATTCTGCCAACAACATTTCTGAACTAACTGCTAGCTGTTGCTGAAGAGCAGACCAAAGAAACTTTCCCTCTGATACAGAGTAAAATATCTTATTCTGCCAATTTTTTAATTCTTTACTTTAAATGTTGCAGATTGCACTGAGTTCCTTGGCAACAGTCCCGTGTTGTCTCATGCATGTCAGTTCAGTCAGCATTGATAACCTCAATCAAGCCATGGCCTCCTTATGTTTGAGTTACATTTTATATTTGTATATCAGAGTTAATTATCTGCCTGGTTTATATAAGTCAGTACTTCACCATTAAACTGACTTACCATTGAACTCCAGCAATAATTTTTGTTTAATGACTGCAGATCTGAATTAACTTTTAAGTAGTATTCCCTGGGCGTGTATAAGAGTCCAGTTGGAAAGGCTCTAAAAACAGTTGATCTCGATAGCTTTTGGTGTCAAAGAGATATTATAGTGATGAAGATTAAGTGCACACAGTTTCAAAGTGGAATGAATAACACAAGTGAGAGTTTAAGGTTGAGCAGAAGCCTAACAGATTGCCCGTGTCTGTTCACTTTGGGAGCTGCTCAGTTCTGAGGAGTGACTTGAAGTTAGGAGGATTGAAAGACCAGGGAAACAACTATCAATTGCTTGTTTCAATGTACATGAAAATTTATGGAGTTGACCAATTTATTTTATCATGTTAATGCTGTTTGGAATATGAGAGTCAGGTATCTTTTGGGGTTTTTGAAGGAGAACGGTCAGTTTAAATAAAAATGAAATTAGTTGCGGCCTAAAATGTTAAATCTGCCACATGTGTTGCGGCTATCACTACAAGAGGTGAGAGGCTAGTTCCAGGACCTAATAGTGACCTCATGGCATGCTAACATCAATTAATACTTTAGATTCCTTTTAAATCTTTCCCCCCTCACCTCAAAACAACGCCGTACAGTTTTGAACTCCCCTGCACTGGAGAAAAAACCTTGGCTATTCATTCTATCCATGTCCCCCATGATTTTATAAACTTCTAAAGCTTTCATTGCTTCAGGGAAAATAGCCTCAGCCTATTCAGTCTCTCCCAGTAGCTCAAACCCTGCATACCTGGCAAAATCCTTGTAAATCTTTTCTGAATCCTTTTAAGTTTCACAACATCTTTCCTAATTCTGGAAACTAGGATTGTGCATGGTATTCCAAACGTAACCAATGTCCTATACAACCACATCATGACCTCCCAACTCTTATACTCAATGCACTGGTCAATAAAGGCAAGCATGTCAAATGCCTTCTTCATGTTCCTGTTGACCGATGACTCTTCTTGCAAGGAACTATGAACCCAAGGTTTCTTTGTTCGGCAACAATCCCCAGGACCTTACCATTAAGTGTATAGTCCTGCCCTGACTTGCCCTACCAAAATGCAGCACCTTCTATTTATCTAAATTAAACTTAATCTGCCACTCCTCAGCCCATCTGCTCATCTGATCAAGGTCCCTTTGTACTCTGAGGTAACCTTCTTCACTTAACCACCAATTTTGCTGTCATCTGCAAACTACGAACCATACCTTTTATATTCATGTCCAAATTATTTATATAAATGATAAAATGCAGTGGACTCAGCACTGATCCTTGTGGCACACCACTGGTCACAGGCTTCCACTCCAAAAGGCGACTCTTCACCATCACCCTCGGTTTCCTACCTTCAAACCAATTTTGTATCTAAGTGGTGCTTCCTCCCTGTATTCTGTGACCTAATGTTGCTAAGCAGTCTATGATGCGGAACCTTATCAAATGTCTTACTGAAGTCCATATAGACAACATCCATGGCTCTGCTTCCATCAATCTTCTTCATCACTTCTTCAAAAATCTCAATCCAGTTAGTGAGACATGATCTCCCACACACAAATCCATGTTGATGATCCTTGATCAGTCCTTGTCCTTCCAAATACATGTAAATCCTGTCTCCCAGAATCCTTTCCTACAACTCACTCACCACTGATGACAAGCCTCACTGATCTATAGTTCCCTAGCGTTTTTTAACCACATTTCTTAAATACTAGCACCACGATAGCTAACCTCCAGTCTTCTAGCACCTCATCTGTGGCTACTAATGATACAAATATCTCAGCAAGAGTCCAGCAACCACTTCCCTAGCTTCCCAGAATGTTTTGGGGCACACCTGATCATGTCCCAGGGATTTATCCACCTTTATGTGTTTTAAGACACCCACCACCTCCATCCTTTGTAATATGAACAATTTTCAAGATGTCATTGTTTATTACCCGCAGTTCTCTAGCTTCTATATCCTTTTCCACTGTAAACACTGATGCAAAATACTCATTTAGTACTTCATCCATCTTCTGTGGTTCCACATATAAGTGGCCTTGCTGAACTTTAGAGGGCCTTATTCTCTGCCTAGTTGCTCTTTTTTGCCTTAATATTTTTGAAGAATTGCTTTCAATTCTCCTGAACCTACTTGTCAAAGATTTCTCATATCCCCCTTTTGCCCTCCTGATTTCCCTCTTGAGTACATTGATACTGCCACTTCAAGGGATTCACTCGATCCCTGCTGTCTAACCTGACATATGTTTCCTTCTTTTCCCTCACCAGAGCCTCAATTTTTCTAGTCATGCAGAATTTCCTGCACCAACCAGCCTTGTTCTTCAGAGTAACAGGAATATACCTCCTCCGGATGTTCATTATCTCACTTTTGAAGACTTCTTACTTACCAGCTGACCCTGTACCTGCAAATATCCACTCCCAATCAACTTTTGGAAAATTCTTGCCTCATACCTTCAAAATTGGCCCTCGTCCAATTTTGAACTTTAACTTTTGGATCAGGTATATTCTTTTCTGCAACTATTTTAAAACTAGCAGAATTATGATTACTGGTTTCAGAGTGCTCCCACACTGACACCTCAGTCACTAACCCTGACTTATTGCACAAGAGAAGGACACGTTTTGCTCCTTCTCTAGTAGGCACATCCACATACTGAATCAAAAAAATTTCTTGTACACACTTAACAGATTCCATCCCATCCAAGTCCTGAACACAGTCTATGTTTGGAAAGTTAAAATCCCCTACTATTATAACCCCATTATTCTTTCAGATAACGGAGATCTCCTTACAAATTTGCTTCCAAATTTCCCACTGACTATTGAGGGGTCTACTGTATAGTCCCAATAAAGTGATCATCTCTTTCTTATCTCTTAGTTCTATCCACATGATTTCACTGAAAGTACTCACCACAATATCCTCCCTAAGTACAGCGATAATGTTATCCTTGACCAAAAACGTGACTCTCTTGCACCCCTGTCTATCCTCCCTATCACATCCATAGCCTGGAACATTAAGCTGCTAGTCCTGTCCATTCCTGAGTCACATTTCTGTAATAGCTATGATATCCCAGTCTCTTGTTCCCAACTGTGCCCCGAGTTCATCTGCCTTACCTGTCAGGCCTCTTGAAATGAAATACATGTAGATTAATTTATCAGTCCTACCCATTTCTCTGCCTTACTCTTGCCTGCCTTGACTGTTTGACTTGCTCCATTTTTCAATCTCACCAGCCTCAGTCTGATCTCTTTTCTCATGATCTCCTGTTGTTTACTCTCCCATTTGAGTTTATTCTGCACCCTCTTTGAGACACTTCCTTGACCCTTGCACCTGGGAGACAACACCTAATTCTGATGTCTCACTGTCAACCAGAGGAACTTCTATCTGTGCCTCTAATTAGTGAATCCCCTACGATAATCGATTGTTTGGAATTTTATAAACCCGTCATTACATTAGATCTCGTCTCAGTACCAGAAACCTGGCTGTCAGTGCTACAATCCCCTGGGAGTCCATCACCCTCTACATCTTGCAAAACATCGTACTTGTTTGTTATGGGGATAGCCACAGGAAACTCCTGCACCACTTGCCTACATTTCCTAGAGATAACCCAGTTTCTGACTGTATCTGCGGTTTTTCTACCTTCCTGAAACTGCCATCCATCATATTCCCTGGCTCCCATAAATTCCTGATTGCCTCTAACTGTTACTGCAGCTAATCCATGTTGAGAGGTGACTTAATTGAGACATATAAAATAATCAGCGGGTTAGATAGGGTGGATAGGGAGAGCCTTTTTCCTAGGATGGTGACGGCGAGCACAAGGGGGCATAGCTTTAAATTGAGGGGTGAAAGATATACAACAGATGTCAGAGGTAGTTTCTTTACTCAGAGTAGTAAGGGAATGGAACGCTTTGCCTGCAACGGTAGTAGATTCGCCAACGTTAAGTACATTTAAGCCATCATTGGACAAGCATATGAACGTACATGGAATAGTGTAGATTAGATGGGCTTCAGATCAGTATGACAGGTTGGCACAACATCGAGGGCCGAAGGGCCTGTACTGTGCTCTAATGTTCTATGATCTATGATCTAATACAGGAATTGAACTGTTTTGCAAATTATCTATCGCAATCAATGTCAGTCATTTGACAACTGGGACCAATGTAATATTTCCAAGTTTGTGGATGATACAGATGTGAGTCATGAGCAGGATTAACAAGCCTTCAAGGGGATTTAGCCAAATTCAGTGTGTGACCAAATCCATGGCAGATGGAATAGGATATGGGTTTGGTGTGAGGCAAAACACTTTGGTAAGAGGGATGGAAGTACAGAGTATTTCTTAAATGTTGAAAGTTCAGAAAGTGTTGATGTCCAATTGACCTAGGTGTTCTTTGTTCATGAGGTACTGAAATTTAGTTTGCAAGTGTAGCAAACTATTCAGGAGAGCAAATGATATGTTAGCTTTTCATAATAGACCAAAAACACCAAATGAAATTGGAACAGGTGAAGGCTATTCAGTCCCTTGAGCCTTCTCCACCATTTGACATGATCATATCTGACCCAACATTCCTTACCTCCAATTTCTTGCCCTTTCTCTGTAATCCTTGATGCCTCTACTGATCAAGAATCTATCTAGATGAGCCTTAAATATGCACAAGGATTCAGCCTCCATCTGTCTTCCTCCTTGTCTCAGTCTTAAATTGGTGCCCGTTAATTGTGAGACTCTGTCTGTTCTTCGGTTCTTCTATGAAGGGAAACATCCTGCTGGCGTTTACCCTGCTGAGCTTCTTAAGAATCGGTTGTTCGCTGAGCCGATTGTTCCATGGTGTGCAGTTGTTTCGTTACCATTTTAGGCAACGTCAGTGGAACCTCTTCAAAGTGTTGGTGTTCTGCTCTGTTCTGAATTTATCATGTCCTCTGGCGTGGTGGGTCTTGTCATTTCATTGGACAAATGGGAAAGAAACTGATGACCAGAAAATTCAAACACTAGCTGGCAGTAAAAAGACATGACCATTATTCACTTGCCTCGATACACACAGACAATAAACGCCGTCAGTTCGACTGAGACAAATTGACCATACTGGGATAAGTGAACAACGTGCATACAAGGAAATTTCTGAATGCCTCATTCTCAACACCAGACTCCATTAACAAACATAGAAATAAACCCCGTATACAGACTGCTGCTGAAAACAGAACTGGAAGTGACAAGATCCACTGCACCAGAGGATCACAAATTCAAAACAGAGCAGAACACCATGGCTTTGATTAGGGGTTACATTGATGATGTTGCCTAGAATGGGAATGAAATGTCTGCACACCATGGAACAACTGCATCCACGATTCGAGCTACAAATTTTCGCTAAGACCTTCATAAAAATCCTGTATGTCTCAATGAGATCACCTGTCATTCTTCTAAATACTAGTGAGTACAGTCCCAACAGTTTAGCCTTTGCTCATAAGACAATCTTGCCACACCAGGATTCATCCTTGTGAGCTTTCTTTTGAACTGCCTCCAATGAGATGATCTTTCCAAAATATATTCATAGACATCCCTAATCTTGCACTGCACCCCTGTTTGAAATAAGGGTCAGCATTTTGTTAGCATTTCTGGTTACCTGTTGCACCTGTTTCATGCAAATGTTCACCAAGTCCCTTTTTGTGATGCAGCTTTCTGCAGTTGTTCTCCATTTAAATAAAATTATTCACTTGTTCTCCTTTCCAAATGAATAATTTTTCATCTTCCCATATTATACTCTATTTGCTAACATTTTGCCCACACACTTAGCCTATCAATATCTCGCTGTAAACAGTTTGTACCCTCTCACAACCAGCCTTTCCATGTAGTTTAATGTTGTCTGAAAATTTGTCTGCAGTACATTCACTTCCTTCCTGTGAGTCATTAACATGTATTGCAAACAATAGGTGTCTGAGCATTGATCTCCGTGGAATTCCACTGGTCACCGGTCACTAACTTGAAGAAGAACCCCGATTGCTACTCACTGTTTCCTGCCCACGAGCCAATTCTCTATCCATACCAATATACTATCACCAACAACACTGTGGGCTCTTATGACATAATCTTTGTGGGGTACTTTGTCAAACATCTTCTGCAAGTCTAAAAACAACACATCTACTAGTTCCCCTCCATCCACTCTGTTTGAGACTTTCTTGAAAACCCCAACAAGTTAGTCAGACACGATTTCCTTCTCGTGAAGCCATGCTGACTCTGCTAGATTAGATTTTCCACGTGTTCTACTATTACTTATCTGATTCCAATACATTAGCTGAACATATATTGTTGGATATCAGCCTATAGTTACCTATTTTTGGACTCCCTCCCTTCATTTTTTGAGTAGGAGTATTCTAATCCTCTGGTACTTGTCTAGAATCCAGTGATTTTTGAAAAGTTACAACCAATACATTCGCTATCTCTGTAGCTGCATCTTTTAGGATCCTAGGATGCAAGCCGTCAGGGCCAGGGGACTTGTCTGCCTTGAGCCCCATTAGTTTGTCAAATGCTACTACATCCAAAACTACTGCAAAGGCAATGGCAGTGACAACATTGAGACAATAGTACTGATGACTTGTGCTTCAGATCTAGCTGTCATTTGTAAAACCTTTCCAGGTACAAGTATGTTTGATAAGCTTCACAGAATTTATTATGTTTATCAAAACAAATACAAAGGAATGAAACTTTGAAGTAATAGTTTTCGGGCAACCTGCTTTGGGAAACCAGCTAGTGACCCCTGGCTGACTTGGGCACATTTCTTGCTCTCTTCTGTTGACTGAAGCTGTCCTTGTATTGTTGGCTTTAGCACTTATTAACCCTTGCTAGCTGTTACCTTGCGTACGTGATAAGAGAGATCCTGAACGTCCTGATCAGCATGTGATCAATCTTTGATTTGCTAACTGGTGAATGCCAGTTCTTGACTGGTTTATTTGAGCATGATGGCTATCTTACTGATATCTCTTCCGATGCTATTGTGATTTGCTCCTTGAAATGTCAATCACATCCCTTTTTCTGACGGTTTGTCCCTGGCTTATTAACTTCGTAGATCTTTACCAAGATGATATGGCACTGGTATGAAAGTATGTAATGTCACTCCTTATTGATTAACAATCATCCCAAATATCTCAACTGATGCAGCTACGTATTCTGGAAGTTGTAAAGAGTAGCACAAGGACAGTGATAGAAGAACTAAGTGCAACTCCACAATAACAGTTGATACCTGAAACAAACACAGCTCCAAATAACGATATGAAAGGAGTTTAAATAGATCTGTTATATGCTTTAAGTTACAAAATTATGCCAATTGAAAATATAACTGTGCCTTTGATTAAAGGACTTTTACATTAAAACATTTTTACACATTTTTAAGCTTAAGATCACATAGTCTTAGTTTCATAGTTCTAAGCCATCAGCATACTTTTGATCTAGACAAGTGGTTATTCTTCTTCTTAAAAGGCATTTTGCAAGTAACTATAACTAAACATAATATAATTTAGTTTCTCACTTGCTTAACCAGATCAAAATTATTGAAAATATGTAAATCCCATGGCCTGCCTGTTTGTAGGATAAGTGGTACAGTCCCTCTTACGCAGCAACACTGGCACTATCCTGTACCTCTTCCTCTGCTGCATTGATGACCGTATCGGTGCTGCGTCATGCTCCCGCGAGGAGCTTGAACAGTTCACAAACTTTACCTTTCACCCCAACCTAAAGTTCACCTGACCATCTCTGACATCTCTCTTTCCTTGGACCACTCAGTCTCCATATCTGGTGACCACCTTGAAACCAATATCTATTTCAAGCCTACTGACTCCCACAGTTAACTACACCACGCCGCCTCTCTCCCACCTTCCTACGAGAATGCAGTACCCTACTCTCAATTCCTCCACATCTTCTGCGTCTGCTCCCAAGATGGGGCGTTCCTTTTCTGAACATCCCAGATGTCTTATTATTCCAAGGACCACAACTTCCCGCCTTTACTGGTTGAAAATGCTCTCGACTGCATCTCTTGCGTTTTCCGCACCTCTGGCCTCATCCCCTCCCCGCAAGAAAAAAAAACAAAGACAGAATTCCCCTTGTCCTCATGTACCATCCCACTAACCTCCGGATTCAATGTATCATTCTCTGCCACTTCCACCACCTGCACCAAGAATATAATTTCCGTCCTCATCCCTATCTACCTTCCTTAAGGACCATTCTCTCTAATTCCCTTGGCCACTCCACACTTCCCACTAGCCCCAACAACGCTGGCACCTTTCCCTGCAACCGTAGGAAATGCTACACTTGCTCCTACACGTCCCCTCGCCTCCATCCAAGGAACCAAAAAAACCTTTCACATCTGACAAGGCTCACCTGCACATCCGCCAATGTGATCTATTGCATCTCCAGCTCCCGATGTGGCCTCCTCGACATCGGTGAAACCAAGTGGAGACTTGGAGACCACTTTGTAGAGCACCTATGCTCTGTTTGTGACGAGTGGCAACACCTTCCAGCCGCAAACCATTTCACTCCCCCTCCCACTCCCTTATTCTATCTGTATTTCAGTAAGGCCTTTGATAAGAAACTTCTGAAGAAGGTCTAGGCCTGAAACGTCAGCTTTCCTGCTCCTCTAATGCTGCTTGGCCTACTGTGTTCATCCAGCTCTACACCTTTTTATCTGATCCTCCAGGATCGGCAGTTCCTACTATCCCCCAAATACAACTGATTTGATCAAAGCTTACAGTCCAGAATAATAGCGAGTAAATTAAACTACTGATGAGAGAGAGGGTCCATGGGCAAGAGCAAGAAGACAGGATATACTATAGACAAGATAACTAAGTGTGGAGCTGGATGAACACAGCAGGCCAAGCAGCATCTCAGGAGCACAAAAGCTGACGTTTCGGGCCTAGACCCTTCATCCAGCTCCACACTTTGTTATCTTGGATTCTCCAGCATCAGCAGTTCCCATTATCACTTTATACTATAGACATTTCAGCTTGACATCAGTTACAGTAGAGTCACTGAAATCAGTTATTAGAGATAGAAAGGTTAAACATTTGACAAGTATGAACCGATCAGAGAAAGTCGGCATGTGTTTGTGAAGAATATGCAACGTTTGACCATCCTTGTTGAATGTTTTGCTGAAACCACTGGCATGGCGGTTGAGGAAGTATATGACAATATATGCTCCCAGAAGGTACTTTGTAAGGTTCTTAATGAAAGATTGTTAGCAACAACAAAAGCAAGAAGAAATAAAAGAGAACCTTGGGACATAGATTAGTAATGATTTTTACATAGGGAAGAATTTAAGCATTTATTTAATCTATTCTGACTATGTCATCTTCCCAACATGTTTTTGTATTGAAAGTACTTTTTCATCGTGATTTCATGATTAAAATGGTGATGCCTGTAAGTCAGACTAATTTAGGAGAAACAGTGACTTGTGTGGATAGTTAGAAAATCTCAAACGTAATTTTGTTCACCCCTTAGTATGCCTGTGATGGTTGGAGTTCCTTGAGAGGATATAAGATAATTTTGAGCATTTGAGTTGTGGAGGCGCAAAATCATTTTAGTGTCCACGTACACTGATAACCAGTAGTGAGTAGACAACTGCAAAATGTCATCTTAGATTAGTTAATGTTGATTTTAGGATTGTGGTGCAGTCCAGATCGTCTAGAATTATGACAGAACTTCCAAGTTCTCAATTATGAGATAACAAAGTGTGGAGCTGGATGAACACAGCAGGCCAAGCAGCATCTTAGGAGCACAAAAGCTGATGTTTCGGGCCTAGACCCATGAGTGCAGTTTGCACAAAGTTGTATTATTGGTCATAACCTGTAAAGTTAGCAGATAACTCTCATGTGCTGCTAGACTTTGACTACATCCAGTATTTTTTGCTTTTGATTCAGATTTCCGGTATCCGTTGTAATGTGCTTACGTGTGAATTTCAGCTGTGTACTTTGTTATTAACATTGAGGGACAATTGAATCAAAATCTCTCAAAATGAGAAACTGGTTTAATAAGAGAGCTATGAAGAAACTATTTGCTTTGGTTCAGGTATTCACCAACGGGATATAGGCTCCAATTTTGTTCCTGGATTGAATGTGCCAAGCTGTGGGAATTCTGTGGGACGGGGATGTGCATTTAGTGGTAATGATTTGTGCAGGCTAGATTCTAGTTTGGGAAGAAGCAACTATGGAAGTGCTGGAATAGCTACCATTGCCAAGGCAGGCTGGACAAAAAAAAATGCCTCGGTGTTCTATGCAAACTTCATGCTTACTTCCAATGCCCCATCTCCTCCTCACAATTGATGACTCTCCTAATATCCACAAGTATACGCATGTACATGGTGTTTGAGGGTGAAACTTTCAATGTGAACTTTGCTTCTTCCACATGCTGAAAATCTGGCTGGAACAGTGTCATTTTAGCACTGATATCAAGAAAACCTTTAGTATAGGAAGACTAGTGGAAAATTGGAACTCTGTCCCAAAAGGCTACCTCCTAGGCTAGTTTCAAGCAACACTAACCAAGTTTATTAATTGGACTAAAATTACCTACCAGTTAATATCTAATTGTATGTCAGAAAGGCTGTAGTTGGGTAGTCTTTGCCTTGATGGAATATTAGTGGTTTAGTTTTTTTTCCTTTTTGTTTATTGTTGATAGACCACAGAAGGTGGGGTTATAGGATGCAAACGGGGGAAATGGAGCTGAGGCAACCATATTTTGTCAAATGGTGAAGCATCCTCAAATGGCCAGATGCCCATTTGTGTGTTCCCATGTGTTACTTATAGTGGATCTCTGGTTATTGCCAGTAGGCAGTGCTATATACTGTACAAACTCTGCTTCTGTTTGAGCCATTTTGTAAGAGTGTATGCAATTTTGTTAACTCTTATAGCTTTGTTCTGAACCCAACAGACTGAAATTGAATGTGAACTTTGGTGACCAATGAGTTAGAGAAAGGAGTTTGCTTCATGTTGTATTGTATTTCTTTTTCAAAGAATGCGATCTCACTAGCCCGGAATTTATTGATAATCTTGAGTTGTGCTCAGGATGGTAGTGGTCAGTTGATGTGAACTGCTAGAAGCCTTGTGAATTATATATATGCCCATGCCAAATTATTTGACTTGGCTTGGAATGGGGAGGTGTTGGTATTCTGACAACATATTTATTTGTATTCTTGTTAGTAGCTATTTTCCTTATATGTTTTTAAACCCTTATGAATACCTGTACAATCAGATATGGGGTATAGCCATATATGACAATTTACGTGCACCAGAATCTCTTTCCATTGCTGATGCAGAAGGGTGAATTCTTGAGGAGCACACCTGTTCCAAATCTTTAATGCCGTAATCATTCTTAAACACTTTGTCAAATACACTGAAGTCAAGAAATGTTGAATGAAGATAAGCCAAAATTCTAATTGACCAACAACTTCAATACAACAAAAACCGAAAGAACTGCGGAAGCTGTAAATCAGGAACAAAAACAGAAGTTGCTGGAAAACTCATCAGGTCCGGCTGCACCTGTGAAGAGAAGTCAGAGTTAACGTTTTGGGTCCGGTGACCCTTCAATACAGTCTCACCAGAAGAATAACGACACAATGATATCAATAATAAACTAAATTCTCAACTTGCCACAATTGTCTGAAGACCATGCCAACAAATTGGAACATAGTCGGATACAAGTACGGTGCAAATTCAGAGTTCTAGGTAAACTCACATTCGACGTGATGTGGAGGTGCCGGTGTTGAACTGGGGTGGACAAATTTAGAAGTCACAGACTTCTGCACACAGTGATATCCGTGCCAGTGCGCGTGCAGTCTGCCCCACCTACATTTCATGTGAATTAGTTTTTAGTAGTGACAGTCAATCCTCTGTCTGGCTGTTGCATTCCCTCCCACCTTTCTGCACCATTTCAGTCTGGAAAGAGGAAACTGGTGTAGTGCCAGCTGGTCCCTTGAGCTGTTTTTCATTACTTTGTTTTGTTCTTATTTTCCATCCTTGCTGAATACTTAGTTATATAATGGCATAATCTCAGTACATATTCTTTGCTGTTGCATTTGTGTTAAACTTGGTTTGTTGACCCTTCTGATGTTTTCAGGGATTCATCTCCAGGTCACTATCCGTATAATTCAGCAAAATATCTAAAGGGACAATTAAATTTCCATTTCTATTTCATTTGCAACCCTGTTGCTCGCTGCAGCCATCACCAAGACGTTTTGCCCCTAGTTCTCACATACCACCCCACCAACCTCCCAGGTACAACGCATCATCTTCCAACACTTCCACCATCTACAATCCGACCCCACCACTAAAGACATTTTTCCATCCCCATCCTTGTCTGCCTTCCGGAGAGACCGCTCTCTCCGGGACTCCATTGTCCACTCCATACTTCCCTCCAACCCCACCACACCCGGCAGTTTCCCTTGCAACCGCAGGAAGCGTTACACTTGCCCCTTCACCTCCATCCCAGGCCCCAAGATGACTTTCCACATCAAGCAGATGTTCATCCTCACATCCGCCAATGTGGTATACTGCATCTGCTGTACCCATTGTGGCATCCTCTACATTGAGGAAACCAAGCGGAGGCTTGGGACTGCTTTGCAGAACACCTACCCTGGGTTCGCAGTAAACAAATGCGCCTCCCAGTCGCGAACCATTTCAACTCCCCCTCGCATTCCTTAGACGACATGTCCATCCTGGGCCTCCTGCACTGCCATAATGATGCCACCTGAAGGTTGCAGGAACAGCAACTCATATTCTGCTTGGAAACCCTGCAGCCCAATGGTATCAATGTGGATTTCACAAGCTTCAAAATCTCCCCACCCCCCCTACGGCACCCCAAAGGCAACCCAGCTCGTCGCTGCCTCCCTAACCTGTTCTTCCTCTCACCTATTTCCTCCCCCACTCCAGCCTCAAGCTGCACCTCCATTTTGTACCTACTAACCTCATCCCACCCCGTTGACCTGTCCGTCCTCCCTGGACCGACCTATCTCCTCCCTACCTCCCCACCTATCTTCTCCTCTATCCGTCTGCCTCCCCCTCTCTCTCCCTATTTATTTCAGAATCTTCTCCCCATCCCCCTTTTCTGATGAAGGGTCTAGGCCCGAAATGTCAGCTTTTGTGCTCCTAAGATGCTGCTTGGCCTGCTGTGTTCATCCAGCTCCACACTTTGTTGCCCCTTCTCAATGAATTTGCTTCCTTTACTGTGGTATGTGCTCTTTGCACCACCTAGATGTAGCACTTGAACTACACACAGCCTAAATTTCAAGTCACACCACGCAAGAAAATGTTAATTTCTCAGCTAATACAGTTTGTAAATTGATACAAAACAACAGGTATAAGTTTGCAACACGTTTTGTTTCCAACATAACACATACATACATCTACACTCAAAATTATCATTGTAAGCACCATCTGGAGTCTGGTGAGACGACACCTGATATGTTTCTATTGTGTAAGCACACAGCTGGCGTATTTGTAAGTAGGTGGTTGATGGCCTTTCTCACTTTTATCTGGTTTTAAATTTTAACAGTTTGTGTTACTTACAATAACATCCACCACATTCTATCCATTTAAAGTAGCTTTTGACCACATGCAACCTTGAGTGCTTATTTTAATCTGTGATTTCAAGATTTCCTATGTCCTAATGACTGAATGTAGCCTCCTGTTTTTCCCTCTTGTTCTCCTTTTACTCTTTTATCACTTTGCTGTCTGCACACCTTTTGTCATACAACTACATTCTTGCTCTTTTCAGCCTCCGGCTCCCTTTCCTTGCCTTTTGTAACTTCCTCCATTCTCCCTCTGTCCCCAAAGGCTCTCTTCCCCCAACCCACTCCTGTACAACTAGATTCTCACTCCCCAGTCTCCTTGCAACTCATTTCTTCCTCCAACACCACTTGCAGCCTCTTTCTCCTTTGCCCACCCTGCCCCTGCTGTACCTCTTGCAGCAGTCTTTGTCACCTATGCCCCCCTTGTGGGTTTTCTTTCTTTCTTTCTTTCTTTCCTTTTTCTCTTTCTTTCACATCCACCCCATCTCCCATGCCACTTAAATCCTCCTACCCCTATTTCATAGAAGCCCTGTAGTGTCGATGCAGGCCAATCGGTCCAACAAGTCCAGACACATCCCCCTTTCCCTGTAACCCTCTCTTTTGCATGGCCAATCCATCTAATTTACATGCCGCTGGACATTATGGGCAATTTACCATGACCAATCCACATCTTTGGACTGTGGGAGGAAACCGGATCACTTAGCGTAAACTCATGCAAACACTGGGGGAATGTGCAAACTCCACACAAACAGTCCCCCAAGGCTGGAAATGAACCCAGAGCTCTGGTGCTGTGAGGCAGCAGTGCTAACAACTGAACCACCATGCAGCCGTTCCATCTCCCACCCCTGTCCTGTGCAGTCTCCTCCTCCTGTACTCTCATCCATATCCATAGGTCACAGGTGTACTAGCAAACCTTATAGTCGCAAGAATGGGAGACACAGCCTATAATTGGCATTTCTCTAATTCTAGTCTTTTGTGCATTCCTGATTATACTTGCTGCAGCACTGGTGTCCATTTCTTCAGCTGTTGAAGCCCTGAGGTCTGAAATACCTTTGCTATACCTTTCACCTCCCTGTCTTGATTTCCTCCTTTTGGCATACCTCACTTTTCAAATTTTGTCACCTGACCTAATACCACCTAATGGTGCAGAGTCATAATTTATTTTATGAAGCTTATGTGAAGCATTATGATGTTAGAACATTTTATTCCATTAAAAGTGCTCTATAAATGAATATTGTTATGTTCAAGTCCGTTTGCTTGCCCAGATGTATAAGAAATGTGATTGCAAGGTTTTCTTCATGATCCACTCAGTCCTAAATTTCATTTTTGGAAGTATTTCATAATTGTCCTTCCTGCCTTTTGTGTAGAAATTGTGTTGCAATGCAGTTGATCTTGGGACTATAGACTATTGAATCAGGTCCTTGCAGTGTTTGTGGAAGAATAGTAGTAATGTTAGAATGCAGGTTTAGCAAGCCAAATCACTGGATTTGCAACACAGTGAAATTGAAATGTTCAATGACCTAAGCTGCTTAATATCACCTAACCAGGCTTTTGATCAACAGATTTTGGACCCCAGTTATGTAACTTAAAGAAAAATTAATGATTTATTAATAATGATTGATAGTCACAGATAAACAACACAGTCATCTAATTACTACCTACAGCCTAAAGCCCAAAGTTCCTTGATCAAAACCCATAACCACTCTTGGACAGGCAGTCAGACACAGTTGAGAGATGGATTTAAAAAGAAAACAGTTGTAATTTGCTGGTTCAGTAAACAGTTTCTGACAAGATACCAGGCCTTCACAAAATCCTTGCAGGATGGGCTATTCACAGGTAAGTAGAACTGTATATCTTTCTTGACCCAAAGTCACTAGTTAAGGCAATCATTGTCAGTAAATCTCTAGGAATAATTAGTTATTTCTAACAGATTGGAGAGAAATTAGAGGGAGCAAAGCAAAACAGCTGTCTCCAGAAGTTTCCAGAATTCTCTCTACCTCCTACCAAAACCCATTCAGAACCAGCTCTCTCTTGATTGACCAGCTCAACATCCGACTAGCTGCAGCCCCAAGCATAGCGTCATTTCAATGTTGATTCATCTTAGATGTCCTCCGATCAGGAATTAAGTTGCATTACCTTTCCAGGCAAAATTCCAACAGAAAACACCTGTCTTTGTTAACAAAGTGTGAAGCTGGATGAACACATCAGGCCAAGCAGCGTCTCAGGAGCACAAAAGCTGACGTTTCGGGCCTAGACCCCCCTCCAGAGAGATGAAGGGTCTTGGCCTGAAACGTCAGCTTTTGTGCTCCTGAGATGCTGCTTGGCCTGCTGTGTTCATCCAGCTTCACACTTAGTTATCTTGGATTCTCCAGCATCTGCAGTTCCCATTATCTCTTACACCTGTCTTTGTTCTCTTTCTGTTTGAAACAAGCTGCTATACAAAGTTCAATTCAAATCTTAATTTCAAGTCTCAGTTCCAAATCAAAATAAATGA
This sequence comes from Stegostoma tigrinum, assembly GCF_030684315.1. NCBI lineage: Eukaryota > Metazoa > Chordata > Chondrichthyes > Orectolobiformes > Stegostomatidae > Stegostoma > Stegostoma tigrinum. The sequence goes on from NC_081366.1 coordinate 27,867,941, forward strand.
GAAAAAAAATAGTAATGGTCTCTACAGTAAATAATATCATCACTAATCCAAGATAAAGGTGACATAATACAGTGCATTTTCATGTGATTGGAAAGACAAACCTTTTTATTGTTCACTGTCTGTTCACTTTTTGATTGCATTATGAGAAGAATGGTTTATATAGAATTGTTTTTGGTAGCAAGAACTAGGCAGAGGGGCAGAGATGTGGTGGGGCATGGGCGGGGAAGAAAATCTTGGGTGCACTAAAGACCAAGGAGATGAAAATGGAGTGCTGCATGATTTTTATCAATAAAACAAATGAATATGAGAGAAGCATGTGTCTGTCCTCTCTCCTCTTTCCCATCAAACCAAAACCAGCGCGCACACATGCACATGCGCACAATCTTTACCCAGCAGAGCCTTGGCAGGGTTGCGTAGCTGTAAAGGTCGGAAAGGCACCAACGGTAATTCTGGCTTCATAATTCCTATATTATACAAGTAATCAACTCTGCGATGCACTCATGTTTGAGGTGGGCAGTGGCAAAAGTGTGTGTTTGCCCAAAACTACATTTAAAGACAGAACATAGTGTTCCAGCTTGAAGTAGTTTGAGAGTGTCAAGATCATGGCTCAGAATACAGCTTTTCCTAGTTCCTGAGCAGATTCTGCACTGTCTTTGCAGGGATTTTTGGATGTGGATTGGTCTGTTGTCCCTGTGGGGTGATTAGTTGTGAATTGACTTTTAAGGGGTTAAAAAACAAGTGCATTTGTGCACAACGTTGGGAAAAACTGTTAGTTATTTAAAGAAAGTATACTGGGTTAGGCAATACCCTGGTGATATTCTCACAAGTCTATTAATTTAGCCACCCAGGTAATGTTTTGGGGAAGTGGGTTCGGATCTCTGACATGGGAGGTGGTGAAACTTGAATTCATAATAATCTGTAAATAAGAGTGTGATGGTGATCCTGCAACCATTATTGAATGTCAAGGAAAAACCCACTTGCCTCATTAATGTCCTTTAGGAAAGGTAATCTGCCAACCTTACCTGGTCTGACCTAATATGTGACTCCAGATCAATACAGTTAACTCCCCTCTGGGCAGTTAGGGATGAGCAATAAATGGTGGTCCAGCCAGTGCTGCTCATGTCCCATGAATGGATAATAAATAAATTGGTGGGAGGTGATTCTGTGGCAGCATCGATCCTGTATTTGGAGTTGAGGTGTAGAACAGCCATGATCTAATTGTATGGTCAACTGGTTTTGAAGAGCTCCTTCTGCAACTTTTACTGAAAAATGAATGCATGCAGGTGAGGTAAAATTACTTTCTAGACTTAGAATAAAATAACAGCAACATGGGTGAGGTAGAAGAATTTTGCCAGTGCCTGCCTTTTGAAGTATTAACCACGTACAGAAGAGATGCACAGAAAAAGCTATGGGCGCTTTGTATTTTGTGTAGTGTTTATCGCTTTCAGCTGACAGCTTATTTTAAAAAGGAAACCATTAACTTGGGGCCACTTAAGGACCTCTAAAGGAAATATTTTTCCCTTCTGTAAACACAAATAACTATTTGTTGCCATATGTTAAATGATGTGAGGAGGAAATTCCATTGTTGTCTGACTGATTTTAATCGTGTTTTGGTTCCAAAAATAAGGAATGCAGTTGTTAGTACCTTGCTGAATGTAGTTTTCACTTGAATGGAATTGCATGAATGATCATTTGACTTTGTTTTCAGAACCATGTTCTTATTATTTATGCTGCTGAATATTATTGTCCCAGCCATGTTTTAAATGTTACATTTTTTCAGTGTAAATTTTGTACTTTTTGTCCTTGCTGATTAGAATACTTTTAACATTTGTCAAATTGGATCAAAGTCAGTCACTGCAATAGAAATGAAGGCGGCTTTCTTGTGGATAGTTTATTAACAGTTACACCATCTTCCACACACCAGTTTTAACTGTTACCCTCTTTGTTGACCCAGTTTAGAATATTTTAAATCCACCCATTCAAAGATGTCATTACGCACCTCCCTTCCTATAGCTTATAGATGGGTACAACCTTTTGTGGCTTGAACATGGGTGGAGACAACTGATTGTATCCCTCTTCAGCCTGTTAAGATGCTCTTGGTTGACCATGTTTGGGTTTTCAAGTCTGAGATGCTGACCAAAGACTGCTCCATCAGTATCTGTAAAGGGCATTCTCCGGGCAGGAGACAGCATGTCATGCCATGTGTGAGGCTGGAATAGTGATGAGAAGAATTCTAAGGACTTCCATCTGTGAGACTATATTGCAAACAGGTAACATATATAAACTCACTGAATGGAGTGTGCAACTTAATGCTAAATTGCAGCATGTGTTTGAGCTGTGAACTTTTGAGGTACATAATGTAGCCAGTTTTATTTAACTTGGGACTAAAGGTGAGGGTGTGATTTTTGCCCCTGGTCTAGGAAATGTACTCAAGCCTCGCAGATTGTAGGTCCATGTGTGGCGGTCCTCCACTAATCTTGGTATCCTTCATACAGTGAACCGCTCAGAATTAGACACAACACCCTAGCTAATGTCAAAGCAGTGTTTTTTTTTAAAGATTTGACATAATTTCCTTGTCTATACATTTATTTACTCCCTGTGAAAGAGTTGTCTCAGGCCTGTGTTTTGGATATATTTTAAATATGGAAAGTGCTACAATGTGTTGGCATACGACTGTGTAGGTTTTGAAGCCGAGTTGCTACTGTTGGATGTGCTCGACACACCCCTCCACTAAGTGGTTGTCAGCTGCTCTCTGCACATTTTTCCAATAGAGAGAGATTAATTTTCATGGTTTAAATTTAACTTAGTGAGTGCTTTGAGACGTGCATGTTGTTATACACGCAAAACCTTTCATCACTTCAAATCCAATCATTTAATCTTGCATAGAATAATCTTTTCTCTGACTTGTGAAATGTATTTACCTGCTATAATGCTAAGAACAAAACAGCACAAGTCTCAAGTTCAGTATCTGATATGTTGTTAGACATTGGCATCCCTTCTGATCTAAATCTAGTGACTGGTGCAAAATAAGTTTGTAGACATTGGATGAGGACGCAATTGGGAATAATCTTCAGATCCCCATGCTTTAATTGCCTGCAGGCGTTATTCAAACTTGAATAAAGAAGTGACAACTTGATGTGATCAGAGATAATGGGAACTGCAGATGCTGGAGAATCCGAGATAACAAAGTGTGGAGCTGAATGAACATAGGCCAAGCAGCAACTTAGGAGCACAAAAGCTGACATTTGGGGCTTAAACCCTTCTTCAGAAAAATGCACATGATTTTTGGGAGAGCAGAAGTGAAAATCTGAAGTAGAAAAAAGGATTTGAAGTTTACATTCCTTACACTTTTCAAAAGTGCATTATGGTTAGATAGAAGTCATGCTAAACCTCATCCTGTTTTCACTGTTCTCTTTTCTCTGTTATTCAACAGTTAGTGGTTTGCTTCTGCTTGGGTTGACTACGTTTTAATGTTTAATGTGTAACATTAATCCAAGTCATTATATTTTTAATCTGTTTATTTTCCATTTGGCTAAAATATAACAAATCAACATCAATTATATTCTACAAACATGTTATAAGTGGAGCAAACAAAGGAAAGCTACCTATTTTACTTTGGTAGATATTTTCTTTTGCAGTATGACATCTGATTGCTTGAAGAAAATGCATCAGCTGTAGTGCCTGCTTTTAAGGGAATGTTTCTTAAGAGTGTTATGGTATTCAGTGATTTCAGTATTTTAAATATCTTTATTTTCTGTATGTACCATTAGTTAATTTCTTTCTCCTCTCTGCAAACTTGTCCATGTTATTGTTGGTTGGGGTTATTAATATGGTTTTATAATGTGACTCGTTATTTCGTTTTAATAAAATCTCATTAGTGCATTCTTTTCTAGTTCTTTAAGAAAAGTCACCGAAACAGTTTCTGTCAGTTTTCCAAGCGATAATGTCAGATTTGTCAAGTGTCTTTAAACATTTCTTCATAATTTTAACTTATTCATCTGATTTTTGAAACCAGTAGCTTTGTGATGGTTCAGTTTAGCTATTGACAATCCTTTCTGACAACTCTGAAATTAAATTGGGCTGTTCATAAGCTTGGGGTCATGAGTGACTCTGAAGTAAGTTTCCAACTACGTGTGTGCCATGACCTGAGACTGCCTATTTCCACTTTGGTAACTTCACCCCAGATTGAGCTCATCTGCTGAAACTGTCATTCATGACTTTGTTACCTCTAGACTATTCCAATGGACTCTTGGTAGGCACCCCTACATTTGACTCTCTGTAGACTGAAATTACCCAAAACTCTCTTGTCCTAAGTGTCACTAAATCCTATTTACTTATCACCCTGCACTGTGGTCTTGCATTAGTTCCCATTTAAATTACACCTTAGTTTACAAAAAACATAAAAAAAACGTTACCATGCATGTTTTCAAAATCCCTTTATGGTTATACCCTTCCCTTTTTCCATAATTTACTATAGCTGTGCAATTCTCAGAGTTATACTCAAATTCTAGCTCCTTGGACATTGATTTTAATTGCAAGATTAACAGCCGGACCTTTAACTGTCAATGCTTTAACCTCTGGAATTATCGCCTTAAAGTTTTCTGCCTCTCCATCTCTCTCTCTCTCTTCCACCAATACACTCCTTAAGACCTAGCTCCAACCACAATTTGGTCATCAGTCCTAATATCACCTTCTGTGATGTGTTATATAATTTTGCTTTATGACACTTTTATGAAGTGACTTGTAACATCTTATAATATTATAAGGTGCTACAATAAATAGTTGTTTAAATAAATTGAGCAAGGCTTTATAGTCAGCATTTGCTTTGTGTAACAAAGTGCAGTGACATCAGATTCCCAATAAATATCAGATGCTTTTTGTAATTTGAATGAAGCATTTCTCAGCCACTGGTTTCCACCTGTTGGGAGGCAGATTGGCATACTTTTATAGTGAAATATTTGGTGAGTTGATGTGTAGTACACTAGATTTTTGTAGTGCAGAGCTTTTGGCATATCGGCATTTATTTTGTTGAATAATTTCAAGTTAAAATGTGACAGTTCTGGTCCTTTCAAGTGGTAAAGAATAGCAGAGCTGAAACTTTAAAATGCATTATGGTCAAAATACTGTTGCATTTGCTTTTTAAGAGTTCATTTGCTCTTTGTGCACTGATTAGAGTCTGGAAACGTTTGTGAGTATCAAAGGGTGCAAAAGGACAATTGGTAATAATGACACAGATTGCAGGTGCCCCTGCTTGTCCTCCCTTGAAGTACAGCAGTTAAGGGTACTTGAAGATGTGTAATCTTGCAAATAAATCTCCAATCAGTTCAAAAAAAACTGATGTCAAATAGGCCAAACAAAAGTTGTCTTTCCAGTAGAACAACTATTTTGTCAGAGATAATAGGAACTGCAGATGCTGGAGAATTCCAAGATAATAAAATGTGAGGCTGGATGAACACAGCAGGCCAAGCAGCATCTCAGGAGCACAAAAGCTGACGTTTCGGGCCTAGACCCTTCAGACAGGTTTTGACTCCTGACATTCCAAAGCAGTTTGCATGTGCTGACTCAAAACACAACCAACTGGTTTTCTGAACTTTCCTCGATCAGAATGTTGTGGGAGGTAAGGGAGAAAATTGTGAGACCCCTTGCAGAATTATTTTGCATCACCTATAAGAACAGCTGAAGTGCCTGATGATTGGAGGGTGGTTAGTGTTGTACATTCCTTTAAGAAACGTTGCAAGGAGAAACCAGACAATTATAGACCTGTGAGTCTGACTTCAGTTTTGGGTAAGTTGTTGCAGGTGATTATAAAAATAGGATGTATGGACATTTAAAAGGCCGAAATTGATTTAGGGATAGTCAGTATGGTTTTTGTCCGAGGAAAATTGGGTCTCTCAAACTTGATGTTGAGTTTTTTGAGGATGTTAACATAACTGTTTACTTGGACTTTATTAAAGCCTTGACAAGGTTCCTTGTTAGTAAAGTTAGATCACATAGGATTCAGGGTGAGCTTGCCACTACGTAATTGGCTTAACGGTAGAAGACAGAGTGGTGGTGGAGGGTTGTAGTTCAGACCGAAGGTCTGTGACCAGTGGTACTCCACAGGGATTGGTTCTGGGTCCTGTTTTGTTTGTTATTTGTTTAAAAGATTTGGCTGAGAATATAGAAGGGATGGCTAGTGTTTGTGGATGGCATAGTAGACAGTGAAGAAGATTTTCTAAAATTACAGTAGAATCTTGATCAAATGGGTCAATGGGCTGAAAAATGGTACCTCGTGTTCAACCTGGATAAATGCGAGATTTGAGTTTTGGTACAACAAACAAGGATAGGGAAGGTTTGGAGGGTTATGGGCCACGAGCTGCAGGTGGGATTCATTTAGCTTTGGATTATATTCAAAGATTATACTTCCAGATTACTGTCGGTTCTAGCTTTGAAATTTCTGAAAAGCATTTGGCTTCAATTGTTTTTTAGTCTCATTTTAGCCCGTACAGTTGAGGATCTGGTGCATGGTGCAGTGGAGTTGAAGGAATTGGTATCTCAAACCTGTCAATCCTAATGTGGTACTATATTTGTGTCTTATGTGGTCATTTGAAGAAATGTTAAAGATATTTCTATCAATTGCAGCTGAGGAAGAGGATTCTCCCCCTTGTTGTTCATCATACAGAAGGATGACCCACTATTCCATTGTGGTATCTAAGAACTTAAATAATTCTGTGACTCTAGCTTCTGTTTAAATTCTCCATTTCATTGTTTGATTTTTTTTAATGTGCTTCACAATATTAAAAGTCAATTTGTCTGTTTGAGATTAGCTTGAGATGGTATTACAGCCCTGTGATTAGCCATTTTCTGTACTACTTACTACTTTATTTACAACCAGGATGACCTTTCGGTTACCTCTTTTTTGAGGCCGTAAAGTCCAAGCTTTCTCCATCTAAGTCTTTTGGCTCTTCTCTGAGTTGCCAACAATGCTTGAATGTCTTCCCAATGCCTTGGCGACAAGAACTCGGTGCTCAAGCTATGGTCTTGCTGGGCTCCATATTGATTCTGCATGACTTCTTTCGACTTGTGTTTACTGTTTATGGCACTGTTTAGTTCAACATTGTATTTACTTTGATTGCTGCTCCACAGTGATTAGACTGTGAAAAGAAAATCACAAGAAAATGGGATTGCTGGATGGCAAAAAAAAGGACATAAGTGGCTGAAGAGAGGGAAATTTGGTATGAAAATTTATCGATGATTCACAAGTAGCTGTCCATTAAGATAAGCAGTCTGCAGCAAAGGTTGGTAATTTTGAAAGTTCTTATTTGAAATTTCGGCTGAGATTTTAGTGGTTTCTGTGAACATCTGCCTGCTTAGACACCCCTCTGCTTATTGTGTCCATCATCTGCTAATTTAAAAACTATTTGGAAAGTACTTGATTTCCCATTACTTTTTGAAATGTGACAAAGTCTGCTTGCCTGCTTTATGGCAGTAATTTGCCCATATGCAAATCTAACGGCCACAGTAATTGAAGAACTTAACTGGCTGACATGTAAATTCCTACTATGAATTTATCAGTTACGCCGAGGACATTGCAAGTATTTGGATTTAGGTGTCAGAGCTTCACCTTCCAAAGCACAAGTCACTAAGCTATTTTGCAAGTGGTTTCTCACGGATATAAAGTAGGGAATTACTGCCGTCCATAGTCAGTCTTTCAAACGGAAGAGAGATAAATTGCCGGATGATCAGTTTTGGTAGATTGAATGAGAGTTGAGTGCTGGTTGGGACTATCATTTCATAATGTTCAACTGAGAGGTCAGACGGGGCAAGTTTTTAAAACGAAGCTGAGGTGTCAGCTAAGATTACGTACTTGATTCTCTTGACTAGAGATTGAACCCATGACCTTTTTGATTCAGAATGAAGAGAATTACTGCTGCATGCAAAGCTGTGCTCCCAATAATGAGAACAAGCTACATGACAGTTGATTCCTCAGTGCTCTCTGTGAAATCCAACAAGCTTGGTCTTGCATTTCTGTGTGTGTGGCCAAAATCAGGTTACCATTTTCAGTTCACACTGTATACAGAATATTACCTATGTGAGATAACAGGTGTAGAGCTGGATGAACATAGCAGGCCAAGCAGCATCAGGGGAGCAGGAAAGCTGATGTTTCGGGTCCGAACCCTCCTTCAGAAATTACTTAGGTTCCTTTTGTCCCTCCTTTCGGACACCCTCTTCCATCCTTTGTTCCCTGATTGACTGTATTCCTCCAGTCTCTCCTCCTTAATATAACTACTTAATATTTTGCTTGTCCTTCCTTTACCTCAGTTTACGTCCACAGACATCGAGTCTCTTGCATCATGCTTGCTCTCTCTCACTTGTTCTTCCTGCCCATTTCCACTGTCTCATCCGCTCCATTAAAATCTGCATGTGTGACATGTGTTATCTTCTGGAACCTAGCTTATTGACCATAAATCTAGTTGCTAAAACAGTTAAATTTATTTGACCATGAAACTATTGTTTTGATTATGATACTTCATAGTAGGTAATATGCTTATACAGTTCTCTTCTCTTGCTTATAGTCCATTAACACACTTTATGCAATGGCTTTACTGTTGGTACAAAGTGAAATAAGTTAATGTTAATGCTACTGTTGCATTGAAGTTACAGCTGAAAGGACACAAGTTATTGGGGTAATATTGTTTCTGTCAATTTTCTGCAGTCATTCCGGTTGGATACTTTTTTGTTTAGTGATTAAATGTAAATGTATTGAGAATTCTTACAAAATATTTGAAGCAAAAATATTCATGTAGTCATTATCCAATCTAACATTGAAAATGTTTGTAATGTTAGTGAGTTTGTCTATTTGTTTTTCAAAAAAGAGAGTCATTGGCCCAATTACTGATGATGGTAAGGTTTGCCAGTTGTCTTTTCTAACACTTGTATGGGAAATTACCAATGGAAGTAAAATAAAAGTAGATGACATTCTACTGGAAATCTATTACAATGTTCCCCCAACAAATTGTTGAGTCATTTTAATGGAATTTTATTCATTCTCATCTCTTTTATGAGTGAAGTATCAATTTCTGACTAGATTTGACCAAAAATTTTAAAAAAACTATTAATTGAGTGACTAAAAAATTCAATCTTCAGTTAGGCCAGCTTTGTCTTTGGAGATACTAAATGTGCTGAGACAGGCTCTCTCCTGTATGGTTTTGTCAGTGCATAATCAAACATACAGTGCCTTTTTGAGTTTTGCCTGATGTTGAGTAAGGAAGGTAGTTGAATTGAGATTTGTAAAGAAGACTACTCAGTGTTATGGTCCATTAGTTTAACACTGCATCAACATTTGTTACAGTACAGCCAGGAAACCCACTTGTTATGTGAATACGTCACATACTAAGTGCATTCAACATTTTGTTCCTGTGCTACACTCTATCTTGCTCCTACAAATATGTCTCTGAATGAATGGAACATTGTTTGGATACAGCTGTCCAAAAGTATTTGAGAGTCACTGAACACTTGGTGTCTTGGGCATGCATGTCAAAATGAGGGTGTTGAACATTTGAGAGTTTCCTGTTGTTTGTATGCCATGCTTTGCATAGTACTTTGGTTTGACACTGAATGTGGAGTTGCAGGTTGAATTTTAAATACTAAATGATGGAAAGGCTTATTATTTAATTCTAGTTCCGGAATACACAATGAATGAATGGTTTGCCAATATCTCTTGCTTTTGATCAATGTCATTGGCTCGATCATTAAAAATGGTATGTCAAAGGGGCAGTACTTATTTCTGGAAAAGTTGACGAGAAAATTTTGTGATAATCTGTGTCCTGCAGTAAACTGAATGAACCAATTGTCAGGGAGAGAGCAACTGCAGACAGTGGAGTCCAGTAATTTTTTATTTCCTCTCAAATTAGTTCTTGAGCAAGAGTGAACAGCATCTTACTTCGAAAAGAATAAGTAGATTTTGTCAGATTGTTGATTTTTGTTCCCCTCTAAATACATGTACGTTGAAAGGCAGATTATATTTATATGGCACCTTCAAGAAAAATATCCAAAATCATTTTGTCCACAAAGTGAGCAATAAGCCAAAGATTAGAGATATGATGGGGAGCCCAGCATATCGTCACAGAAGAGAAGGCTGAAGCATTTGCAATCAGCTTTAGCCCGAAGTAGTGAATGGATGAACAATCTCTATCTTCTGAAGTCCCCAGAATGACACCAGCCAATCTTCAGACAATTTGATTCAGTGCACATGGTATCAAGAAACAGCTACATACACTGTAGCTGGAATATTCACAGCTAAGGTTCGGAGATTTCTGCACGTGTGAGTGAAGGGTGGAATGCAGGATTTCCATTGAACAGGCAGGGGATTGGTAGTTTGAGTTTGAAGTAGAAGCAAACGGCAAGCTTCTACCATCATGCCACAATGTTGAGAATCTGCACCGGCCAGTTCTTGTGGAAAAGAGGAGGTCATTTGGAGCTTGCATGAAATTATTTGAGTTTAATTAATAATGACATGCCAATACATTGAAATAATGAGTTGCTCAGGGGGAGGCGATAGCCTAATGGTGTTAATGTTGAACTGTTAATTCCAATAATGTTCTGGGGACCCGGGTTCGAAACCCACTATGGCCGATGGTGGAATTTGATTTTAATAAATATCTGGAATTAAGGATCTAATGATGACCATGCATCCTTGCTGATTGTTGTTAAAAATCCATCTGGTTCACCAATGTCCTTTAGGGAAGGAAATTGTTATCCTTACCTGGCCTGGTCTACATGTGACTCCAGATCCACAGCAATGTGTTGACTCTTAACTACCCTCTGGGCAATTATGGATGGGCAATAAAGGCTGCTTCGACAGCGACACTGTCATTCCGTGAATGAATAAAGAAGTAAGAAGTTGCTGTTCATTAGCGATATTCAAACTTGTTGTTAAAACTGGATTTTTTTTTGACATGATGAATAGAATTTTTAAATTCCTGCCATATTTTCTCTGCTTTCTTTCCAATGATGCTGATGGGAGTGGAAAATTCCACCCTTCACCAGGGTAAGGAGTGGGTTGCTCTTTAAGCATCCTGTTTGACATGTGCTGCTTGTAGCAGGCCTGATAGAGGCCACACAGCCTGTCATGTCAGTTTCCTGGATGTCTTGACTATTGTGCTGTCAGGATGCTGTACTTCAGCTGGCCGACTGTTGCTGATGTATGTAGCCTATTTTAGTGGATCTGTATTATGTTTGGCCCAGGAGCCACAATTCACATCTTCCAATCTTTAGAACATAGCTATTAATATGCTTTCTACAATATAAAAATCATTATTTCTTAATACCTGTACTACAGTGCCTGATTGAGAGTGTTCTAGAACTTCTCTTGTGTGTAAGACATAATAGACAACTGAGATAGTAGGAACTGCTAATGCTGGATATTCTGTGTGTATGCTGTGTAGCCATCGTATATAATCATAGAGTAGGGAAACACATCCTTTTGGTCCAACTTGTTTGTGCTGACAAGACAACGCAATCTGACCAAGTCCCATTTGCCAGCATTTCGCTCATATCTCTATAAACCCTTCCTATTCATATACCCCTCCAGACCAGATGCCTTTTAAATGTTGTAATTGTATTCACCTGAACCACCACTTCTGGTAGCTTGTTTCCGCACATACACCACCCTCTACGTGAAAAACTTACCCCTTGGGTAATTTAAAAAATTGTTCCCATCTGACCTTAAAACCATCCAGTTTTGGACTCCCTCAAACCTCGGGAAAGAAGACCTTGGCTATTCACCCTATCCGTGCCTCTCATAATCTTAAATTTCTGCAAGGTCATCCCTCAGCCTCTGATGCTCCAGGGAAAAGAGTCCTAGCCTATTCAGCCTCTCCCTATAGCTCAAACTTTCCAATCCTGGGAACATCCTTGTAGATCTTTTCTGCACCTTTTAAATTTTCACAACATCTTTCCTATAGCAGGGAAGCCAAAATTGCATGCAAATAGTCCAAACGTTGACCAGCCAATGGCCTGTTCACCTGTAACATGACACCCCAACTCCTATACTCAATGCACTGATCAGTGAAGGCAAGCGTGCCACACACTACCTTCATGGTGTCTTCCTGTGACTCCACTTTCAAAGAACTATATGCCTGCCCCTCTCTGTCTTCGTTGGGCAACACTTCCCGGGGCCCTTCCACTAAGTGTATAAGTCCTGCCCTGATTTGCCTTAACAAAATGCAACGCCTCACATTTATCTAAATTAAACTTTATCAACCACTCCTCATCCATTAGTCCATCTGATCGATGTCCTGTTGTACTCGCAGATCATCTTCACTGTTCACTACACCACTTATTTTGGTGTCAGCTGCAAACTTACTAACCGTGCCTATAATATTAACCTCCAAGTCATTTTTAAAAACAATGAAAAGTAGCGCATCCAGAACAGATTCTTGTGGACACAGGCGTCTGGTCTGAAATGCAACCTTTAACCACCCACCCTCTGTCTCTGACCTTCGAGCTAATTTTATGTTCAACTGATTCTACCAAAAGAATGCTGGAATACGATTGGAAAGCCATTGCTTTCATCCAACAATATTTACCAGTAATTATCTTTGTAAGGAGAGCAGTAAAGACCTTTTGACTTGGCACGTTGTGGCAACGTCTCTTAAATTGTTGGCATCGGATATTGAAATCTCTGCAAAGCTTTATTGTGATACTTTGTATCAATAAATCCATTTATAAGTTGGAGCACCTATTGAGAGAGAATTTTAGAATGAAAGAAACCTCTCGTGGAATAACCATGTTTTGAGTAGGTTTACAATAAAACTAACTCTTTAATCTTTATTAACTTGTGACCTGTATGGTTTGTTGCTTCATAGCTTTATACATGGTTAAATGCATATTGACTTGAAAACAGCGTACATTTTACAAAATTCAATGCTCTCTTACACTAACCTCAGGAGTGAAAAAAAAAATTTATTTACCCTTCAGTACTTGGCTGTAATAAGTTGTACATCTGCTTGGCATTATATATAGTATACTACTTACGTTGCTGTTATCTGATAGTTTGAAATGGAAAGCATCACCTAGGGCCATTTCGCTGAGGCTGTACATCCTAATGACTGGCAGATTTATCAAACTGCATGTCCCTTTGGCTAAACGCCAGGGGAACAGGACTAACCATACTTAACCAGATTGTGTTTGCAAAACTCCCCAACATAATCTTGAATATTTGATGCCATTCTGTAAGTAGGTGGCTCTCGCCAGGCAATCCCAAGTTTACTCGGAATCACAGCAATGGCCAAGGTAGATTATCACTCAGGCTTGTGATGTGGCTCACTTGCACTTGCCAGATATTATCATATGTAGGGGCCTGTCCTGTGTAGGAGATAAAGATTTGTTCAGCCGTCGTGTCTTCTGAATTGAGTATTTGCCTGATGCAGTGTAAAAGAATGTTTGTTGCGTCCTTTTGAAGTTTAGCATTTTCATATCAGCCTTGATGAATTCAAAGTGTAAAGTATTGACAACATGTTTCTTTTCAGCAGTACTCAAGTTTTGCACTTCCAAGCAACTATTCTGTTTTGTACTTGAATAATTATGCAAAGAATATACTTATTTCAGTTGGCACTGAATTCCTTAAAGATGCAATAATGTTTTTTAGCATGGTTGTTACATAATTTGTACTGGGACTGAAAATGCCTTTTTTGTCTTGAACAGGATTTAGAAATTATATATTCTCACCTCCATGGCATGGATGTGCTGTCTAATTTGAGGGAGCATCAGCTCAGGTATGTGCGCATGAACATTACACAAAGAAATAAAAGAACACCACTTTGGTGCTATTGTATTTTTTGTTCTACCCCATGGTTTGCTCCATTGGTTTATAATAATCTCACACTTGGTGTGCCAAATTTGAGGTCAGAGCTATTGTTAAGGTACCACACATTTTAATAAATTAAGAGGTTATGGTATGGATAAAAGATTGATTAACAGAGATTAAAATGGAATGTGGTGAAGGCACTCAGCCGGCCTGGCGGCACCTATGTTTCTCTCTCCAGAGTTAATGTTTTACATCAGTAGTAACTCTTCAAGACACAAGAGAAAGAGTTGGGAATAAGATGGTTTGGGGGTGTATTTTTTGGTGGCAGTCTGTAACTAGTAGAGTGTCACAGCGATCAATGCTGGAGCAGGAATCCTTTAAAACATGTGTTTAAGATTTAGATGAGGGAAGTGAATACACCTCACATGTTTGTGGTTGACACAAACATAAGTGGGAAAGTAAGTAGTGTGGACGACACACTACCAGAAGGAGAAGGATGCTTTTGGAGAGGGTGCAGAGAAGGTTTGCCAGGATGTTGCGTCGTCTGGAGGGTTTAGTTATGAGGAGAGGATAAACATGGATTGTTTTCACTAGAAAGACAGGCAGAGGGGTGACCTGATAGAAGTCAAAATTGAGAGTCATTGATAGGGGGAATAGCCAGAGGCTTTTTTCCCAACAGTGGAAAGGTCAATTTCAGGAGGGCACAGGTTCAAGGTGATTGGGAGAAACTTACGGGGAGAAGTGCGGAGAAAATTTTTCACAGGGTGGTGAGTGCTTGGAATGCATTGCCAGTGGAGGTGGTGGAAGCAGGCTCATTAGCAACATTGAAAGTATGTCTTGATAGACACATGAATGTGAGGTGAACAGAGGGATGGATACCGTGTACGGGCAATAAGTAACAGGTATAAACAAGGATTAGGAATTGGTGCTGGCTGTTTGGGCCGAAGGGCCCATTCTTCTGCTGTATTGCAGTGTAAGAAGTCTGCAGAGGGATATTGAGTGAGTGAGTACTTAGCAAATGGAAAATAATTTTGGAGACATGACATTTTGCACTTCAGCAATAAGATTAGACAAGCTGAATGTTTTTAAATGGAGAAAGCTGCAGCAAAGAGGGGGTTTGGGAGTCCTCGTGCATAAATCCCACAAAAAACTAGAATGTAAGTTCGGGGAATAGGAAAGACCAATAGACTGTTGATCTTTATTTCAAAGGGAATGGAGGATAAAAGAATGAAAGGCTTGCCAAAACTAAATGATATGTTGCTAAACCATGCCTGGAATATTGTGAACAGCTTTGGGCCCCTTATCTAAGCAAAGACATATTGACATTGGTGCAATCCAAAGAACATTTTACTAGCTGGATCCTGGTTATGGAGTAATTTCCTTTCAAGGAGCTTGTATCTGTACTCTGGCATTTGGAAGAATGAATAGCAACCTCCTTGAAACATGCAAGATTCTTCAGAGCTTAACAGGAAGATGTGAAAGGTCATTTTCCCCTTGCGTGAGAGTCTAAGACCTGATGAACCTCAGGTTAAACTGTCAGAAATTAGGAGGAATTTCTTTTGAGGGTAGTGAATTTGTGGAATTCTTTACTACAGAGGGCTATTAAGGCTGGGTCATTAAGTGTATTCAAGGCCAAAATGGAATTTTAATCAGTATCAGGATAGAGGATTATGGGGAAAATGGGAGGTAAATGGAGTTGAAGCATCAGATCAGTCATGATCTCATTGAATGGTGGAGCCCATTTGCGCCAAATAGCCTACTTGTGCACCTATGTCTTAGGGCCTTAACTTGAGGCCTTAATTCCTTAAGGAAGTAGCAATGTTGGGAGGAGTGGGATCATGGAAGATTTGTGAAATATTAATATCATGCATTGTATGATAACCACTTGGTGATGGTTGTGTAGAAGTAGAACAATTTTTTTAAAGTCTTGAATGAAACACAGAACTGCAGATTATGGAAATTTGA
The DNA here is from genome assembly GCF_030684315.1 of Stegostoma tigrinum. Taxonomy (NCBI): domain Eukaryota; kingdom Metazoa; phylum Chordata; class Chondrichthyes; order Orectolobiformes; family Stegostomatidae; genus Stegostoma; species Stegostoma tigrinum. The sequence goes on from NC_081366.1 coordinate 27,883,695, forward strand.
GAAAAAAAACACATTGCTGGAGAAACTTGGTTGGTCTAGCAGCATCCGTGGAGGGGAAAAAAAACAAGTTAATGATTTGAGTTCAGTGACTCTCCTTCATGAAGATTGACTCTGACTCTGCTTTCTCTCCACAGATGCTGCCAGACCTGCTGAGTTTCTCCAAAAAAAGGGTTAATTTGGCTGAATGATTTGGATAGGTTGTTAGTTCACAACCAACGTTGTCATTGAGGCAAGGAGAGTGTTTGATTTGAGTCAGAGTATGATAGACATGTGGATAAGGGATTCCATTGCAATGGTTTGAAATGACATGTACGTGTGTATTGTTATGCGGTTAATTTTATTGTGAATTTGTACTCCAAAGAACACAGACTAATGCTTATAACTGGATAACTTGGCCCTTCCTCTACTTGGCCCCTCCCAGCTCAAAGTGCTTGCACTTCTTGGTCAGCATTCTCTTTTGACAGTTGAGCTCCACCCACAGTTAGATGAGGAAATCCAGGGCTTTGATAAATAGGGAAGAAAAGGCTAAGGCTTGTTGCTCATTTGTAAAAAGATCAGAGATGATGACTAGCTGGCGGCATGAATCCTGTAACGGGCTGTTTGGTAATTCCAGCCTGAATGTGTTTGCCTGGCTTTTATTTATGGTCACTTATAAGTGTCAAATTCAAGAGATTTAATTGCTTTGCTCTAGTAGTAACAATTTAAGTGTACTGTGCTATCCAATTTAATACACCTGTGACTGCTGTCATTAGATGCTTTTGATTTTCTTCATTCCCACTTGAAATTGTGCAACCCGCTCTAGTTCCTAGATATCTGCTTCAAGCATTCATGAGCACCTGCAAGGAGAGACCGAATAGCACTTTTGAAGTTATTTTCTTTCCTCAGTCCTGCTGTACTGAAATGTTATAAAGTACAAAAATAAAGCCATGGCTTCTTTCTGAAATGTGCATTGGTCTATTGGGTTAGCTTGGTGTTCAATCTGTTTTTTCATTTGTTATTTTACCTCTTTAAGCTTAATTATTGACTTGAGAAAATTTAGAGTAGTGTAATTCATTTTACAGAATTGGTGTCCAGTTTTTAATAGATCTGCAGTTGAAAAGCCTTACTGTGTAACAGTTCAAAGGGTTTTTAATCTCAAAATGTCTATTCAGGGATTTCAGCAATGCTGGCCAAACATTAATTTTTGGGGGAATATGAAGAGATTGTGATGCTCAGAATCTGTCTATGTCCTTTTAAGCAAAGGAACAAGCCATGGGATTCGTTAATGAAGAGCATTTCTGTAACTAGGTAGGTTTATGCTAGTTGTTTCTGTTTAAAGGCCGAAAATTACAGCTCTAAGCTACTCGCCAGTCTCCTCTGGTTATTAATTCTAAAGTAGAAAAATGAGCTGCAATAAGGAAAATAAATTGAATCTTTTTCAGTCATTTTCTGGAGTGTTCTTTTAATGATCTTGAACTTCATTTAAAATCAGTTAACAAGCCAACACGCTTATAGTTTAGTTTTCCTAAAAACAGTGTGGAAGTTGAAAAGTGATCAAATAGTTTTAATGCTATCAGTTTTTTTTTCAAAGCTTTACTATGTAACTACCTGTCTTTCAGATTGATGTGCACAATGGTACGATATGAAAAGCATGATGCCAATGAGGTCTTATTTTAGTAAGTATTAAAAATTTAATATTTTTACATAATTTGACTTTTCAGTTTAAATATTATTATGCACAACTTTGAAATTACAGTAAGATTCCTTTGCTGATAGCCCTATAAGATTTTTACAGTGGAGGATTGACAGAGATTTGTCTAGGTTTACTTTGTTGCAGCCAACATGGGTGCACTCAACTGCCTTTGTCTAGTTTCAGTACTCTGGACCACAGCATTAATAAATTCCTTTACCTAGTACCCAATATGGCTAACTGTTGGCTTTCTCTACATTTGACTTGAAATAAAAAGATTATATCCGTTGTGTTTTCTTAATAAACAAATAATTGTTTACTAATAAATGAAGGTAAAAAACTGATTAAGTTACTTTTTGTAATATGAAAATAAATATAAATGTTTAGCTCTATAAGTAACTCAAGACACAAACACAAGCATAGCCACACTAGACAAAGGAAATTAAATTGACTTTCCTTTGTAGAAATTCACTTTGAGAATTGAGGGTGGATGGGAGGAATAAAATGCTTTTAGCCTCATTTGGTTTGTTCTTGAAGGGGACTAAAGTGGTTTAAAATTTGGAATGTTCGGATGACTGTCTGTCTCGTGTTCTGGCAAATATAGGTCACGAGATGTTCAGTTGTCTCTGAGGTCATAACAGATTTTGAGCAAGCCACATCTGTTACTGAGAAATCTTCTCAATACCCTTCAAGGGGACAAATGGAGTTCACAATAGATGTACAACACAAATATGTCTCAGTAACAGAAGAAAGATTTGCTTGTCAGGCTTTTTTGCAACTGAAAACCAACAAATAATTGAAACAAGATAGCCATAAAATTTGGTCATGGGTTTTCCCAGAAGTGATTCCACGCTGAAAGTGGTTTCTGAGAAATGTATTTTTTTTGAAAAAAGCACTAATATCCACCATGACCTTTTTAAAGTGTATGTATAAATTCTGCTTTAGTTCATACAAAACTACTAATACTGTAAAGTGCCAAGCAAAAAATATTGTAACATGCAAGTTAATATTAAGGCTTTGTATTTAATTTTGAGGATTTGCATTTTGGAGGATTATGGAAAAATACATTTGTATCAAATCCAGTGGAGAACTCTAGCTTTATGGCTATTGATGGATATTCCATAGTATTATCATAATCAAATTTGCAGACTGTGCTGAACATTTTACGTACCCGAAGACTAACCCATTTTCAAAAAGTAGCATTAACTATAAGGACATTTTAAGGAAATTTTTGATTAACAAAAAGTCTACAGTTTGAATGTGTTGGTTGTTTAAGGGTAGAGAATAATTGGTATTTATTTGACTGCTCATGGCAGTAAGATTCCGGTTGCATTCCTTTAAACATTGTCTAGCACTGTCATGAAGCATACCCGTCTCTCTCTGATGTATCTGTGGAATTTCAGGTTAGAATTGAGTTGTGTTCGAAATCCATGCTTTAGCCCTTCTTAAAGTCAATTAAGATTGTGATTTTATTGATTTTTCATTTTGTTGTTAAATACTTTGCAAAATTATGTAAATACATTTTTCTTTTAAATAATTCTGTCATTTTGTTTTAGTCCTGATAGTGTTGCAACTTGCTGGTACATCCTCCTTTCAGGATCTGTATTTATCAAAGAATCGATGTTTTTGCCACGTTGCAGGTAATTAATATCACTTTTTAATGTTTGAATGGTAAATATTGTGAAGGTCCTGTGACTTGAATGAAATGAGGAACATTTCGATACCCAGGATTTTAGAAGTCCACAGTCACCCCTAAAAAAATATTTTTAAAATATTTTCCTGTAGAGTAAAGGTGTTATGGATTCCATTCCCATTGGCTATTTTATGGTGCTTCGTTTTACATTCCTCCAGTGATGTTACTCTCCTTCCTGAGTTCACTCCAACTTCCATGGCTGTTTTTAAAAATTTACCTCTCCATCTATTTTGTTGAGCCTTCTGATTGTTATTAGTAGTTAGACAGATGACTGAAGTTGCCTGTTCCACTGGAAAAATACATATTACTAACTTATTTCCTCCTCCAGTGCCTTGATATTTAACTGAACAAAATAGCCCATTCAGTGTCTCGAGCTAGTTCCACAATTCAGTTTAGATAAATGACTGGCCTCGACCTTAATCCCCCATGACCCATTGTTGATACATACTTGTCATAGACCTCACCTTCCTTGAAATCGTTTGCAGCTCTCAATGTCTTGAAAATTTATCCTGACATTGTCCTGTGATTCTTCATTTGCCATCATTGTTAAAGCCACAAGAACAGCTACACGAATGCAAGAGTTGTTCAGAGGTGGGGAGCTTTGCAACAGTATCTCACCTCCTCACGTGCAAAAGCTTGTCTGCCTCCACCAGACACAGGGCAGGATTTTGTTAGAATTCTGTTAGATTCTGCCTATTTGTCAGGATGAGTGGAACTCCAGTTAAACTCATGAAAGACACTTCCATGGGGGGGATAAAAAACCACTTGATTGGAGCTCCATCTACCACCATAAACATTCATTTTATCTATGATCGCTGTACTGTAGCTGCAAAGTGCATCATCTTCATGCTGCATTCCAGCAACTGATCAAATTTTCTTGAATAATATTAACAGATCACTTGCTTTTATAACAGAAGCTTCTGCTTCATAATTCACAATTTTAGCGTGGATCATTATGGTAATGCAAACAGAATACTCATTCATTTCTTGGCATTGAGTAAAAGCAGGGGCTCCTAACTGATGTTGAGTGCAAAATGAAACTGAAAGTAGGAAGCATTTAAGAAACCAAACTCTGTGGATCAGCCAAAATAAAGTGTTTTACAATGTAATGCAATTTCTTTGCAAAATTCAGTGATATTAAATCCATGATTGTGCAGTGACGTAGCTGAATGGTGGCACTCTGGTTAGAAATCCTGGCTGTAATCAGTTGGAACTTGTTTCTCTTAACTCAGGGTTCAGATAATATTACAACATTGTTGGCAGACTTAAACTTTGCTGTTACAGTTGGAGGTCATCTGAACCATATTTTTGAAGTAAGCACAAGGTAATTGCTCACCACCAGCAGCAGAAATATTCAAAACTGCTTGTGAGATACCTTTACAGTTTAATAGAAGGTTTTTCTGCAGTATGGATTTTAAAAGAAATGCCTGTATAGATTTGGAGGAAAGGACAACAAAAATGAATACTACCATTAGCACTTCATCTTATTTAACATCATACCAAGCATGTCACTTATCTAGGGGTATATTTTCTTCTACCAGAATGAGAAGTTCATAATGAGAGAATCTGTGAGGTCCATGGATTTAAGAAAATGTTTCAGTGCCATATGTACAGTGTTACAAAATAACCTTATTGTTACGGAACATTGATATTTTCGTTATCGTGGCTTTAATTCTTGCTCATTGTTGCAAGCATCGCTGTATTGCTTGGAGAGAATTCAAGGCCGGTAACTGTACTAAGCATTCCTAGTGTCGAGTTAGACTCATTTGCAGCTTTCGGAAATCATGGGTCTAAAGCCTTTTGAGCTTCCACCCAGTAAAGTTAAAGAAATACACACAAATTTACAAATCATATGGAATCAGCTGCTAATGCAAGATTCCCAAGATAGGGAAGTGATCAGCTTTCTTAAAGGAATGGGGAAGTGGTTGAAAGTTGCAATTCAGTAACTAATGTGAAAGGCTAATAGGAAGCAATGAGTGAATCATGGTGGTGGAGTAATCCTAATAAATAGCCTGATAATCTTCTGGGCAAATAATTAAGGAAAATAGAAAGAATCTCATGGCTGAGAAAGGGCAGTTTTCTGACATTGGAATGGAGAAGATGCATTAGTTGAATTTTATCTTCATTCCTGAACAATGTATGAAGTGTAATTTCTTGTTCTCCATTAAAGTTTGTGATTTTCTTTTTATGCAAGAGAAAATAGATGATTGAAAAACATTGTGATTAACCTGTCCCAAAATAGAAACAGTCAATGTTTACCGTAAAATATTATTATATCAATTTCATACTTTATATGAATTGACACTCCCACCTAGAAACAGGTTCAACTCTTTCTCAAAGGTATCAGAAACCAGTTTGGAAAACTGGTTTTCTCTGCGAAAAAGAGGAACTGCCTAACATACAATCTAAACTTGGTCAGAAATAAACTATATAAGCAATAACCCTAGTCTGTCCTTGTATTATCCAGTTGAAACAATTTGTCCAAAAGAACACAATCTAGTCTTTAAACTTCAGTCAGTTTGTCCTGTTCCTAAACTTCCTTGAAATACACAGACACGGCTGCTTTATTCACGATAGCTAAGAATCTTAAGCTAGGTGTAAATTGTGTTCCTCTCAATGTTTTCAAAGTTCCCCTCTGTGTAAAAGTACCAAAACTGGCAGCATACATTAAAGGAGGCCAAACTTAAATCTTGTGCAAAAAGATGCTGCTATGTTTTAGCACACTGTCATCTGAAACCAATCTAGTAGTTTGCTCATTTCAGCAGTAGCCAATGCAATATTGATCAGGATCTTTGGGGTGGGGAGAAGATAAATATGTAGCATACGACACAGATTTTTATTTTACCATGTATTTAATACTGCTTCCTGTAGATTTAAATAACTTCTTGTCTGTAAGTTTAACATCGCTTTTCTTTTTAAGTTAAGCATCATTTGTTAAACATGGATTTGTTCCTTTCTCTCCTCCTGTGTTTTATTATTCTTTTCAGACCCAGGAATGCTTAGTTTAGATATACTATCCATGAATGATATCCAGTTCAGAACATAAGAACAAGCCTGACCATATTGACCCTCCTACCTCTTCTGTCATTCAGTAAGATCGTGATTGAACTGTGTCCCATCTTCCCCATTATCTCTTATCTCTTAATACCTTGTAGTTACCAAATATCAATTTGTCACAAATTTAAAATGAACAATTAATCCAGCATTAATTACTATTTTTATATTCAAGTATTTCTTAATTTCACTCTTAGTGTGGCTGTAAGTTTTGGGCATTAACCCCTAGACCTGTACGTTCAACCAGAAGAAATAGTTTCTATCTAGCCTATAAATTCCTCCGAACATCTTGAAAACTTTGATCCAATCACTTCCTAATTCCAACACACAGAACTCTTTTCATAGTTTAAACCTGAGTTGTCTTCTATTCTCGTAAATCAACACTACACTCTCTGTGTGACTCCTTCCTATCGTGTATACCCAGAACTACTAGCAGTACTCCACGCATCATCGAACCAGTGCTTTGTATAACTGAAACATGCTTTTTTCCCCCTCCAGATTTAAAAGAAAATCCGTCATTGCATTTTTTAAAAATTATTGGCTTCACTTGTTCATCATCTTTTAATGACTTACATGCCTTTGCCCAACTGAGTCTGAACAGAACAAAGTTGATTGGGATTTTTCTGGTTTGCACAGCAATTACCACATCATACAAAAGTTTACCAAATGGATTTTAATAATAAGTAATTGACTGAGAAACGTTGTTCTTCCGCAGAAACTTGTGTGCAAAGAAAGATGTTTGGTCTACTTCTCTATTATGGGCTACATGGGGAAATTACAGTATCACAATGACTTGAAATGTTTTCTGTGAAACTGTCCTGCCACAGAGATAGTGGGAGGCCATGCCTTTTGAAATAGTGGAGTATTTGGAGGAAATTCATTACAGTCAATAAGTCCTTTTAAATATTAGAAGTACTACTAGTTAGCTGTTCAGCTGTGTTCCTGATGATAATGACACAACCATTGTGTGAAGTCTGAAACAGACTGAGATGGAGACTGGACACACAGACACACAGACACACAGACACACAGACACACAGACACACAGACACACAGACACACAGACACACAGACACACAGACACACAGACACACAGACACACAGACACACAGACACACAGACACACAGACACACAGACACACGAGAATCTTTCCAGCACTTTGTGATACTCGGCCACTCGCTTATATTTGAGTAAGGAAACAGGTTATTACTTCTCGTCCTTTGGACTGGTTAGTGCTCCATGTGATGGAGTGGCGAAAGAAAAACATTCTGAAATTCAGTGAAGCAAAAATGTAACAAAAGCAAAAATTGTTGGAAAAACTCAGGTCTGGCAGCATCTGTGGGAAGGAAGCAGCAATAACATTTCAAGTCTGGTGACTGTTCATCTCCATCATCCTCTTATGTTTGGAATCCATCTTTATCTTGACCCTAATGAAATACCCAGGCATGTTTTCTGTGTTGTATGTATGTGCAATTTATTGAGTGAAAAGGTGGTGACCCCATGTAATGGCGGATTCCTGTCTTTCTTTTCAACAAAGGGCATTTTTTAAGAGGATGAGATTTTAAGTGAGAGGACAATAACATTTCAAGGTGGCCCGTCAGTGGAGGTAGTGGAACGAAGGAAATTGACATTTAAAAAAAAATTATTGGAAAGGAGATATTGAAGTCTTGGTTCTTGTATCTGTTCTGATGATTAATCACCAGACTCAAAACTGCTGAGTTTCTCCAGTAGTTTCCGTTTTTGTTTCAGATCTCAAGCAAAACAGGAAGTTTGGCATGAGAAACTTGAATTAAGAGTCTTTCATGAGTGGGTTTCCTACTTCAAGTTCAGTTTTCTTTTTGCAAGTTTACACATTTGAGATAGATTTTTGAGAAAATGAAATGTTGTCAACTTCTTAGTGTAAGTTAAATGATTGTCAGGTTAGCAGCAAATGGAAGTCTCCCAAAAGTAGGATGCCAAACGTGCAGCCCTTGGCTCCATCCGCTCCAATCCCAACCCCATCATTAAACCCACGGACGAGGGAGATGCAGTTGTAGTTTGGCGCACTGACATTTACATTACTGAGGCCAGATACCAACTCTCCAACACCACCTCCTACCGTCCCCTGGATCATGACCCCAAACCTGAGCACCAAATCATTATCTCCCAAACCATCCATAACCTTATCACCTCCAGGTGATCTCCCACCCACAGCCTGTAACCTCATCGTTCCCAAATCCAGCACTGCCTGCTTCTATCTCCTTCCCAAAATCCACAAACCTGACTGCCCTGGTCAACCCATTGTCTCCGCCTGCTCCTGCCCTACCGAACTCAGCTCTGCCTATCTGGATTCCATTTTCTCCCCCTTGGTCCAGGAACCCCCTACCCACGTCCGTGACACCACCCATGCTCTTCACGTCCTCCAGTACTTACAATTCCCCGGTCCCCAACACATCATACGTGCGTGCAATCCCCGTACCGATGGCCTATTAGCTGTCTGCTTCTACCTGTCCCGCAGACCCAACCAGCCCCCCTCCACTGACACCCTCACCTGCTCATCCGAACTCGTCCTCATCCTCAACAACTTCTTCTTTAATTCCTCCCACTTCCTACAGACAAAGGGGGTGGCCATGGGAACCCGCATGGGCCGAAGCTATGCCTTCCTCTTTGTCGGGTACGTGGAACAATCCCTCTTCCAAAGCTACACTGGCCCTATCCTCCGTCTCTTCCTCCGTTACGTTGATGACTGTTTCGGCATTGCCTCGTGTTCCCACGAGGAGCTCTAACAGTTCATCCACTTCACTAACACCTTCCACCCTAACCTTAAGGTTACCTGGACCATCTCTGAAACCTGTCTCTCCTTCCTGGACTTCTGTCTCCATTTCTGGCATCCACCTGGAAACCGATATCCATTTTAAGCCTACCAACTCTCTCAACTACCTAGAATATTCCTCCTCTCACCCACCTTCCTGTAAAAAGGCCATTCCTTATTCCCAATTCCTTTGCCTCTGCTCCATCTGCTCCCAAGATGAGGCATTCTGCTCCCGAACATCCCAAATGTCTTTTTTTTTTCAAAACCGCAACTTCCTCTCCACAGTGATCGAAAATGCGCTCGACCGTGTCTCCCACATTTCCTGCAACTCACCCCTCACACACACCCTATCCGCGGTAATAACCAAAACAGAATCCCCCTCATCCTCACGTACCACCCCAGCATCCTCCAAATCCAGCGCATCATCCTCCGCCATTTCCGCCATCTGCAATCTGACCCCACTATCAAAGGCGTTTTTCTCTCCCTGCCCTTATCTGCTTTCTGGGGGGACCACTCTCTCTGTGACTCCCTTGTCCACTCCACACTCCCTTCCAGCCCTGGCACTTTTCCTTGCAACCAAAGCAAGTGCTACACCCGCTCCTATACCTTCTTTCTCTCCTCCCCAAAATCCCAGGCCCTAGGAAGACATTTCACATCAAACAGATGTTCACCTGCACATCTGTTAATGTGATATACTGATCCGCTGTTCCCATTGTGGCCTCCTCTACATCAGGGAAACCAAACAGAGGCTTGGGGACCGCTTTGTGGAACACCTACGCTCAGTTTGCAACAAACAACTACACCTCCCAGTCACAAACCATTTCAAATCTCTTTCTTCCCCTGCTCCCAACCTCGGGCCATCCGCTGTCCATCCTGGGCCTCCTGCAATGCCACAATGACTCCGCCCGAAAGATGCAGGAAAAACATATTCTGCTTAGGAACCCTGCAGCCGAAGGGCATCAATGTGGATTTCACAAGCTTCAAAATCTCCCCTACCCCCTACTGCATCCCAAAACCAGCCCAGCTTGTCCCTGCGTCCATAACCTGTTCTTCCTCTCACCTATCCCCTCCTCCCACCTCAAGCCACACCCCCATTTCCTACCAACTCACCTCATCCCGCGCCCTTGACCTGTCCGTCCTCCCTGGACTGACCTATCCCCTCCCTAACTCCCCACCTACACTCACCTCTACTGGCTCCATCCCTGCCCCTTTAACTTGTATGTCTCCTCTCTATCCATCTTCGATCTGCCTTCCCCTGAGTCCCTGTTTATTTCGGATTCCCCTTCCCCTCCCTCATTTCTGAAGAATGGTCCTGACCTGAAACGTCAATCTTTCCTGCTCCTCTGCTGCTTGGCCTGCTGTGTTCATCCAACTTCATACCGTGTTATGCCAAATATCCATTTTTGGTTTTACTTCTGCAACATCTGTTCTGATGACTTTTTGTTTCTCTGTTTGAATTTTGTTTTTGGAGTACTTTGTTTCATTGTTGCATTGGTAAATCCGTATTTTACTCTTGGAAGTGAGCTAAAAGCCATTTTCCAAAGTTCTAGCAATGCAAAGTTCAAGCTACTCATGTCAGTGGAACCAATATAAAAGCTGCTTGTGGATTCCTTACAACTTCACCACAGCAGTGACTTTTGTATCTTCAGCTGTCTTGATGTCGTACTCAGCAATTTCTTCTCTAAAGTGTTTTTCTTAATTTCTGTCTCCTCTTTCGGAATGCCCTTCATTGTCACATGTTCTCGAGTACAAGAGTACAGTGTAAAGTTTACAATTTAACCCCACATGGTGCCTAGGTACAGATCTTAGAAACGGAATAGAGAAATAAAAGAAAAAAGAAAGGAAGGAAGTTGCATTACTTGATTATTCACAGTATGTTTTAAAATGAGAAATAAAGTTTTAAGAAGATGAGCATTACAGCCTTTCTTTAAAGGGCCTGCAGTAGATCAGTGCAGGGGGCTACCACATGTGGTCTGATTGGCTGACTGCCTGCACCACTTCCCCAGCCTCTCAATCATCCTGCGACACTTGGGCCTGTTGCCTGCTGGCCAACCCTGTGTAACTCGGGCCTGTAGCCTGCTGGCCACGACATACTTTAGCCATCTTTATGTTTGGAATCCATTTTCTTTCTTGTGACTCTGAGACACCCAGGGATGTTTTCAGTGCTATATCTGGATAATTCGTTGAGTGAAAAGTTGGTGATCCCATGGTATGTTGGATTTCTCTAAGAGGACAGAAGATTTTTTTTAAGTAAGAGCAGAGTAAAATTTCATGGTGGAACTTCAGTGGAGGCAGTGGAACAAAAATGATTGGCAATTTTTAAAAACTTAAATTTCTATTTGGAAAAGAGATTTTGCACATTAATTCTAGATTAACAGAATTGGGGCTTGAAAGTAAGATATCATGTATATGAGACTAAGAGGAATGTGAATTAGGTCAGGATCACTGGAACAGACCAGCAGGTTGGGATCCTTAAATTAGGAGAAGGAGCAAATAATCAAACTTTGACAACATGGTAAGATTGACAACCAATTCACTGGTCCATATTGTAGATATGTTCCACTTTCTCCCATGTTTAGAAGTACATTTACAGAGTTGGGACTTCAAGCATTTAATTTTTTTAATAAAAGATATAGTTAAGTTAAGCACCTTAGTTAACCTCCCGAGAAGAAAAATAAGTCACTGGTAAGTATTTTTCTTAAACTAGAGAATTTTATTATGTAAGAGGAAAGGCCATGCACCTCTGTACCTGGAGTACATATCCTCTTCCATGTGGGAACAATAGCGCTGTATGTGCAGCAAATTTGAACAGGTGCAACACCTTGAGCTCTGGTTTTCAGAGCTGAGCAGCACCCGGTGCCATTGTGGTATCTGAAGTTTTAGGTTGGCTATCAAGAAGGATAAGGAGCAATCCAGGGGAAGGATAATTAAGGATAACAATCAACTTAATTGTGCTAAGAATGGATCTGATCTAATAAATCTCACTTTGTAGATCAGACAAAACTGGAACTGAACAAGATAACAATGTGTGGAGCTGGATGAACACAGCAGGCCAAGCAGCATCTCAGGAGCACAAAAGTTGACATTTCGGGCCTAGACCCTTCATCGGAGAGGGTTCTGCAATAAATAGGGAGAGAGGGGGAGGCGGACCGAAGATGGAGAGAAAAGAAGATAGGTGGAGAGAGTATAGGTGGGGAGGTAGGGAGGGGATAGGTCAGTCCAGGGAAGACAGACAGGCCGAGGAGGTGGGATGAGGTTAGTAGGTCGGAAATGGAGGTGCGGCTTGAGATGGGAGGAAAGGATGGGTGAAAGGAAGAACAGGTGAGGGAGGCAGAGGCTGGGCTGGTTTTGGGATGCAGTGGGGGGGAGGGGATGAGCTGGGCTGGTTTTGGGATGCAGTGGGGTAAGGGAAGATTTTGAAGCTGGTGAAGTCCACATTGATACCATTGGGCTGCAGGGTTCCCAAGCGGAATATGAGTTGCTGTTCCTGCAACCTTCGGGTGGCATCCTTGTGGCACTGCAGGAGGCCCACGATGGACATGTCATCTAGAGAATTGGAGGGGGAGTGGAAATGGTTTGCGACTGGGAGGTGCAGTTGTTTATTGCGAACGAGCAGAGGTGTTCTGCAAAGCGGTCCCCAAGCCTCCGCTTGGTTTCCCCAATGTAGAGGAAGCCAAGGTGGTATACTGTATCCATTGTACCCGATATTATTAAATTGTTCTTCCTCTCACCCATCCCTTCCTCCCATCTCAAGCCGCACCTCTATTTCCTACCTACTAACCTCATCCCACCTCCTTGACCTGTCCGTCTTCCCTGGACTGACCTATCCCCTCCCTATCTCCCCACCTATACTCTCCTCTCCACCTATCTTCTTTTCTCTCCATCTTCGGTCCACCTCCCCCTGTCTCCCTATTTATTCCAGAACCTCACCCCATCCCCCTCTCTGATGAAGGGTCTAGGCCGGAAACGTCAGCTTTTGTGCTCCTGAGATGCTGCTTGGCCTGCTGTGTTCATCCAGCTCCACACTTTGTTATCTTGGATTCTCCAGCATCTGCAGTTCCCATTATGTCTGTAACTGAACAATTTCTGTTAGTATTTAAAGAAGAGTGTCAAAGTACAGTCATGATATGTCTGTGTAAAGAGGAAAGGCAGGATAAACACATGTTGAGGTCCATGGCATATAATAGATATAGATTGGCATGAAGTAGAAAAAGTGTAGTTATGACAGATTTTGGATGGAACATGCAACCAAGAGTCAGACTAATGTTGGTTTAGAAGGGAATTGGAAAAGTAAGTAAGAGAAGCAAGATAACAGTATGAGAAGGAACTTGCAGCTAATAGTAAAATGGAATCCTGAAGCCTTCTGTAGGCATATAAATAATAAAAAGGATGGTAAAGATGATTAGAGACCTAAAGAAGGATGTATGGATGGAGGCAGAAATGATGGCTGAGGTATAAATCAGTACTTTGCACCTGCCTTGTCCTGGGCAGCGCCTTGTAATGGTGACGACGAAAGTAATTAAACTTGAAAAAACCTTGGGTAACTGTCTGTGTGAAGTTTGCATGTTCTCTCAGGTCTGTGAGGGTTTCCTCTGGAGGCTCTGATTTCCTTTCAGTCCTAACGCATACAGGTGGTCATTCTAAATTGTCCCATAGTGTCTAGGGATGAGCAGACTAGTGGATTAGACATGGTAAATATGGGATTACAGAGTAGGGTGTTGGAAGTGGCTCTGGGTGGAATGCTGTTTGAAGGGTCAGTACAGACACGATGGGTCAAATGACCCCTCTCTGCATTTGTAGGGATTCTGTGATTGATTGAAGTGACTAAAACTTGGATGGCTAGGATGTCTTTTCTTGAGTGTTAATGAGGAACCAGGACTGGAGAAGGACTAAATCAAAAATTGCTGCAGAAGCCCAGCAGGTCTGGCAACATCTGTGGAGAGAAAGCAGAACCAACATTTTGGGTACAATGACTAGTTCAAAATAGATGAAGAACCTGAAATGTTGGCTGTTTTTTCTCTCCACAGATGCTGACAGACTGCTGAGTTTCTTCAGGAATTTTATATTTTTATTTCAGATTTTTAACATCTGCTATTTGTGGTTTTAGTACTGGATAAGGCCTGGCCTTGTGTTGTCGTGCAAGAGTTGTTGATAGCTAGCATGTGGATACAGCAAATAATGAAGAGGGAAATGTAGAGTTTTGGCATCTAAATAATGAAGACGTGGCTTTATAAATGTAAGCAGTCTTGCTGAAATTACACTAGGCATTGAGATTGTATCTGGAGCACTGAATATAGATTTGGTCCTGTTACTTTAGGAAGGATACAATTGCATTGGAGGTAGTTCAGAGAAGACTCACTAGATTAATACCAGAGATGAAAGACGTGTTTTATGTGGGGAGATTGAGCAGTTTATGCCTGTTCTTGCTGGAGTTTAGAAGCATGAAAAGAGATCCAGTTCAGGTATATAAGATTCTAAAGATGATTGACAAAGCATATATAGAGCAGATGTTTTCTCTTGTGGGAAATATAAAATGAGTGGTCATTGCTTTAGCTTAGAATGAACTTAAAACAGATGAGAAATTACTTCTCTGAAACAGTTGTGAATCTGTGGAATTATCTATGTTAAACTACAATAGATGGGATATTATCAATCTCCTACTTATATTTATTCAGATTGTTAATGACCAATGGATTAAAAAATTACGGGGAATGAGCAAGGCAGTGGAGTTGAGGCCAACAAGAGATCAGCCATGATCATAGTAAGTGGTGGAGCAGGCTTATGGGCTGAATTACCAATCCTGCTCCTAGTTCGTGTGCTCCAGATATGTCCAATGTTACTGAGGGAAATGAGAATGGAAATTGCAGGGACACTGGCTACAGTTTTCCAATTTTCTTTAGATTTGGCTGGTTACAGAAAACTGGAAAATTTGAAATGATATGCCTTTGTTCAAAAAAAGCATGAGAGAGATAAGCCCTGTAATTACAGGTCAGTCAGTGTAAACTTTGAGGGGATGTTGCTTGAAATGATAATTTGACACACAAAATTAAACAAATTTAGCAGGTAATTGATGAGGTACAACAAACCTGTGGGCAGAGTTAGATCTTGGAATAAATGGGACAGTCATAAAGTGAAGATGGAATTGGTTGAATGACACAAAATGATGAGTAATGGTAAAATTGCTTTTTCAGACTTAAGGAAGTTTTGTTGTGGAATCCCCAGTGCTTGGTGTCCAGACCTCTGGTCTTCCTGATGCATATATTAGTGACTTGGATGTCTGCACAGGACAGTTTTAAAATTTGCATATTATTCAAAATTGGAAATTTTGTGAACCATGACGAGAGTAGTATAGAACTTCAAAAGGGTATGGACGACTTGGTGGAATGGGCTGAAAGTGGCAGATGAACTGTAATGCAGAGAAGTTGGAAGAACTTCACTTTCATAGAAAGGAATGCAGAAAAACAATTTAAAATATTGTACAGTCTGAAGTTAGCAGAGGAGCAGAGGGACCTAGATATATTTGAGTCTGAGCCATTGAAGATGGCAAGAGAGATTGAGCGAGTGGTTAACTTTGCATATGGCATCCTAAACTGACTTATCAAATAAGGTTGTTGAGTACAAAATGGAAAACATTGTTAATCCTGCATAAAGCAAAGGTTTGACCTCAGCTGAGTATTGCATTCAGTTTTGGCGTTATACTTTAGGAAGATTACTGACATGGATGCAAAAAGGATTTGTGAGAATGATTCCAATAGATGAGGAGCTTCACTATGTGGAAAGAAAAATGTAAAATCGTGAGGGGCATGCATAGAACAGGGAGGAATTGTTCCCCTTGGTAATTGGGAAAATATGAGGAAAACCTTTCTCGTGCAGCAAGTGGAATGTACCAACAGTTTGCTTGAAAGCAGGCCCAGCTGAGGCTTTGAAAAGGGAACTAAATCAAGACCTGAAAAGGAAAAGAATTTGCAGGGCTTTAGGGAAAAGGAGAGAGATAGAACGAGGTGAATTGCTCCTCCACTGGGCAAATACACACACGACAGGCCAAATAGTTCCATTCTGTCATGTAATCATTGAATTTATTTTGCTCTCAAGCACTCAATGTTCTTATCTCTGCAACTACCTATCTGCATTGCTCCTGTGCATTATCTGTTAAAACAACTGATGGACCTGCAACTATCTTTTATTACCAGGCTTCAGACTTCCTGGGAGTCAGATATTTAACTGCATATTCCCTCTTGTCAAATCTTCAACCAAATTGCCCATCATATACCCATTTAGAATTCATTATATCCACTAATATTTTCCATGTTTCTACTCTTGATGAGCTACTTGCCTTTCAACTTCCATGCACAATTTTCTGGAGTTGTCCAAGGATTCATG
The DNA here is from genome assembly GCF_030684315.1 of Stegostoma tigrinum. Taxonomy (NCBI): domain Eukaryota; kingdom Metazoa; phylum Chordata; class Chondrichthyes; order Orectolobiformes; family Stegostomatidae; genus Stegostoma; species Stegostoma tigrinum. The sequence continues at coordinate 27,900,283 of NC_081366.1, forward strand.
TACCTTGGTGATTACATTCCAGAGATCTGAGATTAGGTTATGTAAGTATGCTGTCGATACTCTGTTCTTTGCCATATCCCAACCTCAACCTTATCACCAATTGCATTGAACACAGTTTTCTTTAGGATTGGAATCCAATTTATTTATTCATTTAACTTCTTCCTGTCTGGTTTAAGGTTTAATACAATTCAAAATATATAGCCAGGGAAATTTGTTTTTAAGTAAGGATATGAATATTTTAGTCATAATTGCATTGAGGCATTGATATGTGGTACTATGCATGTAGAGGTTTTGTCTGTTCATGGTTTTGAATCAGTTGTCTCTGCTCTGCTATTCCTGAGGTAGCTTGACTGAAAGTCAGTTGTTTGTTCATTGAAATTGGAGAAATTGTTCAAATTTCTGTGAACGCCTTCAGTTGCTGAAGACAAGTATAGGCTACACAAAGTAAGAACAACAGATTTACTTTTGTACAATAGATTTGCTAACCACTTGGCTTTTTACAGAGTTCAATTGCTTTATGGTCTCTTCTGTCAATGTACTTTGCAAGCATATCCAAGTTTTGTTGTAAGTGGCTTAAAATTCTTAAGTCGCCATGGTGGGATTTGCACAGTCGTTCTCTGGATTATTAATGCAGCGTGTGATTTGTTGTTTTGGAGAAGGAGGGAACCATCTTTGTAGAAATGTTTTGTTCTGTACAAGGTGAGAAGTGATATTGAAAATGTTTGCATAATACGATAATACAGTTGTTCTTACTCAGGAATGTGACATTGGAAGAACCAACTATACAAATTACCAACAGTATTGTAATCATATCAGAAATTTCTGCAAATTGTTTGCCTACTGCACTGATAAACAAATTTACCAATTCATTCAGAAGGGAGACTAGTTGACTCCAGCTAGTACTTGATTTGACAACCCCAAGTGTGTGATGACTTGAAAGTTGATTTATTTTAAAAAATCTCTTTACATTTACTGGTAATACAACAATTTTAGATTGACAAAACTATTTCCACAGGTTGGACTGTAATACTTGAGCTCTTATTTTAATGGCATATTTCTTAATTTTATGCATACATTGATTAGCAACATGAAGAATGTACATTAAATGCTATGCAGTAAAAGGATTAATTTTTATTTGATAAACAATGAATGGAAATATTTGACACAAAATGACTAAATATTTGTAATACTTTAAATTAATTTTCAAATCATCTTCGTCCATTGAAAGGTTTTGCAAGAGACAGTGTGCATTATTTTCTTCCATTATTGAATAATTAATTTTTGGTATCTGAATTCAAAATTGTAGCAGTGCTGTGGCGAATACAAAAAATGTCTGTTATAAATTTTACTATTTAATGCCACAGACTTAATTTTCAAAGTTAAACAGAGCAATTAAGTATATGTCACACTTGTCTTGAGGCTATACTCTTGCCTGGATGTGTTTGTGAGCAAGACAGTGTTTAAGCAACTGAATCTCTCTTAGTTCAGAGGACATTGGTTGGCCTATGGTGCCTCGAATATTAATTTACATCTGTTACATATTTCTCTGCTCTTGCCTACCTTATATGTGATCTGCTGAGATTGTGCCTTTTGTTGCTTGTGCTAATTGCCATTACTATTTGTTGAAACAACTAGGGTTCTAAAAGGTAAGAAATGTCATGACTGGGCAAATATGCAATTATCTTGAAGTTTTTTTGAGTTGTAATGTTTTGGCTGGAAAACTTAGACCTGTTCAGTTTTTTTGCAATGACCTAGGCAAGGTTGGAAAAGAAAGATGGGACGTGACAGCGTGTGACAACCTGCTTTGGAATATTTAAATTATAGTTACAGCATATTTGTCGTTTTATACTATGTTGATAATTTGCAGCTGCCAGATATAAGTGGAAAGCTTAAACTGGTATGCAGGCAGAGTTGTTAACTTCAGAGAAATTTAACCATACTCTTTTTTTTAAACCATTTGAGGCTGTGAGGTCATTTTCAGCAGGAAATGCACATGCCTTGCGCCTGGTGAGCAGACAGGCTATTTCAATGCTGCCTTTCACATTTGGAGAATGGAAGGAAAAATCGTATAATAAAGAAAACTTGAATCTTCTAAAGAAATGTGGATTTATTTTAGTTTTCACTTTTCATTTATTTTTCAGTTTCTAGCCTAAACCAAGTTACTTTGTGTAAAGCAATTTACTTCAGTTTTGAAGTGCAGCTTTGCTTTGAACAGCACATGATTTTTGGAATTCTGTTATCAAACCCATGAGAATTAAAAGGATTGGATAGAGTAGCAGTTTAACAGAAATATCTGGGTGTACTGACTCTTTCAGTACAGCACAGCCTCGGCACAGAGTTGGTAATGTACTTCATCTATTGTACAAGACGGGAAGTTGTTTTCACGGAGATGGTGGTTCACCTTGTGGACTAGGGTTGACGTAAACTGGAAATACAGCTTAAGTTACGCAGATACTGGTATGTTTTATATTTTCATTTAAAAGCCTGTAAAGAATTGACTTTTTGGGGACTATATTTGTGATTTCTTCAGCAAACAAAAGCTTGTTGTGGTTGTTGGTGATAGTGTTCAATGAAGGTTTTCTGAATTTGTTAAAAACACATAAACACTAGACACATTGTTTTAATGGACCTATCGGTACTTAAGAATTCTTTTGAATTGTTAACTGTACTGTGTAAGTCATTGTGTAGCAATTTGAGTAAGTGATTTGACTTCATTATTATAATTTTACGTTTTTGAAGCTAATACTAATTGCAGGAAGTCATTTGTAGTATAGAAATTGCACTGGAAGAAATATTGCTCTTATTTGGAATTAGTTTAAGGATTCATTACACATTGAAATTTAAACATCACACAGAGCAGCTTTCAGCAATTCAGTCTCTTTACCAAACTGTGTTCAATTTTAACTACAGCATTCTTCCACTAACCTTTTTAGTTAACTAATGAACTGATGAGAGAATTGAGGTGAAACTGGACTCTGTTTCTGCAATTTGAAATGATTTTGTAGCAAATCCAGTTATTATTTTCATTGATTTGGAAGATAGTATCAAGAATTTTAACCAAGTGAAAGCAACAGTGAGATCGTAAGAAATTGATCCTTGAGCTTCATTGGAATTTCACTGGACAGACTGGGCAGTAAAAAAATTCACTTTGGATTTTCTTCGAGCCCTTTTGACACTGGGATGGACCAATTTCACCTTAATAACCGTTAACTTCATGCTTGAACTGACATTCGATATTAATGCTTGAAGAAAAGGAAGAGCTATTATTCCAAAAGGACATGTTCATCATGATTCAGAGCACTGAATATTGCAAAAAGCTGAGTAGTGGCACTTGTAGTAACCCAGTAAGGGTCTAGACTTGGCTCGGGACTGTTGCCAGTCCATTGCCACGAATTGCATATTAGCATGATTTCAGTCATTTCTGTGGTGTATTATGGTATTTGAGTGGGATACTCCAAAGAAAATAATAAAAGGATAAACTTGGGATTGCTGGTGATGGAACTCAAAGGAGGTTTTCTGACTTTGTTAAAAATCCGTACACATAAGCACTGTTTTAATGGACGTATCAGTAGATCAGAATTTTTAAAATGATTAACTATGGTGTCATCAGATTGTTTAAATCATTGTTTGCCAATTGAAATAAATGGATTAATTTTGCCTTAAGATCACGGAAAATAGGAACAAGAGTTGACCGTTTGGCCTCTTGATGTCTACTGCACCATTCAGTAGGATCATGGCTGATCTGACATCCCTCGCGCTCACTTTCCTGCCCTTTCCTTCTAACCCTTGAATCCCCTACAGATTAAGCTTTAAGTATACAGGAAGACTGCTCTCCCAACAGCTCTTTGTAGTAAGAAGTTCCAAAGACACAGAAGAAATTTCTCTTCATCTCGGACTTAATTTGGCACTCCTTAATTCTGAGACCAGTCCCTTTTTTGGTCTTGTATTCACCAATGAAGGGAAGCATCATCTCAGCATTTACCCTATCATGTCCCTTAAGAATCCAGTTAAAAATTTATTGATATTTATTTACACGGTTTTGTCCCCTCTCTTGGTCTGTTAATATCTGCATTTTTATCCTTCAGTCTACACTGTTTGTTTAGACTGTTATCTGTCATAGTATCAGCAAATTTAAACATATGCCGTTATATTCTATGGCCTAAGTCATTGATAAACATAATGAATAGTTGAGACCTCAACATGGATGCTTGTGGGATACCACATTTCTACTGTCTCCTACCAGTAAAGCAATTTCCTAACTAAGATCAATAGTTTGCCTGGATTTGCACGGGTTTCTCCTTTAGTTAGGAGTTTCTTACAAGATTTTTTTTTCTGAAATCTCTTCAGGAAATCCACATAAATAACTGCCATTGATTATTGCAGTCCACAACTTTAGTGTCAAAAGATTCAATCTGGTTTGTCAAGCATGAACTATCCTTTATAAATCTGTGCCAGGCTTCTCATCTGCTGAAAAGTTTGATCATATTCTGTTGTTTTATGCATACTTACAAAAAAGTAATTTTCATGAAAACAATTGTTAGGTTAACTGGTCAATAATTATCTAGTTTTCCCTTCTCTCCTTTTCTTAATCAGCAGCGTGACCTAATTTTAGGGCATAGAATAGATCATAGAATTCTTACAACATGGAAACAGGCCTTTCAGCCCAACAAGTCTACTGACCCTCAGAGCTTCCCAGCCAGACCCATCCCCCATAACCCACTTAATCTACACATCCCTGAACACTGCAGGCAATTTAGCACAGTCAATCCACCAAGCCTGCAATTTAAGAGATTGGTTCCTGAACTGAGAGGATTCTAGAAGATTGCTATGTTCTCACCTACTTTCTTTGACACATGAAATAGAAAAAATATCTTCTCCTGGGACTTTATTTTTAGATTGTAAATACTGACATATATATCCATTAGCAAACTCCACTCTGTTGGTACTGCTGATTCCTCCTTAGTAACATGGTGCTTCCTGCCCAACTTAGGTGAACATGTAATCGGACTGGCTGGTCTGCACGCGGATACCATTATCAGTGTTGAGTACTGAGACCTTATTCAATACAGTTCCCTTATCGATTTTAAGCCCTACCAGTAACTGAGTTTCTTCCTCTGTCACAATGGCCTGGACAACATCTGTCTGGTAGATAAAGGTAAATGCAGAGTATTCATTTAACACCTCATGCATAAATCCCTTTATGGTCCCTAATTAGTCATTCTGTTCTTTTACCGCCCTTTTACTTCTGCTGTGCTTATACAAGACTTGGGGATTTTCCTTTAGTTTAGATCTTTGCTCTCATTTGCTTTTCTACCTTCTTTCTGAACCTTCTGTTTTCAGGTTCATTTTCAACTGTATTTAGCAATCACAAGTACTTTTCTTTTTAGTTAATTTCTTTGTCACCCTGTGACCTTTAAATTGGTTTGCCGTGACTGTGCCGAACCAGTTCCTCTTTGAAGGCATTCAGCTCTCGTTTTTCCCACTGATGTTTGTTCAGTCTATCTAACCCAATTCTGTTCTTGTTCTGTTAAAGTTAGCTCTCTGATGATTTGTTTTTTGGATTGGCCAATGTCATTTTCCTTTCTTATCCTAAACCTTATCATACAACGGTCACTGTCCCCTAACTGTTTGCCCATTGTCTCATGATCCAATTGGTTCACCTCATTACCAAGAACCAGATCTAGCAGTGCCTGCTTTCTTTTTGGGCTGGACATACGCTCCTGTATGAGGCATCCCCTTAATGTAACCTAGGAGTTTTTCTTTCTCTTGTGGCTCCTTACACTACCACACTCGTTCCATAAACAGGTAATTGAAATGCTCCATTTTTTTCAAAATTTGTTCATGGGATGAGGGAGTGGTTGGCTAGGCCTGGATTTATTGCCCATCCCTAATTGTCTGGATGGCAGTTAAGAGTCACCACATTGCAGTGGGTCTCAAGTCACATGTAGGCTAAACTAGGTAAGGATAGCAGTTTCCTTCCCGAAAGGGCATTAGTGAACCATGTGGGTTTTTTCCAATAATGAATGATGGATTCATTGTCATCATTAGACTCTTTGTTCCAGAATATTTTTGTTATTGAATTCAAATTCCACCATCTGCCATGGCAGGATTCAAACCTGGGCCCCCAGAGCATTATGGGGTCTCTGGATTAACAGCCCAGCAATGATACTGTTAGACCATTGCTTCCCCCCGCCCCGTTTTAACTGCTCAATGATGTTTCACCTACATGTAATTGTGTTGCTGATTTGTTGTTCTATATTCTTTGATCTAGATTACTCAAGAAAAATAATTGCATCTTCCTCCTCCCAAATCGATTCTGTTGTTGAACACTTTTAAGATGTCCTGTTTATCTGGCAGTGCAATCAGTCCATAACCAAGAATGCCATACCTCCTTTTTCACATTTCCTATTTTTTTCTCAGTACCTTGTAACCAGCAAGGCCTGATTTCATTACTTGCTCCCTTGCTCCAAATCCATATATTAACTTACTCTTTGTTTTCCCCAGCATTTGTTCACCCTTGTGTTACTTTGTATTATTTGCTTGTGGTTCCCAAACTCTCTTTGAGTTAGTTTTAAATTTACCCTGAGAACAGTAGCAAAATTTTCCACAAGAAAATTTTATACTTAGCTTGTTAAATTTACTTTGCAGGAACACATCACCTTACCTACTGATGTTCTTAGTACTAATGTGGACCTTTTCCTCTCGCAGGTTTGATCTCCCAAAAGAATGTCCTGTAGCCATTCTGTGACATTCTTGATGCTAGCACCAAAAGACCGTTAAACCATAAAAAATAGGAGCAAATGTACCCCATTCAGCCCTGTGTCATCCAGTAGGATCATGGCTGATCCAGGGAGGCGGTACCCATTCTGGAGTCATGCTCATGGCTGTAGGAATGCCTGTCTGTTCTCTTAACTAATGAATCTGCCATCAGTTCAGCCCTTCAACTGTTCCTTCCCAAATGTGTCGCTCAGTCACCTTTTGTGTGCAGGCTTGGTTCTTGCTGCACTCCTTCATTCTCCCCAATATTCAGAGCAAAAAAACTAGTTAGTGAGCAGGATCTCTTGGGGGCCCCTCTACTATACATGTGTTTCTTTGGATTGGCTGGTGGCTGTCCATTCCCTATCTGCATGTTAGTCCCAACCCACAGTATGAATATCTCTTTCAGTATGCTGAGCACCTAGTTCTTTGCTTCACACATGCACCTCTGTGTCTCTTGCCATTGTTCCTGCTTTGAAACCTGGAGCTCAAGTTGGTGTACCTTAATAAAGTTCTTTCACATGGGCCCATCTGGATCACTCAAAGTATATATGACTTGCCCACATGCCACAGGATGGGCATTCAATGAGCTTAACTCTCCAGTTGTATCTCAACCTTAAACTTGAAATGGTTTACTTTAACTTTAGTTACTATTACTTGCATTAACTTACTTTGTCATTTCTCTGGATACCATTAACTATAATCTTCTGATTCACAAAGAGCAGAAATACTTCACCCGTACACTCAAATCTGCTCCCTTTCCTGTGCCTATATGTTCTCGCTCTAACTGTGCTAGTTTCAAAGTTTACATTTGTCAGAATTACTAGAATTGAAGCACAGTCCCTAGGGGAACCTGCCCAATGACCAATCAATTTATGATTTTCCCACTTTTGGACTTGTTTACCAAACTTGGCCAAGCAACCTTGGATATGTTCTCCCTCACAAGTCCAATTATTCTCATCCTGGAAGATCAGATTAATGCAGTAATGATAATTTATTGAGCAAATTGATGCAATTTTCTAATTCTACTTTAGACAGTATTCAGCTATCCCAAATACTGAAACAAATTCAGAGGGATTTTTTATGACATAACTTCATCATCAAATGGTTTGGTGAGAATGTACAAGGAGCCCCTGAAAACCAAGAAGTACCCTCTGAAAAACCAAAATTCAGCTATGAGAAAACTTGAAGAATAGCCCTGAAAATTAAGGTATTTTGACTCCTAGTCTGACCAAACCTAGGAGAGCTTGAAAACCATAATGACATACTAAGAAGAATCTCATATTTTTCAAACATATCAAAATCTTTACATTTGTAGTAAATTGAATGGAATAACTGCATCATGACAGGATTAGACAATTAAGCATCTCACCTCTTTCTTCTTTTGATTTAGTCAGTACCTAGATTTCATTTGGCTGCCTTTAATCCATATTTTGTTACCCTGACCTAAAAAGAATATCTCTTGAATTGCAATTGACTCTTCCTTCAGCAGCCTTTGGGTGAAAGAATTTGACACTTATACTGCTGATTATCTGTTCGGATGATTTCACTTGTGAAAGAAAATTTGGATAAGTAATGTACTGAGAAAGAATGGGGAACACACAGTATCGCCAAAGAAATCTGTTGGAAAAACTTAATGATCTAAAAACCCATAGATCACCAGGACTTGATGACTTAGATCAAAAGGGTCTAAAAAGTGTTGGCTGCAGAGATTGTGAATTCACAAGTAATGATTTTCCAAACATCTGTAAATTCGACAACAGTTCTAATGGTTTGGAGTAGCAGATTTCACACTGTTAAAGAACAGAAATAGACAAAGAAAATGAAACTACAGGTTTAGATTACTGACATCGGTTATTGAGAAAATGTTGGAAACTAAAGACAGTCTTAACGTGCTTAGAATATCACAGTGTATTAAGAACTATAATAGTTTTTGAAACGGTGAATTATATTTAATAGACTTTTTTTTTGAGGCTTTATCAAGTAGGATGTTGAATAGGGAAACCGAGGTGGTATACTTGAATTTCCAAAAAAAATTTAATCAAATGGATCACAAGGTTAATCCCCATGATATGGACTCATGCAGTTAGGGGTATATTGGCATGGATGGAAGATTAATTATTGGGAGTAAGGATAGATGGGGATTTTTCAAATTCTCAGGCTGTAACAAGTGAAATAAAGCAAGGATTGGTGTAGGAGCTTCTTATTAGTCATCAATGTTAAAAATTTGTAAAAAATGACCCAGTGAAATATATCTCAGTTTATTCTATCCTGAATAGGATGATTATGATGGTATAGACTTGTTTTTTGTTGGAAAAAGAAATTCTTCACATAGAATAAGGAGACTTAAATAGCTGCCTGGAGCTACCTGAATTCTCTTTTATGGATCAAACTGTGATCATTCAAATGGGGAAACAAAGTTTTTTTTTACCTTGGTGGGGGGATGAATTGCAAAAGACATTTGAAATTCACTAGGTCTCAGACAACACAACCAAATCTTCTAAAGTTGTGAACAATCTTAACTTCTGTGATAATGGCAAGGACTCGGGAAGATATTTTAAAGGGATTCTAGCATGATTGCCTTCCTTGCCCTTTTCTTTCGAGCAATTGCTTATTGGATGCTAATAGTATCCATCTTGAATTTTGAATAGCATAAATCTGGTTAATAGCAGCCGTTTCATCAGAGACTTAAGGGGAGCTGAGGAAGATAGTCCAGTTCACATCTGTCATCTGAACAAACTGTGAACAGCAAGTGAAAACTGGATTTTCTGTCTTTGTCATTGGCAGTCAAAGAGAAAATTGTCCAGAAGATCATCTCTGTTCTGCTGAAAAGGAATTCAGGCAATATTCATGTCAAGCTGGCAGAACCAGTAAGGAGAACAGGCATTCATCTGTTCCCTAAAGCTGTTCTACTTATTAAATACGCTAAAAAGTCAAACACTGACTCTTCAACCACAGAAACAATCAAGCTGCTGAACACAAATCTTCATCTTTTAACGCTTTACTTCAGACAACCAACACTTCAGCTGTGAGCAATGGGCCTGGAACAACATCTTAAAAGACCCAAGTTTCACTTAATCCTTGTATCTATTTCGTAGTTTTGATACTTTAATTAACTAACTTGTTGCAGTGTTCTGCAATGAAACATAGAAGATAGGAGCAGGATGAGGTCATTCAGCTCTTCAAGCCTACTCTGCCATTTTTCATGATCATGGCTGATCATCTGACTCAATAGTCTAATCCTGCTTTTTCTCCATAAACTTTGATCCCATTCACCCCAAGTGCTATACTTGGTCACCTTTTTAATGTATTCAAAAGCTTTGGCGTCAGCTACTTCCTGTGGCAATGAACTCCATAGGCTCACCACTCTTTTTAGGTGAAGAAATGTCCCCTCATCTCCATCTTAAATGGTCTACTCCAAATCCTGTGACTGGACATACCCACCATCAGGAACATGCTCCCACCTTCTACCCTGTCTAGTCTTGTTAGAATTTTAAAAATCTGAGATTTCCCCCTCCCCCGCCCCTCATTCGTCTGAACTCCAGCAAAAACAATCCTAACCTAGTCAATCTCTCCTCGTATGTCAGACATGCCATCTCTGGAATCAGCCTGGTAAATCTTCAGTGCACTTGAGAGTAAAAGCATCCTTTCTTAGAAAAGGCGACCAAAACTGTGCGCAATAATCCAGGTGCGGTCTCACCAAGGTTCTGTACAACTGCAACAATACACCTCTACTCCTGTACTTGAAACCTCTCGCAATGAAGACCAACATCCCATTTGCCTTCTTTACCGCCTGCTGCACCTACATGCTTGCTTTTAGTGACTGGTGCACAAGGATACCAAGGTCTTGTTGCATAATCTCCTCTCCCAATTTATAGCCATTCGGGTAGTAATCTGCCACCTTATTTTTGCTTATAAAGTGAACAACCTCTGATTTATCCAAATTATACCCCTTCTGCCATTGATTTGCCCACTCCCCCAACCTGTCAAGATCATGCTGAAGGATCTCCAACTCCTCTTCACAGTTTACTCTCCCATCCAACTTGGTATCATTTGCAAACTTTGATATGTTATATTTTGTCCACTCCTCCAAATCATTATTTTATATCATGAATAGCTATTGTCATAGCACTGATCCTTGTGGCGCCCCACTAGTTATTGCCTGCTGATTTGAAAAGGACCCATTAATTCCTACACTTGATTTCTTCTCTGCCAACAAGTTTCCTGCCCATCTCTATACACTTGCCCTAATCTCGTGTGCTTTAATCTTGCACATTAATCTCTTGTGTGGGACTTCTGACAAATACTTTCTGAAAGTCCAAATATACCGCATCGACTGGCTCCCCTTTGTCAATTCTACTCGTTACATCTTCATAAAATTCCAACAGATTTGCTGAAGCACGATTTCCCCTTAAGCCCAAGATATATTGCCACTGTTTAAGACTAAAGCTTTGCCGTTGGGTTAGTTAAAAATTGTACAACTCATCATCATCTTCTCGAGGGAACCTAGGGATAGGCAATAAATTATGGCCCTTCCTGCGACGCCCATGTCTCATGAAGGGCCAAAAATAATCCCCTAAGTTATACTGCCACCTTGTTGCCCACTCAGCCTTGCCAAATGCTTTGGCAAACTCTGGAGTTCTTCTTAAATTAATTTATTCACTTTGGCTGTAAAAATACAAAGTGGAACATTCTGAAACAGTGAAAAACTTTTTCGGGGTCTAGAATGTTATCATAAAAGAAGCCTGGCAAGGTTTCATTGGGTATAGCAGGCATCTAGTAAGCCAAGTTTCATGTTCATAAGTACTGCACGTAGATTGGAGTACAAGAACAAGTCTTGCTGTATTTGGCTTTGATACCATACCTGGAATATAATGCAGTTTTGGTCTCCACATTTCAGCAAGTGTGCACTTTCATTGTAAGTGATAAACAAAAGATTTTCTTGATTGGTTCCTAGGTTGAGAACGTTGTTCTTTGATGAAATGGTGAATAAATTGGGCCTGTACTCAATATTGTGAACCTTTGGATCCTTTACCCCAGAGATTTGTGTTTGCTTTGTTGAATATACCGGAGTTAGAGATGGATAGACCTTTGGTGTCTGAAGAGATGTGGGGTCAGATTGGAAAGCAAAATTGAAGCAAAAGATCAGCCATGATCACGTTGATTGACAGAACAGCCTCAAGGGGCCATATGATCTGCATTTGCTTTTTTTAAAATGTAATTGTGTTCTTAATTGAGATCTTAATGCTATCACCTTGACAAGGGCATAAATATAATCGCATTTTTAAGTTTCAGTATGTCAACTTGGGGCTTCTCATCACAATGGAAAGCTTCAAAAAGACATAAAACTATGAAAACTTCGAAACTGAATTAGTTACAAAGGAATGCATGGAATTTTAGGTAATCTTGTGGGTTCCTTTGGCACAGAAGATGACTTCTCTGAACCAGATCCCTCTAGCATCTTAAGGATCACAAATCATCACTCATCTTTCCACACTTAAAGGAATTCAAGCCGAAGTTATGTTACCTGACTTGACAATTTAACTCTTTTCAAGTCCTTTTATCATTGTACTTAACCTGTACCTCATGCAGTCATATCCTCCTCAAGTTGCAGTGACTAAAATAGTGCTGTGGTCTAGATGAGCTGTCACCAAGGTCGTATTACAAAGCATCATTTTTATCCTTGAATTTCAAATTCTTTTTCTTTTGATTACTTTGTAAACTAGATTTTAGTAATTAAGTGTTTCATGACAGCCTAGTTCCTGGACGATTCAAGTTTTAGTTTCGAGACCCTCGTTATCAAATAATAGTTTGTTGTTTTAGGATCCGGGTTGGATAACTTCATACTTCCTTTATCCCACTCACTCAATCTGTCTTTTCCCCCTTTAAAATTTCTGCTCCCATCTGTATGACTCATGTTTTCTAATTTAGGGTCACCTGCAAACTTGATGTTTTTTTCCTGTCAAGAATTTGATACATTTTAAAAAGTTGATGCTGCCCTGAAGAACAGCACTTGCTATGTTCTACCAATCAATATATATTTTCTTTATCATGCTGCCCTTTTAAAAATTAGTTTTTTGAATCTGAGCTTCGCTCATTGGGCCAGCATTTATTGCCCACCCCTAATTGTATTGGAAAAATTGGTTGATGAGCTGCCTCCTTGAACTGCTGCAGTCCAGTTTGTTTAGATAGACCCACAATGCCGTTAGCGAGGTTGTCCCAGGATTTTGACCCAGAGATGATGAACAACAATATATATCCAAGTCAGGATGGTGGGTTCCTTGGGTACTTGCAGGTGGTAGTCTTTGCCGTGCATCTGCTTCCCTTTGTCCTTCTAAAATGGTAGTGATTTTGGGTTTTGAAAGTGTCGAAGGAGTTTGTGAATTTCTGCTGTGCATCTTAATAGATGGTATGTGCTGCTCTTACTGAGCATCCACAGTGGATGTGGCACTAAATAAGCATTGTGAATGGTACCAGACTACTTGAGTATTGTTGAAACTGCACTCATCTAGGCAAGTGGCAAATAGTCCACCATACTCTTGCCTTATGCGTTGTAGATAGTGGACAGGTTTTGGTGAGTCAGGAGATGAGGTACTCTCTGCAGGCTTCCTAGCCTCTGACCTACTCTTGTAGCCACAGCATTTTTTGGCCAATCCAGTTGCTTTTCTTAACATTGATAATTCCAAGGATGAAGTTAGCATGGAGTTCAGAGATGATAATGCTATTGAACGTCAAGTGGTAATGGTTAGATCCTCTCATTGGAGATTATCACTACCTGGTATTGTATAGTAACAATGTTACTTACCATTTGTCAACCAGCATATTGACCAGGTCTTGCTGCATTTGGACATGGACTGCTTTTAACACCGAACCAATTATTAATGTCCCAAGCTTACAACTAATTCCAGAGTTAAAAAGGTGTAGAACTGGATGAACATAGCACGCTAAACAACATCAGAGGAGCAGGAAAGCTTGTGTTTCGGGCCTAGATCCTCCTTCAGAAATTCCATCTCATTCCATGTGTTCTCTTTTGCAAATAATCTTGTTAATTATAATGTTTCTGTAATTTTAAGTTATGATACGAAAAGGTGAAAGGGTCATTGTCTGATATCTTAAAAACTGAAATAATTTTTTAAAAATGTGGCAGTAATTATGATCATTGGTAAGGTTAAGGATATCACTCCTGGGAAATGCTAAGTTGAATTGTTCCTGGACTGCAAGCAGGACTTCTCAGTCACATAACAATGTATTGTTATTGTCCAATAATGTTCTTTTAAGCCAGTTTTGGATCCACCATTGTGGCTTTTCCATTTTTTCACAACGATCATCTTGCAGTTGGATTCCCAATTTGCAAGTCCTATCCAGAGGTTAACCCTGTGAAACAAGGTGGCTAATACAAATTGGTTGCCCACTTAGTCCTCAAAGTCAGTGCTCAGAATTTTTGAAATCAATTAAATATTTCACATATTGGTGTGAAAAACGTTTTAAACTGCATAAAGGAAGTAAAAGATAATCACTTTGTGCGGTAGATGAAAAAAATTCTGAGTTGAAAATACAGTGCAGCTGTAGAGCACCATCTTGTGGTCAACTTTGGAGCATTGTTGGGAACAATTCTGCATTGATTCTCGGTGATGCTTGCACCTGCCGACCCATTCCAGCCATGGTTGGTAATGACCAATTTTGATTCTGTACAGATTTCAAATGCTTCTTTAATTTTGTTCATTAGTTGTGCGTGTTTTAGACTAGGCCATAGTTTGTTGGTCATCCCTAATTGCCCTGCGAAAGGTGTTGGTGAGCTGGAGCTCTCTAATTTCCACATTCCGGAGACTGCAAAGGATGTTGCGCAGCCTGGAGAGAACAGTAAAGGATCTAAAACTGTAAAAGTTGTTGTGTACAGACCCTCTATTAACAACTCTAAAGTGTTAAATTGTATAAATGCAGAAATTAGGCAAATGTGTAGCAATTGGGAGATCCTAATTTTAACATAGATTGGGTGAGGCATTCAATTCTCTGTCAGAAAGAAACTCAAATTCTGGAATGTGTCTGGAATTGTTTCCTGCATCAAGGCGGCAAGCAACATTGGATTTCATAATGAACCAGATTTAATTAGTAACCTAAGTATGTGTTAACATCTATTAGACAGTGATCATTACATGTTCGAGTTCATTGTAGTGCTTTGAAAATTAAAAACATGAATCAACTACTAGGATTTTTAGATTTAGGTTAGGCTGACTGTAACAAGATGAACCAGACTGCCCACAGTAAACTGGGAAATCTGCTAATGGATAAAACAACAGAAGAATCATGGATAATAAAATGTGAGGCTGGATGAACACAGCAGGCCAAGCAGCATCTCAGGAGCACAAAAGCTGACGTTTCGGGCCTAGACCCTTCATCAGAGAGGGGGATGGGGGGAGGGAACTGGAATAAATAGGGAGAGAGGGGGAGGCGGACCGAAGATGGAGAGTAAAGAAGATAGGTGGAGAGGGTGTAGGTGGGGAGGTAGGGAGGGGATAGGTCAGTCCAGGGAAGACGGACAGGTCAAGGAGGTGGGATGAGGTTAGTAGGTAGCTGGGGGTGCGGCTTGGGGTGGGAGGAAGGGATGGGTGAGAGGAAGAACCGGTTAGGGAGGCAGAGACAGGTTGGACTGGTTTTGGGATGCAGTGGGTGGGGGGGAAGATTCCCCCCCACCCACTGCATCCCAAAACCAGTCCAACCTGTCTCTGCCTCCCTAACCGGTTCTTCCTCTCACCCATCCCTTCCTCCCACCCCAAGCCGCACCCCCAGCTACCTACTAACCTCATCCCACCTCCTTGACCTGTCCGTCTTCCCTGGACTGACCTATCCCCTCCCTACCTCCCCACCTACACCCTCTCCACCTATCTTCTTTACTCTCCATCTTCGGTCCGCCTCCCCCTCTCTCCCTATTTATTCCAGTTCCCTCCCCCCATCCCCCTCTCTGATGAAGGGTCTAGGCCCGAAACGTCAGCTTTTGTGCTCCTGAGATGCTGCTTGGCCTGCTGTGTTCATCCAGCCTCACATTTTATTATCTTGGAATCTCCAGCATCTGCAGTTCCCATTATCTCAGAAGAATCATGGAGGATGTTTAAAGAAATACTTCAGAAAACGAAGCCAATTTACACACCTGAGAAGGAAAAGCTCCACCTCACAGAGAAAAGAAGTCATGGAAATCTAGAAAAGATAAGGATAGCATAAAATTAAAAGAAAGGGCTTTCAAAAATGCAAAAAACGGCACAGATCCTGCTGAATGGGAAAGGGCCACAGAAGCATATAAGAGCTACTAAAAGGGATTATGAAAGAGAACTTGCCATAGTCGTTCAAATCAAAATAAATTTTTCGGTGAAGTAATGGGAAATCGGGTGATCAGAAGCAATGTTGGCTGACTAAAGACTGAAAGTAGGGATATTGTCAACGACTGTGGGAACGGCATACATGTTGAATAACTGCTTTGCCTCAGTATTTACAATAGTAAAGGAAGATAGCTTGCTGGAAGTCTCAAAATAATAATAATGGATCGGGAACAGGGACTGAATAAAATAACAAAAAAAATTGGTAATGAGGAAATTAATGGACTTGAGTGACAAATCCCTGGGTTTAGAAGCTTGGGAAAAGAAGTGCCAAATGGAATACAATGTGGGCAAGTGTGAGGTTAAACACTTGGTAGAAAGAGTAGAGACATGGGCTTTTTTTCTAAATGGGGGTAAAAAATTGGAAATCTGAAGCACAAAGAGACTTGGGAGTAGTTGTTCAGGATTCCCAAGTTTAGTGTACCGGCTCAGTTGGCAGTTAGGAAGGCAAATGCAATGTCTGCATTCATTTCAAGACAACTAGTATACAAGAGCAGAAGCAAACTGCTGAGGCTGTATAATTCCGTGGGCAGTTTTAGGCCCTGTATTTAAGGAAGGGTGTGCAGGCCTTGGAGGGGATCCAGAGGAGATTTACAAGAATGATTCTGGAGATGAAGGCTTTTATGAGCAGCAGTTGAGATCTCTGGGTCTGTACTCAGTGAAGTGATGAGAGGGATCTTGCTGAATTTTACAATAGCTGTAAATCGATGCACCATGAAAATAGCTCAGGTGAACTGGACAAATACATTTCTAGTTCAGTTTATCCCTTAACTGCATGTGTTTCTATGTCTGTCTTTGTGTGAGTGGGAGCTAGTATTAAAGACAATTGGTTTAAATCAAGTTGAGGCTGCACTTACTAGAGAGAAAGAGAGAGAGAGAGAGAGAGAGAAAACTAGTGATGATGTAACCTGACAGTCAGCAGCCTATGAGGCAAGGAGGTTGAGAAGGAAAGTTCTTAATGGCAATCTCGGCCTGTGCAGGAATTGAATGCGTGCTTTTGCCATTTACTCTGATTTTCAAATCAATCATCTAGCCAACTGAGTTAACTGACCCCCTGTTATGGATCAGAGGCAATAGAAGTATACTGTGCATATCCAAAAACCTTTGCAGATATTATTCCTCATCTGTTGACTTGAAGTTAGAAATATAGACTGAGTGTTAACTTGATACTCTTCCATGGGACAAGTGTAAAATTCTAGTTTATTACTGGAGTTTTGACCTGAGCCTTTGACCAGCTGAAGGAATGCAAACATATTTTTGCTAAGGAATGCATCTGTACTAGAACATCTGTTTGTTCTGATTGACAAAGAGCTAAATTTATTTATCACCTGGCATAGATTTGTATTATAAATTGAAGAAAGGCATTAGACCCAGAAGTGGATGAAATGGAAATTGAGAAAAGACTAAAGAAGCACAAAAATCTCCAGAATCTGATGCATTTTATTTGCAAAAAAGACAAAGTGCTGGAAAGCCTGCATAAGTCCGGAAGCATCTGTAGAAAGAGAAACTTAATATTTTGAGACCAATGTGATTCCTCTTCAGCATTTGTTTTACGGCTCAGAAAAATTTGCAATGATTCTGAAAGCAAATATTTTCTTATTTCTGCGAAATTGGTTCCTGGATATTGTATATGCTTATTGTAATGAGAGCATGTAGGCTAAAATAGCCCAGTATTGCTGAAATCTGCAAGAATACATTGCTACAAACTATGGGGCTGTTCAGTGGTTAGCCCAGGGACCCGGGTTTGATTACACCTTCTGGCGACTGTCTGTGTGGAGTTTGCCCGTTCTCCTCATGTCTGCGTGGGTTTCCTCCAGGTGCTCCAGTTTCTTTCCACAGTCCAAAGATATGCAGGCAAGGTGGATTGGCCATGCTAATTGCCTGTGGTGTTCGGGGATGTGTAGATTAGGTGGGTTATAGGGGGATTGGTCTGGGTGGGATGCTCTGAGGGTCGGTGTGCACTTGTTGGGCCAAAGGGCCTGTTTCCACACCATAGGGATTCTGAGATTTGGAAATGTACTTGGGAATTTTGTACAGCATCTTCACTTAACTTCAGTTAATTAACTAACTTTACCCTGAGAACGTGAAGAAAATTGTTGTGCCCTCCAGCCTCTACTTGACCAAAATATTCAAATCTTAAGTATTTGTTGTAAAGATTTGTTTGAAAAATTCTAATTTATTAAGTAATGTTTTGCCTGGACTTTGCAACATAGCCCATGTGTTGTCATAACTTTGGAAAATGAATGCACCTGCTGCAGTGTGGAGTGACATTTCATCTGGTCAGTAGGTGGTGCTGTGTAGTCCATTGCAGCATCTTGGCTGCAGCATAACATTTGATAGCTTCAGTGATGCTTAATTTTATTTTTTTTTTAAATTTACTGTATTTGTTCATGTAGGTGTGTTGTAGAGTCCCTTCCTTCCTGTGGGCTACACCTAACTAATTTCTGGACTTGTTCCATACTGTTATGTACCCAGGATGATCATACAGCGTGATCAAGTTTCTTTTTTTTTCAATGTTCACTGACACTATATTCACAAGACTAGCTATCCAGCCAATTGAACAATGCAGAATGATACCGGCAGCTTGGGCTCAATTCCTGTACCAGCTGAAGTCACCATGTAAGTCCCACCTCTGGACATCACCCCTCGCCTCAGGTGAGGTGACCCTTGGGTTAAACCACAGTCAGTTATCTCTCTGTAATGAGAGAGCAACCCTATCATCAACTAGGATAATAGCGAAGGTAGCTTTACTTGTAAGTATTTGGCCTTCCCAAATAGCAGTATCCATTCTCATATGGTTGATCTTCCAAACAAAGCCTCTTTATATCTTCAGTGTTGGACCAGACTACTCTTCCTTGTCAATCACGTTGACCATTGGTGTTTAATATGTAATCTGTAACGTGTGATGCTCACACCCCTTCCTTATGTCACATAACAAACATTTATTCAATCTCCATTCATCTGGGGGGATTGTTATGCAGATTTAAAGCTTTTGATCCTGCCTGTTCTTGTCCCACCTTAAGCCAGCTTTTGCTAGTTTTGACTAAAATGATCAACTCCGAGTGCATGATATCCAAGGCCTCCTTAAAGATAAATAGTATCAGTCCTTATCTTGTTAAGCTCAGTTGGAAAAATTTGAGTTTTTGAACATTTTCAAAGCAAAAAATTTGTATTTTTTTTAAGATAACAAATTGTAGAGCTGGAGGAACCCAGCAGGCCAGACAGCCTCAGGAACAAGAAAGCTGATATTTTGGGTCAGGACCCTTCTTCAGAAATGGGGATGGGGGAATCTCTGAAATAGAAAGAGGAGAGGTGGGACTGGGGAAGGTAGATGAGTGGTAAAATCCACACTTAAGCCGTTGGGGCTGTAGGCCAACAGCCTAAAGGTGGACTTTACGAGTTTCAAAATCTCTCCACCCCAGCCTCGTCCCATGGCCAACCCTCCTCCTCATCCCCGTCTCCTTGACCTGACACAACCTGTCCATTTTCTCCCCCACATATCAACCACTCCCACCTCACTGACTAATCTCGAGTGCTCCCTACCTGCGCTCGCATATCACCATCCCACCTGCCTTCCCCAGCCCCACCCTTCCTCTATTTATTTCTGAGTTCCCCTCCCCATTTCTGAAGAAAGGTCCCAACCCAAAATGTCAGCTTTCCTGTTCCTCTGATGCTGCCTGACCTGCTGTGTTCCTCCAGCTCCACACTTGGTTATCTCTGACTCCAGCATCTGCAGTACTTGCTACCTCTATCTTTTTTAACCCATGTTCAGCTACGTTATTAGGCTGTCCATTGTATATGGCCTAATTAAATATTGCCTTCCTGTCTTTAACGACCCTTTTTCTATCCCCTGCACATCAGATTGTCAACAGCCATCTAGAATTTGGGTGTATAAATTTCCCACTACAAAGCATTAATATTACAAATGACCAGGACTGAAAATTGATAAGACTAAGAAAGTGAATGATCATATACACAGAAATGAGGAATGGGCTGATCCCAAGTCTTAATTTATATATAGTAGCTGGTGTACTAACATCAGTGTCTTTGAAGCAGCCAATTATACCAGCATCAAGGCCACAGCCATCTGAAAGCAACTCTACTGGGCTGGCCATTTACTTAGAATGCTCGAGTTCCAATTCCCAAATAACACCATCTTTGCCCAGTTCAATGACGGCACATGAAAAGAAGACAAAAAAAGTGTTTCAAAGACTCTCTGGAAGCTTCCTGCAAGAAATGCAAAATTGATGTCAACACCTGGGACACAGTCATTCAGAAGAAATTGACTAGGAGGAAACTTCCTTATGAAGAGATGCAAGTCTTTGAGAATACCCATTGACAGGATGAAGTTTGGAAAAGGAAGTGATGAAAGGAATGCCTTGATGTCAAGACCAAGGCCCAGTTCCACCATCTGGAAACATCTGCGACATGTGTGGTCAGAATTGTGGCTCTACAGTTGGGCTTGTCAGCCATGTAAAGACCACAGAACCTGTGATTAGTATTACAAAATTTGCTAGGTTGACAATCATACTCGTTAGCATGTGATATCTGATGACTGTAGCAGTACTATACATCAAAACTTGCAAGACACATCAAAATGTGTTTAACATTTGAAAATACATTTGCATATTATCCTTGCATTTCCTGTATTGATGACATTAATAAGCCCATTTTAGATAGGAAATCTGCTACAGTGACTTAATTTTCCTCTGATTATTCCTGTCCTGGATTTACACTGTTTCCACTGGTAGGAGAGACTGGGATCCAAGGGCACCATCTTTGAGTGATTGTTGTGGAGGCCAAGTCATTGAGTATACTTAAGACAGAGATAGGTTCTTATTTAATAAGGAGATTGAGGTTGAGAAATGTGTCAGCCATGATTGAATGGTGGAATAGATTTGATGGGCTGAGTGATCTAATTCTGTTCCTTTCTTATGGTCTTCAAGTGCTGTACATTTCTGTTCTGTTTTTATGTAGTGGGCAGTGAAGAAGGTTACCTCAGAGTATAATGGAATCTTGATCAGAAGGCTCTTGGGCTGAGGAGTGGCAGATGGTGTTTAATTTAGATAAATGTGAGGTGCTGCATTTTTGGAAAAGCAAATTAGGGCAGCACTTTTACCCTTGATGCTAAGGTCTTCAGGAGTATTGCTAAACAATGAGATCTTGGAATGCAGGCTCATAGTCCTTTTTGAAAGTGGAGTTGCAGGTAGGTAGGATAGTGAAGGAGGGGTTTGGCATACTTACTTCATAGGATAGTGCATTGAGTATAGGAGTTGGGAGGTAATGTTGCGACTGTCCAGGACATTTGTTAAGCCACTTTTGGAATACTGCATGCAGTTCTTGCCTCCCTGATATAGGAAGGATGTTGTGAAACTTTAAAAAGGTTCAGAAAAGGTTTGCAAAGATGTTGCCAGGGTTGGATGTCATTGAGCAAAAGGGAGAGGCTGCATAGACTGCGCTATTTTTCCCTGGAGTGTTGGTCGAGGGGTGACCTTTATAGAGGTTTATAAAATCATGAGGGAAATGGATAAGGTAAGTAGCCAATGGCTTTTCCCCAAGGTAGGGGAGTCCTAAACTAGAGGGCATAGACTTCAGATGAGTGGGGAGACATTTAAAAGGGACATGAAGAGCAACTTTTTCACGCACACAGTGGTGCGTGTATGGAATGAGCTGCCAGAGGAAGTGTGAAAACTGGTATAATTACAACATTTTAAAAGGCATCTGGATGGCTATGTGAATAGGAAGGCTTTAGAGGGATAAGGCCAAATGCTGGCAAATGGGACGGGATTGAAAAAAGATTTTTGGCTACATGGACGAGTTGGACTGAACTATCTGTTTCCATGCTTTACAGTTCTATGACTTGGATGACGATTGTACTATATCAATGAGGACAGCTTCATAATTCCATTTTCTCTTTATTGATGGGTATTGTAGTAATATGAAAGTGAGCTGTGATCAGAATTATAGATATGATATTATTGTGATTCATATTATCCATTTCTATAAAGAAAATTTAGAAGTAGATGGCATGTGTGTTTATGTACAAATATACATGCATGTTTGTGCACCAAAAATGCAATGTATACATGTATGAATACGTACACCTAAAATTACGGAGACACTTACTTGGTTGTTTAGCATTTTCAAATATACGGTTGTCAGTCAGGCTAGCAGTGTGCCATGCATATATTAATACACAGGACCTTGTTCTTTGCAGACAGGAAAAAAATGTGCAAAGAAAAGCACCTGTTTCACCTCAACAAAATAGGTATCAGCTATTCACTGGTAACCCTACCTGATTTACATTTTAAACAATGACCACTTAACAGCCAGATCTGCATTAGATTAGATTCCCCACAGTGTGGAAACAGGCCCTTCGGCCTAACAAGTCCACGCCGCCCTTTTGAAGCATCCCACCCAGAGCCATTCCCATCACCCTATAACCACTCACCCCGAACACTCTGGGCAATTTAGCATGGCCGATCCACCTAGCCTGCACATCTTTGGACTGTGGGAGGAAACCGGAGCACCCGGAGGAAACCCACGCAGACACAGGGAGAACGTGCAAACTCCACAAAGTCACCCGAGGCTGGAATTGAAACCGGGTCCCTGATGCTGTGAGGCTGCAGTGCTAACCACTGAGCCACCGTGCCGGTGAAGAACATTCTTCAATGCAATACCTTTTACCAACCGGAGACAATTTAAAACCAATCCGTCCTCTCTCCTCATGCAGTATAAGCATTGCTTGTCATCTTGAATTGGCTTTCTTACAAAATGTCCTGATGAATGCAAGTTGGAAAGCTTCAGCAAATGTGTATTTTTTTCAACGATACTCAAAATCAAGTATAGCGTAGCATGGGATTCTGTTGCCCCATCTTAGGCAACTAGCTTTGACCAGTTTGCATGGTGAATTTTGAATTGTGCAATTCAGTTTCTGCACTTGCATTATTATTTTATAGAAACATTTTCATCTATTTTAAACCTTTGGTAAAGAGGTTTTACATTAAAATGGTTTGGTTAATTTGAAACATTGTGCACAATGAAAACACGATCAGTGTTATGATTTACATAATTCTGAAATGATACACATTACTTAGTGAACCAGATGTTTCTGCCATATGAGTGGGGATGTTACTAGAAAGACAAAGCATAGAAGATGACAACTTGCTCTATCATTGCCCTGTCAGATATGCTTTTACAATGGACATTTTGTCAAGTCATTTGTGACACTGAATTATATTGGATGTCAACTTAGCAGGTGGAATATAGTACAGAAGCATAGAGAGACAGCACAGAAACAGACCCTTCGGTCCAACCAGTCCATTCTGACCATAATCTCAAACTAAACTAGTCCTAACTGTCCACTCCTGGCCTATAACCCTCCAAACCTTTCCTATTCATGTACCTATCTTAAGTGTCTTTTAAACATTGTAATTGTACCCTCATCAACTACTTCGTCAGGAGCTTCATTCCACACACAAACCACCCTCTGTGTTTTAAAAAAAAATTGCCCGTCGTCTTTTTTTAAAATCTCTCCTCACCTCACCTTAAAAAATTGTGTCCCTTATCTTTATTCCTTGGTTGGGCGGGGGGAGGTGGCAGCAAAGAAGTAGTACCATTAACTCTATACATTATGCCCTTGGGCAGGAAGAATAGAAAAACTTGATATTATTTAAGCAGGGAAAAAACTGCAGAAAGTGGCGTACAGAGGGATCGGAGGGTCCTTGTGTGATTCGAAGTTAGCATCAAAGTTCATTAAATAATGGTGAAGGCAGAAGGACTGATGCTCATTTATTTCAAAGGGAATGGAGTATAAAAGTTGGCAGGTTTTGTTAAAACTATGCAAAGCACTAGTCACATTACAGCTAGCATATAGTAAACAGTTTTGGTGCCCTTATCTTAACAAAGATACTCTGATATTGGAGGCAGTACAGAGAAAGCTCACTAGGTTGATTTGGATATAGAGAGATTTTCTTACGAATGGAATTTGAATAGGTTGGACTTGTACTATGTTTAGGAGAATGCAAGGATATCTTATAGAAACATGAAGATTATTGGGGGCTTAACAAAATAAATGCAAAGAGGTTGCTTCCTCTTCTGGGACAATCTAGAACTACAGGGCATAATCTGAGACTAAGGGGTTGCCCATTTAAGGCCATGATGAGAATTTTATTTTCCCCCAAGGGTAGTGAATCTTTAGAATTCTTTACCGCAGATGCCTGTCAAAGATGGGTTGTTAAGAAGTAATTCAAGTTTAGACACATTTTTAATTTGCAAGGGGATCGAGGATTATGTAGAAATGGCAGGAAAATGGAGTTGAAGGTTATCAGGTCAGCCATGAATTGTGGAACAGACTCAGTGGATTTAATGGCCTACTTTTGTTCTGATGTTGTATGGTCTTACCAGGTGATAATGGGAACTGCAGATGCTGGAGAATCCGAGATAATAAAATGTGAGGCTGGATGAACACAGCAGGCCCAGCAGCATCTCAGGAGCACAAAAGCTGACGTTTCGGGCCTAGACCCTTCATCAGAGAGGGGGATGGGGTGAGGGTTCTGGAATAAATAGGGAGAGAGGGGGAGGCGGACCGAAGATGGAGTGGAGAGGAGAGTATAGGTAGGGAGGGGATAGGTCAGCCCAGGGAAGACGGACAGGTCAAGGAGGTGGGACGAGGTTAGTAGGTAAGAGATGGAAGTGTGGCTTGGGGTGGGAGGAAGGGATGGGTGAGAGGAAGAACAGGTTAGGGAGGCAGAGACAGGTTGGACTGGTTTTGGGATGCAGTGGGTGGAGGGGAAGAGCTGGGCTGGTTGGGTGGAGGGGAAGAGTCTTTCTCCCCCCCCCCCCCCCCCCCCCCCCCCCCCCCGAGTCTTTAGATGACATGTCCATCATGAGCCTCCTGCAGTGCCACAATGATGCCACCTGAAGGTTGCAGGAACAGCAACTCATATTCCGCTTGGGAGCCCTACAGCCCAATGGTATCAATGTGGACTTCACCAGCTTCAAAATCTCCCCTCCCTCACCGCATCCCATAACCAGCCCAGTTCGTCCCCTCCCCCCACTGCACCACACAACCAGCCCAGCTCTTCCCCTCCACCCACTGCGTCCCAAAACCAGTCCAACCTGTCTCTGCCTCCCTAACCTGTTCTTCCTCTCACCCATCCCTGCCTTCCACCCCAAGCCGCACCTCCATCTCCTACCTACTAACCTCATCCCACCTCCTTGACCTGTCCATCTTCCCTGGACTGACCTATCCCCTCCCTACCTCCCCACCTATACTCTCCTCTCCATCTATCTTCTTTTCTCTCCATCTTCGGTCTGCCTCCCCCTGTCTCCCTATTTATTCCAGAACCCTCACCCCATCCCCATCTCTGATGAAGGGCCTAGGCCCGAAACATCAGCTTTTGTGCTCCTGAGATGCTGCTGGGCCTGCTGTGTTCATCCAGCCTCACCTTTTATTACCCTGGTCTTACCAGGTGTCTGCATTCACTCTTGTCGTTTTTACGTATTTAGCGGTACAAGGGGGTTCTCCTATAACATGTCTTCTGGCAACATGAATTGGCTATCACATGATTGACAAATAGAGGAATGGCATTTGCAAAACGCAAACTTTTGTGTTGGTTATAACACAATTCCATTGAATATGAATTGCTGTTTTCCAGCGCGATTTTGGATACAAAGATACTTGGGCTTACAATGCATTTTAATCCTACAATTAACTTCAATGCTAGTGGGTTATGTAGGAAAGAAATGTCAGATTCCTCTGCTTCAGTTATCTGAGAATGTATCCAGAAGTCCGTGCTGATGGAATGTCAGGTGAGATCCATATTTAAATGGAGGTGGGAATTTTACTAAAAATTGTTAACGTTTGTCAATTTTGGGGGAGTTTGATGGAGAGTTGCTAGCGGTGAGCTCAATCTCTGTTTTGCACTGCTCAGCTCTTTTGGATCATGCTCACGGTATCATGCAGTACTGACCATTGCTGGGATTTCCACTGGCATAACTCTATTTAAAGCCTAGCTGTGACTTCATTGCAAATACTAGATCAATTCGTAAAAGTATTTCCTCTTCTCCGCATTACCTGTCTGATTATAGCTGCAGTTATAAGAATGAAGCTACACAGGTGAGGAAGGATTTTGGAAAATATAATTGTGCCCCGAAGTCTGCTTTTCCCATAGGCTCCATTATTTATACAGTGAGATTTTCTATAACACTGTTGTACTTGAATGTAACTATCGTGTATAGCAGAATCTCTTTATTTCGTTTCCAGTTTTTTCAGTTACAGTTGTTGAAATTTAGTCATTTTGTGTGTAGTAATTTCAATGTAGGAGATACAAGTAACAATTTGTTGTTTTTTTTCTGCTCAGGAAGATCCCATGGAATTTAACATTAATTCCTATGGGAATCAATACATTACTGGACATAATTTCACCAAAAGTTGCAGTTTTCCGAAATGCAGCCATGATGTTGAGGGTTTCCTGCATTTCTCTTTCTATTGTTTTGGAATGGAACAAACAAATACACTAAGATACCATCATGACAAACTTTAATGGTTCTGTTCTAGATTATCTGCAATTGGAGTTGCAATTCTTCTAGAAGAGAAGCTGACCATAACCATTTAAGGTTCACTTATCGAGAGAAATATGCAATTTTGTTGGAGTGTTCATTAATCCTCAATAATAAACTAAATTTTCACTGGATTTATCCTTTTGAAGGGCTAATTTCAAGCAATAAAACTGAAACTACACCATTACAGTAAATATATCTACTGTTGTGTTACATGCTTTTGACTTTGTAGAATTTTTGTTCAAGAATTTGTACCTTTTTAAGAATATGTTTGGGGAATTATGGGTGCATTTAATGTTGTGCTTTTAATGATACTGATGTCAGAGAGAACTCTTCAAACCTCCTGTTAGATCCATCATGGAACAATTTAACCAGCCGGAGTCCATATTTTTCAGTTTACCAAGAAAATCAGTGTAAGGGAAGAGCAGACGGCCCTTTCTTTTCCTGTTACTATTGAGTAGACTCTGTTGCTATAGTGATAGTGCTTCGATAAGCTGCAGCAGTGGTGGAAGGCAGCGATAGAGTATGATGGATGAAATACTATACAATCTACTAAACACGTTATCAGGTTGAGCTTGTTATCCTTTTCCTAAAATGTCATTTTCGCTAATAAATTTCATTTTCGCTAATCTATTCTTTTTCTACCTTTTTACCCCTTGCCTTGCTTAAATAGCTTGTCTGCATTGCTGTAAATTTTGAATGGAGCCTAAGCTTCTACTTTTGCTTTGCCAACCTGTGAAATGATAACGAGGAAACTGAGTAATTGGGAGTTATAAGAAGTTAAGTAAGGTGCATTTGAAATACAATTTTAACTAATTATGCTTGTGTACAAGGTTAGATGCTATTTTATGCGCAGCAGGTATGATTGAATTGAGATAAATGATAGCAAGACTCCAGTGTGGATTGGTAATGCGGTAAAGGATTGTTGAGTATTAAGTTTAAAAGTATAGTTTAACATTGCCTGTTTGTAAAACCAGTGTTTGCCCTTTTCTCATAAAGCAGGGGTGCTTAACCTCAATTGAACATCAACACCTCAAGAATATTGTACGATGGCCACATCATAGCTTAGAATTGTGACAGTGTTAGAGATGGAGAAAGCTACGAGAGAGTTGCGATTCTATGAAAGAACAGGTTCTCTACAATGAAATAATACACTTCTGTACTTTCCTGCCATCTACTGTTCTGCAGATTTTCAATTAATTGGCTTTATCTTGGCAAAGTGGTTTCTGGAGAAACCCAGTTTGAGGATGAATTGAATTAAAGTGGGTTTACATGATTACTGAAGTCAGCACTGGCTCTGGTAGTACGCTTGACCCTTAAATAGTACATTACAATGCTCAGGGGTCAAGTTCTAGACTGGGGTCTGAGTACAAAAATTAAAGTTGATAATCTGATGCTGTGCTGGACTTCCAGAGGTGCAAACTTCCAAATGAAATGTTTAAACCAATTTACATCTGCCCCTGATTTATTGTCACATGTCCTAAAATGAAATGAAAAGCTTTGTTTCTGAGCGGTACAGGCAGATCACAGCAAGCAAAAGATATACAGATCAAAAAGATTCAGATGTGGATAGGTTACATTATTTGAGGCTAGAGTCCATTCAGTAGTCTGATAATGACCAGAAAGAAGCTGTTCCTGAACCTGCTCATGCATCTGTTCAGGTTTCCGTATCTTCTGCCTAACGGAAAAGGTTGTATGAGATCATTGCTAGAGTGCAGTAGGTCTTTGATGTTGGCTGCCTTTTTGTGGCAACGAGCCATGTAAGTGGAGTCCATGGATGGAAGGTAGGCTTCTGTGATGGTCTAGGCTGTGCGCACCACCTTCTGTAGTTTCTTAACAGCCCTGGGCAGAGCTGTTGCCATTCCAGGCTGATATGCACCTGGACAGTATGCTTTCACTGGTGTATCTGGAGAAGTTGTTGAGGGACTTTGTGGATATGCCAAATTTCCTGAGTCTGAGAAAGAGGTGGCATTCTGCATTTTTGACTGCTGCATCTACGTGGGAGGTCCAGAACAGGTTGTCAGTTATCGTCACTCTGAGGAGCTTAATGCTAATCACACTCTCAACCTCAGTTCCATTGATGTACATGGGGGCATGTTCTCCTTTCTTTCTGAAGTCAATGATCAGTTCTTTAGTTTTGCCGATGTTGAGAGACAGATATTTTTTTTTTAATTGCATGACGTCACTAAGCTCTCTATCTCCCATCTGTATTTTGTCTTATTGTTGCTAGGCATCCCTCCCACTACACTGGTGTCATCAGCGAACATGTTGGGGGCGCAGATGTACTGGTAGTACAGTAAGGGGTTGAGGACACATCGTTGGGGGCTCCAGCATTGAGTGTAATTGGGGACGAGGTGCAGTTACCTATCCTCACTGACTGTGGCTGGTGGATCAGAACGCCGAGGATCCAGTTGCAGAGGGCAGTGGGGATAATGGTGTGGAAGGTGGAGCTGTAGGCAACAAGCAGGAATCTCATGTAGGTGTCTTTATTGTCCAGATTTTCCAGGGTTGAGTCTAGGACTAGAGATATGACAGAGTTTGGACCTGTTAAGTCAGTGGGCAAACAAGGCAAAAGGATTGAGGCAGGCTGGGAGACTGGAGTTGATGTGGGCCCATGATCAGCCTCTTGAAGCTCTGCATGATTATTGAAGTCAGAGCTGTTGGGGTGGTACTGTTTAAGGCACACTGCATGTGTTTTCTGGAGTACAGGGATGACGGTTGTCTTCTTGAAGCAGTTGGGGACTTTGGCTTGTAAGAAGGAGAGGTTGAAGATGTGAGTGCATACCTCCACCAGTTGGTCTGCCCAGGATCTGAGTGCTCAGTGGGGACACTGTCCAGGCCTGTCGCTTTCCTTGGATTGACTCCCAGCAAAACTTATCTGATGTGAATGGATATAAAGCATTCCATGGCATAATTTTAATAAATGACACAGGTATTCTCCATATTCCTGGCTGATGCTTATCCTACAATTAAACATCTCCAAAAAATACCTCGAAATTAGCCATCCTGTTTCCTGTGCTGCAACAGTGACAATAATCCATGAAAGGTTCTTCATTGGCTGTAAAGCACTTTTCATGGTCATGAACAGTGTTCAATAAATGCATGTCTTGTTTTTAGAACAGTTTCTTGACCATCAATATCAACAGTTCCTTCCTCCTAACCAATCAAGGAGCATGCGGTATTTGAGTAACTTTCTTGCACAAACGCAAGGCTCTTAACTTCAAACTTTGGTAATAAAATTTGGAAGTGATATCTATGTATTTCTGTATTTGAGAAGCACCACCCTTTCTACAGAGTAATGTTTGGGAGTTAAATATTTTTCTTCTAATGCATGAATATTCATGATGTAAAATAATACATAACATAATAGGACTCATGGTATTGTAAACTAATGACAGAGATGATACTGAAACTGATGGCAGTTTTGTGAGGGTGGGTATATCATAAAGTATACAGAAATTTGTAGGATAGAATATGCCCTCGTACTGAATATAAACAGATGTATATTCCATAAATAGACAGCACAGAAATGTTTGAGCCAACTCATTTTGCTGGTAATTATGATACATCCAAATCACTTACAACTCGCTTCGTCCAACCTATCAATATATCCTTTTTCAATTTCTCTCAAATACTAATCTGCCTTCTCTTTAACTGCAGCTTTGTTATTCACCTCAATTCCATGTAATAGCAAGTTCCACATTCTCAGCAGTTTCTGGGGAACAAAAACTTTCCTGAGTTCTTTATTAAGTACATTCGTGGCTAGCTGGTATTTAAGGTCTCTGATTCTTGAACTCTGTCACAGATGACCTGACAAAAGAGTAGTGCTCCCAAATCTTGTGATTTTAAAAAAACCTCTTGGACCATAACCTGGTGTCATCTGACTTCGGACTTTGTCCACCCCAGCCCAACACCGGTATCTGCATACCAGAGATACTTAAAACAATTTAAGGTTTGATGGTGAAAAGTTAATTATTATGGGAAAAGGGATTTGAATATAATTTTAAAGTAGAACACTTGTAGCAAGTTAAGAACATAATTTATGTAGGCTGTTGTTTTCTGCCGTACAAAAAATTGTTGCCTTAAACTCTCTCTTTAAACCTTCCCTTTAAACTCATCTCACCTAAGCCTTGCTGTTGCATACACACATGCAAAATAGGCCCAGAACCAAATCATTTGGCCCACTGAGCCTGCTCTGTGTCTTGTTCAATATCTCTCACAATCACATGTAATGAACTTCATTTTCGAAGCATATATGTATATATAAATGCATGTTGTTTTGATGTAATTATAATAAAATATATTCTGGTATTTCTTCAAGCCTAATTGTATTGTATGTGCACAATGAAAACCTGAACGTTTTATGACGAGCCTTATGTACCGCAGACACGTATTTAGAAATTGAGATAATGAAGATTTGGAATCTCGATAGTCATTTTCTCTAGAGGTTTATCATGTGTTGTTTTGTGTACAAGTAGTCCCTATCGGATAGTAAGTGTCCCAGTGCTCATGATTGATGTTGTCTGAGCGTTGGTAATTTTTTGTGATTTCCACATGCTGGTGCTCTCTTCCAGTTTATGATACTTGTGTGACATGCTATGTGATTCCACCTACTTAGCAAAGCTACTTCCAGTGACATTTTGTGTGCCAGTCGTTTTCATTGGTGGTGAGGCTTATCTTCTGTTGCACTTTTTTTTTGTTTGTATAACACCTCAGTGATCTAATTTTGACCTTTTATCTCCCAGATGTCCACCCATCCATAGCATGGAAACATCTTTTTCAAAGTCACCAATAGCATCCTTCATGCCACTGTGTTTGTTGTGTTATTTTCTGACATCTTCACCTGTCTTTCTACTGTCTTCAGGACAACTTTGAAAGTAATTATAAAAGGTCTGTCATAGTAGAAGAAGAAATGTATGCTTGAAAGTGTATGAATCTAGTAGGTTAAAATAACTTGTTGGAGAATAGTGGAAATGTCATGGGACTGATGATGCAGAGGCCCAGGCTCTTATTTTAGTGACATGGGTGCTATTAATGGGATTTAAAGTTAATCAATAAAATCTTTGGATTTCTTTTAAAAAGCTAGTGCAATGGCAACTGCAATTCCACTGTCAATTGTTGTAAAACCCATTTGTTTACTAATGTCCTTTAGAGAAGGGAGTTTGCCATCCTTAGTCGATCTGGCCTGCATGTGACTCCAGAGCCACAAGTGTTGTTGACTCTTGACTGCTGTCCAGAATGGCCCAGGAAGCCACTTGGTTCAAGGACAGTTAGGAATGGGAGTGATGAAAGGAGTAATCTAAGTATTTATAATAAATAACAAATAACATTATTATTTGGATTTTAATGTACAGGCAGATTGATGTTGCGCAATTGTATGAGGGTAATAGTTTTAAACAGGTCAGAAAGTATTTTGTAATTATGACCTAAGTGCATCAACTCTAAGTAAACATGTGATTGCAGTAAAGTGACTGGCAGTTTATATATTCTGCTATGTTTATAGCAGACTAGAAAGCTAGAAGTTAACTTTTTGATACAGAGATAGTAGGAACTGCTGATGCTGGAGAAACTGAGATAATACGGTGTGAAGCTGGATGAACACAGCAGGCCAAGCAGCATTAGAGGAGCAGGAAAGCTTGACTTTTCAGGTCGGGACTGTTCTTCTGAAAAAGCTAACTTTTGAGTTCAGTTTGGAAAAATCCAGATAATACAAAAGGGAGAACAGTTTGTACTGGAAAGACAACGAAGCCCTGCGTTTAGGGATCCAATTACCTATGCTAAAATGTTTTGGTTTGTGGAGCTACAAGTCAGGACAGTTTAGATAGGAGTCTTTTAAGTTGTTGGGACTGAAAAAAAAAATCAGGCCATGAGAATTGTGAAAGGTTAATTCTAGTGGACTCGGACAGGAATCATTAAACTGTCTCAACAGTTCAAGAATAAGAAACTGAGAAGAATCAGATAAGTAAAAACAAAGAATTGAGATGGCAGTGACACTTTCTCTGGAATTGAGCATCTCCAAAAGGGGAGAGAGTATTTGAAAATGGGTTGAAACTTTGATCACAACTGAGGATAGTAATAGACAGATTTGATCCCCATATTAATCTTTGTTTGACAAATTGTGTATAATTTTTTGTTCGTTTTCACCTTTGTGTTAAGTTCTTTCTAATTGTCACATGCACGTTTTTATTTTTTTTCTCCTCTTGTGCAACATACTTGTGTTCTCTTTTTAAAGAACATCTGCAACTTCATAGTGATTAACCATAATGGTAACCAACAACAAAAATTAAGTAGCCTAATGAATCAAATGTCTTTTGAAAATCCAAATATATTTCATTTGCTGCTTCCCCTTTTTATCTATCTGGCTTCTTACCTTCTAAAAGAATTCTAGTACATTCGTGAGGCATGAGCCCACTTCCATGGAACCATGCTGACTGTACTTGCTCTTAACATGCATCTAAAAGCTCTGCGAGTACATTCTTTATAATAGAATAACATTTTCCCAATAGAGATATTAAAGCATCTGGCCTACACTTCCTTCTTTTTGCTTCCTTCCCTTTTTAAAATAAAATTATTACATTGATTAATTCCCAGAGGATTGGAAAACTTCCAGAGCCTTGATGAAATCAGATGGGCAAAGGTATCCCAAAGAAGGTGAATATAGACTGCTTTCAGAACAGTTGACTCCAGAACATACTTTTGTAACAAATTAGGGACTAGGGCGCTCTAGACTTGGCATTTCATACCAAGATCAGATTAATTAGTTACCTCATCGTAAAGACATCCCGAGGTATCAACAACCATCATAAATGAGGGGAATTATGAAGGTATGAAAGCATCATGCCAGTATAATATCCCATTTCCCATGAGCTTTAATTTTATGTGCTAGGCTGTTAGGTGAGCCTTTATCAAAAGCTTTGTAATGTCCAAGTAAACCACATTCACTGGTTGTTTTTATAAGACATCCCTGTTCTGACTTGTTGACTCCGATCAATCTGTTCAGGCCAAATGTGGCAATGCATTACTCGTATCATAGTTTAATTAATTTAATGCAAGCATTTTCCTTTTCTTTATCCTGTTCCAGTTTTGGCAAGCAGACTGCTGGAAGCTTAAGACGAGGCTGTGAATGTATCGTTTTAGAGACTTCAGAAATGATTGTGGTAAGAACTATCTCTAGTTACAAATGTTTAACCAATAAGTTCAGACATTGGTGCATTGGCCTTCTCTTGAGAGGAATCTTTGATGGAAACAATTGCTAAATTCATAAAGATAATTTGCATTTTATTCTATCTCTATGAAGTCGACAGTTTTTGCTTGCTTTTACAATCGAAGTGTGTGTACAATAGAGTATCATTTTTTTGAAGATGAAATTCTTATCAGGACAAATAAAATTGACCGTCCAAGCTGAAACTTTGTATTAACGTAGTTATCCAAGCCCTCCGCTTCTTCCTGTCCCGCAAACCCGACTAGTCCCCCTCCATTGACACCCTCATCCGCTTATCCAAACTCGTACTCACTCTCAACAACTTCTCCTTTAATTCCTCCCACTTCCTCCAGTCAAAGGGGGTGGCCATGGGTACCTGCATGGGCCCAGGCTATGCCTGCCTCTTTGTAGGGTACGTGGAGCAATCCCTCTTCCAAAACTACACTGGCCCTATCCCCTATCTCTCCCTCCATTACATTGATGACTGTTTTGGCTCCGCCTCGTGTTCCCATGAGGAGTTCATCCACTTTACTAACACCTTCCACCCCAACCTTAAGTTTACCTGGACCATCTCTGACACCTCTGTCTCCTTCCTGGACCACCTCTGTCTCCATTTCTGGCATCCACCTGGAAACCGATGCCCATTTTAAACCTACCGACTTCCGCAACTACCAAGAATAATCCTCCTGTCACCCACCTTCCTGTGAAAAGGCCGTCCCCAATTCCCAATCCTTTGCCTCTGCTGCATCTGCTCCCGAGATGAGGCATTCCACTCCTGAATATCTCAGATGTCCTTTTTTTCTCAAAAACCGCAACTTACCCTCCACAGTGATCGAAAATGCAGTCGACCGTGTCTCCTGCACTTCCCGCAACTCATCCCTCACACCCTCTATCCGCAATAATAACCAAAACAGAATCCCCCTCATCCTCACGTGCCACCCAATGCATCATCCTCCGACACTTCCGCCATCTGCAATCTGACTCCACTACTGAAGACATTTTTCCCTTCCCACCCTTTATCTGCTTTCTGGAGAGACCACTCTCTCCGTGACTCCCTTGTCCACTCCACACTCCAGCCCCACCACCCCCGGCACTTTTCCCTGCAACCAAAGCAAGTGCTACACCCACCTCTATACCTCCCCCTTCACCCCCCATCCCAGCCCTAGGAAGACTTTTCACATCAAACAGATGTTCACCTGCACATCTGTTAATTTGATATACTGATCCTCTGTTCCCATTATGGCTGCCTCTACATTGGGCGAAACCAAATAGAGGCTTGGGGACCGCTTTGTGGAACAACTACACATCCCAGTCGCGAATCATTTCATCTGTTCTCTCCTCCTCTCTCTGCCTGCGCGCCCCCCCCCCCCCAAAAAAAAGGCGACATGTCCATCCTGGGCCTCCTGCATTGCCACAATGACGCCACCCGTTTTTGTTTCAGTACAGCCACGTTTGTAAACTGTCGAAAATGTCTCATTTTCATTCTTTAAAAATTGCTTGTGCTCAAATTCTGTCTTTCACTACTTTATAATGAATGTAAAGGGCTGATTTGTTCAATTGCCCTATTATTTCATTTCAAACAAAAAATGTATTAGTATTAAAGTGAGTAAATCACAGTTTATTCATTTGCAATTTAACCATCTAGTGCTTAACTCTCTTCCCTTCTGTATCGTTATCCTTGTTCTTGCATAATGCAATTGAAATATTTTGTGTTTTAATTTCTTTAAGGTGATGGATATGATCTTATTCCATATCCCGATGGTAGTATCTTGTAGTGACATAGGAGTATCAAATGCTGTATATCTCACCTGAATACTGTGTGCATCAATTTTGCAAGGAATTTGTATGTATCTGCCCTACCAGGTTTTGACTTTAGTGCAAGGAAAGCGCTAATTTATTCAAACCCGAACTTCGCATCAGGACCCGTAAAGATAAAAATGTTGATGCTATATGTAGAGTAAAGCTCTAGCTCTTTTATTCAAAAATGTCATCATATTTTTGTTAGGTATGGCTTGATGTTTGAAAGATAAATATCTTACTTCCTGCTCAACTCCAAGAAAGAGAAGTTGTGCTTAAAATAATGGGTTCACTATATTCAGCAACTCACAATAAGATAGCAATTACAACAGCACTTACTTCGTGCTTTTAATACATCAAGACATAACAAGGTGCACCACAGGACTGGAGCACTGAGCCTTGTAAAGTGTTATTGTGACAAGTGACCAAAATGTTGTTTTGAAGAGACAGATGCAGTGTTTCAAAATCTGTGATGGAAGTAGGCCCATAGATCAGTAACTCTTCACTTGGGTAGAAGAGAACTTCCAATCAACCAAGCAGAATCTCTGTACTCCTGGCAGCATCAATGACCGCATGACTGGGAATTCATATTCTAAGTCCTGTTTCCTTGGAGCCCATGACACAATAAGTGATGAGGAATTTCACAATAGGGTTGGAGAGCTCATGACATGAATCTGAATGGAGCTGGAGTTGGGGTCATCTGTTGGAGTTTTGCTGGAGTGCAGTGGTGTGATAAGAATGGTGGGGTCTTAGAGAGGCTGAAATTAGAAGAAGGAGCAAGGAAAGGTTCTGCAGGCTAGGCTTTGCATGGTATAGAAAATTATCAGATGTGATATATAGAAGGAACCCTAAGGGCAGTGCTTTTCCGTTTTGTTTTCCACCCAAGGCCAGAGCAGGGTCAATTGACAGGGCTCCCCCAAATCTTGAATTCCTCCTAAAGCTCTCAATCTTTTACACCATGTGGGAACCAACCCTAAGCAGACCATTGGGGTGAAGGTAGGAGGTCCATGCTACACTTTGCCCACCTCATGTAAAATTGAGGACAGGCTTAGGGATGAGTGAGAGTAGGTAGGAAAGCCAGCCAGGGAATATAGTGTCTGCTTATCCCAACTTCTCCAGAAGCAAACCTGCTAATAAAAGTCGTAAAAAAAATCTCATGTAGAATGGTTATAGTACAGAAGAAAGCCTTTTACATCTATGAGCTCTCAGCTATTCCCAGTTGTGGACTTTTTTCGTACAAATTTGCAAAGTTTTCTAATCATACAATTATCCAATTTCCTTCTGAAAACTACAACTGTACCTGCCTCCACCAGACACCTAATCATTGCATATAAAGGTTTCTCTTCATGTTGCAGTTACATCCTTTGCCGATTTGTTAAGTTAATGCGCTCTAGCTCC
The DNA here is from genome assembly GCF_030684315.1 of Stegostoma tigrinum. Taxonomy (NCBI): domain Eukaryota; kingdom Metazoa; phylum Chordata; class Chondrichthyes; order Orectolobiformes; family Stegostomatidae; genus Stegostoma; species Stegostoma tigrinum. Next base: position 27,937,366 of record NC_081366.1, read on the forward strand.
TGATCTTTCTCCAGTTATACCTTACAAAATTGGAACATGAGGAGGCCATTTGACCCTTATGAGCCTGTTCCACCATTCAATAGAATCATGGCTGATTTGACTTCCTTAATCCACTTCCCAGTCCTTTCCCTGTAACCCTCGATTCCCCTGTTGATCAAGAATCTAACTGCCTCAGTCTTAAATACAGACAAAGATTCTGTTCCCTTAGTTCTCTGTCGCAAGGATCTCCAAAGACACTCAACCCTTTAAGAAAAGAAATTCCTCCTCATTTCAGTTTTAAATTGATGCCCCTTCATTCTGCAACTATGCTGTCTGGTCCTAGGCTCATGTGAAGGGGAAACATCCTCTGAGCATTTACCCTGTAAAACATTGAGAATCTTATTTTCAATGATATCACCTCTCATTCTTGTAGAGTGTCAACCTGTTTAGCCTTTTCTTAGAAGAAGTCCCTCCATACCAGAATTATCTTAATGAGCCTTCTCTGAACTTCTTCGAATGAAGTGATATCTTCCCTAAAATAAGGAGCCAAACTGCTCACCGTACTCCAGAATTTATCAGTTCCTTCCTGAGTAATTATGCTACATTTCTAATGATTTGAACAACCTTTTACATCTCCTTCCAACTTTCTCTTCCCAAAGAACTATCTCTACTTTGTCATTTTATTCATGTAAGTAACATTTCTCATTCCTGGAAGCATGCTAGTGAATCTTTTCTGTCTCCTCCCCCTCGAATGCCTTCATATCCTAATGAAATTTCAGTGGTCAGAGTTGGGTACAATCCTTCTGTTGAGACTGAACCAATGTTCTGTAAAGCTTCATAACTACTTGTTCTCTCTTTGCCTCCATATACTATAACCATTTTCTGAACCTGTTGAGATGTTTTCAAAGATTTATGGCTCAGACCCCTCTGCTTTTGCACGGCCTTGAGAATTGTATCCTTTATTTTGTATTGGCTTTCCGTTTTTTTCGAGTCAAAATGCATCATTTTGCAGTTAGAGTCTTAGAGCTGTTTAGCATAGAAATAGACCCTTTGGCCCAACTCATCCATGCTGACCAGATATCTTAAATTAATCTAGTCCCATTTGCCAGCATTTGGCCCATGTCCTGCTAAACCCATCCTATTCATGTACCCTTTCAAATATCTTTTAATTATTGCATTTGTACCAGTCTCCACCATTTCCTCTGGCAGCTTGTTCCATACACGGAGCACCGTCTGAGTGAAAAAGCTGCTCCTTTGTTCCCTTTTAAGTCTTGCCTGTTTCACATTTAATCTCTGCCCTCAATATTTGGACTTTTCCTCGCTGGGGCAAAGACTTCGGCTACTCACCCTACCCATGCCTTTCATGATTTTATACATCTCTATAAGGTCAGCTGTAAGCCTCCAACACTCCAAGGAATGTAGCCCCAACCTATTCAGCCTCACCGTACAGCCCAAACACACCAGAATTGTACGCCATATTCCAAAACTGGCCTAACCAATGTCCTGTGCAGGTGCAATGTTATCTTTAAAATATTGGCAAAGATCTGCAGCTTGGGTTGTGGGTGAGGTTGTTGACTTGCTGAGCTGGCTTGTTTGCATTCAGACATTTTGTCACCGTGCTCGGTGACATCATCAGTGGAGCATCCAATGAAGCAATGTCATTCTACAACACTTGGAATTTATATTGTCTAGTCCGTTATGGTGAGTGCTGTCATTTCTCGTCTTGATTTGTATGTGTTCATATATGGGGTCCAATTCTATGTTTGTTGATTGATTGAAGTATGGGGGGAGAACCATGCCTCTTGGAATTCCCATGCCTGTCTGTTTGTTTGGCTTGGACTGCTATGGTTACTTTTATCCCAGTTAAACTGACAGCCTTTGTTGTCTGAATGTACCGATATTAAGGCAACGATATGGCTGTCTCCTCTAGTAATGTGGCCACTGTTTCTTCGGCTAGTGGGATGTCAGTTTGATGTAAATAAAGCTGTGACATCAAAGGATACCATAATCACATCAAATGACATCCCACTAGCCAAAGAAACAGTGGCCACGTTACTAGAGGAAACATGAATGCAGACAAGCCACTCTATCAGCAAGGACTACATACTTAAATTACTAGACCTCTGCTTCACCACACATTTTGTCTTTAAGGGTCAAATATACAAACAGATTAACGGTACACCAGTGGGATCACCCATCTTGGGATTCATCGCAGAAACAGTCATGTAAAGAATGGACCACACCACCCTCCCCCACATTCAACCTAAACTGTGGATCTGGTATGTAGATGAGACACTTGTCATTACTAAATGCGGCAAATTTGAAGAGACCCACCACCTCATCAACAGCGTATTCATAGGAGTTAAAATCACGAGGGAAGAAGATAACAAAAACTGATTTCAGTTTCTGGATGTTAGGGTAGAACGATTGACAGATGGGAAGTTTCAAACCTCAGCATACAGAAAATCAACCCCTTTGATACAGATCAAATCCTCAACTTCCACAGCAACCATCCCAACATCCACAAACAAAACTACATTAGGACACTATTTAAATGGGCTAGGGCACATTGCAACACTCCAGAATTACGCCAGGAAGAAGAAGAGCACCTTGTACAAGATCCTTGTCCTAAACGGATATCCCTCAATTTCATCCACAGATGCCTACAATACAGACAACAGGAGGACGCAGTACAACCGAACACACTTACCACACTTCCCTGCATCAGGAACATATTGGAACTGAGAACAAGACTCCTAAGACCACTAGGGATCGTGGTGGCTCACAAGCCCACAGCCACTCTGCAACAAGCACAAGGATTAAAGACCCCATTCCCACAACATGCAAAATGAACGTGGTGTACAAAATTCCATGCAACAACTGCCATAAACATTGTATCAGACAGACAGGAAGGAAACTAGCCATCAGAATACACTAACATCAGCTAGCAGCAAAACGGCACAATGAACTCTCCTCAATATCTGTACATGCAGACAATAAAGGCCCATCAGTTTAACTGGGTCAAAGTAACCATAGTGGCCCAATCCAACCATTGACACACAGGAATTCCTAGAAACATGGTTCTCCATCTATTCTTCAGTCAACAAACATATAAAATTGGAACCCATATATAAACCCATACTGATCAAAACTGGAAATGGTATTACTTAGCATAATGGACTGGACAGTATAAATTCCGAGCGGAGTAGAATAACATTGCTTCATCAGAGGGCCACTGACGATGTCACCTAGCAAGGTGACGAAACATATGAATAAAAACAAGCCAGCTCGGCAAGCAAATCAACAACCTTAACGTTACCTCCTAACTCCTATACTCTATGCACTGACCAATAAAGGCAAGTATATCAAATGCCTTCTGCACCATCCTATCCAGTCTTCCCATCATTTCATCTGGCATATGTCCCCATTCTTTCCACCTATCCTTGTCTCTCCATGTCTTTCACTGCCCTCTTAGTTCAAAACACTTCCAACTATTGTCACTACAGATTTTGAAATTGTGCCCTGGACACCTCAGTCTGTTATTTGCTTAGATCAACAAATCAGTGAGCTCCATAAAATGTGAGGAATTCCACCCGTCACTACACAGAAGACGACTGTTGCTTGCCATTCAGCCAACTTTCTATCCATGCTGCCATGTTTTTTGAAATCATAGGTTTCAGGGTTGATGACAAGTGGATGCAGAAACAGATGCTGACCTTGCAGTGACGTCCAAAACCCATAGAAAGGCTTTTTTAAAAAAAAAAAATAGTTGTTTGGATGTCATTTTCAAAGAAGACCATTTTTTAGTGGTAGAGAATTCCACAGATTCAGTACTCTTTGGTAAAGAAATTTTCTCTCCTCTCAATCGAAAATGGTCTCCCCCCGTATCCTGATGCTGTATCTTCTGTTTCTGGAGTGTACTGTTATAAAGCAGCGGTTGACCCCTGCCGAGAACTAAGGAAATAAAAACATCCAAAGAGGAGCACCTTGCTCTTTAAGCTGTAATAGGAGTGTTAAAAGTGGTGTAACCTGTCTTTCAGAACTTCTAATGGTTAAATAAAATAAACCCCTGACATGTAACAATCAGCATGTAACAATTTATTTAACTCTAACCATGAGCAAATTAACTAAACTATCAACAAATCGAATAACCCTTCCTTAACTACTAACTATTCCTGAATAAAGAAAAATTTTAACAGCTAGCTGTTCCGATAAATACAAGTCCCACTTATAATTTTAAAAAATCATATTTAGTCTCTCAAAATTGCAGCCAGGTTTACATGTCTTCCGGAATGCTCTGTGCCTTCTCCATTGATTCTTCCGTCATGAGTATTCACTAGTTGTGCTGTGGGTACCTTTTGTTCTTTAAGATTTTGAGAAAGCATCATCTCAAGAAGTCTGTGAGAGCCAGCAGTTCTGTTCTGAGAGCTGATGGCTGTTAACTCTAGCAGATGGCAATTAGCTCTTCTGTCTTTGCCCACCTACCTTTTTATGCCCTCGATGACATTAGTTCCTGACTATAGGATTGGCTCTACATTGTCAAAACCATCAGATTTGAATTTGATTGTTTTTTGATATCTAAGTGCTGGGTACAAGTTGATAGGCTAAATTCAAATCATGTTTTGATTTAAAAACTGCCCCTTGCCTGGCTAACTGTACAGCATTTTGATACAAGTGTTTCAGTTTTGGTGCTCTGTGTACTTGTAAACTTTCAAGCTGCACTTCACAAATTTTTGAAAAATCTAAGCATTAAAAAAAAACCCGTCTCTTAAAGGAATTCTCAATCCTGCCCAGTCTTATGTCATCCGCAAACTTCGAAATATCGCATTTGGTCCCTTCATCCAGGTCTTGTGAATAGCTGGGACACAGCACTGAACCTCACTGTACCCTACTGGTCACTGCCTGACTCTCATAAAAATTCATTTATTCTCATTCTCTGTTTCCAATCTATCAACCAATTCTGAATCCATGCAAATATATCACTTCCTAATCAAATTTGCTTTAAGTTTGCCAGCTAACCTCTTCTAAAGGATCTTATCAAAAGCCTTCCCTTTAAATTCTGGGTAACTTCCATTGCTTTAAATTATGGGTATAGCAGTTTTAATTTTAAGGAATTAATAACTCCAAACGTACCATCAAACTCAGAAGTTGCTGGAAAAGGTCAGCACGTCTGGAAGCATCTGTGAAGGAAAAAAACAGAGTTAACATTTCGGCTCTGGTGAACTGAGGAAGGGTCACCGGACCCGAAACATTAACTCTGACTTTTCTCTTCACAGATGTTGCCAAACATGCTGAGCTTTTCCAGCGACTCTTATTGTTTCTGATTTACAGCACCTACAGTTCTTTTGGTTTTTATATATCATCAAACTCAAACGTTTAACTAGGAATTTAAATTTGCAGTAAACAGTATGAATACACATTTACAAATCTCACTGTTTTATCACAATTACGACTTTCGTTCCCTCTGTTTGTCTTGTTAACAAGCTTGTGGTGTCACACTTTGAGACCATAACAGCCTTTTTTGAAGACCATCTGTGCCATATCAACTGTGTAACCCTCATCAGCCCTGTATGCTAAACAGGATTTACCTTCATCATACTAAAGCTGTCATTGCATAATTAATCCACCCTTGTCCAATTGTCTGGTAATTTTGTCTTGGATTATTATTTCCAAAAGCTTTTCTGCTACTGAAGTTAATGTGGCCCGTCGTTGCTGGCTTTATCCCTGTACTAGTTTCTTTCTGATAAGGATCTAAAATATGCAATACTCTGCCCTCTGGTGCCATCCCCATACCTGCATAGTATTGAAAGATTGTTGGTGGTTCTTCCATCATTTCACCCCTTGGTTTCGTCTGTATTTTTGCATGCATCTTAAGTACAGCCAGCCTTTCTGATACTATCTATTGTTGATTTTTAATCTATCCAGCATCTCTTTAGTTCTTTCCACGAGAACTATGGAAACATCATCTGCCTTTGCACAGACAAATGCAAGAAAACACATTTCATGCCCTCTGCCTCCCTGTGTAAATCCCCTTCTTAATCATTAATTGGCCCCACTTCTGCTTTTACTTTTTTTTTAAACCATTTATATGCTCAATTGATACTTAACTTTCTCAGCTGGGAGAGTTAGACCTAACTTTTGCTTCTACTATTGCAAAATAATCTTAATTTTTTTTTTTGAAAATCTGACTCTTTTAGACTGTGAATTTATAAGTCATCATGTTGCTATACTTGAAATCCAGAGGCTGCCTAGATTAATAATCCAGAGATAATGGTTTTATTGGAATTGGAAGTAATTCAGACCTTAAAAATGTGTGATCATGTTCACCAGTCTGGAGCTTTGTCAAAGGAGTGTTTTCTTTTTAGATACAGCTAACTCTTGTGGAGTCAAAACTTAGCGACATGTTATTCTGGTGGGAAAATAAATACTGAAATTCCTTATAAATTGCAGATTAATTGATGCTGTAAAGGTACAGATGCCCTGAGTAGAGTTGAACTATTTTAAAATTTTGGTACTCATAAAAATTTGAATGAAATAGAAATGAAAATCGCATTTTAAAATATAAGTGTATAAAATAACAATAATGATTGTATTAGAACAACTGATGCCTGCCTACAGAAGGTGTTCAACAAGGTATTTCACAAAAGGTTAAGTCATAATATGAGTGCTCATGGTGGTGGAGGTATATATTGGCATAGATAGGAAATAGTAAATGGAGATAAGGGGCTCTTTTTCAGGTTGGCAACCTGTAACTGGTGGGGTTCCACAGGGATCAGTGCTGGGATTACAGCTGTTTGCAATAGATTGATGACTTGAAGGATGGAAGTAAATGTACTACAGCCACAGATGAGACAAAAATATGTGGAAAGGCAGACTGAGAGGGCTACAAACGGTTTACAGAGAGGTATTGATAGATTAATTGAGTTGGCAAATGGAGTATAGTATAGGAACACATTAGCGAATTTTGAGAAGATTTGTAGCTCAGGTTGAGGTTCCAGATGTAAGTTTGCTAGCTGAACTGGAAGGTTCTTTTTCAGACGTTTCGTCATCGCCATTCTAGGCAACATCATCAGTGAGCCTCTGGTGAAGCGCTGGTGTTATGTCCCGCTTTCTATTTATGGTATCATAGGAACATGTGATGGTGTTCATTTTGGAAGGGGATGGGCTCATGTAAGGTAGCTTGATCTTAGTAAGATAATAGGTCGGCACAACATCGTGGGCCAAAGGGCCTGTACTGTACAGTTCTATGTTCTTTTATGAAAACAAATGCACAGAATGTTTTAAAATGTAGAAAACCTGCAGAAAGCTGCAGCACAAAGGTACTTGTACGTGGAATGCAAAGTTAGTACATAGTAAGTAATTGGGAAAGCTAATGGAATGTTCACTCTTAGTTCAAAGAGTTGGAGTTTAAGAGTAAGGAAGTTTTACTGCAACTGCACAAAGTGCTTGTAGAGACCACACCTTGAGTTCTGTGAGCAGTTTTAGCCTCCTAATTTAAGGAAAGATATGATTTAATTGGTGGAAGTTCAGATATGGCCCACTCTGATGTTTCCAGGTATGGAGGGATTGTCATATGAGCAAAAGCTAAACAGACTAGGGCTGTACTGTCTGGAGTTTATAAGAATGCGAAGTGATCTCTTAGAAGCATATAGGATTTTTTGGGACTTGACAGGATAAATGCTGAGATGGTATTTCCCCTCAAGGAGGAGTCTAAGACCAGAGGGCATAATCTCAGAATAAAAGGGTGCCAATTTAAAACTGAAATGAAGAGGATTTCTTTTTTGAGGGTTGTGATTCTTTGGAACTACTTGCTCCTGCCCCAGTCAGGGCAGAGTCCTTGTGTGTATTTAAGGCTGAGATAGATAAATTCTGGATCACTAGGGGAATCAAGGATTCCAGGGAAGATAGGCACATGGAATGTCAGATTAGCTGTGATCCTACTGAATGGCAAAGCAGGCTCAAGGGGCCAAATGGCCTGTTTCTGTTCCTGATGCTTGTGGGTCTTGCTGTATATGAATGGGTGAATGAAAGGTTAAATTGCTACAGGAGTTAGCAACGTAAGACATGTAACATCCAAGGTGCAAATTGATGCTTCATTGCTTCATGTGGAAGGAAGTGGGCTCATAGTCATAGAGTTTGTACAGCATCAAAACAGACTTTTTCATCCAACTTGTCCAACTCAAACATGCCAACCAGATGTCCTAAATCAATCCAGTCTAATTTGTCAGCATTTGGCCCATATACCTCTAAACCTTTCCTGATCAAGCCCTTCAAACCTGGCAACACACTTGTAAATCTTATCTGAACCCTTTTAAGTTTCACAATATCCTTTCTATAGCAAGGAGACCAGAATTGCATGCAGCACTCCGAAAGTGGCTGAACCAACGTGACCTCCCAACTCCTATACTCGGTGCATTGACCAATAAAAGCAAGTATACTAAACACCACCTTGACTATCCTGAGATTCCCCTTTGCTCCGCTTTTTTTTTTATAGGCATATACTTCTTATCTAGATGGATGAAAGGTTGGAGTCGCTTGTCCGTTTTCCTTGGTAAATACAATGTTGAGAGATTTGATACCAGTTTGCAAAACAATGAGTCTGGAGAGAGTACATTGGAAGAAACTTGATTGAGGAATGGAGGGCATAGATTTTAAGGTAATTGGCAAAAGAAGCACTGGAAGCATGAGGAAAAACATGATGGGATGCAGAGCAGAGCCAGTTGAGCCTGTCAAAGGATTATTTAAACATTCCTTGAAAACAAAACAAAAAAGGCCATGCAGATAAGACAAGAGAGTGGCAGTTGCTGATTTGATCATTCAGAGGAGTAGCACAGAAATTATGGTTTGGTTGACCACCTTGTGATGTAACCATTCTATGATACTTGAAGAAATGGTCAGCATGCAACTGAACTGCTAGTCTCTGTTTTGTGCAATCTGCATTTTGAGCAGCTGATGCGCATATATTTGATGTGGTTCTTGATTCTTCATTAACAGGAAACAGAAATAAAAATTAATGATACTGAAATGCAGTGGGATTGCTGAAGGTGTAGCAACAACTTTTGACCGAGAAGTAGTGTAGTAGAACAATATGGTGGAATCTGTAATAGTTTCTAAGATTGTTTGCAATGTATTTTTAAGAGTTTGCACCAGTTGTAAAGTAACTAATTGCTGTTTTCTTATTGAGAAATATTGGTCATTTTGACTCTGTGACACTTGATCTGAAAGCAGCACCAGCAGGAAGAACAAAAACAAAGTTGCTGGAAAAGCTCTGCAGGTCTGGCAGCATCTGTGAAGGAGAAAACAGAGTTAAGGTTTCAGGCCTGGTGACCCTTCCTCAGAACTCAGCAGAAAGAATGTCATTAAACAAGTTATGTGGTGTAAGGTCCAAAGGAAACTTATAGAAAAGAGGAACAAGTAGAGGAGCTGGATGGTGAATGCGATCAGGGCTTAGGCATAGGCACAAGGAGAAAGCAGAGACCTAAAAAGGGGAAAAATGCATTCTTACAACAGGAATAATTCTTTGGTAGAGGCTAGGTGTTCAGTCTGGCAGAAACAAATACAGGAGGGCTTTGAGATGTGATGTGAGATGGCTAAACAAAATTTTACAACCTAGAAATTGTTTGGCAACTCTGAAGATCTATATTTACTCAGAAGTGGCCAACCATGAGTAAGGCTGCAATTGTTCATGGAAATGGTGGTCTGGGAAGCGGCACCATCACAACTGCGTGACCTTTGGGTGAGAAGTTTCATTGAAGTGCGTTTGCTAATGGTGATCACTATATGCTATAAACAGAAGGTATAACGAATAGGATTCTTGACTTGCCCTGCATGAATGAAAAACAGTACATTGTGAAAGTGTGTAGCTGCATGGGTGAGCAGTTGTGCAGGGTATGATATGAATGCTTGTGGTTGTGTAAGACACATCTGTGTTGTATTGACCATTTAAAATGCGATTTACCTTTCATTTGAAATATTTTTTTGACTGTTCATTCATGGTTAATTTGCATTAATTCTGATCATGTTAAAGGAAAAGCTACAAAAAGTAGACTTGGTGATTATTTTTCTGGGTAGTCATTTAGGGAGTTTGGCTAGGTTTGGTTTTGAGTTTCCCACTGAGATTGTAACAGTGTAAATGTCACAAGTATAGTTAATTTTGCATTTTGACTCCTCATCACTTTTTTGGTTACTTTTACCCAAGTTGTACTTTTGTTGCCATATTGGCTCTGGTGAATACCTCGCTGGAAAATAATTTAAATAGGATAGGGATGCATGTTTTGTGGTCCCCAACAAGGCTACACCTCTGTAAATAGTTTTGTTGATTTTTAAAAGAAATAGATTGCTGAGATCAATTGTTGTTGGTTGCCGTGATCGCCACTTGTTACAATACATGAAGTAGAGGAATAGCTACCCAGCTAAAATGTTAAATTTTTTTTCAGTTTTGTTGTTTCTTGACTGAGACATTAAGTTTTTGCCCATGTAAAACAGAAGTCTCCATTTTTGTTGAGTTTCCTGATGTTTTAAGTTACTGAGCAGCAGTGACAGTGGGACCTGATTTAAGTATCCCCAACTTCACCTGACCATAATTCCAAGAAAATACTACTTGCTTCCTTGAAATGTAGATTATTAAATGCCTTTTTCTTAATCTTTGAAGTGATGTTTAGTTTATGCTTTAAAAAATTATGAAGCATGGAGTTTTGTGGAATGTGAATAAAATTCTCATTAATGATTTACGTGTTGTCATCAAATACTTCGTCCTATCACCATAGGAAACATTATTATATGTTTAGTTAGATACATATGACAATGAACAGTAAAATGAATGTCAAAGTTTTTAATGCTTCCATTAGTGAAGTGACATGTTGGACTTCTGAAAATAAAAATCTGCAATTACACTTGGAAGCTGAACCATTGCAGTTGCCTGCAATGAAAGGGAAGGCAAGTAAGCTTATTGAGAGAATTGCATCCAACTCATTTTTACGCATTTCAGTGTAGTTAATTACGGAATGATGTCATCAATAACATGGGAGCAGATCTTTCATTTTCCTTTCATACAAGGATGATGTTTGGTCTGGAGAGCCTTATTGAATGTAAGGAGAAGGTAAAATAAATACTTTAGGCAATGTAACAAAATGTCTTCCCAGCTGCTTTGGGATTTTGGTTTTTCAGAGGAAAACAATCTGGCAGATTTCCAATTACAAAATAAAATGCTTACAGAATAAATACTCATTGAATACATGTTAAGTCGAGGTTATGCTTCTGCAGCTATGAAGACTGGATTAATGTATAACAAGGTAGCCTAAGAGAGGAACATATTTGACAAAATATGTCAGAGGAAAAAAGAACATGTCTGGTATATTGCTCACAAGCAAAACAAGAAGTGATTTTTTGCACTGATAAACCGTTATTTACAGTTTCCTGGAAGGAAGGAAGTTGTGGCCTGTAGCTTATTGAAATGTAATTTTTCTCAGTTAGCATGCAGTCGTGCCTGTGTGTGGTTTATATTCCATCAAGTTGTCCCCACCTCACGTAAATGTTTTTTATGCATTTCTCATGAGTCTCTTAAGGCTACATAGACTTTCTGTGATATGGAAGAACTGGATGTTCAATCAGGATCCTGAACATGTATTTCAGGTTGAAAATGTCAGTGAGAATGAAGAGAAAAATCTACAGAGGGAAGTCACCAACCGACAGTCTCGTCGGCGCTTCAGGAAGATCAACTCGAAAGGAGAGCGGCAAACAATCACAGACAATGTGGATTCCTACCACACTGACCGACCTCATCAGACCAGCACTTATCACATGGTAAAGTCATTTGCTACTGAAAAGTATGTTTATTAACTGTGGAATAAGTTTTTAAAAGTTAAGATTATTATCATTTTACAACTTTTAACTGAATTTTGCAGCTGAGTTGAAATAAATTGGGGAAATTATCTTCCGTTTTAAATGAAGTATGTTTACATTGGAGCTGCAGCTAAATTTCCAGTGGTAACTCCTGCCAAACACTGTAATAACATTTGAGAAATGGTAGCTGGTGCTGTTTGGATGCATATCTTGACTGACATTTAGTCAATTAAGATGATTCTTCAGCAGCATGACTAATTTTTGATCAATTGAAATATTTTGTTATTCTATGTATTTGTTTCAAATGCAGATCACCTGATAGTTTGTGGGTTTTTCACCTTTAAGCAACATTGCCTTAGATTTATACAAGTATTTTCATTGTCTCGGAGTTATTCTAATTTCTATCTAAGTTACAAGGACAAATTGAGTACCTTAAAACTTGGTAAAATGGATAATAGGTTCCTTGTGGAAAACTAGCTGTGTTGTTTGGTGAAGGGAGGAGGCAAGGAGTGAGCTGATGCACAGCACCACAGACTGGGAGGCACACTGAATTGCTCTGGTCTGCTGAGTTCTTAGATTTTACTAACAGGATATGTCACGGCTTCATTCTGTTCCTCCATGAGGAGTGATTCCTGGGCGGCATTGATAGATCTTGAAAGCACTAACTTAAATGGCAGAGGTGTGGAATTTATAAATCAAGTATTGAAAGCAAATCATTCAAGGATAATAAACCTAAGAGATTTTTAAACACCTTTCTTGAACAACATGTTTCAAAGATACTATATCAATGCAAAAGTGTTCACAGCTGATATTTCCTCTTGAAATGCAGTTGCTCATTTATGTAATTAAACATAACAACCAATGTGCACTCAGCATTCCCACAACCAACAATTAAGTGAATAGTTGAGGTATAAATAATGGTCAGGACACTTGGAACACTCCTTAGCTCCGTTTGTAAAATGTAGTGGAGTTTTAAAAATGTATTCATTGGATGTTGGTGTCACTGGCAATTTTGGTATCTACTTCTCATCCACGGTGCCCATTTCCATGTGAGTTGGCAGTGGGGACTTAATTTAACATCGCACCTGAGAAAACAACACTGCGGTACTGCACTGATGTACTGTTTTGAAGCCATGGCCCAGTTTTCAGAGTCAAATCCTAGAATAGGGCTTGAAACCATGAATTTCTGAGTAGAGAGTACTGTAATTGAGCTAAAGATACCACTTTAGAAGAAGGTGGAGAATATTTACTTCGTATCTTAATTGTATTACATTGAAATAATGGGTATTCAGTTTAGACAGGAGAAACTTGTATTTCTGTATTATTTCTCTTGACTGTACGGTGACTTTACAGTGAATGAAGTACTTTGGAATGTGATCCAACAATCACTTGCATGTAGACAATTGGCAGTAAGTAATTCAGTACGTTAGTTGATTTGACAATAGACAATAGGTGCAGGAGTAGGCCATTCGGCCCTTCGAGCCAGCACCACCATTCATTATGATCATGGCTGATCATCCACAGTCAGTATCCTGTTCCTGCCTTATCCCCATAACCCTGGATTCCACTATCTTTTAAGAGCTCTATCCATCACTTTCTTGAAAGTATCCAGAGACTCGGCCTCCACTGCCTTCTCGGGCTGAGCATTCCATATAACCACCACTCTTTGGGTGAAGAGGTTTTTCCTCAACTCTGTTCTAACTGGCCTACCCCTTATTTTTAACCTGTGCCCTCTGGTTCTGGTGTTTGTCCTGGACATTTTATCCTTTAACCACTGAGAGAACTGTATTGGTCAATTTTAAACATAGCTGTACTATAATGTACGTCACCTGAGTACACAGATTGGATTTTGATTTCATATTTTATCTGGTAAATGACAACTCTGCACTGTGTAGTACCCCAGAATAGTACATTGACGTGACAGGCTGTTCGTTGTTCGCTTCTGTGTTATGACACTTAACCTATGACGTCTTTGTTCAAGATGCAAGCAGCATAATTGAACCAAGGTGATACACAAACATAAATTTAATAATAAACTGTTATAGATTTTGATTATGGAGATGGTGTCAGCACCAAATGAGGTATGCCTTGCTGAATAATTGAACTTAATATTGCTGTTTTCAGCTTGCTTGTCATAATGAACAATAAATGCCCAGTTATCAAAGAGAAAAGATTGGGGCTCAAGTTGAGTAGATTTTAACAAGTGATTTTTCAACAAGTCCTGGATTGAATACTCTGGAAGAAATCAACCACTGAATTAACAAGATGCACATAAAAACAAACAGAAATTCAAGAAAAAGTAGTGCTGCTATGGAATGTTTTTCTTGGGAAACCACTCATCCGACAAATTTTTTTTTAGGAAATTTCAAAATTCTAAGAGAAACATTTTAAATAGAATAAGCAGCTACTTACACAAACAAAAACACTCATGCCACAGCAGTTCTTTTGGTGGGATAAATCAAGCATGTGTTGGAAAAGAGTAACCTCAGTGGATAACATACATTGCAGTTCATGGAGAGCTAAAAATAAAAACAGGTCATACTGAAATTCAGCACTCTTTTATAGCAATTCATCTCTAGGTTTATTTCTTTCTTTCTGGTTCTCCAAACATACACTCAAAATGCACCTTGAAGTGTGACATTGTGCCATCCAGATTTAGTTGTGTGCCAGATTTGAACTGCTGACAGCTCTGCATTGATGCTTTCTGCCTTTGCAAACAGAATGAATCAGTGCATTTGGTCTCTGATATTCCAGAAGAGGTCTCACCAATATGTAACGGTTGTACAGGATAACATCCCAATTCCTTTACTCACAGGACAGAGCAGTGAAGGCAACACCTTTTCAACCACCCTGTCTATATGTGATGTAAACTTGCAAGAATGATGTACTTGCACCCCTAGATCCTGTGTTCTATAACACTATCGAAGGTCTTACCATTAACTGCATAAGCCTACCCTTGTTTGTTGTACCAAAATGACATGCCTCACATTTGTCCTGAATTGAACTCCATCTGCCCTTTTTTTTTATTGGCCCATTGGCCCATTGACCCATTTGATCAAGATCTCTTTGTAATCTTAGAAGCTTTCACTGTCTGCTATGCCACCAAGTTTAGTGTCATCCCCAAACTTAATAATCATGTCTTCTATCTGGTTGCCTAGTTATAGGAAGGATGGACATTATCAAGCTGGAGAGGGTTCAAAAGAGATTCACTAGGATGTTACCAGACATGAAAGGTTTGAGTTATGAAGAAAGGCTGGATAGACTGGGACTTTTTTCACTGGAGCATAGGAGTTGACAAATGACCTGATAGAAGTTTATAAAATAATGAGAGGTATAGACCGAGTTGATGGTTGTTGACTTCTCCCTAAGCTGGGGAATTTCAAGACTGGGGGGCATAATTTTAAGGTGAGAAGAGAAAGATTGAAAAAAGATGTAAAAGGCAATTGTTTTTAGAGAATGGCTTGTGTGTGAATGAACTTCCTGAGAAAGTGGTGGTTGCAAGTATAATTATAATGTTTAAAAGATATTTGGATGGATACATGAATCCGAAAAGTTTGGAGGAATATGGACCAGGAGCAGGCAGGTGGGACTGGTTTAGTTTGGGATTATGTGTGGCGTGGACTGGTTGGACCAAAGCGTCTGTTTCTGCACTGTCTGACTCTGACGACTCTAGTTTACTTTTGATCCTGCACTACTTATTGTGAGCACCACAGGAAATTGAAGTATATTTTTCAGAGGAAAAGAGGAATGATCAAACACTTCCAACTTAGATCTCTTAATGAGAGTATTAGCTGGCCATGTTGTCAAGGTGATCCTGGAGACATTTGCATCCAACTTCAAAGTTAAATCAATTCAGTGTTAGCTAACTGACAGCTTCTCGTTTAATGCAATGTTAACTGAATCCAGGCCAAACTGTGAAATCTGAAACAAAACACAGGCCTTCAGTAGGTTAATACATTTTGCATCCTATGAATAAATGTATGATCTCTGCTTGCTCATAAATGACCAACAGTGTGTTCCAGCTGTTGATCTTCATGCCTTTTTGAAAAGTCAACTGTACCTTGTATGTCCAGGCTGTTAAGTGGTGCAGTGGTAATGTGCCGAGACCTCAGCAAGAAGGTCTGCCCTGGACGTGTGCAATAACATCTCCAAACAGGCTGATTAAAAATGATTTTTACGAAGGCCATGTGAAGTTGTGCTCCTGTCCTTCCAGCTGGGCCAGAAAGTCCCTCCAAGCCCAGGTGTGTGGCATGACATGTCTGAACAGGTTGATTAAAGAATAATTTTCTGTGTTCTTGCCCTTAATCAAATGATATCTTGTTTTCTGTAACAACACAATTAATGAACAGTTAACATGATACACTGATTTTTGCTTTTAGTCCTGATATTGGGCAAATTTTAAGCTATACAAAAAGCAGTTTTTTCTATTTTCTACTACTCAACATGTGATTAAACTAATTCAGACCGATGTATTTATTTGAGTTATCAAACAGCAATACAGCTAGTAATTCCACAGTTACTGCCCTACCATTTCTTTTTCATCACTGCATTGAAGCCAAACAACCTCAAAACTAGCCTCCCTCATTTCTTTTTGCTACTTTTCTACCCATGATTTTATTTTGAGTTTGAAATGCATTTAGTCGAGAACAGATTGTGTGTGATATAAAGTATCACTTTTTTTGAAAATACATCCATGTGTTTTGACTATAAACATTATATTGACCATTTTCCCCCCCCTTTGATGTCAATAATTTTGGATAATCTTTCTCTTTGCACTGCATTTTCGATCCTCAGCATCCATTATTCCCATTGTACAAGCATCTCTATTCGTAACTTTGGTATTTGTTCTGTTAGCTGCCGGTGAGGCAAATCTAAATCATGCCTGTATACTTAAACAAAACAAAAATGATAAAAGGAATTTGATTTGCCATTATGGCATTAAACATTTTCTTTCTTGTGTAACTGTAATTTTAATTTATATTTTGTGTGTGAGATGGTTTTATTGTCGTTTTAAGAATTGATTTTCTCCGCTTGGTATCAAAGAGTCTAGAGGTTTCTTCATTTGCATGTGTTCTTAAAACTTACAGTGAAGAAATGGTTAACAATTCAGTGCGTTAACAAAACTGTGATTAAAATAAATCATGTTGCTGCCTGTGACAGGGATACAGGGACACACCAAAACAGAAAAATCTAGATGTTGATTAGTTAAGTGTATCAAAGCTGCACCCACTGTAAATGTTTGTTTGACTTGGTTTTTAAGTTGGGGAGAAATGCAAGAAAATCTATGAAGTTTTGCAGATGACATTCTGATTCAGTTTCTGTTGTATCTGTGAAAACATGACAAAAGGGTGACTGCATTTATTTGGTGAATTTAAAATAGTAACTCAGTTATAGACAAAATCCATCACTGTGGGTTTTCATACAGGGCCCTGGAGCAAAACTACTAAATTTTTTGCTTCTAATGATATGCTATAGGATGTGGTATATCACCTCATCCTTGTCATATGCCAGTCCTTTTGAGGTCAGTTTGATAATGAATACAAGTATTACAATTGTGAATTAATCATTGATAAGTGCCACTGTTTAGTACAAATAATACTTGACGTCTGGTTCAATCAAAAACAGGATTAACTAATCACGGATTTGTTAAAATAATAGTTTTATCCTCTAGGACTTGTTTGATATTAGACATTAGTGCCAACTGAAGTGGCAAATCTTGAGCAGGTGAATTGATGTTAATTTTGTTTCCTTCCACTGAAAAATTTAGGCAAATGTGAACTTGATGGCTTAGAGATAACAACGTCAGACTTGAATAGTAGTGCTAAGGGTAAGATTGGCAGAAAGTATTTTTGTACAGATGAAAGGTGTTTAAAGCTGTAGAAACCGTTCACTATGGGCTGGAATGAGATCCCAAAGCTTCATTGTTCTCTCCTTATGTTTCCACGATTGGATATCATGTCAAGATGATAAATCACACCACCGTTAACATGGTCTTAATGTCATGAATTGCCAAATGGCTAATTTGCATGACCTGCATAAATCCAAAAATTCTTGATTGCATCACCAATCTCAAATGCAAAGGCTCACTGCAAGTTTTAAACATAGAAAGATTTGAATAGAAGTAAGGCATTCAGCCCCTCAAACCTGCTCCATCACTCTAGGTCACACCTAATCACCCACCTTGATGCTTTCTTCCCCTCGGTATCCCCGTTTCCCTTGATATTGTAGCATTTAGAAATCTATCTGTATTGAATATACGTAATCACTGAGCTTCTGCAGCATTTTGGGGCAAAGAATCCGGAACAGTTGCCACCCTCTGAGTCAAGAAGCTCCTCCTCATCTCAGTCCTAAATCATTTGCCTCATAATCTTGAGATACCGACTCTTAATTCTAGAACCCCTCTGTCCCCAGTCGGGAAAACATTGTTATTACGTCCACCCTTCCAGCTCTGAAAGAATGTTGCAACTTTCATTTGGGTCACCTATCATTCTTTTTGAGCTCTATCAAAGACCGGCCCAGTCTCTTTAAACTCTCAAATCAGATTGTTGGATCTTGACTGCACTTGGAGAAGGCAAGAACTGCAGATGCTGGAGTTACAATCAGTACAATGTGGAACTGGAGGAACACTGTAGGCCAGGCAGCATCAGCGGAGTCGGAATATCGACATTTCGGGTTTACACCCTTCATCAGGTGAAACCTGAAAAGTTGACATTTCCACTCCTCTGCTGCCAAACCTACTGTGTTCCTCCAGCTCCACATTGTATTGACTCCCCACTGCATTTCCTTAGCAGGAAGTATATAATTCCTTAGACAAGGAGACCAAAACTCTTTTTAAAAAAAAGCATAGTATTCCAAGTGAAGTCTCGTTAATATCCTGTGCAGTTACAGCAATATTTCTTTAATCCTGCACTTAAATTCTCATGGTTTAAAGACCAGCATATTATTTTTCGACTTGATTGCTAACTGCACCTGCATGTTAAATTTCCATGATATGTGTCGAAGGGCACTCTGGTCCTTTGTTGGATATCAGTGCTTCCCAGTCTTGAACTGTTTAAGAAACACGTTTTAGCTCCATTCCTCCTACCAAAGTTGTTGACCTCCCACTTATCCACATTTTATTTTTTTTGCCACTTTCTTGCCCATTCAATTAGCCAGTCCGAATCCCCCTTGAAGTCTCTTTGTCTTCTCCTCATAGCACGCGTTTCCACCTACCTTTGAGGTAGCAAGAACTGCAAATGCTGGAGTCAGTACAGTGTGGAGCTGGAGGAACACATCAGGCCAGGCACACTGTGTTATCTCCACCTAGCTTTGTGTCATTTTATAAGCTTGGAAATATCTGTTTGGGCTGCATTTCCATATACCGTGAACTGCTAGGGCTAAGCATTGATCCTAATGGTATCCTACTGGCCATAGCGTGCCAACTTTAAAACAACTCATTTATTTAAACTTTGTTTTCATTACTGTTATAATTCTCAAAACCAAGGAATTTTATGGTGCCCATGCATTGTAATTTTGCATACTAACTTTCATTGGTTCCTTAACAGAAGCCTTCTGAAAATCCAAAAAGTAAACATCTTCTGATTCTTCCTTTATATACTCTGCCATTAACATGCTCAAAGATTTCATACTGTTTGTCAATCATGATTTTTTTTCCCCATCTCAAATGCAAAATGTCTATTCCCAATCAGACAGTTAATTTCTAAATATCCATTATAAAGAATGTGACAACTGGATTCCATTTATTTTCCCTTCAGCGTACATTTGGCTAACAGGACTGTGAATCCTCATTCAGCCCTCCACTTCATTAAATAAAAATGTTACATTTTCATTTTCAACCTTCCAGTTTGCAATCCCCATTGCAGAATCTATAGAATATCGAAAGATGATCGCTAACGCCTCTACTATTTTTATGAGCACCTGTTTCATTCTAAGGTGTAGATGTGTTTAGTTGAAGATAACGTAATAGCTCAAGTTGTTCAACAATGTCTGGAGAATCACATATATCAGAACATTCTACTTCAGCACCAATTCCTGGAACTTTTCTGAACCAGTAATGTCGAACACTGGTAGTGCATTATTATTTTTCCATCTATTCTGGACCGGTAGCTATGCTATAGTGGCCTGTGCTGATAAATAACAGTTGTACCATAAGTAACAGTAAAAGGCTAAATCATCTCAAAATGCACTTTAATTACTATTGACAAAATCATTAATTACTTCAATGAAGGAAATGAATGTACTTCAGCCAAATTAGCAAGTGACACAAAAATAGGTAGAAAGCCAAGTTTTGAGCCTGCAGTGATAATAGGAACCACAGATGCTGGAGAATCTTCAAGGGTCTAGGCCCAAAATGTCAGTTTTCTTGCTCCTAAAATGCTCTTCGGTCTGCTGTGTTCATCCATCTCTACACCTTGTTATATCTGGTGAGTCTGCAGAAGGACTTAGATTGTCAGTGTGAATGGTCAAAAACTTGACAGATGGAACATAAGCAGAGAAACGTGAGGTTTTGCGCTTTGGCCGGATGAATGGAGGATTTGAATTCTATTTAAATGGAGAAAGACTGCAGAAAGCAGTTGAACCAAGGGACTTGGGTGTTCATATCCAAGAATCTGAAGCTCACATCCAGGTTCAATAGTTAATAGGGAAGGCATATGGAATATTGACCTTTTATTTCAAAGGGAGTAGTGTATAAAAGTAGGGAAGCTCTACTAAATTTGTAGAGAATACTAGTCAGACTAAGCTGGAATGCTGTGAACAGTTTTAGAACTTTTATCTATGGGAAGATTCACTGGCATTGGACGCAGTCCAAAGAAGGTTTACTTGGCTGATATCAAGTATGGAAGACAGTTTTAAGAGAAGTTGATCAGGTTGGGCCTGAACTCCTTGAAATGTAGACAAATGAGAGGCAACCTTATTGAACCATACAAGATTCTTAGGGAACTCACAAAGATAGATATGGAAAGGTTGTTTCCCCTTGTGGGAGCATCTGGAACCGGGGGCTGTAAAACTGAGATGAGAAGCAATTTCTTGCCTCAGAGGGCTGTGAACTTGGGAAATACTTGACTACAGAGGGTGTCGAGGCTGGATCATTAAGTATGTTCAGTCCTGTGACAGCCAGATGTTCAATTGCTCGGGGAATCAGCAGTTATGGAGAAAAGGTGGACAAGTGCACTTGAGGATTATCAGGTCAGCCATGATCTCGTTGAATAATGGAGCAGGCCTGATGGGCTGAATGGCCTACTTCTGCTCTTGTGTCTTCTGGTCTTTATAAAACCTGTGCCGTGAACATTGTGGGATCAGTATGTACCAACTCACCATGATCATCTAAATGGCAAGAGATGGAAAATAAGTGTTAGCGTTTCCAGTGACAACAGTGTTCACGGAAGAAATACAAACAAAAATACATTTCAGTTCATTAGTTTAGAATAAAGGTAGTTGAGACTTTTCCGTTATTTCAGTCAAAGTAACTCATTCTGACAGTAACCACACAGCATAGGTCGAAGTCTAGTGGTAAATGTATGCTCTAGATAAACGACGCTATGTGTAATTGTAAAATTGTTTTTCAGTTTGAAACCAAAAGGCTGTTTCAGGTTATGTCACCAATCAAGAAAGAAAGGAATAAATTGTTCATTAGTTTGTGAACAATATTTACTGTATTTAAAATGATTGCTAGGTCTCAGTCTTGGCTTGTTCAGTTTCTTTTTACTTTTGTGGGTAATTGTGTAACTAGGGCAATGAAGATACCGGAAACAAAAATAGGTCTTACACATGTCTTTATCTTTCTGAGACACATGTCATTAGTTTTTTTTGTATTTGTGGTGTTCTTGTTCTGTAGCTTATGGTGGCGACATGTCTGCGGTGTGAAGTTTCCAGTGACAATGATCAAACTTTGCTTTTCGAAAAAAGAGTTACTGCAATGCTAGTAATTAAAAGCTACTTTTTAAGTAATATTACTCGGCAACAAAATCCCAGTTTATTTTGACTGGAATTTCAATTGCTTTGTTTGTGCTTCTCTGTTCTGTTCAAATCAAACTCATTTTGCATCATCTGGTAGAGACAAATATCTGAATTCTAACTTCCTGGCTGTGGTCGTCCGGCATAAATGATGCATTTTCTTTTCATGTTTGTTACTATGTATCAGCAAAATTGTATGTATCATGTTAAAAGCAGTACATGCTTATATTTTCAGGAGTAAACTGCTCTTTCTCCACTCCTCATTTAATCACAGCAGTTCTTTTTAAGTATTTGTTTACCAGCTCTGAGAGTTTTGATGTTTGTACTGTGAATGTGAAAGGGACAGGTTTCTTCTGAGTCTGTTTGAAAAGTAAAGAGAGTAGTACTTAATGTACTTATGTGTGTAAAAATAACAATAATGACCCAACCTACACCTACAGATGCATACAGACCACAAACAGTAGAAATTCATAATTTTAAGTTGTATGGTTCTTAAAGTTGATGTCTAGGGTTGACCTTTCAAACTCTAATGTCTTCCTGGTTTTGTTGAAACAGTTTAAAGATATGGATGATTTATCTGTCCTTCTGGAGACAGCAGTTGCTGGGTTGAGTTCTTTAAAATTTCTGTCTATGGTACATGATTAGTCAAACAGGATTCAACTTGAAAGCTAGGCTGAGTAGAGAGGGTCTTGGCTTCTTCAACATCTCTTTACTACTCCGGGGGTGGGGGAGGTGGGTGGATGGAGAAGGAGAGACAGCTGCACGACGACATTATTGGTTTGTCACCTGACCCTTACTAGTTGCCTGGTGTCCTAAATTTGGCCGTAGCTGCTGGATTCCTGTTGTATGGCTTAGGTGATTTGATTTACTTTTGGGCACGTTCCTTTTGTAACCAGAGCTTTGTTCAAGTGATTATACTCAATGGTTGTCTTCACCTAGTTGAATTCGGGTATTTCTACTATAACGTATGTTTCAATGACATGAATGGCTGTGTGGTGCTGTCGATGAATAGTGTATGCTGTTTGGATAATGTGAAATTTTTACTGTACAGTATTGCATTTTTTTCAAAAATGTGATTTTCTATGGCGGTTTTCTATAGCACGAAGTCACACAAGAAGGCAACCACAGGCATCGTGTTGTAGGACACTACCTGTATCTAAGCGATTATCAAGATGCTTTGCTAATGGGGTACGTGATGTCCCTCCCATTAATGCTCCTTCAAGGATTTTGTTCATTTTTGGTATAAAAGTATGATTTCAACACTTTCTTCTCCCCTAATGAAGCGAAGGAAGCAGTGTGGTGATAATGGCAATGGACTAGAGAGCACACTAATGCTCTGGGAACATCAATAAATCTGGAACTGCATTGATGTCATGAAAATTACCATTTATGGATGCCAAAACCCCTTCTAGTTCACTAGTATCCTTTTGGGGAAAGAAATATCACATCCATACCCTGTCTGGCCTATCTGTATCTCCAGATCCACTGCAAAATTGCTCATTCTTAACTGACCTCTGAAATGACCGATAAAACCACACAATTCAAGGACAGTTATGAATGAGCAACAAATTCTGACCATTCTTTCATGGAATACATACACGACTGAATAAAAAATACAGCAGTAGTCCAAACAACAAAATTTTCTATAGGCAGATGAATTCATGAAACAAAAGCTGGATTTTGACAGGCTTACCAATTAATAAATGCATGATTGTTATATATGGTAATAGAAAATGTAATGCATGCATGTGTTGGCCATGGATCATTCAAATGTTGCGTCTGGTTTCAGGAGTTTAACTACAGTTGGTTGAGGCGATGGTGGAGATTGGGGTCTTGAAATGTGTTTGGAAGTTGCAATACATCTCCCCCTGCTATTCTGAGTTTTCTCATGATTTGTTTTCCTGGACTCGAATTGCCTGTGAAACAATCTAGTTTTGCAGAATTTGCCATTGTAATCTGTGTGTTTTATAGGATGTTGCTGTATTGGAACAGTTACTGTTTAGTTGTTAAATACTCTGTTATTCTGTTAAGTTTTTTAGTAGAGTTGTTATTCCAATTTCTGCTTTTATTGTATTTCACCTATAGTGTGTCAAGCCTGGTAATTTGACTAATTAAATTGCATCCAGAATGGAATGCCTGGCAGTGCATTTAAAATAAGAAAACGTTAGGGCCTATTCTATCTTAATATTTTTTGAGGTGGATTTGATCTGCTTAAAAGCAGTTATGATCCCAGTTGTTATTTCTGGATAAGTCAGCACCCAGACTGAAATCTAACCTGATTGATAATACTTTTCTTTGTTTAATTTGACGACACAGTCTTTCACTGAAATACAGACATGCAATGCTGCAGATTTGGATTGATTTTTGCGAAAAAGAAAAGATGAAATAGAATAAACCTATCTATTTACATACAATATAATTTGAAGGTTTTCTAAACACATGGTGAAATGCCATCCCATTTATCCTAACGTTGACCCATTACAGTACTTAAACAGCAGAGAAAATTTGCTTCTCTATCACATGTATTGATTTTACCTCTGTTTCTTTCAATTCCCAGTTTGAGAGGTCAGTAGCTTCTTCCTTGATTAGTTACACAACTGAACTTTGACATTCTCAGTATTGAATATAACCTTTCAAGTTCTGACTAAATATTTTTAGCCTGGAAGTTTTAAACCAAAGCCTTTATTCTGGGAGAACCTAACTTTTCTGAGTTAATTTGTTTCTCTAGGAAGAACGATTTCTTACATTCAACTTAAGCCACGATTTCTGCAAACTGAAGCCAAGTTTTCCAAGCTGTAAATTTTTCCCTAAAACCTAAAGGGGGAGAAACAGTCCCAAGCAGAAAGCAACATATTGCTCCTCAATGTTTACAATGTCCACTTCTCAAACTCTCACAATATAAACAAATTCCCAATATCATCCAAGGAATTCTCTCTCTTAGACGTGCTTGAGAAAAACAATGGCTTCAGAAATATTGCCAACGTAATCATTAAACCCCCTCATATACACACAGAAGCTTGGACACATGCACCAGCAGGTTCAACAACCCCTTCTTTCCTGCGTTATTAGTCTGATGAATGGAACGCTGTAATGTCAAATAATGTTGATCTTGATTTGTGCTCTGCCTATGCAGCCGTAATCTTGTATGCCTCCTTCTGTCTAAGCACTGTATGATCTGTGTCCTTTTTCTCTCTGATCTGTCTGTACGGCTCGCAAAACTAGAACTTTTCTATGTACTTATGTACGTGTGACTACAACAAATCAAGCTTTAAAATAAATGGTTTAAAATTATATGTAAATCACACAAATTGCATCACAAACCGACCAAAATTAGACGCTAGACTCAGCTACAGTCAAATAGGGCATTTTGGTTGCAAAAAGTCAACTTCAACTTGAGATACTGATTATGGAAGGGGCTAAATCAGTGGTGAGGGTATGAGGTTTGTGGCGGGAGTTGAAGACTATGTATCAAAAACTTTGTATGTAAAAAGTGCCTTTTTTAACACTGTCACCTTCCTTTCAGTATTGAAATGTAACTTCCCCCTGTTAAAATTGAAAGGAAATCACTGGCATGATTTGCTGTATAGATAGCTATGATTTTCAGTTCTGCCATCTCTTTGTTGTTCCTGACTTACTGATTCTATTTTAGGAGATTGCATCATCTTGGTTGTGATGACAACTCTACTCCCTCTTGAGGGAAATTCATATCTCATTATACCCTCTGCTGTAAATCTCACTGGTGCTTATTATTGGACCAGATCATTAAATATTAGTGAGCACTTGATGATGGAGAACATTTTAAAACTACAGCAAACTGGACCTGAAGGCCAAATAATACTTAGCTATTTCGGAAAGAGGCTGGAGCTCTGTGAAAGTTCCACTCTTCTTTGCAGCAGGAACCAGGGAATGGGTGGAGTATACTTTCAGACAAGACTTCCTGAACTTTACAAACATGAGAACCTAGCTAGCTGTGATTCTACATAATGAAAAGCGATAAACAGGAATTTTTACATATTGGTGGTATAAATGTTGCCAAAAAATTGCAGTCAGCAGTGAATACCTCCTGGGAATTAAAATTTGGAAATAGGTTAAATCAGTTTTAAGGGGTATGATTGCATCTGTTTTTCAAGAGCCTATTTGAGTAGTTCACTTCAGCAAATGATATTGATGTGTTTTTACAAGCAGCCTTTTACAGGATTTAGTTATTTATATCATAGTTATTTTTGAATACGTCTTAAAGAATGCCAAGAAAAGTGTTACTTCTGAAGTATTAAAATTGTAACATCATTCACTCTGCTTTCTGTGATAATTATTTTTGCATTTTTTTTAATCCTTGTATCCTTAAGTTGTACTGAGTATTGTCTCACTTTGGCTGTGTTCCCACCCCACCCCAGCAGGTGTTTGCCAAGTTCAGTATATTTGTAATGTTGCATTTAATGTACATCTTCAATAACAAATATGGAATATTGTGAAAAATCGCTGCATCTTCTTTATTGTTATTCTACTGTTTTTCAGCTGCTGTGTCAAAATGTTCTGTATACTCTTCAAACAGTGCAACATTTCTAGGAAGATCCATATCTGCATTTTTTTCTAAGCTGGAGGAGTGGTGTGTTATAAATGACTAGAGACAATGTGATAATCTTGTTGCAGTGTTATAGATGTGAAAATTGTGTTATTGAGCCTATTTACAAAGTACATGTAGAAAAGACTGGTTCAGTTGTTTACCCAGAGCTTTTTTGGTATCTGAGAATTGGATAGATTGTCATCATAATTTGTTTTTCTTTTCTTGCATCATTACTGCTTTCTCTGCCATCTTGAAAGCATGAAGAATTATCTTCCTTTCTTGCATGAACCTCCCATGACAGTGACCTGAGTGGCTATTTTTCATGCATGAGTTCAAATGATGAAAATGACCTTTCCTTTCTAAAACGAAAAGTGCCAGTATTACAGCTAAACAGCTAATTCATTTTTCCATCACCTTACACTGGATACTGATTTAGGAGCAGGCAGCTAGCTGATTTTTATTTTCCGTATACCAGCCATAGAAGAGTTGCATTTTAATTGTAACTGCTAACTGTTGTCGGGTCGAGATCTGTGAATTTGATACAGACAAGGAGGCAGGCCTGAAATAATTTTCTCAAGTAATCAATGTATGGCATAAAACCACAGTACATTGTATGTTAAAGGATTAAGCCAATGGTGGGATTTTGTTCGTTCTTAATAGTTCAAGATAAGACGGAAGCATTTGTAGCCGTCTTCAGCCAGAAGTCCCAAGTGAATGATCCTTCCCTATCTCCTTCAGAAGTCCCTGGCATCTTAAGCCAATTCAACATCCAGAAACAGTTGGAGGCTGTAGTCCCTGACAACTAAAGACTTGTGCTCCAGAACTTGCCTCACGCCCAGCCAAGCTGTTCCAGCAAAGCTGCAACACTGGCATCAACCAGATAATGTGGAAAACTGCCCATATATGTCCTGTTCAGAAAAAGCAGGACAAATCTAACCCAGCCAAATTGCTACCCCGTCAGTCTACTCATTCAGGTGATGGAAGGAGTTAGCAACAGTGTGATCAAGCAGCACTTGCTCACTGATACCCTGTTTGGGTTCTGACAGGGCCACTCAGCTCCTGACCACCTTACAGCCTTGGTTCAAACATGGAAAAAAGAGCTGAATTCCAAAGGTGAACTGAAAGCAACAACCCTTGATGTTCAGACCACTTCTGACCAAATTATGACAAGTGAACTCTAATCAAGAAGCATATTGCTACGTAGAGTAGTAATACTGACTGACTACAGAAATAAATCCGGTATTCATTGGACATATCCATATCCGTGTATCAAATTTTGTTGAAAGCTTTTGAGATGTATTATTTATAGGCAAGCAGGCACATCCGCTTCCAGTGGTAGGATGAGGATGAGATTCATGCCCCAGTCTTGGTGTTTATTTTGTGTTAATTTCTTTGCCAGTGTGATTCAGCCAAAAGAAATAAATCCATTTCTTAACTTGTAGATTTTTTTTTGTCCTGCAATATACATGTATCAATTCATACAATGAATTTGTCTTTATTCCAAGTGAACAGTTGTGACACTATCCAGAACTACACCTACCTCTGAATTATTTTGTTAGGTTTATTAACAGTTTGCCCATGGAAACTACTAATAGCTTGTTATTAGTTGAGTACATTTTCAGGAAGGAATATGAGGCTGAATACTCAGTTATGCACCCTGAAATGTATTGATGGTGCTTTGGAAACAGAGTGCTGGTTCACATCACCAAGTAATAATGAGAAAAAGATAGATATTTGAGCCTTAGGAGGGTGGCTTTAAATCTAGAATTTAGTTATTCATTTCAAAAGATTCTCTGGTATTTCTTAGAATCTCTAGGATGTTTTAAGAGGAATCAAAATTTGTTTATATACCTCGGGCTTCACCGCTTTCTTTGTGAAAAGGCATCCCCTGTAATCTGAAATCTGCACCCTTCTACATATCTTGTATGGTTTAATTTTCATAGGTTTAATCCTTAACTCTTGCTGATAGAAAGAGAACCTTATATCTTTGTGGCCATGTGGATAGAAGATGTGATTTTATCATCCATACGCTTCAGATTTAATGACCCCTCCTTTCAAAATTTGTTGAAGAAAAATAATTTTTTAAAATCTATTTCTCTCTGTCAAAACTACAAAGATACAAAATGTCCAGTTCTTGTACCTCAACACTGATGTTTGAAGAAATCAGTTAAATGCAATAATTTTATAATTTTCTGAAATGGGAAGCAATATTCAGCATATTTGACCAAATTTTGTTTCTTGCTTTGATATTAACAACTGGATTGATTCTTCTCAACAGCAATTGTTACTGCCCTTGGTTTTAACTTTGTTTGATCAGTTGTCAGAATTGTTCACAAGCTAACAATATTGTCCTTTACTGTTTAAATAATTCTTTATTATAAGATGTTTTCAAAATATTCAAAAAATGTTAATAAGGAAATTAATTTTCTGTACATATGGCCGACTATTTGTTATGGCAAGACAAAATAGATGACTGGTTCAGACAACATTATGATTGATTGTCAGTTAAACCACCAAAATTGGATAGCAGTAACATAAGTTAAAGCGACTTGGTTCACAGAGTGCTGAACTACTGGTATAGTACAGCAATGACAAAGGACATATGTATCCTATGAGGTACATCACCAGTGCTCTGGACTGGAGGTACCAAATATAGACCATGTGTTTTGTCAAAGAGACAACATTGGAGAGAGAGTACAAAGACTGGAAGGGTGTAGATCCTCAAACAAATTTAGGAAACTTGCTTGATAAAATAGATTATAATGAGACTAAATATGTTGTGTCTATCATGCATTTCAAATCCTAGAAATTAGCAGTAAGCCTATTTGTGTCCAAGTCACAGCAATGTGGAATTGTATTCTGAGTGAGACAAATTCAGGAAAAAAATCCCTTGAGAACATGTTACTACAGTTCATTTCTTTGACCTCGCAAATGCTCTTGACACAGTCAATAGGATGGCCCCCTGGACAGTCCTAGAATGGCGTGACTTCCAAAACACATTTTGTTGCCATACAGATGTTCTGAGATGCAAAGGCAGGCCACGTTGGCTCTCTTTGAGACCTTGAGCAGAGTTAAGCAGGTTTGCATTCTAGCACCAATCTTCTGTAACCTGTTCCTCACCTATGTCCTTAGCCATGCTGTAAAGGTTTTGAAGAGGGACCATATTTTCATCTTGATGCCTCACACTTTGACCTATGATATCTGCATTACACATCCAGGAAGTGTTTTTTTTTGCCAGTGTCCTAAAGGCGCTCAAAATGTGAGTTTTGCAGTTCAGAGTTGACAGATTTTCAAAGGCTTCAAAGCTGTTGAGTTTGACCTTCAATCTTAGAAAGAATGAGCTTTACACCACTCCTTGCCAAATTATAGCACTTTCACTAGGCATCTGCATTGATGATATAAAGCTGAAGAATGTGATAGTTTTAAATACGTTAGAACCATTATCTTTAATTATAGTTTGCTTCAGTTGTCAGCTATGTCCTGAAGATGAGACTGGTGCTGGGAATGCTTTACATAAATTTCAAATTTCACTGTTACAAATTTCAAAAACTTAATCCGAGGCCTGTCAATAAGTGTTGAGGGAGTGTTCCTGAAAGCCCACCTGAGCTGCACAGGACACATAATGAAATGGAGCACCATCACATTTAGAGGCAGTTCCTCTCTAGAGAGGAAGCACCTGACAAAAGTAACCAAAATCAGCCACATAAGCACTGCAACTTGCTTAAAACAAGCCTAGTGGTGTAGGCATTAAGTCTAAAGAGCTGAGGAAATCAGCAAACAGGGAATCACTGGAAAGTCTTGGCCTACTTCAGTCACTTTGAATAGGATGGATGGGAATGCCTCATTACTGCCCATAAATAATGCTGTGGAACAGCATTAGTTATATATTGCTACATATCAGTTCCAGTGCTCCAAGTATTCGGCATACAGACTGCGGCTGTGTAACCACCTGTGTGTTTGTCACCAATGAGTCTGCATATTTATCATCTGAATTCAAAGGGCAACCATCATCACAACAAGTAGCACTTTAGACAGTCAGAGGCTGAAGGGTGGAAGTGGAATCTGACCCTTACACAATTGATTAATTTTATTTACACAGAGAAGTATCTAGTAACATGAAAACCTGTAAAACACATTTTCAGTCTATTCTTATGTATTGGATCCTCAATTAATGCAATACAAAAAAAAAGCAATACATTGAAATTCTTTCAGCTAACCTCTGATGAAGACAAATGTATGTTTATGCATGCGTAAAGACCAGTCAGTCCCCAGACTTGCCCCAGAAAATTGAAAATGACACATTTGGAGGCAGGACTTCATTCTACCGGGATTTTGCCGTGATGGAGATCTTTTCAGTTGTGATAAAAATCTGAATCTTACTGTACATGTAGTGAATTTCTTCATGTTTAGATGTTCTAGATGTTTTGAAGATAATTGAATTGCAGCCCCACTTCTTGAAAGTGTGGGAGCTAATTGTACGCAGCAAAGTCCAATTGTTGCGTTAGTGCTGTCAGTTAATTGATAAATATTGGCTAGCACACTGGGAAATTCTCCTGCTGTTTTTTCACAATCACGCCATGAGATCTTTTCTGTTCAAAGGGCATACAGCCCCTCAGCTTAACGTCTCGTTTGAAAGACAGCAACCCTTCTGCTACAATATTCACCGAGCATTAGGTTGGAGAATTAGCCTAGATTTTTGTTCTGGAATCTTTGGAATTCAATTCTAACTTCTCCAATATTCTGATTGAGCCACAGCTAATATATGTTTTATTGTACAAAATTGTCTTTTCTTGTGTCGTAGCCTATGCAATATTTACTGAATTATTCCTAGTAATTGCTGTGATTGAGAACACCCGACTATGAAAATTCTGTTTCTTTATAATGAGCAATTTGAAAGCTACTTTGTAATCAGTGGACTCGGAATAGATATATCGAGGGACCACAGTTATAATTATTGATATTTTCAGAATCTACTATAGTTGTGCTTGCTACTAAGAAACCACCACCTGTCCATTTGTCATTGCCCAACCGGCATCCTTTCGTTTGCTGATTAAATGCTCCAATTATGTTAAGTAGAAGCATATGGTCTCTTGTATAAATGATACTGTATAAAAGTTACATAGAACTGTGTGTGTGGGTATTTTAAACTGAAAACTGAATCGATCACAGTTGTAACATGTATTTTTATTTTTCTTGAATATAAATGCTCCCATTTAAGAATAAAGGTCAGAATTGAAAAGATGTGAAATATTAGTCGAATGTTCAGCTCTCATTTTTGTAATACTGTAGTAGAATTGGGAAGCAGTACAGCATACATAATCTCCTAGGTAAATACTCCAGAGGGCTGATTTTCTGAAGTTTGATTGGTGAATAAAGGAAAGGGATGATGTCATCCCACTTGAGGGCAACTGACAGGAAATAAAATTTAGTTACCATATTTATACAGGCTTATTAATGGGATCTGAAACCAATCGTACAAAAAAAATTGATGGACAGATTTACATAATATGATGCATAATAATTCATAATGTATATCATGTTTTTAATTTTTAAGTATAATTAACTAATTGTGAAGCTGAATGGGTCTCGTCAAAAAATTATGTATTGGCAAACACTATCTAGCAGCGTACATTTTTTAAATCTAGTTATTAACACAGTGCGAAACTAGGAGTAAGGAAGGACAAACACTTGGTAGATTTACTGGAAAAAGATTCTAGTGAAATGTTCATGTTCTGTATAAATGTTAATCTCATTAATTTTACAGTGCTGTGTTTAGATGCATGTGACAGTACATTACTGCTTGTAGAATGAATCTGTGTGACTAGTGTATTGATAATTTTCATGATACTAATTATGCTTGATCTTGCATTTTTTAACAACTAACTTTCAGTTTAAAAGCATGCATTTGTGTATAACAGCTAGAAGCTTTGCAGTCTGGGATCTAGATTTTGAGTTTATTTTTACACCGCACATTACTAAATGTTTGTTAACTGTTTCTCTAATGTTAGGTAATTAAAAACTTCAAATGGAGAGATAATTTTGTATGGCAGTGTTCAATGGCCGCTTAAATCCTTTATTGTCATCTGTACTGTTTGATAGTATATTCTTCCAAAATTTTTATATAAAAACAATTTCTTTCCTGTTTTATTTGCAGGATGCTGGTTTAATTTAAGGTATGGGGATATTTTTGGTGGTGGATTTTTTTTTGAAGACTAATGCACTGTGTATGTTTTTTTAGCTTTATATCCTCAGAATTGATTTGATAACCATTGTTTCTGCAGCTTCAGATAGCTGAGCTGATTGATCTGCTGCAGTTTCCAATGAGGTCTCTTGGAAATGATGTCATTGCTGTAGCTGTATTCTCCTCCCACCCTTTTCTTTCCCTTCTGTTATTAGATATTTCATTTCGCTGTGGAGCATCCAATCAATAGCTACTTTTCCTGAGGGATCAGCTGAGGAAACAAGCAAAGATAGTCAGTATGAAATGGTTCTGTATCATGTGATTTTATCCAGCTGCAGCTTCTCAGCATTCGGTTTGCAATACGGAATGTAGAAGTTCTCATTGGAAAACTGACGTTGGATTAATTGTGACATTTTGCTGCTGCACTAGCATACTGAGAAACACTGGTAGCTTGCGCATCCTCCAGTGGTGTTCTGCAGTATCCCTGGACTGGCAGGTTTATTGAGTCAGCCTGGGGTATTCAGCTACCTCAACTGCAATGGGCTTACGTTTCCTGAAGTGACTTCAAGCCTACCCTGTTTCAAAAGCTGTTTCTGTTTTCTCCTCTCTCCCTTCTGTTCGCAAAAGGAAACTTTCTTTCTTAAACCAGGAAATGGCTTTCCTTGTGCGTTGCTATGCCAACTGTTTGCAGCCTTGGTCCTCTAAAGTAAGCACAATTGTTTGTTTACCATTCTGAATGCTGCATTTGCAGAGAAATTACTTTTTGAATTTAATGTGTTGTACTATGCCTGTGATATGTCAGATTACCTGTGACAGCTGTAATCCTACTTGAATGTTACAGTTGGATTAGAGTTGGAGTAATTACTGAAATGTAGTTAAAGCTGAAACGAGGCCATTCATGGTGACCCAACCAGTTGCAAGAAGCCTTAGGCTATACATGTGTTCCTGTCTGTTTATATCCTTTTTCGGTTTTCCATTTTCTTTTGAACTAGTTGAACTAGAAGAATGAGAATCCTGCAGAAGTTGCTGTACAGTCCCTCACAGCTGTTAATACCATTTTTGCTAGCCGCCTGTTTCTTGAACCTCCACATCCGTTGCTTCAGAGAATTAGATATTTAGCTTGTTTCAAGTGCTGCAGAGAGAATTAATACAGTTTAACTTCATACAAGTTTGAGTTTCATTGTTGACTGCCTTGGTTTTGGATCAGACTTTGCCCTTGATGGTTTCAAGTCAATTAATCATAGGTTGCTTATGTGGATTTGATTTATAATACAAAACTGAAATGGAGTGTGCTAAGAAAATATTTTGGATTTGTTTAATATGAGTGTAATACATCACAAAATATAGTAAATACAATGGAGACACAATTCTTTTTTAATTTGCTATTACGTTTATGACATTTAAAATACTTTTCTGTAGTTTCCCTTCTTTTGGGAGCTCCTCAGCCCTCCTTCCTCTAATATTCCCTTGTCTTCCACCAAATCAGTTTAATTGGTACTTGTATTGGGCCATAAATGTTTTGCTGTTCTATTTATTGGGTCAGCGTATTAGAAACCTAAATAACTTGGGTTTTAACATTTTAATTATTGATGGGCAAAGCTACCTTTGAAGTTAATGATGGGTTTGTGTTATGTTTGTGGTTTGCTGTCAATGTTTCTAAGCACTTCTGTGCTTTTTCATTTTGCACTGTATGCAGAGATTGTGCTGAGATAGAAGTCATTCTTCCTTAGGCATGCTAGGCACTCTGCAATGCAGCAAGGAGCGTAAATGGAAGACCAACTCTCTGAGCTTATTCATTGAAAATTAGTGACTAATTAGTCATTATTGTATTTAGAGATTGTTAAGACACTCAGCCCTTCATTAGGAAGGCATTAGATGAGGAGAGATTGCTTATGTCCACCTTCAATTACTGTCTTTGTATCTTCTAAGGTTTGATTAGGCAAACTCCATGAAGTGTTTCAAAAAGTTGTATCTAGTGGGTCTGTAAAAGTGGCTAGCAGTGTAAATATATTCTCAGTAGTTAAGTTTTGTGCATTGTTTTAGTTGGAAATGCCGTAATTCCAAACGGTTTAAGAATACACCAATAGTGAAAGTTACCATACAACATTTGTTAAGATATGGTACATGAGAAAATTATTTTCTTGGAATGTACGCATGTACTTTGCTTGCTTTCTACCACAAATCATTTTTGTTGTTCCTGGTGTTGGATTGTAGATACTTTCTTCTTATTTATTAGTTTAGCATACTAGCAATGGCAATAAGTTGTTCTATATTTAATTGTTGATATTACCTTTTAATGCTAGTGACCCGTAGGCTGCTTCCAAGTGATGCAAAGCTGTATTACACTTGAGATTTAGGACAGTGCAGAGCTGGAGGAACACAGCAGGTCAGGCAGCGTCAGAGGAGCAGGAAAGTCAATGTTTCAGGTCAGGACCCTTCATGAGGAAGAGTCAGCTTTCCTTCTCCTCTGCTACTTGATTTGCTGTGTTCATCTAGCTCCACACTATTGACTCTGACTTTGGCATCTGTAGTCCTTGCTGTCTCCAAGTGACTTCCACTTGATTCTTGCAACTTGAAAAATATTGAAGCACTGATGTGTAAAAAGCACTAACTTGCATGTTTTGAAATATGTGGTATGATGATTTTTTAAAAAAGTTACTAGTGTAATTTGGTTGCACAACAGAAATTACTACCCCAAATTAAATTATAAGATTTGTCTATTTTGTGTATAAGCAGCAGTTTTATGATTGTGCATCCATCTTATTTCTGTATCCCGTTATCTCCCTTGTCTTTAACCACCAGTTGACACTTTTTCCTAACTATTGACTTTATCTGTGCTGAAACCACTAGCTCTGTTAGTTCAATTTAGAGCCTCAACTGTTTGTGTACAACTTCTGTTCTGTTTTAAATCTTTTTAATAGTTAGGCTTACATAAGCTACTTCTTGAGTACTCAAAGTATTTTTTGTGTTTCTTCTTCCATGGAATATGGTGGCGCACTCAAGGTCATCATTTGTTGCTCATCTCTAATTGCACTTGAAATGGTTGAGCATGCCAATTCGGAGGGTATTATGAGTTAACCACATTACTGTGGGTTTAGAATAATGTTTAGGTCTGATCAAGTAGGAATAGCGTGTTGCTTTTCCCGAAGGACATGCCTGAATGTTTTCTGAAGCAGGGTCTAGGCCTGAAACGTCAGCCTTCCTGCTCCTCTGATGCTGCTTGGCCTGCTCTGTTCATCCAGCTTCATCAGATAGGCTTTTTGACAAACAATGACGGATTTGTGGTCATGATTACTAAAATTAACTTTCAACTCCAGATTTCATTAAATGAACTTAAATTACACCAACTATTTTGGTGAGATTTGAACTCTCATTGAAAGAGAATTTGACTGGGGCTCTGAATCACTGGTTCAGTGATATTATCACACTTGTCACTGTCTCCTAGATTCTGTATTATATCCATGTCCTTGATCACAAATTTAAACAGGTCTATCAAACAGCTCATTAGTTCAGAGATAATGGGGACTGCAGATGCTGGAGATTCCAAGATAATAAAATGTGAGGCTGGATGAACACAGCAGGCCAAGCAGCATCCCAGGAGCACAAAAGCTGACGTTTCGGGCCTAGACCATTAGTTCCCCCGCTGTAACAAAAGCATCTCAAATTTTGAAATCTCAACTCGTGTTCTCTCATCTCAAGCTGCAGCCTGGAAAATCTGCACTGTTACATGGAGCACAAATCTGCACAGTACCTTCCTACTAAACTGTTATATAGATTAGTTTAAACGTTAATGTTCTGCATCTTTTGCTGTAGATCCCAGTTTTAGACTTTTTTTAAGTAATTCCATTCATTTCATCCATTCATGAGCATTGATGCTAATTGTGTTTGTTCTCCCTAATAGAAAAGGTCAACCTGGTGAAGGCATTCTTAGAATATCAGAAGATTGAGAGTTTCAAGTCAGATGGTTTGTGAACTGGAGGCAGTGATTACATACCCTTGGATCTGGAGCACTCGGCTAGATCAGAAACAAAAATAGCAATTATTGGAAAAGCTCAGCAGGTCTGGCAGCATCTGTAAAGAGAAATCAGAGTTGACATCTTGGATCCCTTCCTCAGAACTGACGGTAGCTAGGAAAATGTTGGTTTATATGCAGAAGATAGCGTTGGTTGGGTGTGGGAGTGGGAGAGGGAGGAAGTAAGGAGTAAATGATAGGTGGGGATAGAGTCCAAAGAGAGAGAAGGACAGTTAGCCAAACAAAGAACTGAGTGGATAATGATCTGCTTGGGAGTATCCCCATTAACAGCTAATCACTCTCCTAACTAGATTGTTATCTCCTTCTTTGTCTGTCTAACTCCTCTTCTCTCTCTTTTGGCTCTATCCCCACCTATCCTTACCTCCTTATCTACACCCTATCTCCTGCATATAAACTGACATTTTCCTAGCTACCATCAGTTCTGAGGAAGGTCACCAGATCCAAAACATTAACTCCGATTTCTCTTCTCAGATACTGCCAGACTGGCTGAGCTTTTCTAGCAATCTCTATTTCTGTTTCTGATTTACAGCATCTGCAGTTCTTCTGGTTTTCACACAGAGATTATTTTGCCTAATCAGTCTGTGCCAGTATTTCTACTTTTCCCGAACTCCCTCCACCTTATCTCCTTCCAATACCTCAACTTCCACAATTTTCGGTTTTATGGACCAGCTGCCGCCTCTTTCACCATGGATGTGCAATCCCACTCCTCATCTATTCCCCCCACTCCCCAAATCAGGATAGCCTGAAGTGTTTCTGCTTTTTCCTTGAAAACAGGTCTGCACAGTCCACATCCACTACCACACTCTTAGTTGATTGAGCTTGTTCTCATTTTGAACAAATTTTCCATTAACTCACTTTGTTTCTTCCAAGGCACAGGTGTGACCATGGGTATCCACACAAGTTCCTTCTATGCATGTCTGTTTGTAGAATGTATGGAACTTGTTCCATTCCTACCTGCAGCCCTTTCTCTGAATCATTAATAATGGCTTCAATGCTGCTTCCTGCTCTTGCCTGGAATTAGAAAAAATAATTGGTTTTGCTTTGAATTTCTACCCTTCTCTCTCATTCACCGGTTCATTTCTAATTCTTCCCTTCTCTTCCTTGGTTTCAACATTTCTATTTCTGAGGACATGCTGTCCACCAGTGTCCATTATAAGTCTCAGTTACCTCAAATACACTGCCTCAAACCCCGCTTCCTGCAACTGTTCTATTGCATTCTCCCAGTTTCTCAGGTTCCATTGCATCTGTTCTGATGATACCATCTTTCATTGGGCCACCTTCGATATAACCTCCTTTTTCCTCAACTGAGGGCCCGCTGCTTTTTCCAAAGTGGTTGACTATGTCGTCTAGCCATCTGCTGTACATCTGCCCTACTTTCCAGAACAATGAAAGGATTTCTCTTGTCCTTACTTTCCATCCCACTGGTTTCTGCACTCAAAAGAATCATCCTCCATCATTTCTCCTACCTTCAGTAGGATGTCACCACCAGACACATCATCTGTTCCCTTCTATTGTCAGAATTCCACATGGAGCATTCAGTGTGATACCTTGGTCTTCTGCACCATCACTCCTAACGCTTTCTCAATGCCAATGGCACCTTCCTGTGCAATCACAGTAGGTGTAATAATTGACCATTCAACACCTCCCTCCTTACTGTTGCCAGACACACCTTCCAAATGAAAAATCATTTTGCTTGTACTAGTCTGCTGTATTTGCTGCTCACAATGTAGTTTCCCTTCCATTGGTGTGCTCAAATGCAGACTGAGTGACCACTTTAGGAGAACACCTCCAATCTATAAGAATGACCTTAACCTCCTAGTTGCTTGCCTTGTCAATACACCATCTTACTCTTATTCTAATATTTCTGTACTGCACTTCCTACAATGTGCCAGTGAAGCACAATGCAAGCTCGAACAACACATCATTTTCTGCTTAGGCACTTTACAACTTCAAGGCCTCAACATTGAATTCTATACCTTCAGAAACTGACAGCATTATGCCAGTTATCCATTTTTCTTACATTGTCTGCCGTCCCCACCTTGTCTCCACTGCCCCCAACCTTGTTTTGTTTATTTTGATCTTAGTAGAGAGGACCCATTCTCTCTCTTTCACACCTTTAATTTACACATATCTGTGATTGTCTTTCACAATCGATTAACAGCCCCTTTGTCTTTTACGTTGGGCCTCTGCCCTCTCGTTCCTCTTCCTTTGTCAAAGGTATATTTTAAAAAATCCAGTCTGAAGAAGAGTTGTGCCAGGCTTGAAACAAACAGTTTCTCTATCTGTAGATGCTGCTAGACCTGCAGAGTTGTTCTTCAGCATTCTGTGTTTTTAAATACTTGTCCAGTTCCCCTTTAATACTATTTGCCTGTTAACATCTCAACACTCTATAGTGAAGAAGGTTCTTTTATTGTATTTTGCACTGACTACACTTTCTATGTGGTCACTTTCCCACAAAAGAAATTATTTTCTGCTATGTACTATTATCAAAACCAGTGAGACCAGTGTATCATTCTTTTCCTCATATTCATGCATATATACTAGTGCACTTCTGGTATTGTCTTCAATGCTCTCTCCAGTGCCAAAATTCATTTATGGAATAAGGGCATCACTGGTTTGGTCACCACTTATTGCCCATCCTTAATTGCCTGGAGGGTAGTGAGGAATCGACCATGAGCCTGGAGTCATCTTCCCTGAAGGGTGATGGTGAACTAGATGGGTTTTTACAACAATTGACGATCGTTTTGTGGTCCTCATTAGACTCTTGGTACCTATTTATTTGTTTATTTGGTTGGTTATCTATTTATTTAAATAAATAATAATATATAAAAATTTCAAACGCTGCCATCTGTTGTGGCGGGATTCCGCACCAACTTCTATGTAGGCACCATTGAAAACATACTGTCTGGGTGCCTAATGGCCTGGTACGGCAACTGCTCTGCCGAGGATGAGAAGAAACTATAAAAGGTTGTGTGAACAGCCCAGACCATCACAGAAGCCAACCTTACATCATGGACTCCACAGCAACTAGCTGTGTAAATAAAGATGGCCAACATCATCAAACACCCGTCGCACCCTGGTAATGACCATCTACAACCTCTTCTTTCTAGCAGAAGATACAGAAGCCTAAACACGTGCAGTAGCATGTTCAGGAACAGCTTCTTTCTGGCTGTTATCAGACTGTTGAATGAACTCTAGCCTCAAATAATATGCCTCTGTCTTTTTGATCTATACATTTTTTGCTAGCTGTGATTTGCCTGTGCCCTTCAGAAATGAAGCCTTTGACTGAATTGCGGTACACATGACAAGAAAATCAATTAAAGGATCAAATTCAAATCTGTGTTCCCAGACCTGGGTCTCCGGATTAAAGGTCCAGCGATAATACCACTAGGCCACCTCCGCTCCTCTTTACAAGATGGCGACCAGAACTACTTGCAGTACTCTAAGTGTGGTCTGACCAAGATTTGATATAGGTTTAGCATTATAGATCAATTTTTCAATACTGTTCCTCTAGAAATAAAAACTAGTGCTTTCTTTCCATTGTATTAATGACTCTGCTAACCTGTGACACAACTCTTTGGTGTATTTGTACACTCGGAGCACCTTTGTTCCTTTATTTAGACTTGCACTTTGCAAATAAGTGGTCTTTTATTCTTATTTCAAAATGTATCATCTCAGTTCTTGAAAAATTCATTTTACAGTTATTTGTCTATTGATTCACGGGATACGGACCAACATTTATTGTCCAGCCCTGACCCGCCTTGAGAATGGTATGATGAGTTACTTTCTTGAACTCCTACAGTCCATGAGCTGTAGATTGAAGAGGGACTTGGGGGAGCAGTAATATATTTCCAAGTCTGGATAGTGAATTTCTTAAAGTGGAACTTGCAGGTGGTGATTTTCCCAAGTATCTACTGCCATTGTCTTTCTAGATGAAAGCAGTCATGTTTTGGGAGGTGTTGTCTGAGGAACCTTGGTAAATTTCTTGAGTTTCCAAATTTCCTCCTGTAATTTGTCACATTTCTCGTCAGTAGTGACAGTCTCCTCCACTTTGTTAGTTGCAAATTCAGCAGTTTTGATTGCAAAATGCAATTGTTCATGCAAGTTATTTAATATCTTGTCCCATGAGTGGATACAAAAACATGGGTGTCACAGGCTAGCCAGCGTTTATTGCCTGACCCAAGTTGTCTTTGAGAAGGTGGTGGTGAGATGCCTTCTTGAGCTACTGTAGCCCACATGCTTAAAAACAAAGTTTGCTAGAAAGGCTCAGCAGGTCTGGCAGCATCTGTGGAGGGGAAAACAGTTAACGTTTTGGGTCCAGTGACCCTTCCTCAGAACAGTTTGCTAATAAGCTCCGTTAAGAGTTTTAAGATCAGTCTGGAGGGGATGATGGGTGTTGAAGGTGGAGCTGTAACCAGTGAGCAGGAGCCTGAGGTAGGTGTCATTGTTGTCCACATGTTCCAGGGATGAGTACAAGGCGAGGGATATGGCTTTTGCTGTGGGCATGAGTAGGCAAATTATAGGGGATTGAGGCAGGCTGGGAGACTGGAGTTGATGTGGACCATGACCAGCCTCTTTAAAGCACTTCATGATTATTGAGGCCAGTGCAACTGGTCAGTAGCCTTAAGGCACATTGCATGTGCTTTCTTGGGTATGGGGACATGGTGGTTTTGAAGCAGGTAGGGTCTTTGGCAATAGAGTTAGCGTTAGGGTTAGACCCCAAGTACATTAAAATCCTTGGCTCTTGATTACTTATTGCCTCCACCTTGTTATTTTTATGTTTAAATCCCTGCATGATCTACTGTCCCTTACCTCTTAACCCCTTCTTATAAATATACCCAAACATTCTCCTAACAACTTCTGAATTTCCCCATCCATTGTCCTGTTAAATACCAGGGCTTTTTGCTCTTGATAGGGAACTGAACTTTCAGAACATTACAAGTATAGCATTGAAGGTGTGACTACTGAACAAAAGTTCAATAAAAGGCTAACTGCTGATGCTACACATTGATTTACAGTGACTGCATGGGGTCAATATCTGTTTTTATTACTGGTAATAAACCACACTTGCATGTATTCTTGGAGTCATATCCCGGCAGCCCTCTTCCTAACAACAGCCACGAGATCATTGGTGATACAATAGCAAATTTTGTTTTAACTACAGGATTTTAAGGTTTATTGGTTGCTGTTGTGCCAGTGACATTGCACAGTTTTCAGTTTTTAATCAAAACTCAAACTGGTGACCTACTGCATTTAATATAAAGCGGGTTGGGATGTGATCTATTAGTCGAAGGTATATATGAACATAAGTTGGGAAAGTGTTAATGGAAAATGGAGGAAGAGTGCTTTGCCGTTCTCGCTTGCTCTTGCTCTCTCACACTCTCTTCTACTACACACACACACACACACACACACACACACACACACACACACACACACACACACACACACACACACACACACACACACACACACACACACACACACACACACACACACACACACACACACACACACACACCAGCTAGTTGATGAATGGCTTTAGCAGGCTATTTGTACACTCCCACTGTCATCACCTAACCTGGGGAGATGTGCAATGCAGGATAGACTAATGTTTTTCAATTAACTGCTGTCTTATTGTTAATTGACAAATGGATAACTGAAATCCTGTTTTCTAAATAATAATCGATGTATATGACCTTCTCACTTTTTTTTTTGAGTGGGAGAACAGTGGGAATATGATTTACTGGACATATCTCTCACTACAGTATGAGGAACATTTTCCTTTAATTATATTTCATCAAGGGACTGAATAAAGCAATTAAGCATGAGTGATAAAAATTATTTTGATATACTGTATTTCCCTCTGATATTTACTAAAGTGAAATTTCTTGAGTATTAGTATTATTTGGGCTGAACAAATGCTGACTGCGATTAGTGATGTGGAAGAATATTCGATCTTTCTGTCAGTCGGCTCCTGCAGTCACTCATAATGTGCAAGAAATTGTTTAAATGTGAATAATTTGATATCTAATGCATTTCGTATTGATTTTTTTTTTTTAACTTTCCTGTCTTTGTTGCTTTTGTTGCTTTATTCAATCCCTTGATGGAACATAAACAGTCAATGTTCCTAATGGAGATTGGAAATTTCCTCCTGAACTTGCCCAAAACAAAAATCAGCTGAATCTCATTTGTACGTTGTTTTTGGTTAAATTCATTTCACTAGTGCTTCTATTTAACCGTACATAATAATTCATAAAAAATAAAGTTAGACTTATTTTTCATTTGTGATCTGAAATAGTGTGTTCGGTTTGAACATTGAGCAGTCTGCTGAGGAAAATCAGATAATAGTCTGTCATTAGTTGTCAGAATGGGTTTACCTGGCAATAAATTCACAAAACATTTGAAAATATTTTGTATATTAAGTGTTGATGATGTTCTGTTTGAGCTCTACTTAACAAAAAGGATGAGCATTCTAACATTTAAATTTATTTAAATTTAATGTTGTCTCAAGATGAAAGTAATTCACCACACATTTCAAAAAAAAGTCTTTGTTGACAACACAAGTGAATACTACATATGTAATGATATCCAGACTGATGTCACTTATTGAGGGGTCTGTGTAGTCATCGTATTTCATGTCTCCATCACATATCGAAAGAATCCAGCCTTGTGTAACATGGATGATGAAACTTAAGTGTAGCAAATTATAAGTCACTAATATATTGAGGAATTGGGTTGATACATCAAAATGAAATCTCACCTTGGCTTCACCTAGGATATTTCTCAATTATGAACTTGCGTTCTGAAGTGTTGATTGTCTTTGTCTTTGTTTCTCATGCCTTTTTTTACATTTACACCTGTTGTTCACTCAGTGCTGTTCACTTTTGAGCCTCTTGTTCTGTGACCATTTTTGCTAGCCAAGAACTTAGCAACATTTAGGGCCAGGTCTTAGTTTAAATATCTAATTGTGAAGTGAAGTTTTTAATTCAGAACATCCATCTGTTCCAACAGGATTTAATCTTTTCATGGCTGTAAGTATTTCAATTGAATTTCCCTGATGTGTCTCTTACTTGTTCAAACTTCGTCTTTTATTGTTAGACTATGATGTAGCAAAGAGGATTTAAATGAGATATTGATCCAGCGGTTCTTCTCAGTATTTTCTAGTCTACATCTCTGAACTGATCAGTTATTTGAATTATGCTAATCCAGGGTTCTGTACAAGGTCACTATGAAGCTTTCTGTTTTTTAAAAAAAATTTAACCTAGTTCTCTAATCAACCTGTTCAGAAATGTTATCACATACCTCTGGAGCAGGTGGGACTTGAACCTGGGACACTACCACTACACCACAAGTGGGTCTTAGATTTCTATTTAGTACTTGAACATCCTATCTACGAACCTTAGCCTTTCAAACTATTTTCCCCTTAAAATTGGATTTTGTTGCAGGAAAGTATTATAAAATGTAAATTGCAGTTACGTTTGCCATTTTCAAATTAATAAATAATCATCCATGTCAGTAATTTTTCCTGACTGAGAACTTGGCAAAGCTATTTATTAACTGTTGTAACACAATGATGCTACTGTCCAAATTCTCAGTTTTGCCAATAATGAACCAATCCATGCAGGGGAAACAAAACGTTACTCAATC
Organism: Stegostoma tigrinum; assembly: GCF_030684315.1. NCBI lineage: Eukaryota > Metazoa > Chordata > Chondrichthyes > Orectolobiformes > Stegostomatidae > Stegostoma > Stegostoma tigrinum. Next base: position 27,981,568 of record NC_081366.1, read on the forward strand.
ATTTGTCTTGGCTGACTGAAGAAATGGTGACCATTAAGGGCCAAAATAGGCAGTCATTACAGTAATGTGATTATCTGATTCTGATTCTGCTTTAGTTTACTGCTGTCAGAAGAACAATTAATCCCTCTTGTTACTTTAATCGTGCCAAATTGCTCACGTGTTACATTTGTAATGGAGATAGAAATTAGAGGGATGTTTTTATTGGGTGTCTGGGTTTTGTGTTGTGTTATTGCAGAGAGTTGCTGCATTTTAAAATGTTCTTATTTTATTTTATTAAAGTAGAATCTGCAAGCTACTTGTGAAAACCATTCACAGAACATTCTGAAGTGTTGTACTTTTGTTATTGAGGGTTGAAGAAAGATTTTATGTATTTCTTAAGGAAGCAGTTTGACACAGCTGTAGCATTCACTGAGAGTTACTAATGGCCGTTGGTTTCAGTGGCCACTCAGTACCTAGGCCTTTTTTTAAAATTAGATATTCCATTGCATCAAGTGATTGAGTCAATTTCTGCCGCTTTTTCAAATGAGTACAGTGGCTGAGAGGTTTCTTCCAAGTCAGCCTGTTACTAACACACGCCTGGAGCAGGTAGAACTTGAACCCGGGTGTCTCAGCCCTGGGGTAGGGACACTACGACTGTAACACAAGAGGGCCCGTCTTGTTCTTAATTAACCTATTTTCCTAATGAACCTGTTCAGAAATATTATTACATACCTCAGGTGGGACTTGAACCCAGGTCTTTTTGCCTAAGGGTAGGAACAGTACCACTGAGCTACAACAGCCCCTTCTGCTGAGGGTTCTTTAATTGAGTAGTTAACCAGATTCACTTGGCTTTGACTTAATTACTGATTTAAGCAAAATCCATTGCATTAAATAGTCTCAACTTTTATTCATATGTTAAGTATTGGACAGTATCCATTAACCCAGTAGTATGGTTGCTGCTATAATAGACTGGGAAACCCAGTGATTAAATTAATTGGAACACTGGATTTCCATTACAATATGAGTTCTGCATGCTGTGTGCAGCCAGTTGTAAGAATCCAGATTATCCTCATGATACTTGTCAAACTCCTTGTTGGCAACACAGCAGTATTATTAGAAAGTTCAGTGAAGTGGGCAAATTCATTTCCCGTTTATGTTACTGTCACCATTTTTCCCTCTTCTCCCTTATTCGGGTGGTGGTTTTAAATGCAGTTGAAACTACTAACTTGTTATAATTATTGTTCCTCAAAAATGAGCTGAAATATTGGTCACTTGCATAAGAACATCTGAAATGAGAGCAGTATTATGCTATTTGGCCCATGAGCCTGCTGTACCATTTAGTAAGATGAAGGCCAATCTGATTTTGGTCTTAACTTCAATTTTCTATCTGTCCACAGAACACTCCTCTTCCTTGTCAAACAAAAATCTGTCTAACTTAGCCTTGAGTGTATTCAATAACCAGTCCCCTTTTCACCGTATGAAAGAAAATTTTGACAATAATGAACCTCCTGAGAAAAAAAATCTTTCATCTTTGTAAAATAATAGGTTGATTCTCTCAGTAAAGTTCCAACAGAATGTCCTTTCACAGTGCCATGTGAACAGCTGTTTAATGACACCTGTTGACATTCCCTAATAAGAGTGTATGCCTTGAATTACTCCGTGGTGGTAGTAGTAGTGCCAGTCCCACAATACCAGGGGCAAATGGTATAAATTGCCTGGAGAAGAGGCCAGTGATAGTACAGTGTTGTGGGTGAACCACAAGGCCAGTCCAGCAATCTAACCCCAGAAGTGGAGAAATACTAAAGAGAAGCTTAGAGGTGACAGAAAACACTGAACAAAGACATGAAGACCCACCTATATACCTGTCTGTGAAGAGGGAAAGCAGTGCAACAGCTGAAAAAAAAAAAGTGGAGGTAAGCACAAAGAACATACAGTAAGTAACAAGAAAATATTGTTGTCCACAGTGAGTAAAGCATTGAAGTTAATTGGCAAAACTTGTAGGCATGCAGAAGAAACGAGGCTTTGAAAATTCAAGATCTGGGACTTGACCTTTTATTGAAGAAACTTTTCTTTTAAGAAAATAAAATGGAGGCGGTCATGTTGTCTGCGTATTTCAGCAACCAGCAAGGAAGTGTAGCATACTCTAACTACTGTTAGAAGAGAAAGTTGCTCCCTGTGTAAGAAGCAGGACCTCAGCCCAGAAGTGATCAGTTCAGTCACCAGTGAAAGCAAGTGTAGCTTCAAACATTTCTATAGCCTGCAAATGTTCTACTGCATTTGAGATGTTTCATATTAAGGAGTTAGAAAGGGATTTTCACGCTGAGCTCCAGTACAGATTCATGGACATTGCAGCTTCAGGAAGGATAGATGATGCCCCACTTGCATTGGCAGAAGCCATACATGTGTCACACATCTTTACACTCATGCAGAGAAAGTGTCAGTTCAGCTTAACATATTTGGGGGAAAAAAAAGTCAAACCTCTGAAATGATCCATTAAGGGGAAATTAAACAACTAAAGACAACCAACAAAAAGCTATCCAAGAGAGAAGATATGCTTGTGTGCAAATTATTGATGTCAAGATTCAGAAATCAATAAGACCCTTCTGATGAAGGGTCTAGGCCCGAAACATCAGCTTTTGTGCTCCTGAGATGCTGCTTGGCCTGCTGTGTTTATCCAGCATCACAGTTTAAGTTGCATAGTGTAACTGGCTGCTGAAATGTACAAAGGCAACTCATCAACATGTCATATGCTAACAAGACGTTCTTGTATTCAACAATAAAGAGGATCAAGCTGTAGACTGTTGAGTCATGCACAATACTTTGACAGAGATTTTTTTGACCTTTTTGAAAAAAAACTTGCAAAATAATAACTCTCCAAACTCCGAAAACAGTCACGTTCAAGACCTCCATGTTTAGAAATGGAAACTTATGCAGAAGTAGGATGATCTTTTGAAAATAAGCCTTAGGCCCTGATCTGCTAACAGGAAGATAGTTGTTGAAAGAAGGTAAACAGTCATTGTGTGTTAGGAACATACTGAAGTCCTGATGCAGAAAACTCCATCAGTATAGCCTGGGATGTTAAAACTTCTGATGGGCAATTACCCAGCCATTGAAATTCTAGAAAAACATTGCCAACTCCCAAGTTGGAAGTGAAGACTATGGATGTTCTGGCTGACTTAGTTCAATAGTAGCCCAATTTAAACCAGTAAAAGTCCCTCATCATATCTGATGGATACCCACAAAAGTATAAATTTAACTCGACATTTTTTCATCTGAATATAAAAGGATGATGGGGTGGCTGCTGAAATTCATTCCATGCAGATGGGATTGAAATTTTTAAAAAAATACAATGTTGAATTTTGACAAGGCAAACCATGGCAGGACATACACAGTTAATGGTAGGGCCCTGAGGGATCTATGGCTATGGGGGCATAGTTCCTTGAAGGTGGAGTCACAGGTTGACAGGGTGGTGAAGGCAGCATTTGGCATGCTTGCCTTCATTGGTCAGAACATTTAAGGATAGGAGTTGTGATGTCTTGCTGCGGCTGTACAGGATATTGGTTAGGCTACTTTTAGAATATTGTGTATAATTCTGGTTGTTCTTCAGTAGAAAAGATGTTGTGAAATTGGAAAGGGTGCAGAAAATATTTATAAGGATGTTGCCAGGAATGGAGGGTCTGCGATATAAGGAGAGACCAAATAGGCTGAGACTTTTTTTACCTGGAGCATCGGAGGCTGAGGGGTGATCTTACAGTGGTTTATAGAATCATCATGAGCATGGATAGGTTGAATAGCCAACATCTTTATTTCTAGGGTGGTAGAGCCCAAAACTAGAGGGGATACATTTAAGGAAGGAAGGGAAAGATTCAAAAGGGATGACGAGTAACTTTTTCACGAAGGGTGGTGTGTCTATGGAGCGTGCTCCCAGAGGAAGGGGTGAAGATAGGTACAATAACAACATTTTAAAAGGTATCTGGATGGGTGTATGGATAGGAAGGGTTTAGAGGGATGCTTTTGTAAATAGGACTAGGTCAGATTGGGATGTCTGGTTGGCTGAGATGAGGTTGATGTGTCTGTTTCAATGCTGTATGACTTTGTCCTTGTTCCTCATTTCACCCTGTGAGTTGCCCCACAGAAAAGCTCACTTACCAGTGCAAGTTATCACGGCTATGCAGCCTAAACCTCCAGCGATACTATCTAGCTCCTTGAAACTACTATCTTCAGATTGGCCAGCACACTCGGGTGGCTTGGACTTGAGATGAGTCTGTCGACTGGTTGAAAAGCTTGCTGGTGGCACGCAGATAACTGGTCAGCGTTTGAACAAGAGACCGGTGTTTGACATGGTGAGCTTTCTCGCTGTGATGGCTAGGCAGTTAGTTGCAGCTGAAGCAGAGCACTGAATTCTAGCCAATGTGTTTATGATGAATGATCACTGAATTGTTGATGGGTTGGGTGTCTCCCAATACATTCCACTATCAGTAGAATAATTTATGGTACCTCAATCTGCTTGTGTTTCTGTAGCAAACTCACTGTATCCTCTGTAAAATAAACTCACCCCTATGCATCCCGTTTGAACACTCAGCTATAGTCCTGTGGTTTTCTGCACCTGTATAGAACTCAGAACTCAACTCTCTGAATTCTAGACAATGTCCCCCTTTGCGTTCATTCCTCTTCAAATTACTCAAAACATTATTATTATCTCTTGCAGAATTCTTAAACTCATTTCTGGACCTGATTGAACCAGCTAGATTTATTATTGAAAATTCCATCAAGTCAGCCACAAGGGAAGCAACACATACTATTGTGCAAAACAGCAGTGAAAATCCTGAGATAATAGGAACTGCAGATGCTGGAGATTCAGAGGTAACAAGGTGGAGAGCTGGATGAACACAGCAGGCCAAGCAGCATCATCAGAGCGGGAAGGCTGACATTTCGGTTGAAGGGTCTCGACCTGAAACATCAGCCTTCCTGCTCCTATAATGTTGTTTGGCCTGCTGTGTGCATCCAGCTCTACAACTTGTTATCTCAGTGAAAATCCTGACCTCCTCAAAACAAAATGGTACACTAATCTTTCAACAGCAGTACATGTCATGAAAACATAACCTATAACATGGTTCAGCAAACTGTTACCACCCGTCACCTGGGACCATCCTTTCTCGGTTCAGCCCTTTTTTTTCTTTTTCTGACTGTTTCTTCAACCTGAGGCTCAAACACCCATTTACCTTTGAATGGGCTGGAGAGCTTGAAGTTTTTGAGAAGATTTATAGCTTGGGTTGTGGATGAGGTTATAGACTTGTGCGCTAAGTCGGTGTGTTTGATTGCGGACGTTTTGTTACTCTGCTAGGTAACATCAGTGCAGCTCTGGTGAAGCGTTGGTGTTCTGCCCCACTTGTTATTTATATCCCTCTGTTTGCTGGGGTGGTTGGCATCACTTCTGGTTTTGTTTTTCATTAGTGTGGAGCTGTAGGAACACAGCAGGCCAGGCAGCAACAGAGGAACAGGAAAGTTGACGTTTCGGGTCAGGACCTTCTTCAGAAGAGTCTTGACCCAAACCGCCAGCTTTCCTGTTCCTCTGACGCTGCCTGGCCTGCTGTGTTCCTCCAGCTCCACACTGTGTTCTATCTGACTCCAGCATCTACAGTTCTTATGATCTCCAGTTTTGTTTTTCAGTGGTTTGTATACTGGGTCCAGTTCAGTGTGTTTGTCGATGGAGTTCTGATTGGAATGCCAGGCTGGCAGGAATCCGTTGGTCTGTCTCTGTTTGGCTCATGCTGTTATGGGTGTGTTGTCCCAGTGGGAAATTGAGTCCTCCTTTTGTCCATGTGTACTGAGACCAGTGAGAACTGCTCGTGTCTGTTAGTGGCTAGTTGGTGTTTGTGTATCCTTATTGTCAGTGTATCCTTATTGTCAGTTTTCTTCCAGTTTGGCCTGTGTAATGTTTCTCTCAGTCCTTGCACAGTATTTTGTATATTAAGTTGGTTTAATTGGTTGTGGGTATGGGATCTTTTATGTCCATCAGTAACTGTCATAGGGTGGTTGTTGGTTTATGTGCTACCTTGACACCTCAAGGTCTGGGCAATCTTGTGGTCATCTCTGATATGTCTCTGAAGTACAGTAGAGTGACTAGTGTGTCTGGCCATGTTGTGTCATTTTGTTGTGGTTTGTTGCGGAGCTAATGGCGAATTGTGGCTTTTGGATATTGATTCCTTTTGAAGACTCTTCATAATTGCTCCTGTTCTTCTTTGTGCAGTTTTGGGTTGCTGCAGTGTGTTGTAGCTGATTGAATAATGTCCCGATGCAGCTCCACACTCTTTAAACGAGCAAACTGAGGCATACAAATAACAAGTGGGACAGAACACCAATGCTTCACTGGGGGCACACTGACGATGTTACCTAGCAGGGTGACAAAACATCTGTAATGGAAAGTTTGGAGTTATTTGGGTGATGCAAGAAATGAAACCATTCCTGTTTCTTTTTGACATTGCTTCCCAAATTTTGTGATTCACAAAAGGGTCTAATTCACTCCATCCAAAAAATGTCTCCCTGGCATTTTAACAAAAAATCTAAAGTGAAATAAAAGAAACAAAAACAGAACTGGGACAGGTGGATTTGCTGAATCCGACAGTCATGTTGTTCTATTCCTTCCGATTAACGTACTAGATAGATTCACATAAACATTTCTGTACAAAACTAATTATGCCACACCAAACTTGTATAAAGTGCCAATATCCTGGCTCTGCATCAAACCACAACAAAATGACACAACACGTCTAGACTCACTAGTCACTCTACTGTACTTCAGAGACATATCAGAGATGACCACAACACTACCCAGACCCTGAGGTGCCAAAGTAGCACACAAACCAACAACTACCCTATGATAGTTACTGATCAACATAAAGGATCCCACACCTTTATCCCAGTCCTTTTCTCTGAAATTCATCACGATTGGTCACAATAACGGCTTTTCAACACAGCGTTTATCATGCATTCTGTTAGGCATGGATTTCCCTGATTTGTAAAGTTGCCCGGGGTAGAATTTGGGTATTTTTTGGGGTTTTTTGTGCCCAATAATCTTGCATACAGAAATGATAACCCTTGTTGGAATCCCTGACTTTCTTTACCTTTTCGCAAGTTACCTTCTAAGTAAAAGGGAAAAGCCGAAACGTGAAGCTGTGCGTTGGGTCAACCTGTAAGAATAAACACTTAAAAGGAAATTTTAAAAAATGTGGAAAATGCTGGAAATACTCAACATTTGTAAAGCAAGAAGCAGATTGTTTCAGGTTGATGGCCTTTCCCAAAAAGCCTAAATCTGCAGAAATAAAAGAAACAAGGCAGTTTAATTTGCAAGCCAAGCGTTGTGTTGTCTTTTGCAAAGTTATGAGCACTTGCTTTCACAACATGTAGATGACCATGGAAGTTATTACTGACGACAGTAGTTATTGCATCCTATTTTAACCAAAATGTTTAAGTGCTTTGAAATATTTCTCAGCTGTCAAATCATCTGGTCAGCGAAAAGCTGTTTTCCTTCACTGAATTCTTTTCACAGACAGATGAACTTGTTACGAAGTAAAGCTGGTATTTAGGTGGGGCTTTATCATGTTGAAATGTCTTAAGTGTTTTTTTTAAATACAAGATTTATTACTGAAGTATAATAGTTTGTATTTTGTTTGGGCATGTGTGGTATCCTGAGGCCTTATGAGTTTTGACACTGTGTATCTTAGCAAACTTTGTCATTCATTACCTACCCCATCCCTGTAGCATTCTTCATGTCCAATTTCACCACAATTTACCAAGTGCTATTTCCAGAACAACTCGCTGCTCAGCACATATCCCAGAATTCACTGGTAACCCTTTCACATATGCCATCTTTAAAAGCTCATTGTACACCCAGACAAGCAGAGAGTTTGGAGTTACTCTGCAACATTGCTGGAATTCTTCCCTGACATTGCAGGCAGGAGAAGATCGGCGCCTGTTTGTCAGTAGTGTTGTGGAGGTCCTGCTGGATGGAGTGGTGCGCAAGTAGGACTTTCTATTTCCCTAGATCTGGTTGTGGAGGCCATGGTATTAGATCAATCCAGTCTGGTTCAAGGCTGCATTCCCAGTTAAATCATTCTCAGTCAGCTGGAGGAATTGATTGATGCGTTGTCATATGTACCGGAGTAAAATGAAAAGCTTTGTTTACAAGCAGTGCAGGCAGATAATAGGATGCAAGGATTTACAGATGAAAGGTTATAAAAACAGGTTACATTGCACAAGGCATGCCGTAGGTGAGACTAACATTAGCAAGATCAGCATTATTTGAGACTAGAGAATCCAGTTAATGGTCTAATAACGACCAGGAAGCAGCTGTTCTGGAACGTGCTGGTGAGTGTGGTAAAATTTCTATATTTTCTCCTGCAATCTCTTTCATCAGGCAGATCATTACCAGGATGTGATGGGTCTTTGATGTTGGCAGCTTTTCCATGACAACGAGCTGTGTAAATGGACTCTCTGGATGGAAGATCGGCTTCCATGATTGTTTGGCCTGTGCGTGTAACCTTCTGTAGAAAGGTCCATGCCCTCTGTTTTGCCAGCATAAGTGACACCATCTTCTCTCCTTTACTTCACGTTGACTCTATATCTCTGTTCTTAACTTACCTCTCACCAAGGGCCATGCCCTCCCATTCTTAGCATTGCCTGCAACATCTTCCTCGTTCTCCCTCATTGGCTTCAACCCACAACACCACTAACCCTGAATACCTCTGTGCTGCTTACTCGCTCACTGAGGACACTGACCCACATACACCAGTAGTAAAAACTGCCACCAGCTTTTTGCCTTCCATAATGCCTACCCCTTTTATATTCCAGATGGAGAAGAGTCTACAGTTGGGTAGAAAGTGCACAACTGGTGGTGTGAAGCCTGTCATTTGACTACCTCCCCCTTGTGAGGAAGGACTGGACTAGTTTAAGGCTGCTCTTGACTTGCTGTGTTGGGATTTGCTAATAGAAGTCTATATTCCCCTATGACTTGACTAATGCTTACTCACAACTAGGTTAAGCTTACCAGTTTTGTGTCTGCACTAAAGTACACAAGGAGACAGCTGTAATGCAAAGCTGTGCAAGGCAGCAATGCTGTAATAATCCAGGTAGAACTGAGTGAGTCGGTGCTATGACAGAGTGAAGAGTCAGAGATGAAGCCTGGTCCAGTCTTTTTAACTGGTGGTGTCCTTGTAGAGATTACATTAATAATTGCTGGTGCAGACCAGGGGGTGCAGCAATGAAGTTCAGAAGCATCCTCCAGTGGATTGGAGATGTTGCCATGGGGATTTTTACAGACTGGTACATCTCAAATATGTATTTCTGTGAATCTGGAAGTGTGGAAAATGGATTGGTACCCAGTATTCAATGTGGAAGTCATTTGGAGCAAATAATGACTGAGTCTGCCACATGCTTGCTCTGGTTTACTTGAGTTTTCCCAGTGTCTAGCTTTGGGTTTGGAGAGTTTGGTAAGATGGGAATTGAATATTAGTGAAACGATCTGTGCTGTTTTTCAAGACATTTAACAAAAGTGTTGATCCCCATTAATTGACATCTGAATCTTGCCATGCTGCATGTGATAAACACAAATGGTGGTGTGAGTTGCTACAGATTGTCAACATATACTTCACAGTTGTTAGCCAATTCTTGCATGCATTGCTCCAAAGCCCATGTTGCTCAGTTCCCTAAACGATTGTGCCTGAAGTGTTAATTTTAAAAAATTGTTCATACAATGTGAGCATCACTAGGAAGGCCAGAATGTTCAATTTAGATGCTCCTGGAGGAGCACTACATCTATTGTGCCCATTCAACTTAAGTCTTCAGGAAGTGTTCTTATTGATTTGTACATGTCTGTTGGAAAAAATGTTGGTCAATTTTCCAGGTAACAGGAATGGATACTTCTCTTAACAGTGCATGAAACAAGATTAAGCATGGGGAGATGGCTTTAGATTATTAAATTATACCATCTGAGGTGCAAGTCTTAAATGCAGGATAACTGTTCAGAATTATTTTCATTTACTTGTGCTGAGAAGCTCTTTCCCAGTTTTCTTCACAAAAGAGCTGTATATTACTTGGCTGGCACCCAGAGCCATCAGTAATCTTATGATATTTTGCTCCAGTGTCCAGTCTTTGACTCAGACATGACCCTGTATGTTCATCTTTTGTTTGAGCACTTGAAACCATTATCACTGAACTGGATTGCTGTTCTCATTAAACATCATCAGTATTTTCCGTCTCCTAAAATAGTTACTAAGGCTAACTATAGCACTTGTCAAACCTCCATTCCCAGAACGGATCTGGTTTTTGCTTGCCTTTTATATTTGTTTCCATTATTTTATACTTCTTCACCATTACATCCATCACAAATCTAAAATAAGCCATAAGAAAGATGAATCCATATTTTTGTTGATTGTGACTGGTCCCTAATTGCATGCATTCTAGGATGACGTGCCCATTTGTGTTTTCTTCTCCCAGGAAACACCTGGGAGTTTGCTTGTTGGAACTTCCTGGTAAAGTAGAGGGATTGGAAGTTTGTCGTGGCCAAGACAATGGCACATTTATTTATTTCACAATGCCTCAAAACAGCATATTTTTGTGGCTACATGGTGCAGTAACTTCTTGAAATAAGTCACCATTATGTTGTTTGAACAGCTTTAATTGCAACGATGGTTTAGTCTCCAATGGTGCTTTTGCATTCTTATGATCGTTTAAGTAGCATTGAGCCCTAAAAATTTGGTAATTTTGCCCATGGTTTGTAAGCGATGATTCTCTTTCCCTCAAAAGGCAGTTTTACATATTAGCGTATATTCTACACAAATCTGAACCATATTTGATCATGCTTTTTCTATTAGTGAACTAGTTAACATTTTCACTAACATGCTTTCCCTTATAACGTATTCATTTGTTGTAATAAATGCAGTTATTAACTCAATATTTTAAACAGGTACAATTTATAAGTTTAAGAAACCATACAAAGGAATGTTGAGGCGACCTGATAAATAGTAAATATAAACTTTGTATCAATTTGAAAAATTATGATTGAAATGCAGAACGATTTAACATGCCTCTATAAAGACCACCTCGGGGTTCGATCCATTTGATTTTTGTCTTCCAAAATAACAATACTGCTGCCACATTCTGAGACAGCAGCTGGTTTTGCTTCAATAACTCCTGCATTCTGTATAAAACAGTATTCCTTCACAATTTGCTCAATTTGTTGGTCACTTTCCATGTAAACAGTTTCTGCATGAAGAAATACTTCCTAATGTCCGTCCAAACTGTTATCCTGTTGATCCTGAGGTTGTGTCCCCTTTTCAGGCTTCCTCGTCTTAGGTTTACTTGACCAATTCCGCCATCTGTTCATCAGAGGCAATGATAATGGGAACTGCAGATGCTGTAGAATCCAAGATAACAAAGTGTGGAGTTGGATGAGCACAGCAACATCTCAGGAGCACATGAGCTCTCTGATGAAGGGTTTAGGCCCGAAACGTCAGCTTTTGTGCTCCTGAGATGCTGCTTGGCCTGCTGTGTTCATCCAGCTCCACACTTTGTTATCTTGTTCATCAGAGGCACCTCTTTTTGAAGTTGAGAAGCCCTAGTTTGTCAAGCTATAACTCATTGTTCCAACCTGTGATTCAAAGAGCTCCCATGTTTTTGAAAACTGTTTTCTTCCTCTCTCAAGCTCTTAACTAGTTTACAAGTGGTCTCCTATCCAAAGAGGTGAACAAAATGTGTTTTCTTGACCTTAGCAGTAACAAAGAGATGTTATGGAACTAAATGCATAACTAAAATGGTGTGGAATGATATTGCACTCCTCACTCAGGAAATAGGTCACTCTTTGACTGTTTAATTTTTGGAGACTACTAATGAATACTTGTCGATGGCTTAACAAAGTTAATTGCTGAGCCTTTATTGCAGGGACACTGAAAACTATGGCTGTTGTGTGAGAAAGCGCCATGGGATGATTTCCTACCTGAAGCTGTGTGGCACTATAATAATGCAGATTGCTTTCTTTGAAATGAGGTTGATACTACTTGTTCCTACAGTTTTCAAATTTCAAACTTTATGATGTGACTCAATTTTTTTCGCATCTTACTCTTTTGAATCAGATATTGTTTCTTGCATTTGCAAATCGAGCCCTTTCACTTTTGCTCAAATACTAACCTTAACCAATAAGTTGTAGAGAGATTGTTTATATTGTAAATTAATGTGCAGTGGATTTTTTGCTGCACTGACTTGTTGAACTCAAATGATAACTTCATGTGAAACACTCTTTTCAAAGGAATTATATAAATTTTTGCAGTCGTTCCATATCTTAATCTTTCAACATCCAGAGGAAAAAAACACTACAAAGAAACATGACCTTATCTACCAGGCTATCAGGGAAAGAAATACTCTGCCAATTTCTGAAGAAGGTTCCAGACCTGAAAAGTCAGCTTTCCTGCTCCTCTGCTGCTTGGCCTACTGTGTTCATCCAGCTCTACACCTTGTTAACTCTGCCAATACATTGTATTTTCTGCTCATCACTCTATAAATAACAGTAAGCTTAGCATGGTAGTACTACTTGGATCTGATATTCCTAGTTCAAGCTTTATTTTGCTACCTTTTCTTGCCCAGTCCTCATTTGTCCTGTTAATGTCTTATTCAATGGATGTGCGACATCCTTGACTTGTAGAGATTGTTTGTTTACATCTAAGCTCTGCCAGAAAAAGTTAATAGGTTATTTGAATATAGGGTTAAACCCTTATTTCAAGTCTCCCACCCTAAACATCCTCAAATGGTGCTCCTATCAAAAGGGGGTTACAGGAAATGGTTTGCTTTTCCTATACTTGACAGGGTCAATGTGGGACAAGTTGTTTCCCTTGTGGGAAATTCTAGGACCAGCAGACACAATCTTGGTTTAAGGGGTGACCTATTTATCATGTAGATGTAGAAGAATTTCTTCAAGTGTGAGGAGCTGTGGAATTCTTTACTGAAAAAGGAAGTCGAGGTTGAGTGGTTAAATATATTCATAGAATCATAGAATCCGTATTATGTGGAAGCAGGCCATTTTCCCATCCCTCTACCCTATCCCTGTGGGCTGAGATTGATTCACCTACTAATTAAGAATTTAAGATTATGAGAAATGGCAGGAAAATGGAGTTGTGGATTGTCAGATGAGCTAAGTGGCTGACTTTTGCTCCTATCTCTTATGGTCTCGTATCTTTCAAGGTGTGGTTAATGAAGTCCATAACAAGGACCTTATCAATTCTCTAACAACAATTAGCTCCTTATGGCAAACTTGTTCAATATGATTATTAGTGTTTCTCCCATTAGCTCTGATTAGTCTTGATTTGAGCAGTTTTATCAATGTGCTGAGTTATATGTTGCATATTTTGAGCATATTTCCAAACCTTTCCTCATGCTGGGCTCAAGAATGTGCCACACAAGACCTCAGAAGTGCTGCTTTTGATACAGAAGTCAACTTCACCCATTTGATAGAAAATGGCAAGTTCAGGTACAACATGGCTTATTTTTATGAAGTTGTAGAATTTAGAGGGGAATGATTCTCACTGGTTCATTTAAAAAAAAAGTAAGATTGAAGCATTAAATTCTCTGACGGCTTCCATGGAAACTGTCAATGAGTGCGTGCACTTCAGCCACATATGCACGGTTAGTGAGTATCTTCAGATTCAGAGTATCTTCAGTGATGACATCAAATTTGTAAAGTCTTGGCTTTGCACCTCTAACAACAGGCAAACATTTGATCATTCTCTACATCTTTTAAAATGACAGTGATGCAACTCTGCTAATTATTCAATGGTCTGCTTTCCTGATGTATATCAATCAGACCCAAGACAAATCATTGTTTGAGGTAAAGAAAAACTAATAAGAAGCTGCTCAGGGGAGCAATATTTAGCATTCCATCCTTTTTTTAGTAATGCACCATCATAAAGCAACTCACTGTTGCACATTTCACTCAGGTCTGGAAATAGAAGGATAAAAATGTGTGCATCATTTGAAGTGCATTGCTTTATCATTTCACAGATCTAACTATATCATCATACAATGTATGCCCAATCACGAGTTGTGCTCTATAACTTTAAAATTTCAACTTGGAAAAGAATAATTACATTCACTAGCTGTGAAATGTTTTTGATTTTGTTTTTGTACCTTTTACACTCTTCCCTTAGAGAATAGTGTAAAGTAGCAGGAGGAATTATTTGTTGATTAACAACAGTCTGATTGTTCACAACCATTTTTATACCAGTTGATACATTTGCAAATTGTTTACAGCATGCATGTTTTATGGACCGTGACAGCATCTGAATTGTGGAAACAGGGAGTAGGGCATATTCAAGCCATGAATATCTAGCTGGATCTCAACCCAGGCTCAAAAGTCAGAGCTTAGAACTTTTCTGGCTAGATCTAATTTAAATGGGATTTTGACCTTGCATATTTTAACTTGGAGATGGAAATGTCACCAGTAAAACAAGGGGCCATTCCTTAGAATTAGGATATGGATGTTCAGCAAATTAGTGCCTCTTCCAGTCAGTTATCAAGTGACACATCCTCAGGAATAAATTGTTCACTAATCTATATGACTGTAATGCAAAGTTTGAGTTTGTCAAAATTGCTTGATTCCTGAGCTCATTATAGCCTAGATCCAAACATGGACAAAGCTGGACTCCAAAAGTGAGGGTGACTGTCTTTGACATTAAAACATATTTGACTGCATCTTGCATTAAAGAACCTTACAAAACTTGAGTTTATGGGAATTAGGCAAGACCCTCCAGGAGTTGGAGTCATATCTAATACAAAGGGAAATGCTTAATTTGGGACATTGCCCTGAGGGATACAGTGATACTCTGAAACAGCTAATTGCTCACCAATAACCACAACCCTCCATCTGTTTCATTACTAACCTTCCATTCATCATGGGCTCAGAATTTTGATCTAATTGTTAATAATGCAATATGTAGCATCATTTGCAACTCGTCAGATGCTTAAGCAGCCTGTTTCCATATGCAGCAAGATGTGGATAGCTTCCAGGTTTGGACTTGTAAGTCTCAGGTAACTGCAAGGCAGAGACTTTCTCTAACAAGAGAATGTAACCATACCCCCTTAATGTTCAAAGACATTACAATTGCTGAATCCTCCACTATCAACATCAGTGTTTCTATTGACCAGAAACTGAAGTGGACTTGTTACATAAGTGCTGTAGCTACTGAGAGCAGATCAGAGGGTAGGAATTTGTGGTGAGTGACCCTTTTCCTGTTTCACCAAAGCCTGCTGGTCTGCAAGGCACAAATCAGAAATGTGATTGAATACTCTAACCAGAATTAGTGCAACTCCAACAGCAATTGGAACTCAACACCATCAGGACAAGGCAGCCAATTGATTGACATCAATCCAGCAGTTTCACCATCCAAGAATAGTGGCACCAGCGTGCACTATTGACAAGATGCACTGAAACAACCCGCATGAAGCAGAGTCGTCATTTCGGGTCCAGTGAGTCTTCAAACTGTCTACCTCTGTAACCTAGGGTAGCTGAGGCTTGGGACAACTGCCACCTGCAGTTTCCTCTTCAAGCCATGCCCCACCCACACTTGGAAGTACACCAACTTCCTTCAATCTCACCTATTCAAAATAGTGGAACTCCCTATTAACATTGTGTGTATACCTGCAGTCCAAGAACAGCAGCATTTCAAAAAGACAGCTCACAACTATGTCCAAATGTTTAGTGGTGGGCAAAAAATGCTGGCACAGCCAGTGACTCCCACATTCCATGGATTAATACAAATAAGTTGTGAATTATGTTGCCTATTCATAGTTCAAAGCTGGTTGAGTACTTGAACAATAAACACCTGCCATCTCCTGCAATGCTTGTGGTCAGAATTGCTTAATTTCCTTTCTGTAGTCTCTGGAGATGCTGGTTATTACATGGATGTTCTTTATGTGACTGTTATTCATGTATGAACCTAGTCACTAAGTGCTGGCAACCTGTTTGAGCAGGGAATGGATCATGGTCAAATCCACATGCTCACTTTTGAGTAGTGAATTATTGAGAAGTGATTGTAAAGAGAGTTACTGGCTGATTCCACACACTAAGAATGGTTATACTTGGCTGAGAGCAGCTAACTCGGTGTAGACCAGGTCCTAAACCCTGGATCTGATGGTGTATGTAACAATACTTTACTAGTTAGGTTTCAGTTTTTATAATCAAGGCAGTATGATTAGCTGTCTTTATTTTTATTTAATTGTATGGGAGTTTAATCTGTATTTGTGCATGTTGACCAAGATAAGGTGCAGCATACTGCGAATGTCTGTCATGCAAAAATGAGCGATGTCTATCCAGTACTTTTATAAGGGAAAGGAATTGATGCATATTTGTCTTTTCATATTTCTTAAAAAGGTCTTGGTTAATGTAGAGTAACCAAGTTAAATCTCCAAAATCAAACAAAGTCCCCATCTTTTCTGTACATTTGTTTATTCCCAGAATACATAATGATCCTTTTGTTTACTTTTATTTTGCATTTACATGCAAGTTTCAGTATCGGAGTTAAAATTCTTTTGGAAATATGTAGTAACCATTTATATGTATACTACATATCCTGCAATAGCAAATCAAGCTGAACATGCGTTAATTTGTAATACTTAATGTGTAATGTCCTTAAGGTCTAAATGCTGCCTTAATGTGTAATAGGACTATTGTTTATCACACGAGGAGCAAATCTTGTATTCATTCTTATCTACTGAAAGCTACCAAAATTATTTCATACTAGGGGCGGCACGGTGGCTCAGTGGTTAGCACTGCAGCCTCACAGCACCAGGGTTCGATTCCAGCCTTGGGCGACTGTCTGTGTGGAGTTTGCACATTTCCCCATGTTTGCGTGGGTTTCCTCCGGGTGCTCCGGTTTCCTCCCACAGTCCAAAGATGTGCAGGTTAGGTGGATCGGCCGTGCTAAATTGCCGGTAGTGTTCAGAGGTGTGTGGGTTATAAGGGAATGAGGCTGGGTGGGATCCCTCAAGGGGCGGTGTGGACTTCTTGGGCCAAAGGGCCTGTTTCCATACTAGGGAATCTAATCTATACTCATCGAAAAAGCAGGAAAATTAGTTGCTTTATTTTTCATATCGGTATATCATGAAATTTTTGGAGAAGGCATAAAGTGACCTGCTGAATTCTTGCATTGTGAATATGCTTTTCATTACAGAAAGGATTGCTCACAATATTAGCACACTGCTGCTAATTTAACAACTAAGGGACTTGCCACCTGCTTTCAGGTCAGATGTCAGCAATTAGCACGATGGTATTAATACACTGGGGTTTTACTTGTGCAGTATTTGTAATATGTCACCATAACTAAGTAGTAAGCAAGAAAGGCTTGTCTTGTATCTTTTTAATTCCAAAAATTAGAACTTCAAATCAGATCAAATATTATAATCTGCAGTGCAGAAATCAAAACATCCAATCCGATTAATAACTTCTCTTCATTTAAGTAGAAAAAGACGGAAGCCTTGGAATCAGTAACAATGCTGAAATTTAATAGGGGCTCATGTGATAGACACTGCTAAGTGTAGTTTGAGTGGTTTATCACCACTGTCAGTCCAGATATTTGATTACAGCCTTCATTGTTTTGGTATCAATTACCTTTTTGGTTTAAGAAAAGCATTAATATTATTTTTGTTTTTAAAACCTACAGCATAAACTTTTTGGTTAAGTATACACTGTGGTCTGAGTTTCAGATTTTTCAAAGAAATAATGTTTAAATACTGCATGTAAATTATAACAGGGTTTTCCTTAACAATGTGAAACCTGACTTCTGCAAATATGGCAGTATCCCCACAACCTCTGAGCTAGGTTACAAAAAAGTTGATTTGCTAGCTTCCTTTTTATTCTTGCTTTTACGTCTCATTGTGTACTCCCTTACTCCTGATTTACTACTTGGCCTGAATCAAAGACAATTAACGTATAATGGCTAAGACATTGTTATCACATGACAAACTACTCGCAGTTCGATCACATACATGATTGAGCTGTGAGGCATCATTACAGGTTACTTAATGCAGTTCTCTGGTTAGTGTCATCTGCTAGGTTATGCCCTGGTGTTGTATGAGAGATCTAAAATTGAAAATCTGACCTCAATTCTGTTTATAAACTGAAACACATCAGTATACCTTTTATTCAAAATGATTGTTGAGCTTGATAAAAATATAACCTTTGATTATCTACATATATTTATCAAACTATGACGCGATTAGACATGAGTTAGGAAGCATGGACTGGGATCAATTGTTCCATGGTAAGGGCACTATAGACATGTGGAGACTGTTTAAGGAACAGTTGTTGTGTGTGATGAGTAAATATGTACCTCTGAGACAGGCAAGAAGGGGTAAGATAAAGAAACCTTGGATGACGAGAGCGGTGGAGCTTCTTGTGAAAAGGAAGAAGGTAGCTTACATAAGGTGGAGGAAGCTAGGGTCAAGTTCAGCTAGAGAGGATTACATGCAGGCAAGGAAGGAGCTCAAAAATGGTCTGAGGAGAGCCAGGAGGGATCACGAGAAAGGCTTGGCAGAACGAATTAGGGAAAACACAAAGGCATGTTACACTTATGTGAGGAATAAGAGAATGGTCAAAGAAAGAGTAGGGCTGATCAGGGATAGCATAGGGAACTTGTGTGTGGAGTCTGAGGAGGTAGGGGAAGCCCTAAATGAGTTTTTTGCTTCTGTCTTTATGAAAGAAATGAATTTTGTAGTGAATGAAACCTTCGAAGAGCAGGTGTGCATGCTGGAATGGATAGAGATAGAGGAAGCTGATGTGCTGAAAATTTTGTCAAACATTAAGATTGACAAGTCGCCAGGCCCGGACCAGATTTGTCGTCGGCCGCTTTGGGAAGCGAGAAATGCAATTGCTTGGCCACTTGCGAGGATCTTTGCATCCTTGCTCTCCACTGGAGTCGTACCTGAGGACTGGAGAGAGGCAAATGTAACTCCTCTTCAAGAAAGGAAATAGGGAAATCCCCAGCAATTACAGACCAGTAAGTCTCACGTCTGTCGTCTGCAAGGTGTTAGAAAGGATTCTGAGGGATAGGATTTATGACCATCTGGAAGAGCATGGCTTGATCAAATACAGTCAACACGGCTTTGTGAGGGGCAGGTCATGCCTCACAAACCTTATCGAGTTCTTTGAGGATGTGACTAGAAAAGTTGATGAGGGTCGAGCTGTGGATGTGGTGTATGTGGACTTCAGTAAGGCATTTGATAAGGTTGCCCTTGGTAGGCTTAATCAGAAGGTCAGGAGGAATGCGATACAGGGGAACATAGCTGTCCGGATACAGAACTGGCTGGCCAACAGAAGGCAGCGAGTGGTCGTAGAAGGAAAATATTCTGCCTGGAAGTCAGTGGTGAGTGGGGTTCCACAGGGCTCTGTCCTTGGGCCTCTACTGTCTGTAATTTTTATTAATGACTTGGATGAGGGGACTGAAGGATGGGTCAGCAAGTTTGCAGACGACACAAAGGTAGGAGGTGTTGTTGACAGTATAGAGTGCTGTTGTAGGCTGCAGCGGGACATTGACAGGATGCAGAGATGGGCTGAGAGGTGGCAGATGGAGTTCAACCTGGATAAATGCGAGGTGATGCATTTTGGAAGGTCGAATTTGAAAGCTGAGTACAGGATTGAGGATAGGATTCTTGGCAGTGTGGAGGAACAGAGGGATCTTGGTGTGCGGATACATAGATCCCTTAAAAAGGCCACCCAGGTGGACAGGGTTGTTAAGAAAGCATATGGTGTTTTGGCTTTCATTAACAGGGGGATTGAGTTTAAGAGTCGTGAGATCTTGTTGCAGCTCTATAAAACTTTGGTTAGACCGCACTTGGAATACTGCGTCCAGTTCTGTTCGCCCTATTATAGGAAAGATGTGGATGCTTTGGAGAGGATTCAGAGGAGGTTTACCAGGATCCTGCCTGGACTGGAGGGCTTACCTTATGAAGAGAGGTTGACTGAGCTCGGACTTTTTTCATTGGAGAAAAGGAGGAGGAGAGGGGACCTAATTGAGGTATACAAGATAATGAGAGGCATAGATAGAGTTGATAGCCAGAGACTGTTTCCCAGGGCAGAAATAGCTAACACGAGGGGTCATAGTTTTAAGCTGGTTGGAGGAAAGTATAGAGGGGATGTCAGAGGTGGGTCCTTTACACAGAGAGTTGTGAGAGCATGGAATGCATTGCCAGCAGCAGTTGTGGAAGCAAGGTCATTGGGGTCATTTAAGAGACTGCTGGACATGCATATGGTCACAGAAATTTGAGGGTGCATACATGAGGATCAATGGTCGGCACAACATTGTGGGCTGAAGGGCCTGTTCTGTGCTGTACTGTTCTATGTTCTCTGTTCTATGCTCTATATTTGTGAGGAACTCTAGCTAATTATAATAGACTTGATCAGTCTGCATTTTAGAACATAGAACAGTACAGCACAGAACAGGCCTTTCAGCCCACGATGTTGTGCTGACCATTGATTCTCATATATGCACCCTCAAATTTCTGTGACCATATGCATGTCCAGCAGTCTCTTAAATGACCCAGTGACCTTGCTTCCACAACTGCTGCTGGCAACGCATTCCATGCTCTCTCAACTCTGTGTAAAGAACCCGCCTCTGACATCCCCTCTATACTTTCCTCCAACCAGCTTAAAACTATGATCCCTCGTGTTAGCCATTTCTGCCCTGGGAAATAGTCTCTGGCTATCAACTCTATCTATGCTTCTCATTATCTTGTATACCCCAATTAGGACCCTCTCCTCCTCCTTTTCTCCAATGAAAAAAGTCCGAGCTCAGTCAACCTCCCTTCATAAGATAAGCCCTCCAGTCCAGGCAACATCCTGGTAAACCTCCTCTGAACCCTCTCCAAAGCATCCACATCTTTCCTATAATAGGGCGACCAGAACTGGACGCAGTATTCCAAGTGCGGTCTAACCAAAGTTTTATAGAGCTGCAACAAGATCTCACTACTCTTAAACTTAATCCCCCGCTAAATAAAGCCAAAACACCATATGCTTTCTTATCATATTTTCTTTTAGATTTTCAAGAAAGCATATCTGCTGCCAGATAAGATTTTCCAAATGCACAATCACAAGTTCAGTATATAGCTACACTCTCAACCATTTAAAGATGATCAGTTTAGCTCATAACATAGTTCATTATGCTTGTAAGAAGTAACAGATAGTCATTCACTGCAAATAAAAGTAAATCTCTTCAGCCTTGCACTTTTATTGAATTACTCAGGAAGCCTGTAATTCCCTGTTGCTTACCTTTGAAAAAGTTTAGAATAATCTAAGTCAACTTGCCCAACAAATAAATGACCCATTCTCTAATATAAGTTATTCTGATCGGTTGAAATTTGGTGTTCTTGCATTTATCCTGATCGATGAAAGAAAAACTCCAGCAAGATTTCTTTCATCTCAGAAATCTTCAAGGAAGTGTTTGTTGTCAACCCTTTCAAGATGATAATAATAAAGGATTGCAAACTCGGTTGCCCTTTGTACTTAAATCTTTAAAGGTCACAGTTTTGCAAATGTTAACTTATGTAATGAAAACCACTAAGTTTCCTGGAAATGAAGCTTCTGTTAGTGTATTTATCAATGTTTTGTTTCTAAACAGGCAGGAACACCTCTTGATAATTGTAGTTATATTCTGGAACTACTGTCAGAATTTCAAAAGCATTCCATTGACAAGTATCGTGAAGGTTCACAATGTATAGCCGTGGAGTACAATTATATCCCTTGAGTAAACTAATCTGAGTTATGACCAGGACCAAAAATAAGATACAAATCACTATCTGAGGAAGGGCCTAGGCCTGAAACGTCAGCCTTCCTGCTCCTCTGATGCTGCTTGGCCTGCTGTGTTCATCCAGTTCTACACTTTGTTATCTACAAATCACCAATGACAGTTTCTACTTGCAGAGTGCCTCTTTAATGCAGAACTCTCTGAAAGTTGCATCACAAGTAGATGGGGACGGTTAAGAAGGTGTTCAGCATGCTTGCCTTCATTGTTCAGACCACTGAGTATAGGAGTTGGGACATAATATAGAGGTTTAGAGGATGTTGGTTAGGCCACTTTTGTGTATAGTTCTTGTTGCTCTGTTTTGGGAAGGATATTATTAAATTGGAGACGGTTCAGAAAACATTTACCAGGATGTGGCTGGGACTGAAGGATTTGAGTTATAAAAAGAGAGGCTGGATAGGCTGGGACACTTTTCACTGGAGTGTTGGAGTTTGAGGGATGACCTTATAAAGATTTATAAAACCCTGAGGGGCATAGATAAGGTGAATAGGAAAGGTCTTTTCCCAGAGTGGGTGGGCTCAAAACTAGGGGCATATTTTTAAGGTAAGAGAAGTACATAAAAGGGACCTGAGGGACACCTTTTTCACATGGAAGGTGGATCGTATGTGGAATTAACTGCCAAAGGAAGAGGTAGATGGAGATACAGTTACAACATTTAAAAGACATATGGATAGTTACATGAATAGGAAGGGTTTCGAGGGAAATGGACCAAACGCAGGCAAGTGGGACTAGTTTAGTTTGGGGAAACTTGATCAGCATGGACAAGTTGGACCGAAGGTTCTGTTCCGTATATTCTATATAACAGCAGCTCAAATGTCTCAAAAGGTACAAATAATAGAAACTGAGCCATAATACTCGTGTTTAAATAAGGAAAGTTTAACTAAACCCTTTAAAGCCAGCCTTAGTGTGGGATTTCGCGTGCATTTGTAACGGGTTTATTACTTCAGTGATTTTCTGATTTTCCTAGCTCATAGTTAGCTGAGTATTCTGTGACAGAACAGTTTTAAACCTGTCTTTTGCCACCTCTGTCTCATATGTGCCCTCTGACCTTCCTGGTTTGCAGTGTCAGTCTTTACTTCTCAATGCAGATCCCTTGCCATTTCAGCCTACCTGTACCCCCTCATCCACTGTGTAGTCTCTTTCTCCCCTCACATCCATTGTTCAATCTTTTTCTGCCCTCTTCATCCTTCTCCTCACTCCAGCTCCTTTGAAACCTCTTGCCCCCATCATACCAATCTCACTTGGAGCCTGTTTTTCCCCATGCCCCCGCAAAGCTGGTCTTGTTCATCCTTTTCCTCCTGAAATTCTGCTGTAGGTCGTCATCCCTTCACCTGATTCATCCACTGTTGCCAAACATGCATCTTGAAACTGATACTGATACTAGCTGAAATGTCTTGCATTTAAATATTAGGAAGGCTAAAGTCATTGTTTCTGATTGAAATTTTCTTTCAAAAATGTCCTTCTGTAATAAATGCTGCCTTTCCTTATTGTTGACTCCATCCTGCTCCATGGCAATGGATTGAAATTAACTCGCACTCTTCAAGTTTTTGGTGTTGCGTTTAAACCTAAAATGAATTTCTGACCTCATAAATTTGATTTTAACATCACCTGTTTTTGCCAACTCTGCTAATCTGCTGAAACCCCAAATTAGCATTTTTTCCCCTCCAGATAGGAATATTCCAATCCTGGATATCTTCCCGGATTCTGCCATCCATACACTTATTGCCCAGAGCTGCAGCCTGTACTTTAATTGGCACGAAGTCTCATTCACTTGCCACACCTGTGCTTGTGGCTTATGCTGGCACCCAGTCTAGCAATGTATTCATTTTTACGTTATCATACTAGCTTATCTCTCTCCATAGTTTTGCTACTCCCTAATTCTGCATTCTCCTGCAGTACCACAGCCTTTTGAGATATCTGCACTCTAATTCTGACCACTTGACCATCCCCAATTATAATCACTCCATTATTGATGAGCAAATCTTCAGTTTCCCATGCCCAAATCACTGGAATACCCTTCTTTCATGTGACTTTCCTCCTTTGAAATAGTTTACAAATAGATATTAGTAAATTAAGTCAGTGGGGAAAGATGTTGACCAATGGAATATAATGTGCGAAAATATGAAGCTGTTCATTTGGAAGGGAGGACAAAAGAGCAGAATATTATTTAAATGAATTATAACTGCAGAAGGCTGCAGCTCAAAGACCCTTGGGGGTACTTGTGCATGAAGTATAGGAAGCTAGCGTACACTTGCAACAGATAATCAGAAGGCTAATGGGTTATCGCCCTAATGTGAACAGGTTGGAGTATGAGAGTACAACGTGCCATTGAGACCACAGAGTCATGAGAGTACTGTGAACAGTTTTGGCCCCATTATTTAAGGATATCATTTTATTGGAGAAAGCTCACTATGATGATCCCTGGTGTGGGAATGTGTTATGAACGAAGGCTAAACAGGCTGGAACACTGCTGTCTGAAGTTGTTTAGAAGATTGAGATGTGATCACATTGAGTCATATAGGATTTTTTTGGGGCTTGACAGGGTATATGCTCATGTTTTCATTTGTGAAAGAATCTGGAACCAGTGGGCATAGCCTTAGAATTAATGGCTCCAACTTAAGACTGAAGTGAGGAGGAATCTGTGAGGTTTGGGTATTTTTGGAATTGCGTGCCATAGGGAGCAGTGTGGCAGAGTCCTTGTGTATAGTTTAGGCTGAGAGAGAATCTTGATCAACAAGGGAACCAAGGTTACAGGGAAAAGACAGGAAAGTGAACGTGAGGAATGCTGAATCAGCCGTGATCCTATTGAATGGCAGAGCAGGCTCAAAAGACTGAATGGCCCACTCCTGTTGCTATTTCTTATGATCTTAAAAACCTATCTCTTGACCTAAGTTTTGCGTCTGTCTAGTTTTACAAAATGCTGCTGTGAAGCACCTTGGATGTTTTATTATGCTAAGTGTGTTTTGGAAATATAAATTGTTGTTCTCAAATAAGATAAAGGAATTTAGGCAGGAAGTTGTAAAATAAAGGGCAAAGAAATTAGAATTTAACTGGGTGGAGCATGGAGAATAAAGTAATGCAAACATTTAATTTTAAATAAAAACATTAATCTCTGGAATTGTTCAAAAACATTGATTGACTTACGGACACAACATAGTGTGGAGCTGGAGGAACATAGCAGACCAGGCAGCATCAGAGAAGCAGGAAAGTTGACTTTTCACGTCGGGACCCTTCTTCAGAAACTATGTGGGTAGGGGGTGGAGACGGGAGCTGTGAAATAAATAGAGAGAAGGGGTGGGGCTGGGGAAGGTAGTGGGGTGGTGATAAGTTGGATGCAGGTAGCGGGTAGTGGGGTTTGATCGACAGGAAGCGCAGGGCGGGTAGTTGGAGAGGAAGATGGATAGGCTGTGTCAGCTGAAGGAGGTGAGGATGAATGGGAGGATTGGACTTGGGATGAGGCTGGAAGTGGGTAGATTTTAAAATTAGTAAATTCAGCGGTTAGATCATCGGGCTGTAAGCTTCCAAGGTGGAATATGAGGTGCTGCTTCGCCAGTTGCATGCAGTGTCATTGTGACGCCAGACGAGGCCCAGAATGGATGTATCACAGTGGGAGTGAAAAAGAAAAAGGTTGTCGTTTGTTGTGTACAGAGTGCAGATGCTCAACGAACTGGTCCCAGAGTCTACACTACGTCTCAACAATATAGAGGAGGCCACATTGAGAGCAACGGGTACAGAAGACCAAGTTGGAGGATATGAAATGTTTGCTTTAGGTCTTGAATGGAGGTGAGGGGGGAAGGTGTGGAGCCAGGTGTAGCACTTCCTGCAAGTGCAGTAAAGGCGCCGGGAATGTGGAGCGGACGATGGAGTCACGGAATGAGCAGTCCCTATGAAAGGCAGATAGAAGTGGCGAGGAAATATCTCTTAGGTGGTGGGGTCAGATTGTAGGTGGCTGGAGTGGTGGGGAATGATACGCTGAATGTGGAGGTTGGTGCGTGGTATGTGAGGACCATCATTGTGGGATGTTATCAACTGCAGTAACAACAGCAGCACAGTTGCCCACCCAAGCAGGGGCAGGCAGCCAATTAGAAGTATTAATTGTCCAATTCACAAGCCTCACAAATCAGGACTTCATCTTAGGTTGAGTTGACAAAGTAAATGGTAGGGGTTCCCCAGCAGTTTCCAGCTGGAGGGGGTACGTTGCTTAATGACTAGCCCATGGTCCAAGGGGAGACTGCCTCAATGATTAAGGTCATTGCGGTGGCTTTGACACCACTGAAGGGGATTCAGTCTTTTTTTTTGAGGGCAGAAGTGTGGGAGATGCAACAGATGCAGTTGAGGGCATTTTTGATCACCAGAGGGGAGTAGTTGCAGCTCTTGAAATAGGAGGGTACCTGGGATCTCCAGGAGTGCAACACTCC
This sequence comes from Stegostoma tigrinum, assembly GCF_030684315.1. Classification (NCBI taxonomy): domain Eukaryota; kingdom Metazoa; phylum Chordata; class Chondrichthyes; order Orectolobiformes; family Stegostomatidae; genus Stegostoma; species Stegostoma tigrinum. The sequence goes on from NC_081366.1 coordinate 28,007,801, forward strand.
ATCTTGAGAGTGGATGCAGAGGAATTAGGAGTAAGGAATCGCATTCTTGCAGGAGGGTGAGTGTGAGGAAGTGTAGTCCAGGTAGCTATGGGAGTTGGTAGGCTTGAAATAGCTGTCGGTGTTGAGAGATGGAGATGGACAATTCCAGGAAGGGAAGGGAGGTATCAGCTGGTCCAGGTAAATTTGAGTTTGGGTTGATTGACTTACATTCTTTTCTGATATTCTGGTTTTCTTCGCATTGCTACTTCTCTGAAGCAGATTTATTGTGGACCGTAGAATGGCAAGTACTTTAGTTCACAATGTATGATTTAGTGCCTGCAACAAATGCACACGTGCTACTTGAGTGCCAAGGTGTCAAGATAAATTCTGACATTATGCAATAACTAGAGTCTAAAGGGCTGAATTTTCCCAAATCTTAAGTTATCCTTGTGTCAGACCCCAGGTGAGATATAATTGGCAGTGGCCAATTATGAGGTGACAATCTAGTTGAGAATATTGGCTCCACGTTACAAAGCTGCTGGCCCAATCAGTGGTGCTCCGGAGGCCACAGGAACAAAAGAGGCTGTTTCCAAGTCCAGGCAGCTGTAAAATGCTAGGTAAGCTTTATTATTTACTGTGAATCCTTCATCAGTGGTGTCAAAGCCAAAGTAATGACCTTAATCATTGTGGCAGCCTCCCTTTGGGCCATGGACTAGTCATTAAGCAAGGTACCCCCTCCAGCTGGAAACTGCTGGGGAACCCCTGCCATTTACTTTGTCAGCTCAACCTAAGATGAAGCCCTGACTTGTGAGGCTTGTGAATTGGCCACTTAATGTTTTTAATTGGCTGCTTGCCCCTGCTTGGGTGGGCAACTGTGCTGCTGTTGTTACTGTAGTTGATAACATCCCACGATGATGGAACTGTTTCTGCCTGCCCTCCTGATGCTTGCTGCTATTGTTTTAAGATGCTTCTTGTCTTCCAGCCTGACTCCATGTTTTGGAAATCTCCTCCCACATTTTAATAAAGTTCAAACTCTAATTCTTCAGCCTCCAGGTCAATTACTTTTCCTCCAAACATTAATTCTTTTTCTCTTGTCACAGATGTTGTCACTTTTGAAATTTCTGTTTTTCCCTTGTAGTATGTTACATGCGTGGAAAGTATGCTTTTGTGATCCGAAGGAAGTAAAATTAAGATCAATATTGCCATTAAAAATGCAGGAAGTACTCACCTACCAGCCTCATGGCATAGGACATGATTTTTTTTGTTTGAGTTGTACACACACATACCAGATGCCTTTAGCAAATATCTTTAACATGGAATTGAATTCACATCACAAAACATGAAATGCAAAGAAGGAAAATCAAAAGTTATCAATAAGGAATCAACAAAAGGTCATTTTATATTGTCTCTTTAGTGAATCTTCTGCTCCCAGTCAGCATCTGCAGGCGATGATCATGAAGTCATTGACATGCTGGACAGATATATTGTGTACTGTATAAGAAGTGACAGGCAATCAGAACAAAGTATGGTCACAATAGAAAAGAGCATTGAGTAAAATCAGAAACAAAATATATTATTCCCCTGCAAAAATAAACCCTTATTTGTTGTAAAAAAATCAATCTATAATATTTAAAAGAGCAAGCTTATCTCTTTTATTTTTAAATTGTGTTTTGCAATCTCCCATTTTTTTCTGGGCTTCAACCAGCGTCTTTTCAAAACTGCTGCACAACTCTCAATTGTCTGTCACCATCTTCGCAAAACTCAAAACCCAAAACCTGCTACATAGCTTAGAACTCAAGCCATTGTTTTTACTATTTGGAATTATACAACGTGTGTTTAGAATGAAAACGTGAGGGGACAGGTAAGTAAAAGTTAAAATATTTCGTGAGCATGTAGTTAATGGAAAAATATTGAATGATAATGGATCAGCAAAGAGACCTAAGCACTCAGGTAAGTAATTCCATGTAAGGAGGGATAGATACAAACATACAAAATGACATTTACTCTTTTACAGAGATAGTAGGAACTGCCAATGCTGGAGAATCTGAGATAACTGGATGAACACAGCAGGCCAATCAGCATTAGAGGAGCAGGAAAGCTGATGTTTTGGGTCTAAAATGAAGAAGCTTCTGAAGAAGGGCCAACACTCTTTTCAGACTTGTTTAATAGTTTATCTCTACCACCCTTGTTGGAAGTGGAACCAAGTTAGCTGTTCTCCAGTCTTCTGTAACTCCCTCACAACCTGACAGGATATAAAACTTTGGATCAAAGCCCCTGCACTTTCTTACCTTGTCTCCCACAGCAGCCTGGGGTACAACTCGTCCAGACCTGGGGATTTGTCCACTTTTAAAGCCTAGCAAATCCTTCAATACCTCAATCAGTAGTCAGGCTGGTAGGAAAAGTCCTACTTGTCCATCTATTAAATTCGTGTTTTAGAAGAAGAGGGCAAGACAAGACCACGGGGAGTGTAATGGGAGCTTTACATAAGATTGATGCCAGGTGGGCCTTAGTTTAATATCTCATCTAGAAGATAATAGCACTTCCAAACGATCAGTACTCCCTTCGCACCACTCTGCTTTTGGTATAATTTATTTGCTCAATCCCTTGTGTGGTGCTTCAACCCAGGGGCTTCTGATTCTGCAAGATGGGCTACTTGTAACTTATCTTGAAATACAAATGTCTTTGTCAAAGTCCTTACACTTCAGTTTTGCAGAAACATTTCAATGAATTAGGGCCATTGAATTTTTATCCACCTATAGGAAAAGCTACGTTGGAGTTCATTTATAGTTGCAAGTTATAATATTAAAATGAATACAAGAAAATCGTGCATCTGGCCTTTAGTCACATATTCATGCATTATATATTAAATAGACTTGTGATCTTGAGGCATTTGTGACAAATGGCAAACATTTATACTGCACCAAGGCCTATGATTTGCACTGAGTCAACACTGAAACCTGCCTCCAACCTACTGCATTTTTAAAGTATAAAACACCCCATTTCAATTGTTTGCTCATCCCTCATTAAAAATTTAGGAAGTACATGTCCTTTTCAAAACAGTTCCAAAAAAATGAAATGATTACATAGATTTACCATGAAAGTGAGAATAGTTTGGATAGATGCGACATTTTCTTTTTAGAATTTTGATGTGCATGACTGATTCATCACAGAAATTTGCTAATATGCGCAAGCTAGTGTTCATGTTTTGGAAACAACCATCCCAATTTTGAGGTACTGATAAGTGGTTATTGTGAATTACTGTCCAACCCTGACTGTGTTGGTTTATTTCAGAATGCAGATCCATATTTCCCTCCATGATATTATATTGAGTGATTGAAGTAATATTTGTTTCACGAATTGTAAATTTTATCTTAGTTTCTAAGATTCATTGTGCAGTTGTTTTGGATACCATTTTTAGAAGTGCAGTCTCCCTTGGAATTGCTGACCATAACTCTAGATTTATACCTAATATTGTCTTTGACTGCTATTTTAACAAAAAGGAAACTAAAATTAAGTTGGGCGATAATTTAGTGTCAATATCAATCATGGTTTTTTTCCTACCAAACCCTGGTCATTTTAGCTACAGTGCACATCATTTAAAAACTACTTTCTTTTGTGGTATTTACCATCTGTTCAAGAGTTGATTAGAGAAATGAAACACTCACTTGAATCCTGTCAAGAATGAAGTTTAGTTAGCCTCAAACAAAAAAAAACTTTCGCGATCTCTGTTCTGATGTTTTTCATGAAGTGATGCTAAGATGTACAGAAGCTTCATCATCCAGTCTTTGGTGTGTAGATGATCTTGTCGTTTTTGGTGAGCACGCTAGAAGGTAGCCCTATAACTTGTCACCTGGAACTAGTGAATTTGTCACCCCAGTGTTGTGAACTAGCCAATGAAATTTTCAGGTGAACCCATAGGAATGAAAGACAGATAGTAGATACTCAGTGCTAGTTTTGTCCTTGGGGCTGCAAATGGAAAATTTGTTGCTGAGTTTTTTTTAGCTCAGTAGAGGAGAACGGTCAATCAGATTTAGCTTATTCCTAGTTTCTATCTTTTGCAAGTGTGCCTCAATGGCATTTAAGGATAGAATTTAGCTTGGATCTTGCCTCCCAAATCAAACGCAATGTCATTAATTGCTTCTGGGATTCAAAAAATGGAGAATATTCTTTCAGATAAATCTGTGACCTTCCCTTCCTTGACGCACTGTATCCTACCTGAAATAGAGAAAATTAAAAGTACAATGATTTTGAGGTAGAATGAAGTAATAAAATGCTTTTGAGGGGGACAAGTCCCTGTTCATTTAAATCATGTACCAACATGGTCAGCATGGGTAATGTCAAGGTACAGTATGTGATGCACAGAAGCCAATTAATATATTTTCAACCTATATCTGAAAAGATTGAAATCCTCATTTGCTTGTGTATTTTCTTATTTACCAAATGTATCTTTATCCTAGAAGTACACGCAACTGATTTAAATAATTAATATCTATGAATCTGTTTCAAAATGCCAGATGTTTTAAGTGTCATACAATGGTGTCTATTTTGACTGAAGTGAATTAAGCAGATAGATGTTGTGGTGTTATTTGTGAGAAATATCAGTACATGATGTTGCTGTAACTGGGTAGGTTAGAGTAGATCAAGTAGTAATATTTTAATTGTGTGATGTAAGTACCACTTGGTAATTTATGGGAGTCCCTCATGATGAGACTGCACTACTGGAACCCAGTACTTAACTTACCTTTCCTCTCTGATTAGGGAATTTTTATTCTTTGGGAAAACACCTACAGAGCCATCAGAAATTTTCCTCCGAGAATTTCCCGTGCCCTTTGGAAAATATTCTTAAACTTTTTCTAGGCAGTAACTAAACGACTTGATGAAGATCAAGTCTGGCAAGTGTGCATCGGTTGGGAATGTTGATGAGTAGGGGATTGACATAATTTGTTGTAGTGTTCAATGTGTCCAATAATTATACAGGACCTTACTTGCACATACAAGATCTATATGCATCAACATGAATTGTAAAGTAATAATGATTCATTTGGAGGGATATAAGCCAAATGCTGCTGAATGGCACTAGATTAATTCAGGATATTTGGTCGGCATGGATGAGTTGGACCAAAGGATCTGTTTCTGTGTTGTACAACTACAGGACTGTGACTGTGTTCTCCGTCTATCCAAACTGATGAAAAACATTATGCTTCCAGACTTTGTAGCTAAACTTAAAAACTATAGCATAATGTTTTAAGAAGTAGGTGCAGACAGAAGTTTATTTCTGTTTATTAGATAGCGAAGTATTATTGCCATAGATTTTCCTGCATAATTATAACTAGTTGTTTCAAAATGTTTGAGTGCTTTCATGAGAATTCTTAAAACATTTTTGAGCTATGCCTTACATAGTCATTGATGCTTCAAGGATCTCTGTTGCAACATAATGTGAAGGTGAATGGGTCAAGAATCACCCAATTGTTACAGTGATGAAGATGGCCATTCAGCCTATTGTGTCTGTACTGACTGTCAGCATTTTAACTTCATGCCAGTCGCATGTCTGTTCCTTTGTAATCCTGCACATTATTTTCTTTAAATAATCATCCAATTCTCCCTGACTATACCAATTAAATCTGTTTCCATCACCCTTTTACACAGTGCATTCCTGACCCTACCTGCTCACTGTCTGAAAAGGATTTTTCCCCCTTTTTTGGCCACACATTTGCTGCTTTACAAATGGTTTGCAACTGTGCCCTCTGGCTCTCAATCTTGTTCTGAGTAGGCATACTTTCTCTCTACCTACTCTGTCCAGACCACTCGTGATTTTGACCTCCTATTCCAGGCACATATCACTGATGCTGCACCACTGACTTACTGCAATGGCAGGAAACAATTTATTTGAAAACTTTTCTCCGTTTTTGACTCCGAAATTGAAGATGATAATGACAGATCTTCTTATGTTTACATCACAAACCTGAGCATTCTATACAGTCCTACCTGGGATTTGATGTGGGGCTACTTATAACTAGAAATGTACAAAAACAAGCTGACATACAACCACTCCCTCACCCCATTTAAAATCCATCTCTCCCGCACTTGAGTGTCCAACTCCAGCAATTTATGCCTCCTCTCCTTCATGCAGGCAACAAAAATCTGCCCCATTAAGCAGTCACAAGAGACATTTAAAATGTTATGATGCTGCAGTTATTATTAAATAATGCTTATGTAACATGTAGTGTTTCTTCACTCAAGTGAGATGGCCTCTGTGGCTCATGGCCTATAGATCTTTTTTTTCTTTGGTCCCTTCCTCTTTTTGAAGGAAGCTAGAGCTCCAAGGACCTTATGTCAACACATTCTTCAAGAGTGAACCTGGACATGTGTGACAGTTAATTGCAGTAAAATTCACTGTTTTTTAAATACAACTCAAAACTATTGAGTTTCCTCAGAAAAGCTATAAAATACTAAATGTTGCATTCAATAATTTGAAATGCTTTTTATATTTTCTCAATGAACTAACTCTTTAGAATGAAGCTGTGTTTTAGAGCAGGGAATTTTACTGCAATTCACTATTAGATAGTTCTACATTGTGTTGAAATGGCACTGCTAACTTCTTTTAACAGTTTACATCAGTATCATTGCTTTGTTGCTCTCGTACCAACATGCATGCTGAGCTTACTGCAGTTGCTAACAGATGTATTAACTATACATGTTATTCTAAATCCTGTTACTGAAGTGGGTGCATTGAGGAAGGAATTGATCATTAACTGATATCACTGATGAAGGGATTACTACAAAATCCAGTAATTTTTAAAAGACCAGGTATCTGTAACATACTGATTTTGTGGTTTTATTTGCACCATGTAAATGTTAAATTTGAAGAATTTAGGAAGCAGGAGTGGATTGGTGTTTTGTTTACCCAGTACAATGCATATGTTGCTAGACTGTAAATGACAGCATGTCTGAATAGTTTCTGATCATAGTGCAGGAAGAGCACAGCCTTTTCTTAGTTTAAGGAACATTTAGATAATTGGCTAATTCATGAGACTGCACACTTCTTTGTCTCTTCTACTTGACATACAACTTTTCAAAATAAAAGCCAAAAGAACTGTGGATGTGTAAATCAGTGACTGGCAATGCTCAGCAGGCCTGGCAGCATCTGTGGAGGAGAAGACAGAGTTAACGTTTTGGGTCTGGTGACCCTTCCTCAGAACTCAGAACTTCCTCAGTTCTGAGGAAGGGTCGCCGGACTCAAAATGTTAACTCTGTTTTCTCCTCCACAGATGCTGCCAGACCTGCTGAGCTTTTCCATCAACTTTGTTTTTGATACAAATTTTCAAGGCTTGTTTTAAAGTGCAACTGTTCCTTTCAAGAAGCTTTACTTGCAGCTGTTCATGCACTTGCAATTATTCGAATATTTTCCTAATTATACAATGTCAGATATTTATCCAGAATTGCATGATTTGATTGTGGTAAGTAGGGACAAAGCATGTTACTAATAATTTACTGCATGTAGCTATGCCAAAATAATCAGTAATAGTGAAGTTCCTAATAGTAAGTGCTAAGGCATGTGTTGTACCCAATTGTATTGCCAAATGAAAGGCAAATTAAGACTTTACACATTTTAAAACAGCATATTTGTGTGTTAAGGATTGGTTAAATCATTAAGGGAGTTGAGGACTCTGGGGCAAAGGCAGGAAATTGGAGTTGAGGATTACCTCGTTGACAGAATTGACTTGATGGCCTGAATAGCCTAATTCTCCTCCATCTTAGGGACTTAATTTGGCAAATATTGCAGGTTCTTAATAATTGATGGTGAATCTTTATACTGGATGCAGAACGTGAAACCTGTATCCAAACAATCACTCATAGTTACTTGTTTGTTTGTTACTACTTTGTTGCAGTTAAAATTTTCGGTGTCATAACAATGTTTTCAAGCAACGTCATCTTGATAAGAGCCCAAACTGAAATTTGTTAATACAAAGGCCTCCATATCCCCTACCCGAATTTGGTGATAATACAGCACAGACTGTCGGAAAACTGCCTGATTGTTGGTCAGTATTTTCCTTGCATTATTGGCAGAGCAACCTCTGAATGCCCATTTGATCCACTGTTTTAAACTGTAGAAACATTGGGATGGAGGATGATATTACAATTGAGGTGGAAGGAGTGTGTGATCCAACAGTGTGTCCCACTGTTGCACCAGTGACCATGTTTAGTTTTAAACTAATGTTTTACCCAGTTATCATTATGGCCAATTATATTTGTCAGTCAGATTTCTTTGCTAATTAAAAATACTGTTGCTTAATTATAAAACAGATTTACTCAACGTGCAAAGCTTATTAGCATGCAGGTTGAAATATAACAGTTTAAATATATACCTTTCCAAATAACCTAATACAGACCAGTTAAAGGAAAAAATAAAAATACTGTCTCTATTGAGATCAACTTTTTAAAACAAAGTACTTTCACCAATTAGTTAATTTGTGAAGATAAAAGGGATGAAGTATGAAATATTCCAAATAATTTTCAGTTTGGCGTCCTTGCACACACGCATGTCACTAGACACATGTGGCTATCACTGGGGATGTTTTTGGAATCTGTTCTTTCAGATGTTGGGATGAAGTCTTTCAGCAGCTTCCCAGGAGAATAGCAGCATTAGTTTTTTGTTCAGCTCTCATTCGAAGATTTTCAAGACAAATATTGTCAGATAAGTTGGATGACTTTTTTTAGCAGACAACACATTAGCTGAAAGTCCAACAGTATCTCATGGCCCTATATTCTGACAGCCATAAATTTGTGACTTCAATAAAGATGTTTGAGAGGTGAAGTGAAAACATGAAAATTACAGTTAGTCTTTTTTTAAAAAAGTGTATAGACGGCCGTTACATAGCCTAGGTCTCAGATGTTGGATAGACAAAGTATAACAAGTTTGGAGGGGGAGTGTGAAAAGAAGTATGAGCAGCAAAGAGAGAGTTATGAGATAAAAACTGGAAGTTAACCTAAAAGGAAAGCAAAAAGTCTTCTACGTGGTAAAAGGTGGGTATAACTGATTAGTGGTCAGAGCCTCGGATTTATGCGTGGAGGCATGGCTGAGATACTGAATGATACTTTCCACCTGTCTTGGATGAGAAAGAGGATGATGCCCAAATGAGTGAAGATGGGGTCACTGAATTGTTAAATGAGTTAAAAATTTATAAAGAGGTGGATGTACTGAATAGATCGGCTGTGCTCAAGGTTATGAGGAATGCAACTGCGGTGCTGAAAAATGGCAGAAATTGCAGAGGAGTTTAGCATAACCTTTCATTCCTCCTTGGATCTAGGGTAGTGGTAGAGGAGGGGAAAATTACAAATATTACACCATTCTCAAAAGGATTCAACAATAAGCTTATCAACTCGTGGTCACGTGAGTTGAACTTCATGATGAGAAAGGTTTAGAAATTTCAGGACAAGATGAACAGCGTCTTGGCCAAATATGGATTAGTTAAGGAAAGCCAGTACAAATGGCTTGGGAACAAATCATGTTTGACTAATTTGACTGAGTTTTTTTGATAAGGTAACAATGAGGTTTGATTATAGTCATGCATTTAATAAAGTGGACACAGCACTTTACAATATGTTTTGAGTGGGCACACTGGGAGATCAGCAGAGTTGGGCTGCTGGAGAAAGAAAGATTATGTGGGAGATTTGATAGAGCTGTTGAAAATAATGAAGGGTCAGAACACAGTAGATAAAGAGAAATGGTCTCTTTGGCTGGAAGGGCTGAGAACTAGATGACACCAATTCAAGATGAATAGCAAAAGATGCAAATAGCAACATGAAAACACTTTATTGCAGTGCATGTTAGAATCTGAAATGCTCTGATGGTCTGGTGAATGCAGATACAATTGAGGGCTTCAGATAATTATTCAATTCTCTTTTGAAGTGCAAAACTTTGCAGTCCATGGTGCTTGACTAGATGAGTTCCTGTTGTAGAAAAAACATGATGGATTGAAGGACCTCTTCTTCTGTCACCATTCTCTGATACGAATCAGCTTCAGACAATGGATTAAGTATATATTATGCCATGACATCATTCACACACAGCCCACCATGTTAAACTTATGGACATAATACTATTCAGCACTATATTTACGCTTGTAATCCTGAATAAGTGTATTGCCGAATATCTTTAATTTATAACTTTAAAATTACTAATCTCGTTCTAAAAAACCAACACTAGGGATTGTTCTAGGAAAGGGTCATTTCTGTGTATATTGTTATTTTCTGCTGTTAACAGTATTTCCATAAGCAGGATATTTGAGCTTCTGATGAAAGGTTATTGAGATGTTGTGTCTTATTGCTCTGTCTATAGCTGCTTCCTGACCAGCTGAGCATTTCTAAAATTTGCATCATTTGCAATTTCCTGCTTTTTGATTGTGCGGTCTGTTTTGCTTGCATCCTGTATCTAATGAAATAAATACAAAGAAAACGGTGTACTTGTTGAATGAGTTTCTTTTCCAATGGAGTTGTGTAAATTGAAAATATAATTACGTAATTGGGGTTTGCAAGTAAAATAGATCTTCTGAAAAGCAGCAAAAGTAGGTAATGTGTAACTGTCTGGTAAATCATTAAATGGTAGTCTAATGAATGTACATTTATATTTATCAATGCTAAATTTCCAGTCTTAACTACGCTACTGTGAAGGAATGATCAGTGCTTTTGTAAAGCCATTGGAGAGAATTGGAAGTGTTCCTTCAAGATCTTCACTTATCAAGTTTCAAAGCAGCATTATTAGTGGCTGAGAGTGAATACATGACATGGAGAGAGAAAAAAGGGAGAAATATGGGCTTAAATCTGCATTCTGTCGTATTGGTGGTACAACAATTTGGGCAGACTATTATTTGGCACTCAGTGCATCAAGTTCAACAGCCTTCAAAATTGCTTTTTCTTCCCTTACTTAAATGACAATAGATTAAACTGATATTTGTCATCTGGAGTAAAATATTAAAGTACCTTGTCAAATTTCTGTCTTTTCACTATCTTTTAAAGATTTGCATGTCATTCTTAATTCATCTTGCAGCATACTATATATGCATCTCTGATACATCACTGTTAGCAATATTTTAGTGATTTCTTTTGAGTACTTTAAGCTAGGAATAAATAGAAAAAGAATAGCAAAGTCAGCATCTAGTCTGAGATCTTTTAACCCATTCAAGCAAAACACTTGTATGACGGTGATCATCTTTAAAAATGGTTTGCTTACATCCAGGAATGAGACATTTACACTGAATAGTTTGGAATTTATAGTTGTTTTATTTTTTTCCACTTCGTTGCTTCCAGTATTTCTAGTATATAGCAAATGTAGGGTAGAGTCCTGCTGCAGTGTTGCTATAGAATTGGTATTGAGAAGTGGGAAAGAGCATAATGAATAATAAACATGAATTTCTAAAAGACAACTTTTGCTTGACCAATGGCATTCAGATTTTCAGGTAAACGATAATGCAGTCTGTGTAATTTATCTGGATTTCAACAGGGGCCTCATAATAGACTTCCAGGGCAGGGTAGGGTGGTGTCTGAAGCAAATAGCCGAGATATATTTAAAGGGAAGCCAGATGTGCATTTCGGCGAGAGGTAACAGGATGGTTACTGTGGTAGATTTAAAAAAGAAAAGATGGGAGGACGCTTAAGCAGGTTATTTACTGTGGAATCATGATGCAACTATATTGTCGCCAAAACCCATTTGTTTCCCTTTTATGGGTGTGAAGTTTCTGTAATTACACATTGTCCTTGGTATCACAGCTCCCAGATGAAAGTATATTGCACTGATCAACAGTTAATAGTATGTGTTTCCACACTGTGGTGAGAGTGACAGCTCTTGACATCAAGGCTGCATTTGACCAAAGGTGGCATCAAGGAACCATAGCAAAATTGGAATCAGAGGAAATCGGGGCCAATCTCTCTGGTTCAAGTCATACCAGACACCAGGTAGATGATTGTGGTTGTTGGAAGTCCATCATCTCAGCTTCAGGATACCTCTAGGAGTTCCTGAGAGCAGTGTTCTAGGCCTAATCATCATCTAGGAAATGGCCGAGTGGTATTATCACAAGACTGTTAATCCAGAGATATAGGTAATGTTCTGGGAACCTGCGTTTGAACCCTGTTACAGCAGATGATGGCATTTGAAATGAATAAATTTCTGGAATTACGAGTCTAATGGTGACCATGAGGCCATTGCTGATTGTCGGGAAAATCTCATCTGGTTCACTAATGTCCTTCAGCGAGGGAAACTGCTATCCTTTACCTGCTCTGGGCCTACATGTGACTCCAGACCCACAGAATTATAGTTGATTCTCAACTGTCCTTTGGGATGGGTAGTAAATGCTGGCCTAGTCAGCAACACCCTCATCCCCGAATGTGCAGTCATTTTTATTCAATTTTCAGCATCATTCGTGATTCCACAGGTACTGAAGCAGTCTGTTTTCAAATGTCACAAGATTTTGACAATATTTGGACTTGATCTGACAAGTAACATTATTGCCATATAAATGCCAGACAATGCCCATCTCCAACAAGAGACCATCTAACTACTACCCCTTGACATTAAATGGTATTATCACAACTGAATCCTCCACTATTAACATCCTGGGGAGATATCAATGACCAGAAGCTTAACTGGATAGTCCACGTGAACACAGTGGCTACAAGAGCAGGTCAAAGACTACAAATACTATTGCTTGTAACTCATGACCTGACTCCCCAGAGCCTATCCACCATCTCAAGGCAAAGATCAAGAGTGTGATGGAATACTCCCCACTTGCCTGGATGGGTGCAGTTATAACAACTTGAGGTTTGAGGCCACCCAGGACAAAGCAGGCTGTTTGGCACCTTATCCACAAACATCCACTTCCTCTGTGATGGATACAGTGTGTACTGTCTACAAAATATACTGCAGAAATTCACCAAAGATCTTCCGACAGCGCCTTCCAAATCCATGATCACTTCCATTCCAGAAGGACAAGGGCAGCAGATACATGGGCACAACACCACCTGCAAATTCTCATGTAAGTTACTATCAATCCTGATTTGGAAATGCATCACCATTCTTTCGCTATCAGTGGGTCAAAATCCTGAGATTCCTTCCGTAACAGCATTGTAGGCTTACCTGTAGCGCACAGACTGCAGCAATTCAAAAAGACAGCTTGCTACCCATTTTCACCAGCACCTTGGGATGGGTAATTAATGCTGGCCAGCCAGTGATGCTCAGCTCCAATGATTGAATGAAAGAAGACCTATTGACATACTACTGACACAGTACATCCATGCCAAACTACATGTGCCTCTAATGAATATGGACCTATTTTCCTAGAGTTTAGGTCACCAGAGAGACACATGCAAACACAACTGTGTGCCATATAGTGTGAATATATTTTGTCGAGTGGAACAGGTGTATCCAGTGATAGTTCCCATTAGCTACAGAATGAGGTTAAGTGAACAAGGACTGATGGATGAGGTCTATGGTTTAATTCTGTTTGAGAGGACAAAATGGTGTCCCTGCAGACAAATCACTGGAGTAGAGAACTGGCAAATTCGTGGAAGGAGTTAGAAAGCATGATTTTCAATTCACTGGGAATGATTAATTATTGTAGTTTCCTTAGGTAATCCAAACCTTGTTTTTTTAAAAAAAATCAATGAACTTCTCTGCTACCACTACTGGGTTAAGTTTTTTTTTCACCCAAAAGGCATTGCTTCAAGAAATCTTATGAAAGCATCCATAATTATTTTAAAAAAAAACAGGTTCCTATTCCTAGTTCGAGGTAGGGCCTAAACATTCTATTAAGACCCCACTAAACAGTCCTTCAAAAGCTAGAATTGAACTTAACCTTAATTAAACTTGTGCCTTTTTGAGGTTTTCCCACTATCTGACATGTATGGCATGTCTAGCAAAATTTGACTACATCTTTATGTAATCCTGGCCAATAAAAATGTTTTAATATTTTAGCCTTTATTTCTCTAATATCCAAGTGACCTATCATCAAAATGTTATGATTCACTTGTAATATTCCTTGTTCTAAAATTTCAATCCGTAGAACCAGAAGACAAACAGTATTTTCAATACAATTAGATCCAAGAAATACAAATGTGATGGTAAAGATCATGTAGAGGGACATTCTACTGATACAAAAATAGGTGAAGTTGCTCAGGGTGAAAATGACCTAAAAATATTTGGAGAAGAATTTCTTAAATTAATCTTAGTACTGAGTGAATAAAAAAAGTGAATACCAAATTACCCTGTGAGTAAATGTGAAGCTAATTTGTCTTTTTCCTCCAAGAAAGTAACTTCACTCATTGTTAGATAAAGTGAAGTCAAAAATTGAAGTGATGCAATGGAGCTAATGTCATTGCTCACAGCACTTATTGCATGGTCACTGTTCCTAAAACAAATGGGAACATTAGGATCCGTTGGAACCTGAAAAAACTCAGCAAAGCTGTTCAATGTAAAGCCCATGCAAGGTCATTGGTAGACGATAGCCCAGTTAAATTATTCAAGAATGATGTGCTCACAAAATTAGATGCTAATATTGGATTTTTACAAGTGTCTTTGGGCCAAGAATGAGGTTAGCTATTTTGCAACAGTTTTTGGTCATTATAGCTTCTACAAACAATCATTTGGAATAGTTTCTGACACTGAAATATTCCAGAGGACAATGTCCATGATACCCCCAGGAAGGATGGAATAACATAGTTTGTGAATGATGTTCTGAAACGTGGTTTCTCAAAGGAAGAGAGTGATTATCAAGTTAGGGAGGTTCTAAAAGCATTGCTAAGCCACCGGTGTGGATTTAAGTTTCTTAAATAATATTTTCAATAAAATATTTGCCATTGATTGGTAAGTCATGTCAAGCAAACTACTAGGATAACAGTTGATTCTCTGAAAATGAAGGAACCATAGAATTTCCTCAGCCAGGCACGTGGTAAACCAAGGAACTTGTGTAGCTTTTATTAAGTTGGGAAATTAATTAATAATCAATAATTTGTTGATCTAAAGTCTACAGTGATGCTGAATGGTTGATCAGAATTTTTATTTGAAAAGATGAAGATATTGTTAATTTCATGCAAAGTATTAGAACATTATAACCTACAGTTAGCAACAGTAATAGCTACAGATATCCACAGTTCTGCTACAAATCCGGGAGGATGGAAAACAAAGCCAATACGTTATGCTTCAAGGTCTCTAATCATAGCAGAGAAAAGCTACTCTGCAATTGAAAGAGAAGAGTCGGTAGCAGTGTTGGCATGTGAAAAGTCCTCAGACTGTGGTATGGAGCGAAGGTATAAGATTGAAACAAACCACAAAGCATGACTTCCACTTGTTACAAAGGGAGTTTCAAGGATGCCACCTTACATTCAGCACTTAATCATGGAATGTTCACAAGGGAAGTACCAATCGGTGGCAGATATTTTACTGAGAAAACTACCTAAAACTGTTCAGGAAAAATAAAATTTAGAATTCACAGCAGAAATAAAAGCATATACACCAGTAGTAACAAAACATTTAATCAGCATCAGAGAGAAAAATTGCATGTGATCAGAAATCCAGAACAAAGGTGGAGAATATCCCCAGATCAGATGATATTGTCAGGCTGTATGCCCAGTGTTCATGACCAATAATATAATAGTAAGACAATACTTTGAGCAAAACATGTTGCAAATATAGATCATGTAATAGTCTTTCAAGAAAGATTAGCAAAACACGAAAAATTTAGATTCTCTAAAGGTTATGTCAAGGTCATCGTTGAACATTAAAATGGTGAGCGAGAGCCCAGTACTTGGTTTGGTTGCTGGCAATTACTAATTTTCTTCCGATTGAATGCGACTGCCAAGTCTGCGTTATCAAAAGACTCAAATATAAAATGCCTTTATTGTATTATTCCTTTTCATCAGGAACTTTTGGAAAGACCAAGATTAGATTTGTTTGCGTTCGGAGGGAAAATGATTAATCACCATTACACATCATTATGGAAGCAGGCCATTTAGCCCATGAATCTACACCAACCCTCTGGAAAGCATCCCACCCTGACACCGTAACCCAGCATTTCCCATGTCTAATCCATCTCAGCCTGCATATCGTGAGCAATTTTAGTGTGGCCAATCCACCTAACCTGCACGTCTTTGGACTGTGGTAGGAAACTGGGGCACCAGGAGGAAACCCCAGGCAGACACAAGGAGAATGCGCAAACTCCACATAGTTGCCCAAGGGCATAATCAAACCCGGGTCCCTGGTGCTATCCAGTAAGCCACCCATGTCATCCGTATTACTCGAGATGGATCAAAATGAGTCATTTGCACAGTATCACAGCAGGTACGGTGCAAAATCTTTTCTAAAAATCTATTTGATTTATGGTATTCTTCATTTAGTTGTAACTGATGACGGACAGCAATTTGTAAATGAACAATCTAAAGAATTTGCCAGAGGATGTGTGTTCATTCATGTGACAAGTTTGTCTCATTGCCCACAAGCAAATCTTGAAACACCCTAAAGTATTTGAGCTATAAAAGGGCTTCTGAAGAAAAATGACATTGATTTAGCTCTATTGAGTATAGGTCATCATCATTGCCAGATTAATAATCTCCAGTAGATTTGTAGGCGGGCGACTATGAATGCAGTTTTTCATAATTGACTGGAAAGTAAAATCTAACATTACCATTGGAAGACTTATGAGGGAGTGAGAAAACATGAGATTGAAAGAAAATCAAACAAGCAACTTCAGTCGTTGCCAAGGAAGGAAGATACCAATTTTTCACCTGGTGGAATGGACCGTACAACCAATGTCAGCAACAGGAAGGAAACGTTGTTCGGAAAACAACATCTGAGACCATGCTTGGTGGAAAGACTTCATGATGTAAGGAGAAATCTGAAAGACTTGTTTTCGTTGCGGGGGTGGGGGGAGAAGGCCATTACAAACATGGACGTACTGATCTCACTTTGAAGAACAGCAGAGACCTACTGAAAGCTCTCTGCATCTACAAGAAATGCATGCCCAGGTTGAGAGAAGAGAGAGTGTAACAGACCGTGAACCTCAGAAGCAAGTCTGAATGAGGTGACAGTATGTTGGGAAACCACCTATGAGAAAAACCCTCTAAAGTTTGTGATTTTTGGTAACAATAAATAGCAAGAACCAAGACTTTGGGGACAGATGTGAACTTAGTTGACAGCACAAGTCTAAGAGAGTCTGTAAATATAGGGTTCTTGTTAAAATGAGTAGAGACTGCTGTTATTTGAAAGATAATCAGACCATGTACCATCACATCAAGAATTCATACCACTTGCACTAAATCCAATTCTTAGTTGATTTCCACACTGCTAATTTGTGATTTTAAACATGGATACTAAGATCCGGAGTAGACCTATAGTTGAGTTGGAGTAGTTGATTATCCTTCCATTGTCCCTGAGATTTAGCATCTCTACTGCCAGCCTGAGTTTAATAAATTCAGCATAGTCCTGAAATGTAGTTTTGGATTCTTGTAGCCTCCACATGTCAGCTAGATACTTCTAAGCTACTGTGGAGTGTCTAAAGCATGAAGCATTGACTTTACAGGAGACCCTGCATTCTGATAAACATTTAGTTAGTAATTGTCAAAACTAATTAGTCCAGATGTCAGTCCGTGACAAAAGGACAGCGCTAGGCATTGATATTGAAGCAAATTCCCCCCCCCCCAATAAAAAACATTAACGATCTGTTTGGCGTGGATTTCACCTTTTCTGATTCGCTTTCATTTGGTGGCCAGTTCAAGGGAACCTCCAATCCACAAACAGTGATTTAATTAGAAAAGCAAAAACGGCCAATCGTATTGAGGAATTCCCATAACAAATTAAGAAACAAAAAGCACTGATTGCCCTTCACTTTTTAACCATTTTGCAGGCAACATAATAAAGATTAGGATAATAACATATGGTTAAGGTAGAATAATAAAATATTGTACGCTTTTTTAAAAAGCCAAAACTATAGAGTGTTTTTCTTATGGTGACAACTTGACATGCTATAAATATAAAATTAATATTTAGGCAGAAATTATACAATTGATGTGCTACTGAAAGTTCAGTTGCATTTCATTCAGTATGTTGTAACTTATTACATGGGTCTGATAGCATAAAAGTGCAACTCTTTGACAGTTAGTTTAAGGAAATTTTCGTCTACAGAAATTTCAACAATCCACCCTGTGGAGAAATAATGAATTACTGGCACTTTAACTGCCGCACGTGCAAATGCCAACCTCACATACCACCCCACCAACGTCCGGATCCAACGCATCATCCTCTGACACTTCCGACATCTACAATCTGACCCCACCACCAAAGGCATTTTTCTATTGTCCACCCCATCCCCCCCCCGCCTGCTTTCCGGAGGGACCACTCTCTCTGGGACTCCCTAAATTGCCTGTAGTGCTTGGGGCGTGTGGGGTATAGGGGGATGGGTCTGGGTGGGATTCTTCAATGGGCGTTGTGGACTCGTTGGGCCGAAGAGCCTGTTTCCACGCTGTAGGGAATCTAATCTAATCTACCCACTAACCTCATCCCCACCCCCTTGACCCATCTGTCCTCCCCAGACTGACCTATTCCCTCACTACCTCCCTACCTACACTCAGCTCTACAGGCTCCATCCGCGCCCCTTTCACTTGTCTGTCTCCTCTCCACCTATCTCTTCCTCTATCCATCTTCAATCCGCCTCCCCACATCTCCTCCCTATTTATTTCATGCCCTCACCCCCTCCCCCTTTTCTGATGAAGGGTCTAGGCCCGAAACATCACCTTTTGTGCTCCTAAGATGCTGCTTGGCCTGCTGTGTTCATACAGCTCCACACTTTGTTATCTCCCATAAGTTGTTGTCAGCTTTACTGGCTGCAGCATAGAGTTATTTTGAAAGCTGGTGCTGATGTTTTCATCGTCAATACAACGGCAAAATTTAGATCATTATGTTGCTGCCGACAAACTTCTATCACCTTATATGAATCTTGCTTTTTGGTTCTCACTGTCCCTCTATTTCTTTTAAATAATTTGTTTAACTTTTTGGGCTTTCATCTTCGTTTGAACTGTGTAACCTGCCCAGTGATTATGCTTACCTCTCTCCAAGCCTCTCCTCCTCTAACCCCGCACCTCGGTTCCATCCACTCCCTCCATTTTCTTTCCCTCAAGACCAGAGTTTCTTTCACATCCTCTGATAGGTACATACAAATCATCTACTTCAGTCCCTTTCCCTTCTCTTTTTCTCTGCTTATTTTCTACTGTGTCTATTTTGTTCACATGTTATGCAGTAAGTCACAATTCAACAAGAATATGTAAAAAGAATACAAAAACAAGCAAATGACAATGCCAAGTCTAAGTTTTCTGTTTGCATGTTTAATCATCAACATTGGGAATCCATGGGTTGATTGGAGTATTGGCTTAATTATACTTTGAAGGGGAAAATACTTTTTTTTTGTGCTGCTGTTTAGTGTCACAATACGGCATTTATCAGTTCAATATATCTGTTCAGAATTGTAAATTTTTTTTCCCCTTTTGTTATGGAAGTATATTGCATTCAATGAGGTATCTAATTTTCATAAACTGTTTAACTTTAAACAGGTATAAGTCTGACTTATTAGAGACCTCTTGTCATAGGGAAGTAGATGGCTAACTTTTGGAACAGGATGGCAGTTCTGTGTATCACAATCAGAGATGTTTATGGAACTGAGAAAGATTAATTCATAGTTTCTGTGCTAATTCTTTGTTACAGAAGTACAAAGTTAGTTAATGAGCTATTTGAACGAGACAATACCTATATGTGACTTTTTTTAAAGTTAAGTAGTCCAACTGAACATTGTGATTCAATAAAATGTTCCTGTGGTTGTGGCACTTTTTTTTAAAAGCACATGATTCACGATAGAAATGTAAATACTCAAGTTTTGCATCACCCGAGTATTGAAACTAGGTGATTTAAATAAATCATGTGATGAAAACCTATATTCATTGGCTCCCATCGGTATGCTGCATGAAGATTTTTAGTCATACAGACATTCCTTGGTTGTTAGCTCATGTTAATGTTCACAGCTTCATCTGCTGCTCTGCACCATCTACCATCTACTGTCCACCTCCCGTTGCCCACTCCACATTCTTTTCTTACATTGCCGGCTCAGATGCTATGTGTTATTTTAAGTTTTCCAGGCTCGGAAGATTAGAAACACTTGCTCCTTCGTTGGTGGAAAGGGCCTTATTCCTCACTGACAAATTGAATTTTAAATCTATCAATGAAGGAACTGCCTCTTCTACTTTGCCACAACTTAAGAAAAGAAGTTACAATGTTGAAATCAGTAGCAGAACAAAAGAAACAATTCAGCAAAAGTTTCGGAGCTTTCAAGCTGAATGTAACCGTGGCTGTTGCTTGGACAACTCAAATTGGATCATTTCTTATTATTAACTAGTGTTCTTCTTCTCTCAGGGCTTAACGAAGTAAATGCTTTTCCAATGATAAATATATTGCAAACTGTATACTCCAAGTTCAGTTTTTCCTTGTTCTAGGAACCAAAACATTCTGGAATGCAAACCTGTCTTTGAATCAGTGAAATTTTGTACTCCATTGACTTTATCATATTACATACATGTCAAAGAAATTCACACACTGACGCTAAAGTATAACTTGGTTCTTCCAAAATTCACTGCCCTCTTTGCAATGCCCTTGATCATTTAAAATTTTATTAAGGAGTTCAGCAAGCATGTCTAAAAGTCTTTTAATTTATGTTTTTGGTTCATTTATCAAATTAATGAATTTCTTTTCTCCCCTTCCTCCTCATAATTTTTACAGCTTCCTGCAGATCTTTCCAAGATGCACCTCACAGACAATCCACACCCACAGGTGACACATGTCCCTTCCAGCCAGTCCGGGTGCAGTATTGCCAGTGACTCTGGGAGCAGCAGCCTGTCGGATATCTATCAGGTAAAGTCACAATGAGGAGAAACATTGTAATTACAGTATTAAACGTTTAATAATTATTTGCACAGATGCACCCTTCAAAGTGAAAGTTACATTTTATAAAACACCTTTAACATAAAGTCCCAAAGTAAAATATGGATATTAAGACAGAAAGAAGAGATCGATGGTTGATCAAGGAGATACTGTTTTTTAAGGAAAAGAGAAAGAGACGTGGTTAGGCACAACCACTTAGGGATAGAAACCAGGCTGAAGACTTGTGTTACATAAAGGCATGTAAGTATGAAAAATGGTTCACAAAACCGCCACAAATAGAATACTGGGTTGATATAGGTTTTCTATAACTTATGGAGAGAAAGTTTGTAAAAGAAAGAGGGATTTAAAAAAATGTGAATTAGGATCTAAATTAGAAGTTTGGAAGATAGGATGTCAGTATGCAATAGATGACCAAGAATATTTGATGGGATATTGGGTTAAAATAATAAATGAGTTATTTTGGGCAGGGAAGGTCTTTAATCTCTGAGAAGAATGTTTATCTTTGACATTCTGTTGGAAGTAATGACTTTATTTTGTCCAATGTTTCAATCTATTTTGTTTGGAATATCAAATCAATATTGAAATAATGTTGCTGCCTGAAAGAATCTAAAATGCCACCGTAACCTTTAGAATTATGCCCTGACATTAGCTCTAATATCAGATTTAGACTGTTTTGTTTTATTTACGATCTTCGATTAGCACCGATAACTTATTCAGGGCTTGTAAGTATTCAAATAATATGGTATTCTTACATCAATTCGACACTAATGGCTTTACGCAGAGTATTGTCACCTGTAACTTACTTTTCCTTCTTTAGACGGAAGTAGTAAATTTGTGCTAAGTTCCTGTGTGAATAATTCTAGGGAACCACGTGATGTTGTGTTGTAAATAGAATTGTATTTATGGCACTGATTGAGAGAAATGATATCCATTGGAGTCAGCACTGCTTTCAACATATATGTCATAGTAGTTTGTGATAGACTGTGATAGTCCTAAACCATGTTAGGTAGAATTACTGTCTGAAAAGTAAGAACCCACAATAGGGTCTTTTCCAGTTGAATATTTTGTAACTGAATTTAAATACCATATCTTGGTAATGCTAATAATTTTCAGAATTCTTTTGAATACGTAAAGTTCTGTCCCAGAGTGAATGTGCTTCTCTGATTTTATAAGGAATGGAAAGTCAGGATGGAATGTGACTTGGTGGAGAACTGGCAGGTGTGCTCCTATACATCTGCTGCCACCTTCTAGGTGTTTGGGGTCGTAGATTTGTTGGTGATGGCCTGTTACCCATTCCCTGATCCAACTTATTCTGTATTCATGCTGTGCTGTTTTCGCTGGCTAGATCTTCATGCACTTCTGATTTCCCAGTATCCTGAGTCTCACTGCCACCAGGACTACTTATCATTGCACAGTATGATGTAAATGGCTCTAGTTGCGCACTCATTTCATGTTGCAGAATTGCTCCAACACTTTAGCTGAACTAGATTGGATCGACACTGTTAGCTTCAACAGATAATTTTGTTCTTCAGCATTCCTTACATCCTTGCAGCAATTCATCAGCCCTATTCCCTCACCTGCATTTGATTTGCCTTTTAAACCTGGCTGGTTCCCTTGATGTCTACTGATTTTAATCCTTGACTTTTGCTCCCATTGCTGTTTGTTCTTCAGTTTGTCAACCAGTTCTGCTGATGCATGCTGCTAGTATCTGAAGCCCTGCAATGGATGCTTGAATCAACGTTTGTACATTCATTGTTGATTCCACTCTCTGATCCATCTTCAATGTTCTGCAGTGCGCCTGCTGTTACTCCACTTCTCAGACAGTTTCTGGATTCATGTTCATTTCCACAGTAATCTCCAACATTGATTCTTTGATTCTTCACCTAATCTCACCATGTCCCATATCTAGCTACATTATATCAATAGACCTTAGACATTTGCCCTGAATTTTCTTATTATCTCATCCTCATCCCCATCCCCATCCTCTGCTAACAACTAGGACTTGTTCCTTCTGATCTTTTTGTAGCTTAAATTTTCTGTCAACCTGGTATCTATTCAGTTTGGCTGCAGCTGTAACGTATAACTGAATTTGGCAGTCTCCTGTTTTTTCCCCTCTCTTGGACCTTGCCAGTCCTCCTTGTCTACTCCTTCTGTACAAGTAACACTGCCACCTTCCATTTCCCATCATCAATATTTGCTATCTGATACATTCCACCAGATTCAATGCAACATATCAGTACTTCTCTGCTTCCTGTTTTCCTGCTGCTGTTATAGGCTTGAATGTCAACTGTATAAATCCACAGTGCCTCGCTTAGGATTCTGCATAAGGCAAACTGACATACCTCTAGCAGCTTCTTGTGAACAGTAGCCTTAACTGTACCACTTTTCTCCCATCCTAGCTTTCCTTTCTAGCGTGTCTACTCTTGTACTGACTACACCTTGTACCACTCATGGTAATACTGCCAGTTCTCAAGAACTCTGCCAGTCGATGAATAATGATCACGCTCTACAAAATTTGCTTGTGAATTAATGCTGTGTTAGTCTGAAGCTTACTGTGAACAGTTGCATTATCGCTGTGGTTTTAACCGATGTTTTGCATTCCATGAAAGAAACTATGTCCCTGACTGTTTTTCGCGCCCCCCGACCAACCCCAGCTGTTTTCTTAGCACCCACTTACTCAACGCTGTGGTAATGTGACTCATATTGTGAATTCACACCCTGGTATCTCCCACTGTTTCTTCAACATATTCTGCTTCCAGTGCTCCACTTTGTTCGAACCTGCTCACTTCTTTTCAGTCCCATCCTAAGAATTTTCCAGCAAAATCAGCCTTCAAATTCTGCATGGAATGATGACCCATTTTTGCTTGGTTAAATTTTCCAGTTCCAATGTTTGAACCTGAATGATAATCCCTTGCAACCCCTACCAATGAACTCTTCTTATCATGTTTCATTACATCATATGAAAAGATATCTGAGCTCATGGCTTTATTTTCACATCCTCATGCTCACTATTAAGCATCTGGTTAAATTGAATCAGTTGAAACATAATTGCAAAAGTTCAGTTTTGTAATGTTGAGTCAATGAAAAGATGCAACAGAAATGCAGAAAAAAAATTGCACTGGGCCAAACCATGAACTGTCATGCTGATGTTTGCACAGCACTTTTTTCTTGTTGAGATGCAAAATTTCCCCTTGTTTTAACGTCTAATGTCTGTAAATTTGCAAGGGCTAAATAGCTAAGCTCATTTACAACACAGAATGTATGTAATATGATATTCTTTTTATTGTACCTGAATTTCCACCGATTATGCTACTGTGACCTTTTATTTTCACATATTAGATTTATCACATCTCTGAATGTGATTATCAATTGCTGGTGCAAGTGTGGACTTTTGTACTGCTAAGTTTAGCATGATTTAATCACATGTTACACAAGATATCCGTGTTAGAATAGACATATTATGTCATCACTCTAATGCTATATCCAAAATTAAGTCAAAGTCATGAAAGGACTGTAGAGTACATTTTCTACTTCTGTGATCTTAACGCATGTTGGTGAAGTATGTTGCATCCACAGTGTGTAATATTTTACTCACTAAAAGTTCAGAACAGAGAAAAATATGTGGCAGCTGTGCCAGTGTGGAATATTACCACTATGTTCTAAACTGTTGAACCATCTTGCATGTGAGAGATGCTACAAAGGTGTATTTAAACGCAAACACTAAATGCAAATCATTTTTACAATTAGCAGTGGCCAATGTAATCAGAAAATATAATTGCATCAGGGAAAATCCATCCTAAAATTAGGCTAATTTTCTTGACAGGTGTAGGTTCTGTAGCCAACTAATTATTTGAAGGTCTCCCTAGATTGTAGAATTGAAGTGTGGTATATGATGAGCTGCTGACCCCATTGAGATTTATTACATTTAATTTTTCGATCTGCGCTGAATTAGTTGATCTCAGCTGTTTGGCAGTGGAGAACTACAGTTGTCTGTGGCTTTCCTAATCTATGAGAAAGCAGCATCAGTCAGATTTCTGCATTAGACTCTGTTGGATTGTATTTGTAACTGGTAACTAGCTTGAGTTTGGATATATGGTGACCATTGTTGTCAACTAGACTGTTTTCCGAAGGATCGCATTTGGATGAAGTATCAAAGGATCACTGCCCACTGCCTTAGGAAGGGAAATGATGAGAGTCTCACCATTAAGGTATCATTTTAACATTTCAAAAAAAGTGTTTTAATACTTTTCAGTGAAGGGAAATTTGCAATGCGCTGATTAAGACATTCCTCAACCTGTTGGTGCGAATATGTGAAAAAATATATTTAACACTTACCCCTATTTTTGTTTTGAGGTGAAAGGTGTAAACAAATTATGAAAATACGCAAGTTTGTAGCGATATGCTAAATTTCCTAGAGTGACATAGAATGAAGGTCCGGTTCATAATTTGGAAAGATTTAGGATTTCATAAGAGGTGCCAACCCCTCCACCTGTCCCTGACATTTATTGCTGTTTAGAACAGCTTTATATGGATTATTTATTTTGGTTGTCCTTGTCCGTTACTGCTTCCTTGACAGTTCACTGACTAATTTTTTTTTGGTGGGGTGGTGTTGTTGGTGGCTTGCAAGAGGCCTGTTTTTTTTCCTGTTCATTTTGTTAGAATTCACAGCATTTTGCTTCGGATGTTCCCTGTGTTAAGCACTGCTCTTCATGAGCATTCTAATTATGGATGACTTGGGATTGACTTCCTGTTGCTTTGGATAGTAGCAATGAGATCAGGTTTGTCTTATCCCAGTTGTCTGCCTTTCCTGAAGGTTAAGCAGGAAAAGATCATTCTGTTGCCTGCTGAGTTAGGGATTAATGGAAACCAGTTGTAGAATGCACAGATGGATGCAAGATTTTTAAAATAAAAGGTGAATGAAATGTATTCATGCAGAACAGTGGAAATAGTTTCCTAGTCAACAAGGGAATAAGGTTTGAAATAGATGCTGAAGAAACTGGAACACCAGGTAGAAACCCACACAGACATGTGGAGAATGTGTGGAGTTTGCACAATCACCGAAGGCTGGAATCAAACCTGGGTCCTTGGCACTGTGAAGCAGCAGTGCTGACCATTGAACCACTGTTTAGAATCAGTCCTTGCAATGCATGGTTTGATGCAGGGTGTTGATGCATTATGCCATCATTTTTTTTGTGATTTATTCAATGATTTTGCATTTGACATGTGCTCATCACAGCTTTGCAAGTAGCTTGAAAAAGAAGTTTTTATCAGTTGCAGATTAATATGAAAGTAAGTCTCATGTCCAACAGCTGATTTGATCCTTTTAAACTTCTTTATGCAATCATAAAATTTAACAAGACCAATAATAAATATTGAAAGAGCAGAGGGCTGAATCTGCATGCAGGGGAATAATTTCCACAAAGAAAATAGCAAACCAGGATCAGAGAGTCACTCTGTCGGCAGATAGTAAAAGCTATCATTGCTGACAATGGAGATTGAGAATAGCTCTGCTGGTGAATTATTTAAAAATACTATTATTAGCTAATAGTGAATGTTATTAGTTATGGTCTTTGGTTTCTTGTTTTATCTTAATTTTCAAGGTTAGGTGTGGCCTAAAAAAAGTTAATGCTGAGATACCTGGAAATATTTGCAACATGCTCTGGAATTGAAAGCTATTGATTTGAACGTATGCTGTCATCCAGTTTCCCTGTATAGAAAGTACAAAAGCAGAATATGCTGTATGTTTTGATCAGGTTCAACTGCCAACATAATTAACAAACAGTGAAAGAGTAAGTGTGCAGTAGTGATAAACAAATGTTAATTTTAGCTATATAATACTATATTAGAAAATATTAAATGGCTTGTCCTAGTACTTCAGCTGTGTTGTCCAGTTAAACTGATGTCCTCCTTTGTTGGAATGAATAGAAACGAGGAAGAGTTGGTCATGCCGTTTTGCTGCGAATTGACATTCATATACCCTGGTGGCAGGTTTCCTGCCCATATGTCCTATGTATTGCTTCTCGCAGTTGCTGCATTATATTTTGTAAATAACATCTGTCCTGCTCATTGTGGATAGGGGGTCTTTCGGCTTTGAGAGTAGCAACAGCTGTGGCTGTTGGTTTGTTTGCTATCATTATTCCAAGAGGTCATAGGAGTCTCGTCAGTTCTGATATGTTTCTAATAAAGGGTAGAGTGGCCAGTGTGTTGGGGCATGTAGTGTAGTCTTGGTATGGTTCATTTGACAGGCATCGATGGGTGAAGCTGATAGGAAACCCATTGCTTATAAAAACTTGTATGAGTCTTTCTCTTTATTTCTGCGTAGCTGCAGGGTGTTGCAGTGTGTTATCATGTGTTCCAAAACTAGAGTCTTGAAATGGCCCTGTTTGTGGTCACCAGGGTGTATCCCAGTTTTACTGGGGCAATGTAACAGTACTAGGACAAGCAACACAAAGACAAGTGCAGGAATTCCTGGAAGCCTGGTTTTCACCCACTGGTACCATAAACAAACATCTTGAAATAGACCCCATCTATATACCACTACAGAGCAAAACCTGAAACAGAACTACACACCTTAACAGACCAGGACAGACCATATAGATTCAGAACAGATCAGAACAACAGCGCTTCAGTGGAGGGTAGACAGCA
Source organism: Stegostoma tigrinum (assembly GCF_030684315.1). Taxonomy (NCBI): domain Eukaryota; kingdom Metazoa; phylum Chordata; class Chondrichthyes; order Orectolobiformes; family Stegostomatidae; genus Stegostoma; species Stegostoma tigrinum. Next base: position 28,035,390 of record NC_081366.1, read on the forward strand.
TTGAAGATGTCACATAGAAGGGGGATGAAACATTTACACGAAAACCAGTCAGCTCAGCAAACCAACCATCATCTCCAGCCATCACCCAAGCTTCAGATCTCCATGAAAACATTAAGTATACCATTGAATAATTATTTAAAGTTATAAACTCAAATCTAATAGAGATTTTCATTTTTGGTTAAATATAACTGACGTTCACTAAGTTGAAAACTATAATTTGCAAGTCCAGCCGTACTGTCAATTTGTGACATCTCTGTTGCAATCAAATTTTCATTTTCTGTTCTCTGAGCATAATGTCTCTGAGGGACATTTGTTTTGAGTAAAAGATTAATTTTATAACATCAGACGTTAGCATCAATAATTTATAAAATTGATATTTTGATTTGAGTGATTAAAAGTAGATAGAGACAAAAACAGCAGGCAGTGACTCAGTTTTTCAGAGTAATGCTGTATTTCATGGCACAAATCATTCACACTGCATTTTTTCTGCAGGCTACAGAGAGTGAAATGGGGGATGTGGATCTTACAGGTCTTCCTGAAACAGCTGTGGATTCTGAAGAAGAGGAAGAAGATGAAGAAGATATTGATCGAGCATCTGATCCACTGATGGGCAGGGATGTCGTTAGAGAGTGTTTGGAGAAGGATCCAGCAGACCGAACTGACGATGATATTGGTATGATTTAAGAAATTGTCTTTATTACCTGAGATAACAAGGTGTAGAGCTGAATGGACGCAGCAGCCAAGCAGCATCAGAGAAGCAGGAAAGCTGAAGTTTCGCGTCTGGACCCATCTCCATGTGTTCATCCAGCTCTACACCTTGTCTCTGAGCCTTCAGCATCGGCAGGTCTTGCTACATTTATGACCTTCCCTTTTTGCCACCCTCATTCTCGTACACATTTTCATGCACTTTGTCAGTCTGTTTCCCCAGTTACATTAGGAATGTGCTGAACTTTAGTCTACATTTGACTAAGCTGTTGATAAAAACCCTGGAGTGGCTGAACCCATATATATTACTTTTACAGAGCCCACTTAAGTGGTTGACCATGAAGCAGTGTTGCAGTTTATTCATATACTGCAATCAACATTCCATTCTAATGTGTTAATATAGAAACTTTTTATTACAGACAGATTAACTTTGTGCTTCGAACATTTCAGGCTGACTTTATTATCATTGACATCCTGCCCGATCCAAGTTGGTACAAAGAATAAGAGCATGGTATTTTTGGACACCTTGTCTGTAAAATCTGAATGTTGATTTCAGTAACCTGAGGTTTCAGCTATATGCTTCATTTTATTTATCATAACATTATCATAACAGCTGGCCATGTATACGGGATTGTTAGTATCCAACGATGGACAAGACAGGGAAATATTTTAGATCTTGATCTGTTGCCAGGACCTGGTGCTGATAAGATGACAAAAGCTCCTACTCTTATTTCTTTCCTCTTTTGGGGTCAGTAGATGTTCTGGGATCCGTTTTTGACATTTGAGTTAATGCAGTATGTTGGCTGGTTGCTTGTTCCACCAGATGACCAAATTGAGGTTATGGTGTGATTTGCTGCGTTTGGGCCTGAGGAATGTTGTCCCACTGGGATGCTAACAGAGACCCCCACAGTTAACTCCAGTTATTCTGAAGGGTAGAGGATTGTAATACTGAGTCCAGGGAAGCAGTGACCCAAAATATTTACATGCAGCCAGGTGGAATGCAATCTGCACTTTCATACCGCCAAAAAAGGCACAACAATGTTACACATTTTCTGTGTTCCCCAATTGAAACATATAAAAACATCATTTGTTAGTATCACAAGCTCCATCCCGAAGTGCCTAGCAGTCGCAGTGGACTTATGGTGATACCACTACACCTTCACTCTTAGAAAGAGGCCTCAGACTTTTTGCAGGCCGATACTAATACAATCAACAACAGTAGATTCATGCAAACATTATAGCAAGATGATTGTCATGGCGGTGGGAGCTGGAAGGCTCGCTAGAGGTTCTATTTTTAGATCCTTAATGCTCTGTAACACTGATCTTTCTTCCGAAGTGAAAAATCATTCCAACTGTGTTTTTGTTCAGTCTCATTTCAGACGTCCACTCTTTAGTGATTGGAATGAGGTCAGTCAGGTGGACCTCAGAATATGAGTTACCTAACAGGGACCGTTAACATGGTCCAATCAGGGAATCCTGACTTGACAGATATAAGCAGAAGTGTCAAGGGTTCTGCTCACTGTAGGAGCTGACTCTGAGCTAGCTAAGTTACTGCAAATGTAAATAAAGCGTGACTCGGTGATGGGACAGTGGATTTTGTAGAGTTATTTCACACACCTCGCCCTTTTGTTTTTGTTGTTCTATTTGATCTTTTTATCATTTTCTTCTCCTTTTGTGTTCTCTTCCAAGCTAAATATTTGTGTGTTCTTTTTAATACTTTCCAGATTTTGTTGATTTGTTTTTATCTAGCTTTCATACAATAAACAGTTGGTAAGTAATTCAACCCATTAACTATGTTCTCCAAGTTCTCCCTTAGTATTACTTCAGAAATGAAGATGCACACCAAAAACATACACCTGTCTTCGAAAATTTATGTATGTTGTCTGACCTGTGTATTTTAAATTTTATTTTTTATCCGTACTTAAAATTTTATTTTCTGTATTTCAGTCTTTTTAGGTCCTTGATGAACCTTAATGTGAAGCAATTACAAACCATATATTTGACTTAGTTTGTTGCCTTCTTGTCTGAGTTAAAAGCCTTCAATTCAATGCTCACACAGGAGATGTAAGCACAACCTAAGCTGGCATGTCGGTGTTCTAGTGTGGGAGTTCTTCATTTTAAGAACACATCTTGCTATATGATTTTACTCTTCTATGAATAGCATTGCTGGACATTTTACATTCATTTTCATTTGCTCCCATCCTTCATACCATTCTTAATCCATGTTTGACTGTTCTAGTGCATTGTAGCTGATCTCTTACGTTTTATCCTTTGTAAACAGGAAGTCATCCAAAACTCTTCTGCTCGTATCTTAATTTATAGAAAGTCCTGCTTACCTTTCATTTTTTAAACTTGCTGACCTACATTGGCCCCTGTCAAGCAAGGTTTGTACTGAAACTTACATTTTTTTCAAATTCCTCTATGATCCTGCCCTCCCGATCTCTGTCATTTCCTGCAACCCCACAACCTTATTATACAATATTATAGAATTTTGCATCATGTACAGAATTTTACATTATTTTACATTGAGGTAGTTGAATCTGAATCAAGTTTGTTAAATTTGAATAAGGGAAATCATGAAGGCACAAGGCACAAATTGGCTGAGGTGGATGAAGAAAATACATTAAAAGGCATGTCTATGCATAGGTAGTGGTTAGTTTTTAAAGAACTGTTACATATGATTTTCAGCTTCTGGATATTCTATCAAGATGCAAAAACTCAAAAACATCAGTCAATTGTGACTGACAAAAGAAGTTCAGGATTGCATAAGATTAAAAAACAAGGCCTATGAAATTGCCAGAAGCAGTAAATCTGAGGACTGGGACGTTTTTAGAAAACAGCAATGGAGGACAAAGGAACTGAAGAGGAAAGGGAGGATAGAATTTAACTGTAATTTAGCAAAAGAATAAAAACATATTTTGAAACTTCTAAAGATACATTAGAAAAGAAACGTTTGACTAAAACCAAACTCATTGCCTCCTGCCACCTTAAACAGGATTCCTCCACCTCCCAAATCCCCAGCCTGACCCTGCACCTCCCCCACAATGTAACCGCCGCCATTGACCATGAGGACACGGCCAGTGAACCCACCGATGACGTCACATCCGCCACCACCAGGCACACCGCTTCCGAGATCGCCATCACGACCACTGCTGGCCCACTGACTCCACCTCCACTACTTGCACCACAACACCACCGTCACCGCTGCTGCTGCCGCCGCCCACCCCGCTCCACCCACCACCACCGACGCTGCATCGCCAACCGCAGATGCCGATGCATCTTCGCCCACTGCCGACAACCACATCGCTCCGCCCACAGCCTCCACAGCCAGCTACCCCAGAGAAGACAGCCACACTGAGCCCTGCCAAAACATTCACCATCTCCCCAGACCTCCCACTGCCGGAAGACGAACGGTCATTCCTCAGAAAGGGGCTCACCTTTGTCCCCCTCCACCCACACATCAACGAATACCAGTCACATCTGGACATCAAGCAGTTCTTCCGTCGTCTCCGCCTCTGCCTCCACACTTACTTCTTTAACCGGGAGCCTAACCCTCCCTCCACTGATCTCTTCTCCCACCTCCAACACAAGCCCTCCTCCTGGACACCACCCCCAGGTCTCCTGCCCTCCCTCGACCTCTTCATCTCCAACTGTCATTGAGACATTAACTGCCTCAACCTCTCCACCCCTGTCACCCACTCCAACCTCTCCCCTGCAGAACAGGCAGCCCTCCGCTCCCTCTGCTCCAATTCCAACCTCACTATCAAACCCGCAGACAAGGGAGGTGCAGTTGTAGTATGGCGCAGTGACCTTTACATTGATGAGGCCAGACGCCCACTTTCTGACACCACCACCTACCGCCCCCTTGATCATGACCCAACCCCAAGAACCAAACCATCATCTCCCAAACCATCCTTGACCTCATCAACTCAAGTGACCTCCCACCCAAAGCCTCCAACCTCATTGTTCCCCAACCCCGCGCCGTCCGTATCTATCTCCTTCCCAAAATCCACAAACCTGCCTGCCCTGGTCGACCTATTTTCTCTGCCAGCTCCTGCCCCACCAAACTCATCTCCACCTATCTGGACTCCCCGGCAGTGATCGAGAACACCCTTGACTGTGTCTCCCCATTTCCTGCACCTCATCGCTCACACCCCGCCCTTGCAATAACCGCCAAAAGAGAATCCCCCTAGCCCTCACATACCACCCTACCAACCTCCTGGATATAACGCATCCATCCTCTGACACTTCTGCCATCTACAATCCAACCCCACCACCAGGACATTTTTCCCACCCCACCTTTCTCTGCCTTCCGGAGAGACCACTCTCTCCGCGACTCCCTTGTCCGCTCCACGCTCCCCTCCAACCCCACCACACCCGGCATTTTCCCCTGCAACCGCAGGAAATGCTACACCTGCCCCACACCACCTCCTTCACCACCCATCCCAGGCCCCAAGAAGACTTTCCACATCAAGCAGATGTTCACCTGTACATTCACCAATGTGGTATACTGCATCCACTGTACATGGTGTGGTTTTCCTCTATATTGGGGAAACCAAGCGGAGGCTTGGGGACCGCTTTGCAGAACACCTGCGCTCGGTTCACAGTAAACAACTGCACCTCCCAGTCGCGAACCGTTTCAACTCCCCTCCCATTCCTTAGATGACATGTCTATCCTGGGCCTCCTGCAGTGCCATAATGATGCCACCCAAACGTTGCAGGAACAGCAACTGATATTTGGCTTGGGAACGCTGCAGCTCATTGGTATCAATGTAGATTTTTCCAGCTTCAAAATCTCCCCTCCCTGCAATGCATCCCAAAACCAGCCCAGCTCGTCCCCGCCTGCCTAACCTGTTCTTCCTCTCACCTATCCCCTCCTCCCTCCTCAAGCCGCACTTCCATTTCCTAGCTGCTAACCTCATCCCACCCCTTTGACCTGTCCATCCTGCCTGGACTGACCTATCCCCTCCCTACCTCCGACCCATACTCTCCTCTGCACCTATCTTCTCTATCCATCTTCAGTCTGCCTCTCCCTCTCTCCCTATTTATTTCAGAATCCTCTCCCCATCCACCTTTTCTGATGAAGGGTCTAGGCCTGAAACGTCAAATTTTGTGCTCCTGAGATGCTGCTTGGCCTGCTGTGTTCATCCAGCCCCACACTTTGTTATCTTGGATTCTCCAGTATCTGCAGTTCCCATTATCTATGAGTCCATTGCAGGCAGATTAGGGAAAATTTATGATGGAGAATAGAGTAATAGCAGGGAAGCTAAGTAATTCATTTGTGTCTGTTTTCATCGAGACAGATACCAGAAATCTCCCAAAACTGGAGATCCCAGTGGCTAGGGTGAATGAGAAGTTGTAGGAAATTTATCTTTTTAATATCATACTGGAGAAATTAATAGACTTGAAAGTTGGTAAGACCCCAGGACCTAATAATCTACATTCCAGAATGTTGAAGGAGGTGGCGATGCCAATAGTCAATACATTTGTGATTATCCTATGAAATTCTATAGATTCCCGAATGATTTGATTCCTGCAGATGTATCAGCCCACTCTTGAAGAATGGAGTGGGAGAGCAAAGAGGGAGCAACAGAAGCGCCAGCTGTCCAGATTCAATTCTAGCCTTGGGTGTCTGTCTGTGTGGAGTTTGCACATTCTCCCCATGTCTGCATGGGCTTCCTCCCACAGTCCAATGGTGAGCAGGTTAGGTGAATTGTTCATGGTAAATTGTCCATACTGTCCAGGGATGTGTAGATTAGGTAGGTTAGCTGTGGAAAATCAGGATTATAGGGATGGGGTAGTGGGTGAGTCTGGGTGGGATGCTCTTAAGAGAATTGGTGTGGACTTGTTGAGCTGAGTGTGAACCTGTTTCCATGCTGTAGGGATTCTAAATGGGATTCTATGAAAGCTGGTTAGCCTTGCATCAGTCATAGTAGGGAAAATGCTAGAATCTTTTGTAAAGGATGTGATAAACAGATAATGGATGATATTTATCTAATTGGACATAGTAAAACTTGAAGATTTTTTAAAGACGTTGCTAACAAAATTGATAAAGAAGACCCGATGAGCATTGTATTTTCAGAAGTCTTTTAATGAAGTTCTCCATGAGAGGATGAATAACAGATCTAATTTAATAGGATAGGAAGTAATGCACTGGCATAGATTAGTGATTGGCTAATAGACAGAAAACAAAGTAAAAATAAATCAGCCATTCTTGCATCAACAGACTGGCAGTGAGGTGCCCCAGTTGTTCACCATATATCAGTGGTTTGGAGGTTGGAACCAGGTTTCCAGATTTGCAGATGGTACAAAGCTAAATGGGAATGTGTGCGTGGCAAAGAGGTAAAGTGGTTTCAGGAGAATTTAGACTGGCTTTGTTAATGGGCAAGAACATGACAGATGAAATATTATGTGGAAAGAACGTGAGAGTATCCACTCTGATAGGAGGAACAGACGTGCAGAGTATTTCTTTAAATGTTATTAGAATAGAAAATTTTTTTCTTAATTAGATTTTTCATTAGAATTAGATTTTATTTGTCATGTGTACTCAAGTACAAAAATTCAGAAGTACAGCAAAAAGTGTACAAACTTCCCAACTATGGTGCCATCTTAAAATACAAAACCAGAAGTTCTTCAAAAAAAAAGCCAAAAGAAAATGGAAAAGTCCAGATTTTAAAGTCTTATGTCCAGGGACACTAGTTTCCTTGAGTGTCATAAAGTTGTCACGCAGGTGTAGTAAGCTATAAGAAGAGCTAATGAAATGTTAGCCTTTATTGCAAGGGGAGTTGATTACAGGGAAATGAAGTCTTGATTCAGTTATACAGGGGCTTGGGTATACAGTACCTGGAGAACTGTCTGTAATTTTGTCTCATTTTGAGGAAGATATTTTTGCCATCCAGGGAGTACAGTGAAGGTTCGTCAGAACTACTCCAGGATAGCACGACATCTGTGCAGGGAGATTGGGCAGACCAGGTCTGTACTCAGTAGAGTTTTGAACAGTGAGAGCTGTTCTCATTGAAACCTGCAGAATAATTAAGGGGATCAATGGGGTAGGTGCAGATAATTTGGTGCCTCTGATGGGAGAATCTAGAAACAGGGGGAACCAGCTAAAAGTAAGGATAATGCTACTTGGGTCTGAGATGAGAATGTTTTCACGCATAGTATTATGAACTTTTGGATTTCTTTACCCTAAGGTTCATAGAAACACGTCTTTGAATATGTTTAACTTTGAGACTGATTTCAGATTATCAGTGACACAGAGTTATGGGCTGGGCTGGGCAAAAGACATTAAAATGACTTGTACAAACAGAAACAAATTTATGTTTTTTCTGATTTCCAGCATCCACGTTTCTCTTCTTTTAAAAATAAAATGACCTACTCTCTTACCTGTGTTTCCATGATATCTGCACTGTAATTCTGGACTCCATTTCCAGTTTTTCAATTGCGCCACCATTGATGGTTGTGCAGGTAGTTTATGGGTTGTGTGATTTTCTCATAGAATACAATAACTACGGCGTGGTAACAGGCCATTCGGCCCCATGTATCCTCATTAACTATCCGAAGAGCATCCCACCCGGAAGACTCTTTCCCCCCAGCCTGCCAAACCTATCCCTGTAAAGGAAACCGGAAGAAACCCATGCTGACCATTGCCTGAGGCTGGAATTGAACCCAGGCGCTTTGAGGCAGCAGTGCTAACCACTGAGCCACCATGCCTACCTCTGGGACTTGGCTTTTGACTCATCTGTCCAGATAACTCTGATGGGTTGCCATACCCAATATCCCTGTGCCTTGTTGTCACACTTGATTTTATAATACTCCTGAGAAGTGGCTGAGGAGGACATTTAATAATAATATAGGTGTTGTTACATAAGATACGTTTACTTCAATATATCATACCTTGACCAAGTTTTGTTCACGATCAATGCCACTGAAACCAAAAATTTTGGACATTTTATCTCATTGCTGTTTGTGGGTTTTGTGGCACTGTTGAGTAAATTGTTAGCCCTGTTTGCTTTACAGCAGCAGTTACGTCTCACAGACGATTAAATACTTTGAAGTACTTCCGGACTTCCTGGAATTACAAATTAATACAAGTTAAAGTAGAAAGAGAAAAACTTTGCCATCTGCCCATTCATGGCTTTCAAAATATTTATAAGACTAGGCCAATAAGGCAAAGATATGGATTCACATCATGAAATCTTACTGTGAAATATTCAACAATCTAGAACTGCAATCCACAAATGCAGTACTAGATTAGTGAGTTTTGAGAAGATGTGTAGCTCAGGTTGAGGTTCTGGATGTGAGTTTGCTCGCTGAGCTGGAAGGTTAGTTTTCAGACGTTTCGTCACCATTCTAGGTAACATCGTTAGTGAGCCTCCGACAAAGCGCTGGTGTTATGTCCCGCTTTGTCGGAGGCTCACTGATGATGTTACCTAGACTGGTGACGAAACGTCTGAAAACTAACCTTCCAGCCCAGCGAGCAAACTCACATCCAGAACCTCAACCTGAGCTACACATCTTCTCAAAACTCACTAATCTAGTACTGCATTTGTGCTCAGCCCACAAGCAACATTTTATAAGCTAATTATCAGATCTTGCTGAGGATCACTCTATTTTTTAGCAGTTGTTTTCACATCCTATATTCAGTTTCTCTGTCACTCAGTGGCCAGCAGCAGTTTAGACTGGTAGTATTGTTTTTTTGGCTTCACTCTTCGTCCCTACTTTCTCGTCTTGTGCCATCCTGTCTCCTTGTCCCTGCTATTACCTCTCGTTCGCACCATGCCAACCCTTTAAGGATTATTTGTGAATGTATGCAGCTGAAACTGGTCCACAGAGATATTCTCTGTAGTGCCTGAAATATTTGTTTTGATTATTACTTGCAAAATGATTTATAAGCTGTTTGTAGTGCAGATACGTCTTTAAGCAAAATCTGACCGGAAAGGGTCCAAATTGAGATATTGAACAACTCCAACATTACCTTTAACCCTCAACTTTTAATTTTAGCTTAAATTCTGTAAAAAGCATCTTAATCCAAAATTACTCAATGTTTCATCATTTCAAAAAGTACAGTGGACATTTACAATGCTTAAAGACAAATTGATGCTTTGATACAAGAAATTCTCTCAATTCCAAGTGGTAAATGATGTGACAGAAACAGGATATATTCTGTTCACTAACTTTGAATAATGCACACGGGAAATAAAATAATCGGCAAGTCAAGTTCAACAAAGATAAATGTGAAGCGGTATCTTGCAGAAATAACCAGCAGTTCCCCAGTGAAGCACTTCACCTGACAAAGGAGCAGTGCTTCAAAAGCCTGTGATTTCCAATAAAACTGTTGGAATGTGACCTGGTGTTCTGTAACTTATGACTTTGTACACCCCAATCCAACACTGGCACCTCCACATAATCATATGTGAGTTGGTACGGTTGACTTCAGTACTTCTCAGTCTAAGAAGTGAGTATTTCTTTTGCTACATTGTCATTCAGAATTGGTGCGACATAGTGCATGTCACCTAAGGAATTATTGCTTTCCACTGCCAGTTTGTTCTTGGCTGTGTCAGTGGATACGTCATTTAGGCTTTGCTTATGATTTAGACTCTCTCACAGTGAATGCCCACAAGAGTGACGTGCAGACAGCCATGATTTTGTGGTGCCATATCCTAGCAGGAGTTAATACTTTTAGGAATGTCGAGGTGAAAATTGAAACAAAATGGTTAAAGATGCTCTGCTATGAGCTTTGCGTTCAGTTCTCTTATTTCAATATCTATTTAACCTGAAATTAAAGAATAGTTTTAACTCCTAGAGATGTAACTTTTTAAGAATTTGACCAACTGAAAAAGGCTGGGAAATGAGCAGAAGATCCTGCTGAAACTCCTACTGTAGAGGTTTTGTAGCACAGAAACATGTTATCTGTATAATATAGTGACCAGAATGCATGCAGTACGTCAGAGTGATCTGAAAATGGTTCAGTACAGGTTTAGCCGAATTTACCAACTTTTGAATTTTCCTCCTCTATAATTAAAGCTTAGTTGGTGTTATGTTTGCTCTATTCAACAGCTTTGCTAACCTGGGGACAATTTTTGGTGATTTGTGCATCTGTAGTCTGAAATCCCTTTGTCCTCAATCCCACTTAGACTTGCATTTTCTAATGAGAAGGTGAACCGCCTGTTCTCCCTGCCAGAAGATATTGCTTCACATTTGAATTTGATTTGCCAATTATTTTCTCATTGTATGAGGCTGTTGTGTTAATGTCCTCTGCAATTTTCTGCAAAGTGGTATTCATTTTTCACCCATAAATAATGCATGTTTATTAAAGGAAAAATATAGCTTTTAGTGATTTTGTTCTTTTCGGGACGGGACAAGACAATACACCGGTGCAGATGTTGGAGGACTGACAAATTCTGAGCACTGCAGACAGTTTTCATTTCTAGCACCTATGCAGTGCTCTCAGAAATAAACAAATTTCTACCTTTTATTGTTAAATGGTTCTGGCTTTATCGTCCATTGTAATTTATGTCGTTGTCATTGTCTTTAAATTTGTAGTTTAAATTACTGAAATGTTGCTGCCTTTGGTTGCAGTGAGAATTTTCTACCCAATCTCAAGTACCCATAATCTTCAATTCTGAAATCAGTTTTTGTGTTTAACAAGAACATTACCGGTGATATCACTGTTGCCCAGTGTTAACATCATGCTGTCAAAGGTGCATGAAACTTTAGGGACTAGGTTATATCTGAGGCATGCTCATGCCAAATGGCCAATGCAATGTAAATATTCATCCTGACAGCTTGGTTGAATATGACAAGAATGATTTCTTAAATAACAATATGCTCACTTCCTTTTCCAACAAGTCTGTTAATTTTCTGTACAAGAAGTAGTCAGTTTGGAATTCACGAAATGGTATTGTGAATTAAGGTACAGTTGTTTCAACGCCTGCAACTACAAGGGATGAGTATAAGCTATATTTCATGTTTTTAAAGTTAAAGTTTAATTTATTTTTGAGTGAAGTGCATGTTGCCTGCGACAAATAATACATTCCATGTATCACTTTCATATTGATGAAATCACATGTGTAACCCTGTGTACAAAAGGGAAAATCAAGCTTCTATTGTAGTTAACTGCAAAAACTAAATCTTCCCCGACTCCACTTAACCCCTCGGCTGTCTACAGGACTGAAGTCAAAAGCAACTTGGAGTATTCATCTACACTGTAACGTCATTCACACTCAATATCATTCTGTCATTGGGCCAAACATTACTGTTTTGTGAATATCGTTGCTGCAAGCTCATGGAGGAGACCCATGACTACTACCTAAGGGCACCACTGCCTTGCCAATGTTGCCTAATCCCTAACACAACATTTCTCAAAAAAGCAGTTGCTGCATACCCATTTTCTGTGAAACGGCAATGTTCAAGAGCATGTTTTCCGATGTTAGAATTCAGACTGCTCTGCTTCCTATGCGAGACATTATTAACATGATAGCACTACAGCATGGAAATACAGCTTTCATTCACCTTTACTACTTTAATTGTTCTTTTCAACAAGAAATAAGTAAATGAAGAGCTAGCTGTTTTGCCCATCTAGGTCCCTTATACCAATGACTGAATATATGTAAAATATCTTTCAAATCTTTTTAAAAAAAAATCAACTGCTAAATTTCTTCCCCTCTCCCTTCCAGTAAACCGAATTAAACTTTGAGCTACCATTCACACTTTCCATCGTACATTGCATGTTTGTGGTCAGTTGCCTTCATTCATATGATATTTTTATGGTGAAAGTAGCTTAGCAATCCTTCTGTTCTGCATGTTAAATACATTTACTGTTTTATAGTGAAATGAAATGGTTTGGCATATTTTAAGTGGTAAGTTGTTGAAAACGTTCTAATCATTTGTAGACTGAATTAAAATTTCAATTTGAAAATATCTGTATGACATACAAATTCCATTGTTGGCTGTACTACATAGTTGCAGTGGCTTCAGGTTCATTAAATCAATGATATCATGACCCCAACAAATCTGATAATGAAGATATTCCTAGGTTAATTGACTAGTTACATGGTAAATTTAGAAAGGACCTGAGGGCTAACATTTTCACGCACAGGGTGGTGCGTGTATGGAACAATCTGCCTGAGGAAGTGGTGGAGGTGAGTACAGTTGCAACATTTAAAAGGCATCTGGATGGCTATATGAATAGGAAGGGTTGAAAGGCAAAGGGTCCAAATGCCGACCAATGGGACTAGGTCAGATTGGGATGCCTGGTCGACATGGACGGGTTGGATAGAAGGGTCTGTTTCCGTGCTGTATGACTCTATAATCCATTGTATTTTGGAGCTTAAAAAGTAAATAGTCGAGAGTGGCCCATGGCACTTCTCCAGCAGCGGAAACTAGCCAGTGTAAATGTGTCTGAGATTTTTCAGTGCTTCACCTGCAATTGCTATAGATGCTACTCAGAGAATTCATGACCTGACTCTGTGTTGTACCTAGAATTGGTTCCTTGGAAATATGTCACTGTAGCCAAGGCTAAATGTATGTTTGTTCCTTTGCAGAACAATTGCTGGAGTTTATGCATCAGCTCCCTGCTTTTGCCAACATGACTATGTTTGTCAGACGTGAACTGTGCTCAGTCATGATCTTTGAAGTAGTAGAACATGCAGGAGCAATAATAACTGATGATGGAAAAGAGGTAACCAATGCAAATCAGCTGTGTTTTTTATATTTACCATTTCTAGACTTTTACTAAATCAAATTATTTTCATTAGATCTGAAAGAATTGATTTACTTTAGTAAGAAAGTTTGCGATCTTTGTTTTCTCCCTAACCCTTGACTGCTTCTGGGAATATGGGACTTAGTCAATTGATTTTGAAACTGTTGCTTCACATTCATTGAGAACATTGATAATCTAGTTGTGCTGTCTACTTCACCTTCCTATTTCTCCATGCCCCCTTGATTGGAGGGGCAGCATGCTGGCACAGCAGTTAGCACTGCTGCCTCACAGCACCAGGGAGCCAGATTTGATCCCAACCTTGTGCGAAGTTTGCACATTCACCAAGTTTCTGTGTGGGTTTTTATCAGATCTTGTTTCCTCCCACAGTCTAAAGATGTGCTGTTTAGGTGGCTTGGCCATGGTAAATTGCCCCACACTGTCTGGGAAAGCTAAGTGGGTTAGCCATGGTAAATGTGGGGCAGTGGGATTAGGGTGGGGACGTTGGGTCTGGTGAAATACTCTTCAGAGGTTCGTTATGAACTCAGTGGGCTGAATGACTTCTGCTTGCACTGTTAGGGTTCTATGTCTGTGTTGTCTGTCTAACTCTGCTTTCAGTGAGCCAACCTCCAATAATCTATGGAGAAGAGATTTCCACATATTAATCACCCTTTTAGAGAGATATGTCTAAAATCATCATAGAATCCCGATAGTGTGGAAGAAGGCCATTTGGCCCATTGAGTCCACACCAGCCCTCTAAAGAATCAATTGGTAAAATCTAGAATTAAAAGCTTATCTCTAATGATAACTGTGGACCTGTCACCCTCTCCTATGTCTTATGGTCTTATTGGGGAGAGTGTAGGGAAGTGGAGTTGAAATGCCCGTCAGCCATGATTAAATGGCGGAGTGGATTCGATGGGCTGAATGGCCTTTCTTCCACTTCTGTGTCTTATGGTCTTAGTGTAAACGCTTGACTGGATTGCCAGTGCCCTTTTAGGGAACAATATTTGCCATCCTTACCTAGTGTGGCTTACCTGTCACTCCAGATCCACACAAATGTGGTTGATTCTTAACTGCCCTATGAAATGGCCTAGCAGGCCATTTAATTCAAGGGCATTGGGGACAGTAAAAATGCTGGCTTTGCCAGTGACCCCTACATTCTGTGAAAGCCTTAGACCACACTTCTTGTTTTCAAACTGAGTGTGATATTTCACCATATTATGATCATGTCATGTAAAGATTCTATTACTATTAGTTTATTTAATCCTGCCTCATTGCTCCTTACAAGGTCAAAGACAGAATTGAGCTCTAGAGCATACTTCTCCTCTAAGAAACTGTCCTGAAAGCACTGTTTAAACTGATTTTATAGGTTAACTTTTTGGCCAATCTGATTCTCCCAATCAACATGTTGATTATTACTGTGTGCCATTCTTGTACACTGTATTTGTTTCTTCCTATCTACTCTGTCCTGAAATGTAACTATTTTTAGGAAGCCTGTTAATTATTTGCACAAGTGACATCTTAACTTTCCTAATTGTTATCATTACCCAAAAGTGATTCCACAGCTTAAAAACTGAAATTTCTGCAGGGTAGGCAACATCTGTGGGGAGAAGGCAGAGTTCACATTTCAAGTCTGGTGATTGTGCATCAGATAATGCCAGAACTGCTGAGTTTTTCCAGCAGTTTCTGTTTTGTTTTACATATCCAACATCCACTTCTTTTTTTTTGTTTTATTTGATTCTACATCTTGTTTCTTTGAGTTTAAAGTCATCTCACAACTATAGCAATGACGTCCTTAATTATGAGAGCTACCATAGTCCTGTAGTCCTAACATTCATCACCATGTGATCATGCCTCTGTAATGGCTGTAAGGTGACACTTGTTTGTATCTGACTTAACAATTGATCCATTAGTTATGAATGCTAATTGTGTTCAGATATCGTCTTTAACTCATTTTCATCAACACTCCTTATCTGTTGGTGCACACGAACTTGTGTGCCCTGTGTCCCTTTCTGCCGCAGTCTGATTATTATTACCCAGATTGCTACCTTGCCCTATTACTGCATTGTTTCCCTTTTCAGTTACCGTATCTGTGTTTACTTGATTCTGTGGCTGCAGACTTACTGCAGCCAAGGTGATCCTTTCACAAGCTTCTAAAAATACAGGTAACCCAAATGGATGATGCCTGAGACTAATTAAGTTATGATTCTTTCATCGATTTCCCCTCTATCTGTCTGAGATAGACTTGATCTGCAATTCTTCTCAGCTGTGGAGGTTGGATTAGTAGCTTTGTGAAATGGAAATACCAGACTTGGGGCCCTGTGATCCACAGTGTTATTTATTCATGGAAAAACTGTTGAAAATAATTATCAAACTACTAAAATGCATGTTATTTTAAGCACTTTTCTGTTTATAAACCAGCGATCACATGCATGTGAATACCTCACTCTCCATTTCTCAATAAGTAATGGAAGTGTTTTGTCCCCGGGATGATGGGGTGGGGTTATGAAAGGTTGCACAGGGTTTGGGTTGGCCTTAAGCTTAAAAGAATGATTTTACTGTAGCCTATAAGATTCTGAGCTGGCCTGACAAGATTATTGTTGTGAGGATGTTTCCATTCAGGGGAATCCATAGTTTCAAAGTAAGGGATCTGCCATTTAAAATAGAGATGAAGAGAAATTTCTTCTGAGGGCCTCCAATCTTAGGAATTCTTTTGTCTAGCTGGTAGCAGAGTCTGTATCATTGAATATGATCAAGGATGAGTTAGACAGATTTATGTTTTCCTTTGAGTTTGACCTGGAGTTCCCTCTGGAACTGCTATACAGTTCTACTGCCCATCCTCTGACTTTCAGAAACCATGTCATTCTTTTGAAAGCCATATTGACAGTGCAATAAATTCAGAACTAAAGGCAAGTGGCAATTAAAGGCTGACCCTGGAATCGGGTAAAGTCTGAAGCTTAAATAATTAGGGTGATGCAATGGCCTAGTTATATTATCATGAGACTATTAATCCAGATACCCAAGAAATGTTCGGAGGATCTGGATTCAAATCCCATCATGGTATTTGAATTCAATAGAAATCTGGAATTAAGAGTCTAATGTTGATTGTCAGGAAAACCTATCTGGTTCACTAATGGAAGGAAACTGCTGTTCTTGCCTGGTTTGGCCTACATATGACTCCAGACCCACAGCAATGTGCAGCAAAACTGTGGGCAGTTACGGATGGGCAGTAAATGCTGGCTGAGCTAGTGATGCCCATATCCTGTGAATTGATTAGAAAAACATTACAAAATCGTCCTATGATTTCACTGTTGTAGGTGCTCCAGACTTTCTGTCAGACTCCCATCTAAATAACTTCAGCATAACTGTTATTTGTCGTTTTATTTCCACTTGAAATTTTTTGTGTATGGAAGTTTTATTTCTTAAATCCTATATTGAACTGCCTGAGGGAAAAATTACTGGATAATGGATCATATTATGAGACAGCTGAAGATGCTTCTAGTCAATATGGTTTCATTGATTTTATTTCAATGCATGTTGACTCTGCTTTGTCACAGATTGGCCATTGACTTTACTGAGCCCCATTTTCATCTTGCTATTATTCTTTCAACCTAGAAAGGGAAACCCTTCTTATTTACCTTCATCAATTTTCTTAGTCCACTGAGTACCAGGCAGGCAGCCAACTCCAGATAGTGCACCAGAATTATTTCAAAATTGGCCACTGGGAAGCTTATGGCAGTAATTCATAAATATCATAAGTACTGTCTATTATAAATCTCTTGACTATCTTGTTTTTAATGAAGATGTTGTTGAAATTTCCTCTTTTGGAAAGTGAGACTGTAGTTTTCATTGCCATGCTTGACTGAACCATATCTCAGACTAGTTACAGTAATTGATTCAAACTCATGTTTATTTGGTCGGGCAGTTAATACAGTTAAAGGCTGCCAATTTATGACCTACACCATTTTTCATGCGTCCTTCTCAGAATGTTCTGGGAAAGAACTCTTCACAGTTCATAAACATGCAGAAAACTAAAATGTTTGCTTGTGGCATTGTTATTAATAGCAGAGGGCAGAAGTCTGCCTTGTTTGTCATGACATTGTAGCTGAGAAAGAAACGACCTGGAATATTTGAGGCTTTTCAATTTGATTTTGATTGTTTTAAGTGACTTGTACAGTTTAAATCAATATTTTGCTATTTTGTTTTGTTTAACTTCTAGTTGGAGTCCTGGTATGTTATTCTAAATGGCTCAGTGGAAATCACCGATCCTCATGGAAGAACTGAAACACTTTGCATGGGGAACAGTTTTGGTATTTCCCCATCTTTAGAGAAACAATATATGAAGGGAATTGTTAGGACGAAAACAGATGATTGTCAGGTAAGGATGTGCTTCAAGAGCAATTTGGTTATTGCAGTTTAACAAAAGAGTTTCAAATTTGGCCACATTTGGAGGTTTTGAAGTGATGACTATTTCCTGGGCAACTCTGAAACAAAATGAAATAATTAGACCATCTCTTTGAAGGCAGCTGGGCTCTTGACACTAGTAATGTGTGCATGTGTTGGCAGTGAATAGTTACAGTTAGTGCCAGGTACATGACTAAGCTGAGAATTTGAATACCAGTCAAGACTGGTTGTTTCAGTCTGATATCATCTTTCCCCATACTCCACCTCAAAGTAAGAAAATTTCAGCAGTTTGGATAGAGTTTTTGGAGAGTGAAGAATAACTGTTTATTCACTTATGATTAATGGACATGGGCACTTCTTGCAAGGCCAACGTTTGTCACTGATCCTTGTTGAACTGTTTCAGTCTAATGGAGTGATTTAGAGGATTAGTGGGAAATGAAGTTGTCTTCAAATGTTACAATCAGTGTACTGTAGAAAATTATAGGATAACTGACATTCAAAAAAATAAAGCTGAACAGTCCCCCTCATTCTGCATTCTAAGATTAGTTTGTAAGTTTATTATTGTAATTGTTCTCCATAAGTAGTTGGGAAATTTGCAATGACACACCTGAACTTGTTAGTTTCCAGTGCTGTAAGTTTAAGATCCGAATGACCGTTCATAATTCCTTTATTGCAAGTTAAGCCAGATTCCTGGTAGGTTTCAATTCAAATGTCGCTTAGCCAGATAGGGAAGAGTTCTATGCCCTTTGTATATTTATGCCATTGAGTACATTGAGATCACTATCTTTAATGATGAGAATTTAGTCTCCTCAATTTTCTACCTGATTTAATTTTTCTAGTTGCAAGATGCTGCACGTTCTTAAACTTTGGAGTAAAAGTGTACTTACATGACATTTTATTCTGATATGATGAATGTGAGATTTTGTAGCTGGTAACAATCATGAGTATCTGCAGGGCAAAATTCTAATCACGCACGTAGGTTCATTGTACTCTTTTCCATAAGCCTCGCTGAGCAGTAAATATACTGTTGCCTCAATAGATTTATGAACCAAGCATGATAGAAATGTGACTTCTAGATGTTTTTTAGATCTTCAGGTTTATTGATCATCATTATAGACTAACTTTCAGTTGAATTTACCTGCTGCTGTTTTTAATGTTGAGCTGTAGTGTGGTAGTGACCATACAAATAGGTCACAGGAAAACTGACTTAACTGTTTGTACATCTATTGTTATTTATGTACTGTGACAGTAGTCTGCTTGTGGAATGGCTTGCCTTATTATATTTGCCTTCCTTCGTAAACTTTAATGTGCCGTCCATTAAGAAAATTGATATTGTTTTCCAGTCTTTAAGTAGCAAACTTAGTGAAATATGATTATCTGGCACACGATTATCTTCTAAACCAATTAGTCATTTTATCTTTGCAAACTAGGGTACACTATGTCCCTAAGCCTTGCAAAACTGACTTTTATTCCTAAAATGTGCTTAACATGACTATTTCTTTCTTTGTCTACCTTATGGTAGTTTGTAAGCATAGCTCAGCAGGACTACTGCAGGATTCTGAATCAAGTGGAGAGGAACACTCACAAAGTTGAGGAGGAAGGGGAGATAGTCATGGTGAAAGAACATAGAGAATTGGACCGTAGTGGAACAAGGAAAGGACACATTGTTATAAAGGTAAATTGGAGTAAACTGTTTCCGGATAGAACTGTTCATTTTTTTTTTTTCTCAGTGACTCTTTACTAAAATCGACTGTCCCAGATGTGAAGTAAATTTATTACCCAGCTATTATGTAACTACAATCTTGATGTACCATGGAAACAAACTGTTACAATTCCTGTGGATACTTATTCTGTGATCAACTTGAAATTTTCTCATTTGATTCCTTTAAGCTTTTACACCTTTACTGTAACTGACAAATTAAAAACAATATCCATTAAACATTGCCTAGTCAGCAATTAATAATCTGAACTAAGATAACCCTCGTTAATGTTATAATGTGACAGATACTCGTATGCATGTTGCAAAATACTTCTCCACAGGATAACAGACTTAACAGTCTAGAACTCTGTACTTGGAGAGTTGTGGAGCATAGAATGCTGCAAACATTTAACGAGAAGGTTGATAGATTTTTGACTTATCCGCTGGAGAGGGTTCAGAGAAGATTTACGAGGATGTTGCTGAAAATGGAGGGTTTGAGTTATAAAGATAGTCTGAAACTTTTTTAACTGGAGCATACAAGGTTGAGCCATGAGGGGCATAGGTGAATACCAAGAGTCCTTTCAGTAGGTTTGGGGGGAGTTCAAAAGGTTGGGGCGTATTTTTAACATGGGACAAGAAGGTTTTAAGAAGGATGAGGAGCAGTGTTTGTACACTGATAGTAGTCTGTGCAGAATGAAGTGACAAGTAGATGCAGATAAAGTTAGAACATTTAAAAGACACGTGGTAAGTGCATGAATAAGTGAGGTTTTGAGGGATATGGGCCAAATGCAGGCAAGTGGGACTAGTTTAATTTGGGAACATGTTCGGCGTGGACTCATTGGTTTGAAGGATTTGTTTTCACGCTGTTATTCAATGCGATAACACAAGAGGAGATGAGGACTGGGGCAGATCACCCATGATCTCATTGAAAGACAAATGTTACTTGCTTTCTCTCCACTGATGCTGTTTGACCCACTGTGATTTCCAGAAGTATGTTTTCATTACGGATTCCATCTGCAGTAATTTGCTCCTCTTATTTCTTTTGTCCTTATTGTTAATCCTTTGTGTATAGTGCATTATGTTTACTGATGTGAGACATTCTGGCTGGCATATAACCGTTTATGTAAGCTAATGGATTGAAGTGTCTGTCGGAGACTGTATCTGTTGTTACCATGACCACATATAGCAAAGAAGCTGTTTGCTTTCAACTGCAATAATTGTTGTTTTTAAAATGTACGAATTCAACTCCATTTTAATGGTGAAGTTTAAAGTCTCAGTGTTAGCAATAGTGACTCATGTTAATTCTTCTTCAGGGTTTGAATGAAGATTTGTAGCTTGGGTGCTGGTTGTAGATGTCGGCGTGCTTGCTGAGCTGGGATGTTTTATAGCAGACGTTTCGCCCCCTTACAAGGTGACACTGTCAGTGCTGTGCAGCCTTCCATGAAGCACTGTTGTCTTTTGCTAGTTTGTGGTCTGGTTTTTGCTGCTTCCAGTAGGTGCCGGTTCCGGTTTTTCAACTGGGACAACACTATCATCATAGAACAAACTAAACAGCACAGCCAGGGAATTCTTGGAGGCTTGCCATTCACCCACTGACTCCATCAATAAACATATTGAATTCGACCTAATATACTGACCATTACAATGCACAACCAGAACCGGCACCTACTGGAAGCAGCAAAAACTGGACCATTTAAATTTGAACTGGCACAAGACAACATGAGGCTCCACAGCATTGAAGATGCCACCTAGAAAGGGAACAAAATGTCTGTTGTTAATGCTCTGCCTGCCAAATTGCTTTCAATGTATCTGTTTCCATCAGCATGTAGGGTCAGTTCAGCTAAGTTGTTGGAGGGCTTGTTTGTGATACATTGTGATGCCAACAGCACGGGTTTAATTCCCCCACAGGCTGGGGTTACCATGAAGGATTCTCCTTCTCGACCTCTCTCCTCATCTGAGATATGGTGGCCCTCTGCTTAAACTGCCACTTGTTGTCTCTCTCTAATAAGACAGCATACCTGTTTTCTGGTAAGACCATGGCATCTTTATCTGCCTTTTATTTCAGTGTATTATCTAGTTATAGACACATACATCTCTGTATTGTTTCTAGAGCTAGATAAAATATGAAGACTGTGCTGATCCACAGAAATACAAAAATTCATTTCAAGGTGTCCTCTGGTTGTGTTCTGCATCTAAGATGTTGTTTCTATCTATATTAACATAATTTCATGAAAGTTAGGTGAACTCACTTAAAACAGGCCTAGGAATGAATTAAAATCCCTCAGATTTTTATTTTCATTTGTCACTTCCTTTCTTGCTTTCCATTTCTCAACATGTTTATCGTTG
This sequence comes from Stegostoma tigrinum, assembly GCF_030684315.1. NCBI lineage: Eukaryota > Metazoa > Chordata > Chondrichthyes > Orectolobiformes > Stegostomatidae > Stegostoma > Stegostoma tigrinum. The sequence continues at coordinate 28,057,244 of NC_081366.1, forward strand.
AGAATCATGTAACCAATCTATCAACATGTTAGTGAAGAGCTGCATCAGTGCACTGTCCTGTAACACAGTAGCCTTACTTTGCCTTTAGTGCATATTCAACAGCCAAAAATTGGTACACACTTCATATTGCTTTAATTTCAGGTCAGCTATTTGTGCTCTTCTAAAAGAAGTGAGAGCTTCCAGTTGTAAAATGCCCTTTCAACATTCAAGGAATTCTAAAGACCTCTATGGTCAACTTGTACTTTTGAAATATAGTCACAATTGTAATATACAACATGTTAGCTCATCTGCATATAATTAGTTGCAATTAATAGTACAGATGACATAGCTGAAGACACCAGGGGAGCTTGTCAGCACTACAAATTCATTTTGTACCAAGGATCTTTTCTGTCTACCTTGTGTAGTTACTTTATTGCCTTAGCTGCAAGTTGGCACCTGTGGCAATGCAACAGTTAATCAGTACTATGCTGAAATATCATCTTGGATTGTACGTCCCAATGCTCCCACTGACAGAAAAACGAAACATTAGTCGACTTTATTTTCAGCATTTATGTAAAAATAAAGATTCAATTTGCATGATACCCTGTACAGTGCTTCATTAAGTAAAAGTTAATCTTTAGTCACGCTAATTCATAAAACTGAAATCTAACAGCTCCTTAACATACATGTATGTGTATGTGCATGTGAATGTACAATTTTATTAAAAGATTTTGTTTTCAGTACATTTTTAAAAACAATGTTTGATTTGATGATGCTTGTACAGTGGTTCATGAGTTAAAAATTAAGCTCCAGTTGTGTTATTTTTATAATCCTGAAACTTAACTTACACATCTGATGAGATGCATACAAACTATAGATGCACATTTTAATATGACAGTGTATAATGTCTTGATTCGTCTATTTTCTCTGAGTGAAGTACTGTCAGCACTTCCCTGTGAACTGTGGAGAAGGAGAAAATCAAAAAGGTCTGTAGAATAATTGATTTTAATAACATTCCTTTACTTTTTCAGGGAACACCAGACAGACTTATTAGGCATCTGGTTGAAGAGCACTCCATCGTGGATCCCACATACATAGAGGATTTCTTATTAACATGTAGAACATTTCTGTCAAGCCCCATGGAAGTTGGAGAAAAATTACTGGAGTGGTTTCAAATTGATAGCCTTCGGGACAAGGTTAGTGTCAAGATTGAATTAGTTTCCAGAGAATAAAGTGGAAATGTAAAAAAATGGATAGTTGAAGACTTTTTTGTGCATTTGTATGAACTAGCATTTTGTGTGACTGTATGTATTGACAATAAAATACAGCAGCCTTCTGTAGTAATAAAAGTATGTAATTAAGTTTATTTCAAACTCATGAGTTTGCTTTATGGCTTGTTTCATATGTATGTATATCTAAATTCCGAATTATCTTGTTTTAGGTTACGCGAGTTGTGCTGTTGTGGGTGAACAATCACTTCAATGATTTTGAAGGGGATCCTGCCATGACCAATTTTCTAGAGGAGTTTGAAAATAAGTTAGAAACTGCAGTAAGTATATAAATTGCACTAGTAAAAGAGAATTTCGCTCATCAGTAACTATTTTTGCATGATGGAAAGGCAAGTACAGAAGTAAGCTCTAGTATGATTAATGATAGCAATATCACTTCAAGTTGAGCACAACAAATTAAATGCGTTGTTAATATGAGTAAGTGGACAATAGAAAATACATTCAGTGGTAGAATATGAGCACCCTGAATATAGTGCTGGGGGGGGAGCGGGATGGATGTCTATGGTTTGTGAAATGTATAAACTGGAATCATTTTGGAAAGATAGTTGTTTTTACAACTGAGTCAAGGTTCCAAGCAAGCACATTCATTGCCTACAAACAACTTGCTTTTTCCATATTGTCGTCATTCCCTATTTTGCTGGCACTTTAGTTATGCTATTGATGAGGCTCTGGTGAACAACACATGGCTCAAGCTTCACTTTTGCAATTAATCATGTAATTGAACCTCAGTAGTAATTGTACCTAAATGGCTTGTTTTTTTTCTAAGCGCCTGTCATAGAATGTCACTAATTTAGTTCTGATCAGATCAGTGACATAATGTAAAACTTCTCTACCAATCCCAAACACCATTCTATTAATTCATTTTAAAAATTGCCCATTCTTTTGTTCTATTGGTACAGCATTAAATATCATCACTTGTTTGTATGAGGTCCAGTAGGAATGATAGATTGTGAAGTTAAATTAATCAACGCTTTTGTGCATAGCTCTGCCTCATGCCAAAACATATATTACACTGATGCATCAAATGTCCCATATGTTGCCTTATCATGTGTTATTTCCTGAATAAAGATTATTCTTGTTTAATAGACTCACTTAACTGGTTTTAAACAAGTAGTGCCTATGTAATAGCCACTACCAAGATTTTTAACAGTAAAAACTGAAATAAAATGAAATAAATTAACTCTAGTTTTTATATATCTATTATATATAGTTTTAGGATGCATTTTGAATCACTTGTTGTGTCACGAGTATTTAATTTGAATATTTTGATTAGAATAACGACCTTCAATAACTTTGAATTACTCATTGTTTCCTACCTTTAGTGTAAAATGTATGCAGAGTTACTATTCAATATATATTCTTTTCAATCTGCAGAAAATGAAAGGGCATCTCAGGTTGTTAAATATTGCGTGTGCTGCTAAAGCCAAATGGAGGCAGATAACTTTGTTAAAGCCTTCAAGAGAATCCCCATTGTATTTCACTTTGCTTGGTGGCAGTGAGAGAGGATTTGGTATTTTTGTGGAAAGCGTGGAGGCAGGCAGTAAAGCTGCTGAGGCTGGTATCAAGCGAGGAGACCAGGTAAAAACTCCCACATTTGAAAATACAATTATTTGAAGCAATTGAACTTTTTGAAGCTTGGGCTTTTTAAAATTTACCTGTTTTAATTTTTGTAAATGTATTAATATTAAATGTATAGTTTTGTTAATTATATTACACATGAAATAGTGTCTGAAATAGTGTATGAAATAGTGTCTGTGTATGCAATTACTAAGCCAGTATCGCGCTCACCTCCTGAGTTACAAGGTTCTGGGTTCAAGTCCTTTTCCAGTTTTAATACGAGATTCAGTGACATCTGTAGGAGATGTTGTCTTTTGAGTGAGACATTAAGCAGAGTCCCATCTGGCATCTCGGGTGGATGTAAAAGGTCCCATGGTACTATTTGGAGGAAGAACCAGGAGATTATCCCTGGTGTCCCAGCCAATATTGATCCTTCAGTCAACATCACATCAAAAGCGTGTTTTCTGGTCATTATTCCATTTCTGTTGTGGGAATTTTCTATGAGCAGTTTAGGTGCTGCATTTTTTTTTTTGGATTCTAAAAATGACTGTGTTTAAAAAGTTCTTTAGTTGCAAAGCCCTTGGAGACATCTAGTAAAGCACCATGTAAATACAAGTTTTGTTTTAACTAGACTACCTAACCGTATATATGTAACCTGATATATACAGGGCATGGTAACTTGTGTTTAAATCTTCCCTTTGTTCAGTTTCAAGCATTAGCATCTGTGTTTATTTCATATTCTGTTAGTCCATGGAAGTATGTACAGGTAAATTTTAAACTATGTGACAATAAGTCTGAAACAGGGAAGACAATATAGCAGACTTAACTGTCACCTCGAACTTACACCTCAAAAAAACCTTTTGTATTCTGTTTTGAATAGTCAGTTTAGACATGGCACCTTACTATACATTGCTAAGACGGTACTCAGTCCTATCTTAGATAAGATACTTCACCTCTACTTGGAGCAAATCTATCTAGATTTCCACTGAGTCATATGAAGTGGAAAGCCACAAAGATCAAAAGATCAATCACCCATGCAGAGCTAGCTGATCTTGGACAGGATGAGGTTGTATTAATTCTATAATTAACCCCAACAATGTAGGGCCAGGAAGACACAAAATCAGCATTCTTCAGGTTTATATGTGGAAAACCCTGTTGAAAATACAGTTTGGAAGATCGAGTTATGACGAGAAGCCTGTGGTGAGAGAAGTTGAGGTTCTACTACTTTCTGGCAATGTTTAATATTCAGACACATGCTTAATACACAAAATAAGAAATCTATAACTGGATGACAGGTGATTGATCATTGGCATTTTTGACACAGTGATGATGCAGCTACCAAAATACAAGCAAAGTGGAATGTATGCTTTGATTCTACCTTAATATCAATAAGACTTTTTAAACAAGTGACAAAACTATTTCAGATTATGGAAGTAAATGGGCAGAACTTTGAGAATATACAGTTCACAAAAGCGCAAGATATTCTGAGAACTAACACACATCTGTCTATCACTGTGAAGACCAACATTTTTGGTGAGTGCATGTGATCTACAGGGTCAGGGGGCGGGGTGGGGGGTGGCGGGAGGAGATGTGTTGGTGCGGGGAGCAAGACTGGGTGGAATGATCGTCGGAGAGTTGATGTGGACTTGTTGGGCCAAATAGCTTGCTCCCACACTGTAGGGATTCTAAACAAAAAACTTCAATATAATCAAATTAATTAGTGCTGTTAGTGATATGACACATGACTTGAGTTATTGATTTAGTATCTTTGTGAAAATACTATATACTTTCTTTATGCATATGGTTACAAATCATATTTAATTTTGTACCGTTTGTCCTCAGGATGTCCCATTTCAAATGTACTATTTTGGCAGTATGTTCAATTTCCCAGATTGCATTCTTAGCACAGTGTTAGCACTTTCAGTTCAGAGTCAGGTTGTGTGCTGAAGCCACATGACAAAGTGTTGAATGTGAAATCTCAAAAGGTACTTGAGTTTAGTAATTAGTGTTGTAGTGTCTTTTGAATGTTAAACTGAGACCCTGTCTGTACAATCAATGTGAATAGAAAAAGTACATGGGTAGGTACTACTCCAAGTTCCCTTGATGCTGTGGTCAACATTTTTTTTCACAAACAAAGATGCAGTGTGTTTGTTCATTTCTGTTTGCGGAACATTGTGCTAATGGGGCGTTGTATTTACTGACCCAACTGTAAAAACACTTCAGACGTACTTATTTTTTTGCTGTAGAGGGAGTTGGAATGATCAAAGGATTTGCAACATGAGATGAGTCAAAGTTGTTTCTTCTTCGTTTATTCTAGAAAATTATGTTGCTTCCAGAGATTTTGTAGTGGCGATATGACTGTTTAAGGAAAATTTTCATCACTGTCACCCCAGTAAGGATAAGGGAAGTTGAGGACCAGAACCTACACAAACTACTACCAAACCAATGATCTCTGTCTTTTCTGTTTCCAGTTCATTAATTCCTACTAGTCCCTTTCTTTGTTTACAAATTACAGTTAAATTATTGTAGAAAAAATCTGTTGTGCACTGACTCATGTTGCACTCCTGAACAGCATTAAAAATGAATCTAAAGCCTATGTAATTTTTTTAGAAGCCATTCTACTGACAGTAACTTCAAAGACCTTGATACAAAGGAAGACTTTGAAATAAGAAGATTGATCTTTTGTTCCCATGTCAAATGCGCAAAGTGGGCATTATCCATGGCTCTGCAAACCTCATTTTAAAGCTGGCCTCTAACACCCACTGTTTTCAGAGTTAGTGGGGAAGAGCTGAATTGGAAGATGGACTAGGTGACCCAAGAGCTGAGGCATGCTGGGTGAAAAGCTTGATTTGAGCTCCAGCGCTGTGTTTAACAATTAAAATAAAAAAAGTCTTCCAGCCCTGAACCCCATACGCCCACCATGCCCCATACAGGCAACCAAATATCCACTGTCCAACCCCTGTCCTTCCATGCCAATTCATGCCAACCCAGAATTCCACCCTTTCTCCCACCCTTTCCTGCCAATTCATGCCAAATAATATTCACTAGAGCCTAAACACACAGGAGAAAACCAAGTTTTAGCACTTGAAGATCTACATTGGAGTGTTGACAGGATCAACACTTGCTGGGAGTTCTTTGTCAACTTAACAGTTCTACGAAGCATATAAGACCACACCCACGACCACTTTCATCTGGAAGGACGAGGACAGCAGATATATGGGAACACCATGAACTCCAAGTTCCTTTTCAAGTTGCTCATCATCCTGACTTGGAAATATATCGCTGTTCCTTCACTGTCACTGGGTCAGATCCTGGAATTCCCTCCCTAGTAGCATTGTGGGCCAACCCACAGCAGGAGGAATGCAGCGATTCAAGAAGGCAGCTCACCACCACTTCAGCAGGGCAACTGAGGATGGGCAGGAAATGCTGGCCAGCCAGCGCCACCCACATCCCATGAAATGAATAGGAATAAAAGTTTAGGAGCAGAAGCTGTTCAGCTGATTGAATCAGCTCTGCCATTCAGTGAGATCTGATAATCATCAATTCCTATATTTGCTGTTTACCAATAACTTTTGGTTTCCTTAAAATTAAAATTTTGTCCATCTCAGCTCTGAATGCGCTTAATGACCCAGCCTTGACAGCCCACCGTGGTAAAGAATTCTGCAGATTGACCGCAGTCTGAAAGAAAAATACTTCACATCTTTCTTTTGAAAGTGCAACCCCTTATTTGGCGATTATGACCACTGGTCCTAGACTCTCCCACAAGGGTGTCATCTGCAAACTTAATAGTATATTCACCTTACTTATCCAAGTCATTAATATGTACTGTAAATAATAGTAGCCCCAGCACTGATTACTATGGTACACCACTACAGGTTGGCATCCTGAAAATGATGACCTTATCCCAAATCTGTCTTCTATTAGTTATCCAATTCTCTGTAATAATGTATTACCTCCAGTGCTATCGGCTCTTACCTTATTGTGTAGCCTGAGCACAGACGTAAGCAAACACCTTCTGAAGATCCAAATATATTACATCCCCTTCCCCTTACACTGCTTCACCTTTGTCTATCCTGTTCACAGTATTCTAGTTAATTTGTCATGCATGATTTCCTCTTCATGAAGCCAAGCTGACTCTGCACGATCATGCTATATTCCTTAATGCTCTTCTGTTACATCATTTATAATAGACTGTAACATTTTCCCAATAACGGAGGTTAAGCTAATTGGTCTATACCTGCCTGTTTGTGTCTCTCTTCCTTTTTTAAAAAAAGGTGTTCTATTGGGACATTTCCATTATCTGGGATTTGCTGAAGGTTTACTGCCCAGTGCATCCACTATTTCTGTAACTACTACTCATAATATTTTATTAATGGGTCTAAGGGGCTTAACAATCTTTATCTCCATTAGTTTCCCTCACTGTTCTATCGCTAGTGAGTTATTCTATTTATTTCTACTCCTTTTCTCTCTTGATATTAGTGTCTTCTACTGCATTTATGTACAACTTGTAGGCAAACTCCCCTGTACTGGTAACAACCACTGAAGATCACACCACCTCCCGAAACAAAGGGCTTATACTAATTAGACAAAGAAATCCGCAAAGTGATGTGAAAACTGACAGTTCCATAGTACAAAGGTGCCAAAATCCCAGTGGAGCAGCTGATGATGGCCAGATACTCTATAAAATGTGGATTTGCAAAACTTGGCCTGACTTCACTCCCATCCCCATAAAAATGGCAAGTGCCATGGTTTAGGGCAGACCTATGATTTTGGCCCACAACAAGTAGCTTTGCAACAGAGAGTTTCTGTCGTGAGTTAAATTTGGACCAAAGTTTGGTGATTTGTGTTACGCAATCTATGGTGTTTTATATTTGTTATGTTTCCTTTCATAGAGGTGGACACAGGTGACATGCAGCCTATATATATGCAGTACAGTGGGACCATTGTATAATACTGGGCATAGTACTGTACATGAAAGAAAATCAGTAAATGGAGGAATGAAATATGTCGAGATTCAATTAGGTCGAACGGGTTGATAATCAAGCCCTACTATTTCACAAGCCAACGATCATTTTGCCTGATGAGTACTGTTTAAGACAAAAATAATTCACATCAAGTTCTATCATTCTTGCACACAAACCTATTCTTCCACAAATGGCAAAATAATTACTAGTTTACTACTATGTCACAAACTAAATGCCTTTAAAACCCTGAAACACAACAGAGGAAGATTTTCTAAGATTACAAAGAAATCTTGATCAAATGGGTCAATGGCCTGAAAAATGCAGATGGAATTCAATCTAGATAAATGCAAGATGTTGCGTTTTCATACAACAAACCAGGTTAGGGCTTATACAGTTAATGGTAGGGCCTTAATTGTAGTGTTGTAGAACAGAGGGACCTACGGGGTTCAGGTATATAATTCTTTAAAGTTCATGTCACATGGTCACAAAGGCATTTAACACACTTGCCTTCATTGTTCAGTACTTTGATTGTCGGAGTTGGGAAGTCATGTTGAGGTTCAGGACATTGGTGAGTCCTCTTCTGGAATACTGTATCCAGTTCTGGTCGCTCAGTTATAGGAAGGATATTATTAAGCTGGAGCGGGTCCATTAGAAACTTGAGGATGTTGCCAGGTGTAGAAGGTTTGAGTTATAAAGAAAGGCTGGGACATTTTCCACTGGACTGTAGGAGGTTTAGAAGTGATCTTATAGAATTTTATAAAATAATAAGGGGTATTGGTGGAGTGAATGATTTTCTTTTCCCAAAGGTGGTGTTTTCAAAACAAGGGGGCACATTTTTAATGTGAGAGGATAAAGAATTTTTTAAAAACCGGAAATACAATTGTTTTTATGCAGAGGGTGGTTCACGACTGGAATAAACCTCCTGGGGAAGTGACTGATGTGGGTATAATTACAATGTTTAAAAGACGTTTGAATAAGTAAGTGAATAGAAAAGGTTTGGAAGATGTGGATCAGGAACAGGCTGGTGTTTTGTTTGGGGTTATGGTCGGCATGGACGGTTGGACCAAAGGGCCTGCTTCCATGCTGTATGACTATGACCGTATACGTTCGTTCATGAATAAGGTAGATTAGCAGACTGTTTGACATGTATTTTAGGTGGAAAAATATAGACAAAAACAAATTCTGAGAACCAAAATCCAGACTACAAGAATGGATGAGTTGTTTTTCACAGTTCTTTTGGTTTTTTAAAAATATTGGTAACACAGTGTCTAAAGTGATGGTCAGTTTTCAATTCAGTAACTGATCAGGTGGACCAAAGTCTTAGAATGCTTTCTTTTTCGGAGTCTTCAAGTTTTAATCTTTTTTTTCCACTGAGATGGATGGTGAGAGATGCCTTTTGTTTGCAGGTGTCTAGATGTTTGAGTGTCATGTACTCTCAGATCTGTAACAAACTGAAGCTGAACCAGTCCTCCAGGCTCCATTAGGCAATTTTCACTTAACTCGAAGACTTCTGGTACTGCTGTATCTCCTTTAAGTATCCACCCATTTCCATTAAAAGTAACATAATCTTCTGCAGCTAAATGGTACGCTGCCTATTTTGACCTCCAAATAGAAAAATTTACTAATCTCTGATCTGAGTAGTGGCAATTGAATTCCTGACAAAGGGGTGACTTCATTTAGATTCAAAGTTTAAAGAAAATTGTAACTTGATCAGGAACTGTGAATATTGTAGCTTATTTACTCTTTGCCTACTAGAATTGCATAGTGTGAAAAATGGGTGAATAGTGGGTGAGGAGCAACAACAGTTAGTAATTGGAGGCAGGAGTTGCCAAATTTTGCAGTACTAGATTTTTGGGGAGAAGGGCTCAGAACTGGGCAATTTTAAGTAGAATTATTTGACTGTGGACATTTATCTCTGAGCTGTTACCAATTATTGACTCTCCTCTTCTGTCCAGTTTTTAAGGAGTTATTAAATAGGTTAATTCAGGAGAAAAAAAACGGGGCTCCTCACATGCCTAAGATTGCAGAGAAAAAGGGGAATCGTTACTCGCATCCAGATTTGCACAGAGATATGGAACAAATGTTTCCTTCCGAGAAGGGTAACAAGAAGATGAAAGCAAACACAGTATCAGGTGGTCGCAACAAAATCCGGAAAATACTTGACAAAACACGTTTCAGCATCTTGCCACCAAAGCCATTCAGGTAGGTCAAGTATTTGAGTCAGATGAACTTGTAATGTAGTTTTCATTAATGGCCAACTATCTTTTCTGAAACTAGCAAGCTACAATCTGTTCTTATTACTAACCTACATAATTTGAAATACATATAGGACAAATTATGGAATTGAGAGGCTATCCAATTAAATCCCAGGTCTGAAAGACACCACCCAACCAAAAAATCAAGTTTTTGATGATTAGTAGATAATTTAACTACATTGAATGCTAAACATACAAATATATGACCATCTGAATTAGGAGTGGAATAACCGTTCGGCTCTTCAAATCTGCTTCAACGTTCAATAAAATCCTGGTTGATCTGTTCATATTTCACATTCTGTATTCCAACCTACCTAACTTCCAGGTGGCCTTTGATTTCCTTGTCTAACATGAATCTATTTTCTTATGGTCTTAAAAACAAAAATGACCATGTCTGCGCCATCTTCTGACACCAGGAGTTTGAAAGTCATACTATGCCCGAGATATAAAAAAGAATTCCCTTCCTAAAGGGCAGCTCTTAATTTAGAAAACAATTGCCATCTGCTTAGGACTGAAACACAAGAGGATTTTTTTTTTCACATCTGCCTTGTCATGGTCAATCAGGATTCTGTACATTTGAGTCAAATTCTCCCTTGTTCTTAAACTCCTGTGACATTAAGCCGAGCTTATCTAGTCTTTTCTTCTTAGCTGATCCACTCCTTCCAGGTACCAATCTAGAAAGCCATCACTGAACTGCCTCCAAGATAACAAAGTGTGGAGCTGGATGAACACAGCAGGCCAAGCAGCATCTCGGGAGCACAAAAGCTGACATTTCGGGCCGAGACCCTTCATCAGAGAGCTCTCTGATGAAGGGTCTAGGCCTGAAACATCAGCTTTTGTGCTCCCGAGATGCTGCTTGGCCTGCTGTGTTCATCCAGCTCCACACTTTGTTATCTTGGATCTCCAGCATCTGCAGTTCCCATTATCTCTGAACTGCCTCAGATGTGTTTACATTATTATTTAAATAAGGAGACCAAAGCTGCACACAGTATTCAAGACGTAGTCCCACCAGGACCCTGTATAACTTAAGCATATTTTTTCATTTCCATTTCCATCAAAATATTGGACAGCGTTTCATTAGCCGCCTTAAATACTTGCAGTATCTGCATGCTGATTTTTTTTTAAATTTTGACTACACAAGAGCACCTAGCTGCCTATGCACCTTCGTGTTCAATCATTCTTCCTGTCAAGGTAACAACTTTACGTGTCCCTGCATAATTCTCCATCTGTCAGATGTTTACCTGTTCATTTGACGTGTCTATATTGATCTGTTATCTTTCTCATGTCTCCTTCATAACATACGTTTCTATTAATCCTATTATTGTCTCCAAATTTAGCTACCCTGTGTTAGATCCTAAGTCCTTGACAAAAAGTTTAAGACATTGAGAGCCTGGCACAGATCCTTATGGGACACTTCTCTTTACACCCTGCCAATCTGGAAAATAGACCCATTTAGGTATACATTGGCTGGCTGGCAGAAAATAACCTTCTATCCATGTTACTATGTTACTCTGCACTCTGAACTCCTACTTTGTACAATAACGTTATTTGTGGAACTTCATCAGATGTCTTCTATAAATTGCAAAGTTGGCTATTTGGTTGAAGGAATATAATGAATGTTAGCTGTTCTTATGTAGAAGCATTATCTTTACGTTGTTTTCCTGATGCCGCCAGTAAAGATTTGAAGGGGAGATGCAAAGTATACGCCAAGGCACATCCCTGCAAAGAGGAAGAGGCACTACAGGTCAAAAGTCAAGAAGCTGAATCATAATACTTGCTCATGTGCCACCTTCATAGTGTAAATACAGTGGGTTCAGGTTGTTTTCCCAATTCATTTGGCAACATATGGCATATAATGTAACGAGGCCATGAATGATGAACAAAGCCCCATTAGAATAAATAGTGGTTTGTACTAAATTTTCTGGCTTGATATAGATATAATAACATTATTTTATTCCTTTCATGTTTCCTCAATCCACTTCAACAACAACACATACATACATCCTTTTAACCCCAGGAGTTATTCCAGTGAACGTGATTGAAGGGTATAACTTGGAGCTGAAACCTTTTATTGTTTGATATTTGGAGTACCTATGAGGATGCTGCATGGAACAATTTAACATTAACATTTATTATGCAAATGTGAACAAATGTTCCCGAGCGTTACCATAGCAGCCATTTCTGATTTTTATTAAATTTAAACCTTGCTTCCATGAGATTTTTGGGCATGTTATTACTTGAGACATTAAGTTCTAAAGGTATTTTATTTTCACTTCAGCCTGCTCACATGTAGAAGTTTCATTTTATCATTGACCAGAAACTGAACTGCACTAGCCATATAAATACCGCAGCTGCAAAGGCAGGCCAAAGGCTAGGTGTAGCGAGTAACGCATCACCTGCTTCCCCAAAACCTATCCACTGTTGACAAGGCACAAGTCAGGGATGTGATGGACCTCTGCCTATTAGCACTCTATTCACAAACATTCACTCCCTCCACCGCTGCCACCCAGTCATGTGTATCGTCTACAGGATACGCTGCAGAAATTTGGAAGTACTTTGCAAACTCATGACCACTTCTTTCTAGAATGACAATGACAGCAGTTACATGGGAACACCACCAACTGCAAGTTCTGCTTTAAGCTACTCAGCATGCTGACTTCGAAATATATTGCTTTCTTCAGTGTTGCTGGGTCAAAATCCTAGAACGCCGGCCCAAATGGCATTGTGGGTCAACCCACAGTAAATGGACTGCAGCTGTTCAAGAAGTCACCTCACCACCACCTTCTGAAATGCACCTAAGGATGTACAATAAATGCTGACCAACCACTGACATCTACATTCTATGAATGAGTTATTTTAACTAAGTAAATCAGTGGGGAATAGATACTGAACAGATTTTTGGGTTTAGACTGGCAAGTCCTTGAGTCCTGATGGACTTCATATTAGGGTCTTAAATGGCTAGTGAGACAGTTGATGCATTAGTTTTAATTTTCCAAAACTCCCTAGGTTCAGGGAACATTACATTAGACTGCAAAATAGCAATTGTACTTGTATTCTTCAAAAAGAGAGAGATGCAAAAAAACAGGAAACTACAGGCTAATTAGCTGACTATATGTCATAGAAAGATGTAAAAAGATATTATGAATGACTTTCAAACAGGACAGTTGATGTTCAAGATAATCAAGCAAAGTCAATGTGGATTTGTGAAAGCGCAATTATATTTGACCAGTTCATTTAAAGGAGAACTGATGGATATACTGTACTTAGATTTTCAGGGAACATTTGATTAAAGTGCCATGTAAAAGGTTATTGCAGGAAATAAAAACTCATTGTGCAGGGGATAACATAATGCTACGGATAGAAGGTTGGCTAGCTACTAGGAAACTGTGTGTAGCCGAAAATGAACCTTTTTCTGTTTGTCAAGATGTAACAAGTGGTGTACCACAGGGATCTGTGCTGTGGCCTGCCCTTTTCAGGTACATAACTTGAATAAAAGTACTGAACGCAATTTTGCTAGAATGCAATAGGTAACAATATAAGTTTTGAAGAGAACATAAGGAGGCCACAAAGAATGCGTTAATGGAGTGGGCAAAGATTTGGAAAGTAGGGTTTTCTATGGACAGATATGAAATTGTCCTTTTTCACAGGAAGAATAAAAAAAGTCATATTTAATTGGTGAGAAATTACTGAGTTCCAATGAGCAGAGAGATAAGGGTGTTCTAATGTGTAAACTGCAAAAATTCAGCATACAGCCAGTAATGAGAAAAGCTAATTGAATGTTTTTATTTATTGCAAGGGGAATTGATTAGAAAAATGTGTCAGTTAGCTTCAGTTATACAGGGTATTGATAAAATGGCATCAAGGTTACTGTGTATATTGTTGGTCGTCTTGAAGGATTAAGTGTATTGGAAGCAGTTCAGAGCAGATTATCTCACATGTTGTCTCAAATTAGTAGGTTTTCCAATGAAGAAAGTTTGGATGGGGTAGGCCTGTGCTAAGGACAATGACAGACAACTTGTTTGAAATATATAACGCTATGAAATAGTCTTGACAGGGAAGTTGTGGAAAGGATGTTATCTCTTGTAAGAGATTGTAGAACCAGGTATCACTTTTCAAAAATAAGGAGTTGCTTTTTTAAGACACAGGTGTGGAGAAAATTTTCTTTGAGGTTCGTGCATTTTGGAACGTGTTTTCTGAAAAGGTGGTGGAACCAGAGTCACTGAATATTTTTAATCTAGTTAAATTCTTGATAAATAAGAAAGTTAAAGGTTATCACCATTAGGCAAGAACTGCTACTTTTTATTTGTATGAAATTTACAGCATTGTTCTTGAAATAATACCATTGGCCAAAAATTAGGAAAACATATTGGATAGTTAAGAAAGAAACATGGGTGTTCTCAAATTTGAGATGCAACCCTTTGGGAACTGATGGAAGCCTTTATATTACAATGTAGATGTTGTAGAACTAGTTTTCGGGAAAACTGGTCCCCTTGGACAAAATGGTTGGTAAAAACATACCAGCTGTAGAAGACACAGTGATTAAATTTTTGACTTTGCTTTCTGCCCATTTATATGATGTAAATAACCAATGTTCAAAAAGATCATGGTTCTTAGCCTATGCATATTGAGCAGTACGAACCATTTTGCCAAAAAAACCCTGCTCACACCATAATAAAAACAAACCCCCATGTTTTCCAAAATGTATATTTTTATGTTTCCCTAATTTTAATATTGTATTCATCATTAATGGGAATTTCGGAGAGTGTCCCAGTCTGATGGTTTCCTGACATATAATAATTTGGTAACTTCCTGGTAAATTTCAGTCAGAAGTGAGAAAATGTTTTACCAAATATGTACAGAAAAGGGTAACTAAAAGGATAATGTCTATGGTAATATTGGTGGAGGAGCTGTGGAACACCTATCTTTAGAGTGGCGTGCTCACTCTAAAGATGTGTGCACAATAGTGCATGTTTAACTAACTTTTTTGTTTAAATGTAGCATGAAGAAGCTACATTTTATCTTGGGAGCTCCACAATTTATGATTTAAATATTGCACATTGTGTCACACTTAATGTGTTGTCTTTTGAGATGATAAATTGTAGACAATTTGTGAAACGCCCCTTTTAAGTGTTTCATGGCAGTTTCACCAAGTTGACCACTCTCTCGCTCAAAGGTTGTTACTCCACGTAAAGAGACCATTTGGCCCATTGTGTCTATGCCAGTCAACTAAGATCTGACGGCACTAATCCAATTTTCCAGCTTGTGGCCCATTTGTCCAGAGGCTATGGCAACACAAGATTGTGTTTCAAGAACTTTTGACTCAGGCGGTTAGTTCCAGATTCACAACACCGAAAAAAAGACACTAACTGTTTCCAAGAAAGTTTCCTAAATCAATATGCAGAGGGCCTTTGAGAGGGTGCAACACTGGACATCCTCTTAGCAAACAAGGTTGGGCATGTGACAAAGTGTGACCTGGAGACCACTTTGTGTCCAGTGACCATAACTCTTAGTTTTAACATAGTTTAGGAAAAAGTTGGGACAGGTCCACAGTTAAAATGCTAAACTGGAGCAGGGCCAAATTTAGGGAGATTAGGTAAGATCAAGCAGATGTCCATTGGGTGAGTCTGTTTGAAGGAAAAGGAATGACTGAAAAATGGGAGGCTTTTAAAAGTGTGATATTAAGAGTCCAGCCGCAGTATGTCCCTGTTAGGGTGAAGGGAGAAGCTGGCAGGTTTAAGAATCTCTGGCTCTGGTCAGGAAGAAGGCGGCATACGTTGGGTTTAGGATGTCTGGCTCAAGTGAGTTTGGAGATGGCTATAAAAAGTGTACGAGCACGCTTAAAAGGGAAACCAGAAGGGTGAAAAGAGGGTATGAGATGGATCTGGCAGATAAAGTTAAAGATAATCCCAAAGAGGTTCTGTAGCTATGTTAAGAGTAAAAGGGTAGCTAGGGAGAGAATCGGTCCCGTTAAAGATCACTGGTTGTCTGTTCATGGAGCCATGGGAGATGGGGCAGATTTTTAATGAACATTTCTCCTCATTGTTTACTGAGGAGAGAATCATGGATGCTACAGTAATAAGGAAAACAAGTGGGAATGTTTTGAACCGCATACATATTATCAGAGAGGAAGTGTTTGCGGCTTTAAAGCTCATTAAGGTGGATAAATCCCCCGGGCCTGATCATCCTCCTTGGATTTTGTGGGGACCCCGGGGAAGAAATTGCAGATGCCTTTGCAGAGAATTTGGCTTCACCTTTAGCCACTAGTGAGGATCCAGGAGACTTGAGGGTAGCCAATGTTTTGTTTAAGAAAGGTAGCAAAAACAAGCCAGGGAACTAAAGGCCAGTGAGTCTGACATCAGTGGTAGGCACATTATTGGACAAGATACTGAGGGACAGGATCAACCAATATTTAGATAGTCAAGGTAAATTTGTGCCCAGGAAGTAATATCTAACAAGTCTTTGAGTTTTTTGAAGAGGTAACCCTGAGGATAGCTGAGGGTAGGGCCATGGATGTTGTCTATATGGACTTTAGTAAGGCCTTTTACAAGGTCCCGCACGGCAGGCTAGTCATGAAGGTTAGGTCACGTGGGATCCAGGGAGAGCTAGCTAATTGGATTCAAAATTGCCTTGATGGTAAAAAGCAGAGGGTGATGGTTGAAGGTTGTTCCTCAAACTGGAGACCTGTGGCTAATGGTGTGCCACAGGGGTCGGTGCTGGGACCTTTGTTATTTGTTATTTACATAAATGATCTGGCATGATTAATAAGTTTGCGGATGATACAAAATCACGGGGTATCATTGATAGTGAGGAAGGCTATCAAAAAATAGTGATCTTGATCAGATGGGGATGTGGACTGAGGATTGGCAAATGCAATTCAAAATAGGTACCTGTGAGGTGTTGCACTTTGGAATGTCAAACCAAGGTAGAACTTATACTGTAAATGCTATGGTCCTGGGGAGTGTTATGGAGCAGAGGGATCTAAGAGTACACATAGTTTGTTGAAAGTGGTGTCACAGGTGGATAGGGTGGTGAAGAGGGCATTTAGCTTGCTGGCCTTCATTGGGCAAGGCAATGAGTATTGGAGTTGGGATGCTGTGGTACAGCTGTAAAAGTTGTTGGTGAGACTGCACTTGGAATATTGTGCATGGTTTTGGTCATCGTGTTATAGGAAAGACCTAGTTAAACTGGATAGTGTGCAAAGAAGATTTATGAAGATGTTGCCAGCACTGGTAGGCCTGAGGTATAGGGAGAGGTTGGCTGGGATAGGACTCTGTTCCTTGGAATGTAGGTGATTGAGAGGTCACCATTTTGAGGTGCACAAAATCGTGAGGTGCATAATAGGATGAATGCATGTAGTCTTATTCTCAGGGATAGGGAATTGGAAACTATAGAGCAGAGGTTTAAGATGAGGGGGCGTAAATTGAAGAAGGACCTGAGGGACAACTTCTCACAGAGTGGTGCAGAGAATGGGCTGCCAGGGAAAGTAGCTGAGGCAGGTACAATAGCGGCATTTTTTAAAAAAAAAAACATTTGGATAGGAACATAGATGGAAAGGGTTGAGAGGGTTATGGACCAGATGCGGGCACTTGGAACTAGCTGAATGGACACCATGGCCAGCATGAACTAGTTTGGGCCAAAGGGCCTGTTTCCATGCTATGTGACTCTTACAACTGAGAGCAGAGTCTGAAATCTCAAATTTGTCATCTGAAAATCTTAGTTGTTTGATGAACAAAAGAAGAAAACAGTTGAGGCAAGATGGGACTTGTTCAGTGCAAGAGTGGCTATCATTAAAATAATGGCTCTGCCGGAAAGGCCTTTTGAAATCTTGGGAAAGAGGTGCATGGTTGAAAAATTGTTGGGCTTATTTTACACCTACGTGCACTACAGATTACCGGATAGTGGGATATTGCACTCAAACATACTTAAGGTCTACTAAGGTCTCCATATTTTACTCCATATTTATTGTCAAAATTGAACCATTTCCTAATGGATGCGCCATCTTTGCTAATATTGCTGCATATATCTTGCCTGCATGATTCATAGGTTATCTTTAATCTGGAAAAATTACAGCCAAAGGGAGGGAGTTTTTAATAAGTGCACTGTTAACTGCAGTACAGGTATTTAAATTGAACTGACCTTTCTCAATAGTAGAACAAAAACAAAGTTGCTGGAAAAGCTCAGCAGGTTTGGCAGCATCTGTGAAGGTTCTCCGCCATTCCACTATCTCAATAGTGGCAGAGTTAAGTTATATTGGGTGAACGCTTATGCAATGCTGCAGCACTCTGCTGGAGCTGTTGTTAGGTGCGTTTAGTTTTATGTTAATAAAATTAGATGATTGATTTGATTCAGTTTGTACAAGGGGGCATAACTTCAAATTGAGGGGTGATAGATTTAAGACAGATGTCAGAGGCAGGTTCTTTACTCAGAGAATGGTAAGGGCGTGGAACACCCTGCCTGCCAATGTAGTTAACTCAGCCACATTAGGGGCATTTAAACAGTCCTTGGATAAGCAAATGGATAATCATGGGATAGTGTAGGGGGAGGGGCTTAGATTAGTTCACAGGTCGGTGCAACGTCAAGGGCTGAAGGGCCTGTTCTGCGCTGTATTTTTCTACGTTCTATGTTCTATGATTCATTTTGTAGGTAGGAATAACATTTTTCTTGCTTTGTTGATTGTGCTCACTTTGATTTTTGGTCTGCTGTTTAGTAACAGAAAGGCTCTTTTAGTGTGCTTGCTTTGAGAAACTTTGATCATTAAACGTGCAGTGGTAGCAGTATTGACTATCTACAAGATGTACTGCGTCAGCTAACCAAGGCTGTTTCAACAGCTCCTTTCATACCTGCATCTACCATCCAGAAGGGCGAGGGTGTCCGATGCATAGGGATATTACCACCTGCAACTTGAAACCATATTGTCATTCCTGCACTGCTGGCTGATTAAAATCCTGAAACTCCCTTCCTAACATAATTGGTGTGTGCCTACACTGCGAGGACTTGAGCAATTCAAGAGAGCCGCTCATTGTCACCACCTAGAGGAATTAAGGATGGACTGTAAATGCAGTCCTCACCAACGATACCTATATCCTATGAATAAATTTTTTTAAAAAACCTTAAAATTAGCTGATCAATATGGCATTCAGTTTTAATTTTAAATTAACACAGACCAACTCACTGGTGCACCAACATTTCATTCTGTGCACTTCAATACATTAAGAAGTAAATGAGCTTGTCTTACACCATAAATTTATAACCCTGGTTAGAAAATCTAACAAAATTCAAGTGGGAAAGTTTGTTTAGATGTTCTGTGTTCCCTTAAAGTCTGGCATGATGTCCACCTTCAGGATAGAATTGTTTATTTTGTGGGAAAATAATGGCTTTATGGAAATTAACTTTAAAAATTAGAAAATTAATGGGTGGGTTTGGAATTTTTAATGTTCTGGAAACAAAAAGGCTATGCCATCAGTTTTCCATATCTCAATTATAGTGTTGCTAATGCGATAAAGGTAAATTCCCATAATGTTACCCCTACTTTTCAAATAGTTAGAATGAGAACATTATATGAATGCAAGGCACGTCGTCCAAGTGCATGAGATGGCAAATACAATAATTAAAATACTTTTAAGTCTGCAAATCTGGGAGTGGAAGATTTGCACAGATGCTTATTTATATAAGCCAGTGAACCATTTCTTTCTTAGTCTCTTGCAAAATGATACATTCTGGGGTTTCTCTTAACTTTCCCTGAGTCAGTTCAGTTATTTCTGTAGTTTTAATTTTGTTGTCATTCTTGACAGAAAATAAAAAATGCTGTTTCTTTTTAAGTGTCCAAGTCCTGCTTTCTTTTTTGAGCTTTGTCAGCCACCTGTTCTTAAAAGGTCAGGTGAATGAGTGACCTGCAGTTGATATTGCTGTCTATCAGAATTGACCAGGAACAACTATTTCCTTTTGGCCAATTCTATGTAAGGGAGGCTGCTAGCGTTCATATTCATGGCTTAAATTTATAATCCAGTTGTTTGTAATTATTCCTTGCTATTTCATAACTTGAGATGGGCTTACTTGGCTAAATGGGCTAGAATGACATGGGTTTGATTCACACACCGGCTTTAGTAGTTCACCTTGCCTTGTGTTTGAGAAATGGTTCCCCTCAAGCTAATTGTCTTTAGTAATGGAGAGCAATGTTTTGTGGACAATGGCTAACTACCTTACCTAATAACTTTGTCTCAGTAGTCCAATTATATTGCCCTCTTCACCAACATCTCAGGTGTGTTGTGAACCAGTAACTGTCAGTTTGCACAGTTATCATCCTAAAAGACACATTCTGATATATTGCATGGCGGATCAGATGTTCTAAACATTAAGCCTGTTACAATGAGCATTTTATAGATCCCTTTTCGAATAAGGAAAAGCAAAGAACGGGACTTTGTGTATTGATATATATATATATATAGCTTTCAGTAGAAGCAAATGCACAACACTGCAAGCCCACCTCGCAATCCTAAACTGTCAACTTAATTCTTCAAACACTTGGAAATATTCACTAAATATCATCCAATTATGGGGTCACATTTAATGTTGGGCATGGTTGTGACATTTGTAAATATTTGTGGTTGGGTACAGTTGCTTGTTCTTTGTGGACAGAAAGAACACTCATGTTATTATGCTTGTTTAAATTCTATAAAATAGGTGATGGGCAGCTCATTTCTCTGATAAATGTATTGACTGAACAACCTTAAACCAAGCCTGCCAGCTCACTGTCAACATCACTAAATAGGCATGCTCATGGCAATGCCTCTAATAATCAAAATACAGTTGAGCAGCATTCTTCTCTCATTTGGCATGAATGTTGGTTTCCCCCTCAAACTTCTGTTCTTGTGAATTGTCCTGATGAGTGACAGACAAAAGGCTTTGACAAAATTGTCTTTTTCAGCCATAGTTAAGTTCCGTATTGCCAACTGAGTATTTAAGTTTTAAACACTATTCCCTTGCTCTCAACCCACTTGTTTTGCTCCTCCAGCTATTGATTCCATTATGTCAAGAATTTTGATAGTTGTCAGTTTTGGCTTATGTAATCAATTGTGCAAATAGCATTTAGCTGTTTATCCTTGTCTGTTCTATATTCTAATATCCATCTCATGTTAAATGTTGTCTTCTTTCTGTGATTGCATAACCCATACAGGGGACTATTTTGGTAAGATATTTAATTTATTTAAAGCTTTACATTACTTAATGGGCCCAACTGCCTCAGTGCATTTTCCCAATTTCTGTGCAGGGATAGAAATTTAATTTTTTTCGAAATCAATATTTTGGTAGGGTTATCTATTTTGAGTAGCCCAGTAGCAGACTGTTGGAGCCTGTGCCATGGTATAATTTAGAACTGATTTAATCACTGCCATATGGCATTCATTCATTGTTCGGACCTTTGTTAAAAATAGATGACCAAATGCAATTTTGCTGTACTGTAGCCTCATTCTACTGACTTAATGTAATTTTGGACCCTGCTTTGAGATGTTCTTTTACATTGGCCGTACATGAGGCAAATTTATCCATCTTTGACATGATGTTCAACTAACAACTTGTGTAACTTAGTTACTGTTTTAAACAGAATGTTGATGTTGTGTGCTGCTTAAAACACGTTCTTCATTCATTTTTTAACCTTGGAGCTTTATTTTACCACCTTATTAAACTTCTTATAACACCCTTCATTATTCAGGAGCCAAAAGAGAGGCAGACAAGTTGTCTGTTTTCTGGTCCTCTGGTAGTATCAGCCTGCAAGCAATAACTAGAACTTGCCCAAGAACAGCTCAAAGTAATTTGCTTGGTTATTTTCTCCAACCTCCTTAGTATAGTTAAGGCTGTGGCCATCAAGCATTCAAATGCAAGCTGTGAATGCACTCAGTGTGAAACATAATGAATTGTGAGATCCTGAGACGAATTTTATAGATAATTTCAAACTATGAGAAATTAGGACAGTGAACCCTGGTGCCTTATCCCAATTCAGTATTGTGAATACACTAACATCGTTATTGCTTGGGTACAACTTCAGGTTATTTACCTTAATCACTGAACTGTTTTATTTTTGACTTTACTGGTCCATAGTGATGCTGGTGTGAGCCAGTCGCAGGATGATAGCATCGTTGGAACAAGGCAGTTTAGGCACAGTGTTGCTGTAATGCCTTTCACTGGAACGCTTTCGTCGAGTAGTCCTGACCTGTTGCAACCTGCTACTAGTCTGCTTGATTTCACAAATCCTACAGGTAAAAAAAACCCTTGAAATATTTCTTAAGCTACAGATGAAATTCAATATTAGTCACTTTTTAAATTTTGTATGTCCTTCTGAATTCAGCATAATGAAAGTAGCAAATGACTTTTAAAACTTGCTTCAACAATTTTTATACGTTAAGAAGGAAGATAAAAGGTCAGATCGGATCACAGCACCTCAATGAAAATTGAATGTGTGTGCTATTGTTATGTAGGCTAGGAAAGCAAAATATTAAACATGCAAGGGTCATGCATATGCTGGCATAATAAAGATGGTGTACAGATTAGAAATCCAGTGGAGAAACTGTCCTTTCAATAAGTTGTACCTTTTTTGGAATGATCCCACAGTAGAATTTTCTGAAAAAATAATGTTTGTAACTTTTACTTCAGCACAAATTAAAATCAGTATAAATCAAACCTGAATTAACAAACAGATGATACTTGAAATAAAAAGTTAAATTTCATTTTAAGTACAGGATGCAACCAATTATTATCTTGCGTAACCAGAAGCATCACTTGCACCATGCAGACATGTACCATAGCTCCATTGTTCCATATTATGCTGTTCTTTCTTGTGAGTGGTTGTTCAGGAGTCCCATGTGACAAGAGCTTTTATCCCAAGGAGAACATAGGAATTGTATCTATCAGGAAGGCACTGTCCTATGAACCCTGTCTCCCTCACGACATGGTAGCCATGATGGTGTAGCTTTCCAGAATTCCTTTCTAACCAAATCAACTACTGATTTGACAACGTCCAATTAAATGCACAGTTCTTTAGTGATTCCAAAATATTTACACAGATTTCAAGATTTTGGAGTTTTTGTTTTAATCCAGCTTGCCTCGAATTGTGTTTTTTTTAAATATTCTTAAAATCAGTTCGAGATTCTGGATACATAGAACATAGAACATAGAACAGTACAGCACAGAACAGGCCCTTCAGCCCACAATGTTGTGCCGACCATTGATCCTCATGTATGCACCCTCAAATTTCTGTGACCATATGCATGTCCAGCAGTCTCTTAAATGACCCCAATGACCTTGCTTCCACAACTGCTGCTGGCAACGCAATCCATGCTCTCACAACTCTCTGCGTAAAGAACCTGCCTCTGACATCCCCTCTATACTTTCCACCAACCAGCTTAAAACTATGACCCCTCGTGCTAGCCATTTCTGCCCTGGGAAATAGTCTCTGGCTATCAACTCTATCCATGCCTCTCATTATCTTGTATACCTCAATTAGGTCACCTCTCCTCCTCCTTTTCTCCAATGAAAAGAGACCGAGCTCAGTCAACCTCTCTTCATAAGATAAGCCCTCCAGTCCAGGCAGCATCCTGGTAAACCTCCTCTGAACCCTCTCCAAAGCATCCACATCTTTCCTATAATAGGGCGCCCAGAACTGGACGCAGTATTCCAAGTGCGGTCTAACCAAAGTTTTATAGAGCTGCAACAAGATCTCACGACTCTTAAACTCAATCCCCCTGTTAATGAAAGCCAAAACACCATATGCTTTCTTAACAACCCTGTCCACTTGGGTGGCCATTTTAAGGGATCTATGTATCTGCACACCAAGATCCCTCTGTTCCTCCACGCTGCCAAGAATCCTATCCTTAATCCTGTACTCAGCTTTCAAATTCGACCTTCCAAAATGCATCACCTCGCATTTATCCAGGTTGAACTCCATCTGCCACCTCTCAGCCCATCTCTGCATCCTGTCAATGTCCCGCTGCAGCCTACAACAGCCCTCTACACTGTCAACGACACCTCCGACCTTTGTGTCGTCTGCAAACTTGCTGACCCATCCTTCAATTCCCTCGTCCAAGTCATTAATAAAAATTACAAACAGTAGAGGCCCAAGGACAGAGCCCTGTGGAACCCCACTCACCACTGACTTCCAGGCAGAATATTTTCCTTCTACTACCACTCGCTGTCTTCTGTTGGCCAGCCAATTCTGTATCCAAGCAGCTAAGTTCCCCTGTATCCCATTCCTCCTGACCTTCTGAATGAGCCTTCCATGGGGAACCTTATCAAATGCCTTACTGAAGTCCATATACACCACATCCACAGCTCGACCCTCATCAACCTTTCTAGTCACATCCTCAAAAAACTCGATAAGGTTTGTAAGGCATGACCTACCCCTCACAAAGCCGTGTTGACTGTATTTGATCAAGCCATGCTCTTCCAGATGGTCATAAATCTTATCCCTCAGAATCCTTTCTAACACCTTGCAGACGACAGACGTGAGACTTACCGGTCTATAATTGCCGGGGATTTCCCTATTTCCTTTCTTGAAGAGAGGAATTACATTTGCCTCTCTCCAGTCCTCAGGTACGACTCCAGTGGAGAGCGAGGATGCAAAGATCTTCGCAAGTGGCAAAGCAATTGCATTTCTCGCTTCCCAAAGCAGCCGAGGACAAATCTGATCTGGGCCTGGCGACTTGTCAATCTTAATGTTTGACAAAATTTTCAGCACATCAGCTTCGTCTATCTCTATCCATTCCAGCACATTCCATATTCCAAGCTATTATTAATTTTCCTTATTGAGTTGCTTCCATGTCAAGATTGTCATGAAGTATTGTCATAACTGTTTTATTCCAATCAAACGATGGATGATTATCAAATAGAAAACAGTCATTGAAGGTGTTCATATTATTTTTTTTAAATGACCCAAAACTTACAGAATATTTCACATTATCGCAGATAGACAGGATAGTGAAGAAAACATTTAGCAAGCTTGCTTTCAGAACATTAAGTATAGGAGTTTGGGGTATCATGTTGTGACCACACAGGGCATTTTTGAGGCCACCTCTGGAATGCCACGTACAATTCTGGTCATCCTTCTATGGGAGGAGTGTTGTTAAACCTGAGAGAGTGAGTAAAGATTTACAAGGACTGGAGGGCTTGATTTATAGGCAAAGGCTGAATAGATTGGGGCTTTTTCTCCTGAAGTGTCAGAAGCTGAGAGCTCACCTTATACAGATTTATAAAATCATGAGGGGCATGGATAGGCTGAATAGCTAAAATTTTTTCCTAGGGTGGGAGCATTCAAAACTTGAGGGCAAACATTTAAGGTGAGAGAAAGCAGCAGAGGCAGGTAAAATTACAACATTTAAAAGGCATCGAGGTGTGTCTATGAATAGGAAAGGTTTAGAGAGATTTGGTCAAATTGGAATGTCTGGTCAGTGTGGACAAGTTGGACTACAGGGTCTGTTTCCATGATGTATGATTCTGTGACATTCAGAAATGAATGTTTGATTAAATCCATGCATTCGAAGATTTGGAAATCCTGAATCTGTTTCCTCACCTTTTTAAAACCTACTGAACTTAAAAAGGCATTACTGATAGTCTTTTGGATAAATGATCTGCAAAGTGGTACAGGTGGAAAATAGACGTGTTAGTGTTATACACTTCCTACATTTCCAAATAGAATTTTGCATTTGAATAGTATGGGATATTTTGGAACGGTAGTATCCACACCTTGTATGAATATTTCCAATAAATTTACAAAAAAGAATAAAATCTAAAATCAATTCGAATGAAATGAGTTCCAGTCAGCATTCCCACTCATCTCTTATGTGTGGACTTCTGAGATCCATGTGTGCCAGTGACCTCTGCGGTGGGATCTCAGAGAAACGTATAAAATCTTAATGGAACTGGTCAGACTAGATGCGGGAAGAATTTTCCTGATGTTGGGAAAGTCTAGAACCAGGGACATAGCCTAAGAATAAGGGTAGGCCATTCAGGACTGAGACGAGGAAGAATTTCTTCACTCTGAGTTGTAAACCTGTAGAATCTTCTACCGTAGGAAGCTTTTGGGGCTGATTTGTTCAATATGTTCACGGGGAGCTTGTGGCTAAAGTGTTCCAGGGATATGGAGAGAAAGCAGGAGTGGGATATTGAAATAGCGTAATCAGCCATGATCATATTGAATGGTGATGCAGACTGAAAGAGCTGAACGGCCTGCTACACCTATTTTGTTTGAATTCTGAAACCCTAAGTCGATGCTGCTAGCAATCCAGTCGTTGTACATCGATCCTTGGAGTAGTTGCAGGTTACTTTGCTTCAAGGACATATATAGACCCAAATGTTGATATGACAACAGTTACTGCCTGGTCATTACCAAATTATTGACTGTACTAGCTGTGCACAAATTGGCTGCTATATTTGCTACATTACATTTGTGACTATACGTGTAACTAACTCTTTGGCTGTAAGTCATATTGACATGTCTCGTGTTGGTGATAAAGCAACTTTAAAACACTGATCAAAAAGTCTGGCACTTCAACAGTGGTAAACATAACAACTTAAGATTCCATCATCTTATTCATCCCTGAAAAAAAAAGTTAGCCATTATGTAAAGCATTAAGTTTGCCTTTGTGTTTTCTGGATGCCATTTTCTAAAAACAGAAGCTGTCAATATAGCAAAGGAATCTGAACTGTAGTTCCAATAAAATTGCTTTTCTTTTTGAGATTTTGAAGTGACTTCTTCTCAAAAAATGCCATGTAACTCACTTTGTTGATTATTTAAGATTCATGGATTAAAATTTATCTATTTCTTGCGGTTTTATTGTTTCACATGATTGAAATTCTTACAAATTGGTTTACTGTAAATATTTTATGAATATTTTTTCAATAATTGGTATTGAATATATGTAATTTCCTTTTTTTGTCTGTTCTGTTCTGAAACATTCTGCATCACAGTTGCAGGTTTTTATAGTGAGTATTCACCTGTTCTTTGGTGTCTGTGTTGGTGTGTTGCATGCTTGTTTCCTTGTACGGTATGTTCACTTATGTTGGGCCTTCATTAACATAAGTATCTGTTACAAATGCTTACTTTGTGTTATTGCTTTTATTTGACTTTGTGGAGACTGATTAAAAATCCCTATGGGCTGAATTTTTCCAGCCCCTGAATGACATGAGTATCAGTGAGTCAGTTGGGAAAATATGGCAAGATCAGAAAAATGAGATTTGTGACATTGAGAAAGTAAAATCCCATCCACTACCTGAGGTTTGAACAGGAAGATGAGAATGTCCTTTGCGAGTGGAGAGAGGTATTTTTGTGTGCATTTCTGCCTCATTGTTGCCTACTCTCTCATGTAGCATATGACAGTTTCCAACATGAAAATGAGAACAGGTACCTGGCAGCTCCATCGGACCACTTGCTGCTCCTAACCTCTACTTTGACCAGCAGTTCCCAACACACCAGGACACACAGCACATGCAGTGACCACCTACACCTCCCAACCTCCTTGTCTGAAGAGGTTAGTATCTGACACGTACCAGCATCACCAGATCATCATGGCAGATCTTCAAATCACATAGTATTGCAATGGATAGCTGTAATCTGTATTTTGAAACACATGGACGCCTCGCATTGAAATGCTGTGGCTTTGCTGGCAGTGACATGTACTCAACTTGTGGATTGGAGCAAGGTGCAGTTAGCTTGGGGCATGCTGGCTTTGTGCCCACCTGGATGCTCATAGCATCCCTGCCTTGCCTTTTAACCATTATCATGCCATTCAGAACTTAGATGATCACTGTACCTTTATCTTGCCACTTAACCTGCCTACTGTTGTGTCAGTGTTATGTTTGCAAGCATCAAACAGTTAGGGTGCATATATGTTGCATTACAGTATCGTGCTACATCAGTGTCACACCTGCAGCATGTGCAAGCAGCTTAAAAGTCAAATGCTGAATGTGCTTCAAATAATTGATGTTAGAGAATCTAAGGGGGGGGGGTCAAGTCGAGGGGTCTTCTGCCGGTCTGAGGGAGAATAGGCACAATATGTCAAGGACATCATCTGGTATCAGTCCAGTGGCTTACACATGATTAGTTTTGGGTGGTCACTTTCCAGGGTTCCTTATCATTACATTACAGGGAATGTGTAACAGTCATCTGCAGGTTTGCTGCAGCCAGACAGGGAATTAGTGGCAAATTAGTCAGGAGCTTCACAAAAATCTGTCAGGTGCCTGGCCACACTCCAGTCAAAGCTATCCTTCCAGGTCATTGAGGCAGCGAGGTGGACCAGGGTCACTTCTGAACAATGAATCCATGTTATGCTGTACTGGCTGTGGGGAAAGAGTATTACAGTTTTCGACAGGATTCAAATTTGATGTGGCGCATGTGTAGTTTGATTGTTGTCGCTAAACTTACTTTGACAGTCTGTGATATGTAAGTGACAATACACATACAAATGTGACTTTTTATTTGTAATAAAGTGTCCTGAGAAGCTTTGCTTTTCTTGTTTGCCTCCCCCAATGTGTACTGTGAAGAGCTATTAGTAGCTGGCAGCAATTAACCTGATACAAAGTTGAGTCTTAAGTCTGGTGCCAGAAACGAAAATCCCAGCAGATCTACAATGGTGGGTACTCTGCTGCTGACAAGTGCAAGGTAAAGTGAGAGCATGTCAGTGAGGTGTTAGAACTCTCCAAGGCTCCTCTTGGGCAGCACGGTGACACAGTGGTTAGCCCTGCTGCCTCTCAGCGCCAGGGACCCAGGTTCGATTCCACCCTCGGGCGACTATCTGTGTGGAATTTGCACATTTTCCCCGTGTCTGCATGGGTTTCCTCCTGGGTATTCCAGTTTCCTCCCACAGTCCAAAGGCGTGCAGGTTAGGTGGATTGGCCATGCTAAATTGCCCATAGTGTTCAGGGATGTGTAGATTAGGTGGGTTATAGGGGGATGGGTCTGGGTGGGATGCTCCAAGGGTCGGTGTGGACTTGTTGGGCCGAAGGACATGTTACCACACTGTAAGGATTCTGTGATCTATGATTTTGATACTCCCTGCAACTGACAATTAGCTGATTAGCCTATGTCCTTTTGATGGCATGACACTTCATGCAATCTGTGTGCCACACTTTGAGGAAGAATGTGTATTTCTTGCTCACCATATTTCACTTCCCCTCCATGTGTTAGGTTTCAGACTTGAGTCAAGTACGTTTATAGAGAGGTGAGGTAATTGCTATTGTGGCTGGTAATTTCCCAAAGAGGAAATGAAAATCAAATAGAGGCTTGTTGTCAATCTGCTTCATGCATTCCTTGCGAACCAGCTGAAATACAGACCCTTAAAGCAAGTCATCCAATGGCAGGAATGCTACGTTGAAGTGTGTGGGATGCCAATGCCAAGAGTTCTGAAAAGAAGATAGAGGAATTTTATAAATTGGTCGTCTTCTATTTCCCGAGTTCTTTTTCAATAACACATCTTCATTGCAGCTGTTATTCAAATCCCTCATTATAACTATGTTGTAGCAACTGAAATTTTCATAAGTTGGCTTAGCGCTTTCCTGTAATTCTTTCAAGACTGAACTTTTTAAATAATATTTTAACCTATGTGAAAACTTGAGATATTGGAGAGACATATTATAAGCCCTAAATTGCAAATTTTCGCTTTATTTACCTTTAAAGTGTTGCATGTGGGAATAGAATACTTTCTGTAATGTCATGCTATGTTAATACATTCTGATAAAGCACATCCTAATTGGGGTATAGGTTAAGGAGATGTTAAATACAGTTTTAGTGTTACTGGCCAAATTCTTAATAACATTAAAATCAATTCCTTATATTTGCTGAGGCTAGCAGTCAAAAAGACCCAGGGGTGAAATTGGTCTGTGCTTGTCTCTCTAAATTTGAATCAGCTGTCTTTTCGAGGATTTTCTTTTCCAAAGACACTTATGCTGAAGTGTGCCTGAATACTGTAGGGTGTTCAATGACATAGCTATTTTTAAAAAGAGAGAGAGCGCTAACCTGGGTAATTATTATGAAGCTAGCTGAGTATCTGTGATAGTGAACGTTCTGGTCTCTGTGTTTGAAGTTGAAAGCATGTATAACCCAGTTCAAAATTCTGAGACATAGCATAACTCACATCAAGTTCTGTTCATCCTTCACCTTTATCCCACAGCCTGATACTTCTAAAAATATACTTTGATTTCCTTCTGTGGTTTCACCTTTCCCTATCTTTTTGTAACCTTTAACCCTGTAACAAATGTTCCCTGCAAGTTGTGTGGCCATGTAGTGGCTGGGAAGTTCCGTGCTTGCCCATTGGCATTCTGGCACGTAGTTTGTGTTTGCAGAATCTGTTGTGACGTGCGAACTTCTGAAGTCCACACAGTAGCAAGAAAAATTAGAGGGAGCATTGCCTGTAATATTCTGAGAGATCAAACTTGCTCTTATTTAGGCCTCTTGCACATCCCAAAATTTTCTTTTTCCAGTTCTGAAGAAGGACCACTGGGCACGAAACATTAACTCTGATTTCTCTCCACAGATGCTGCCAAATCTGACATTTCTGTTTTTTGTTTTTGATTTCTAACATCTGTTCTTTCTTTTTTTTTGTTCCAACATTTTCTTTGCTGCATTTTTTGTGATCAGCAGCAGCCCGACGACGCTCTCTTTTAAGACCGACCTTAAAATCTGACAAAGCTTTTGTAGTGTCATATTTTGAAGCCCTGGCTTACAAAGTCTGCTGTGTCTGTATTCAAGATAACGTCTCCTCAGGGTAACTGGTTCCTGCAATGGGTTATCGTATAACTTGACAGGCCAGTGCTCAACCCATATATCTTGGTGTTCATGAGGCAGTGTGTAAGAAGATGCAGTGTGTAGGCATTTATTTCATTGTTTCCTGCCCCTCTGCTGCTTCATTAAAGCAATGTGCAGCTTGACAAGTTGGTAACAGCTGTCCCTCAGTTATTCATGCTTCAAGGAGAGCTTTGGAGTGTTCTTCCCTAGAATGTTGGCCATTTACTGGCAGAACAGATGCTTTTCTGGCCATCCAGACACTGTGCCTGGTTCATCGTAGTTGGTTATGAAAGATATTTTCCCCAAATGCTCTGCAGTTAGCATTTGAATCCTCCCACTGACTCTAAGTGAAGTGGAGAACAATCGCTGATGGAACTTGTCTGGCCTTCTGGACTGTCATTGATGGGATGTTCAAGTCTCACTGATGTGCAAGGGAACGATTATATCAACTATCCTCTGTACTAGGATTTGTGTTGATGTACAGAGATTTTTGCTGTGAAGTGTCTGCTGCTACAGTTTGGACAAAACTGAGCTGGCGCAGTTGATCCAATGGTTGAGCCCCTTGTCAGTGGTGGGTTTTTTTGAGAAAAATGGCTACCAAACTGGGAGAGCATACACTCCAAAGTGTCTCCCTCAATTTATTATTGGAGCTGAAATATTAGGCTAGTCAGGTTAGAACAAGAGTTTTGTTTGACAATGTTCAAGGGCAGGCTAAATTTTTTGCATGCTGAATTGAAGGCACAGAATTTTGCAAATCAGATGCAGAGTAGGCAATAACACTGCAGTCATCCATAAACTGTATATAATGGACAAAAACAAAGTTGCTGGAAAAGCTCAGCAGGTCTGGCAGCATCTGTGGAGGAGAAAACAGACAATGTTTCGGGTCCGGTGACCCTTCCTCAGAACTGAAGGTGGCTGGGAAAATGTCACTTCATATGCAGAAAATATGGAGGTGGGTGGAATAGGGAGTAAACGATAAGATAGAGCCCAAAGAGAAAGAAGGACAGTTGGACAGACAAAGGAGTTGCTAACGATCAGGCTGGGAGGGTTAATGGGGACTGTTAGTGACTAACAACAGGGGGTGTATAGTGGCAGGTTATGTGGTAACAAGGCCTAGTGTGTGGGGTGGGGAGCTGGGACGTGAGAGAGTTTATGCCCTATGATTACTGAACTCAGTATTGAGTCTGGAGGGCTTTAGGGCCCCCAAGCGGAAAATGAGGTATTGTCCCACGTTGGGCTTCCTTGGAACACTGTAGCAAGCCGGAGGTAGACATTGACCAGAGAGCAGGGTGGTGCATTGAAGTGGCAGGCAACAGGTAATTCACAATCTTCTTTGCAAGCAGAACACAGATGTTCTGTGAAGTGGTTGCCAAGTCTATGCTTCGTTTCCCCACTGTAGAGGAGACCACATTGTGAGCAGCGAATGCAGTACACTAGATTCTGGGAAGTGCAGGTGAAGTGTTGCTTCACCTGAAAGGTATGTTTGGGCCCTCAGACAGTGGGGAGGGAGGAGGTAAATGGGCAGGTATTTCATCGTCGCTGGTTACAGAGGAAGGTGCTGCAGGGCTGTGGGGAGGTGTCGGGGCTGGAAGAAGTGTGGACCAGGGTGTCCCGGAGGGAGTGGTCCCCGCGGAAGGTGGACAAGGGAGGGGAGGGGAATGGGATACGTGTCTGGTAGTGGCATCTTGCTGGAGGTGGCAGAAATGGTGTCTGATGATCTCCTGGACGTGAATACTGGTGGGATGGTAGGTCAGGATAAGGGAAACGTGTTGCTGTTGCGGGAGGGAAGAGAAGGGGTGAAGGCAGAACTGTGGGAGATGGGCCAGATCTGATCAAGGGCCCTGTCCACAACAGAGCTGGGGAATCCTCGGTTGAGGAAGAATGTGGACATTTCAGATGCTCTCTTGTCGAAGTTGACCTCATCTGCACATGTGCATCGGAGAGGAGGAACTGAGGAAGTGGGGTGTGAGGATGTATAGTCCAGGTAGCTGTGGGAGTTGGTGGGTTTGTAATGGATATTAGTGGCCAGTCTACCCCCAGAAATGTTGAGGAAGGGAAGGGAGGAGTCGGAGATAGACCAGGTGAAAGTGAGGGCAGGATGGACATTGGAGATGAAATTGATGAAGTTTTCAATTCTCAACAAGAGAGGGAAGCAGCACCAATGATATCAGAGAAAGAGTTGTGGGTGGGGGGTCGGAATAAGACTGGAACAAGGAATGTTCCATGCACCTCACAAAGAGACAGGCATAACTGGGGCCCATGCGGTACCCATGGCAACCCCTCCTACCTGAAGAAAATGAGAGGAGTTGAAAGAGAAGTTGTTGAGCGTGCGGACAAGCTCAGCCAAGCGGAGGAGGGTGGTGGTGGGTGGGGATGTTCAGGTCATTGCTCCATGAAGAAGCAGAAAGCCTTAAGACCCTCCTGGTGGGGAATGGACGTGTAAAGGGATTGTACACCCATGGTAAAGAGAAGGTGGATAGGGCTGGTAAACTGGAAGCTTTGAAACCGGCGTAAAGCATCAAATGAATCCTGGATGTATGTGGATAGGGATTGGACCGTGGGGAGAAGACTGAGCCAGGGTAAGAAGAGATGAGTTCTGTGGGGCATGAGCAGGTTGAAACAATGGGTCTGCCTGAACAGTCCTGTTTTTTTGGCAGAAGGTAGAAACGAGCTGTGTGGGGTTGGGGACTATGAGCTTGGTAGCGGATGGGGTGTGAAACTAATGGATGTAATTTGTTGGACATCCAAATCTTCGGAATGCAATAAACAAAGCCTCACAATTTACTGATTCAAGTCAGGTCAGGTCAGGTCAGGTCAGTTAAATGTAATGAAGAGTTACTGGTGTTACCCCTGATATTTTCTTAAATTTGTCTGGCAATGAAGATCATTTTGAATGTTTCTTTTGGGACTTGTACCTGGACAGTCTTTTTGTATCTTATTGGAATCCATGTTACATTTTTTCTCATGGGAGTGGTGGGGATAAATTTCAGAAGATGAGGCTTATCGGTACAGTAAGCATGAATTTCAAAATTAACAATTCCAAAGCAATAAATTGATCTTTTAAAATAACAGTAATTAAAGTGATTAATAAAAATGACCAATACCATGTAGCTAATCTAATACATTTTTTAAATTACCTGACTTAAGAGGCCAAGCTAGAGAAAGACAAAGATACAGCTAGACAAATTCTAAGCCCAATTTCTAAATATCAGGGAAGGGATTGGAACTGAACTGCAGCGTTAAATTTAGTAGTGACATTGACCTTGTGTGTGCTTCTGATGTACACATTCTGAGTTGGCCTCAACAAAATTCATATGAAAATGGGAGTTGAAAGGTTGCCTTTCAGCCTAAATGGTTTATCATCTCCCAGCCAGTTTTGAAAGGACTTTGGGGAGGAAGAGCAGGTGTGTAACCGGATCTGTCCTCCCCTGTACACACATTCTCCCTCCCTGCACCCCTCTGTCTCCCTGTTTCTCACACACAGACGCACACTCACTGTCGCTCTCATTCTTCTGTGCTGGTTCTGCCAATACCTCCCACAGATATTCCCTTGCCAGAAATTTTACTGTATCCCATATATCCACACTCTCTTTTACACTTTACCCCATTCCATTTTTCTCAGTCTCTGATATTCTCTCACACATACTCAGACTGTGCTTAGTCTCAGAACATCTGCTCCACCATCCTGAAAGTAGTCTTACAGGAGATTGCCTTTGCCTTTGTAAACGAAGGAAGGTTATTTTGCCCCAGTTAGTTTCCATTCACCACCTTGACCCTGCTGACAGTTTCTGTCCCAGGTCTGCTCACTCACCCAGCAGGCAGGCGTCTGTAGCTCAGTTCAGAAGACTTACTGTCACTCCCTCTATCTAGGCTTTGCAGAATACCTATGTTCTGTTTATAAAAATTACCCTAGGTTCCAGTTGTCTGGCACTTTGACACATCACCATGTTCCCATGCCAATATTTCTCTCTGACCTGTGCAGTGCCGCAGTGAAGTTGAGCACAAGCTGGAGAAATAGTACCTAGCCTCCACTTAGGCAAGTGCACAGCCTTCATGTTTAACAATTTCAGAGCATGAACACCCCATTCCTTGTCAATGATGTAGCCTCACAACACAAGGATCTGTAACACAATGGATTGCTTTCACTTTGGCCAACTATTTTAGGTGTTCGTAGTTTCCATTTTCACCAGCCAGCTTTTCCCCTTTCCATGCCTGCTATCAGTATTCCCTTTGTCTGTCTGTCCTTTTTTTCCTCTCTGACTCTCTGGTCTCCTTCACAATCTGACTGCTCGCTCTGTTCCATCGCCACACCCAAGTCATCCACAAATGCCACATTTTTCTGGCTGATTCAAGCTCTAATGAACAGTCACAGGATTTGAAACATTACCTCTGTTTTCTCTCCACAGACACTGCCAGACTTGCTAGACTTCTCCAACACTTTCCATTTTTGTTTCAGATTTCCAGCATCTGCAGTTCTTTGTTGTATTTACAATATTCAATCCTTGTTATTATTTTACAAAAAAGCCCAAATCTGCACATGGACTAAAACTATTCCTGTACTCAGTGAGGATTACAGATAACATCATTAAAAACATCAAATAAGAAATTGCAACTTGAAAATTAGTCATTTGTATCCTTGAAGTACTTTCTTGGGGTTTGAGTAATGCAGCCCATGTAATTATGCACGTTCTTGTGAATAGTTAGCATTTGATGTGAAATACACTAAGATACCCAGTTATCAAAGTCCTATTTCAGTCTTGAGTAACTGCTTGAATATTGCACTGCAGTTCAAGGTAACAACTGCATTCTGAATAGCATTCAGTTGGTAGAGCATCAATAGCCAGCCAGCTATCTTTGGCAGCATTCAGACAGAGCTGTACTGCTTCTCCATCAAAATAATTGACATTCATACAAAACTCATGTTTCTTAGTTATTTCATCACTGTCAAAGACAAGAAATAAATTATTGGAAGATTGGAATTTACTGTTGCCTTGAGGTTACAAGTCAATCAACCTCAAATTTTCCAGAGCTTGCTGTATGCTCTGAAGACCATAGGCCACTTAGAGAAATTTCAGTTATTACCATTTCACTAGAGTTCAGTTTAATATAGCTTGTAATGGGCATCATTATAAATTATGCTTATCAATGAATAAAGTAGTTGGTTCATTGTGATATACGTTATTCACATTTCTTTCCTGCCTCTTAAAGACACTTGTTTCTAGAAATCCCCTGTTACCTCCCTGAGTGCAACTGTAAACATCAGGAAACCATTCAACCATTGCAGCTGAATCCAAACCTTTCCTCTCAATATCCAAACTGTTTAGCAGTCTGTTTCATTTCCTTTTATTCATCAGCCCAGTTCGTCCCCTCCCCCCACTGCACCACACAACCAACCCGGCTCTTCCCCACTCCCCCCCCCCCCCCCCCCCCCCCACCCACTGCATCCCAAAACCAGTCCAACCTGTCTCTGCCTCCCTAACCGGTTCTTCCTCTCACCCATCCCTTCCTCCCACCCCAAGCCGCACCCCCATCTACCTACTAACCTCATCCCACCTCCTTGACCTGTCCGTCTTCCCTGGACTGACCTATCCCCTCCCTACCTCCCCACCTATACTCTCTCCACCTACCTTCTTTACTCTCCATCTTCGGTCCGCCTCCCCCTCTCTCCCTATTTATTCCAGTTCCCTCTCCTCATCCCCCTCTCTGATGAAGGGTCTAGGCCCGAAACGTCAGCTTTTGTGCTCCTGAGATGCTGCTTGGCCTGCTGTGTTCATCCACCCTCACATTTTATTATCTTGGTGCCTGAGATCAGCTGTTTGAGAATTAAACCAGAGATTATCTGCAGTACAATCATATGGAACATGTGAAATAGAAGAAGAAATAGATCATCTGACTACTCGCGCCTGCTCGCCCATTCAATAAAATCATGGCTGAATTCTACATTCCCAGTTATCCAAATGACCTTTGACTCATGTTGCCTAACAGGAATCTGTCTTGCTCTGCCTTAAATATGTTTAGTGATGTCACTTCCCACTATCTTCACTGGCAGAGTTTCAAAGTCACAAAACCCTTGGAGAAAATTCTCCTCGTCTCTGTATTAAATTGATCACCCCTCATTTTAAAATGATGCCCTCTTCTGGACTTCTGCACAAGGAAAAAAAAAATCCTTTGCATGTACATCTTGTCAAGACCATGCAGGATCTTACCTACTTCAGTTGAGTCACCCCTCACTCGTCTAAACTCCAATGAAAAGATGTCCAGCCTGTCCAACCGATTCATATTAAAAGAAAATATGAAATCCAGCTATTCGTCCAATAAGCCACCTCTGAACCACTTTCAATGCATTTACATCCTTCCTTAAGTAAGGAGATCAAACTGCACACAGCATTTGATATAAGGTCTCACCAATGCCCTGTATATTGGAAACGTAGCATCCTTACCTTTCTGTCCAATTCTTCTTCTAATAAAGAAGAGCGTATCATTAACCTTTTTGGCTACATGCTGTTCACATGCCTGGATACTAATTTCTTGTCATCTGTGTACTAGAACACCTAAATCCTTCTGCACCTTGGAATTCCTCAATAATTTTCTAGTCAGTACTCTGCATTTCGTCTTCCTACCAAATTAAACAACTATTCATTTTCCCACGTTATACTCCCATCTGGAAGAATTTTGCCCACTCACTCAACCTATTATCTGTCTCCAGCCTCCTTATTTATAGTGTAAAGAGTATATCTGTTTACTTATAGACAACACAATGTGGAGCTGGAGGAACACGGCACACCAGGCAACATCAGAGGAGCAGCAAAATTGACGTTTCGGGTTGGGATCCTTCTTTAGAAATGGGGAGGAGGAAGGAGCTCAGAAATAATTTTTTTCCTAGAATCCATACAGTGTGGAAACAGGCCCTTCGGCCCAACCAGTCCACGCCGAACCTCAACATCCCACCCAGGCCCATCCCTCTATAATCCTACCTAGCATATACGTCACTAAACATTATGGGCTATTTAGCATGGCCAATTCACCTTACTCGCACATCTTTGGACTGCGCGAGGAAACCCGCGCAGACAGGGGGAGAATGTGCAAACTCCACACAGAAGTTGCCTGAGGGTGGAATCAAACCCAGTTCCTGGCGTTGTGAGGCCGCAGCGCTAACAGCTGTCTACCGTATTTAAAAAAAAAAAGAGAAGGGGTGGGGTTGGGGAAGGTAGGTGGGATAGTGATAGGTGAATGCAAGTAGAAAGTTGTGGGGATTGGTGAGGCAGATAGGTGGGAGAGAAGATGGGAGGTTGTGTCAGGTTAAGAAGGCGGGGATGAGGGAGGGTTTCCCATGGGATGAGGCTGGGGTTGGGGAGATGTTAAAACTAGTGAAATCCATGTTTAGGCCATTGGGCTGTAGGCTCTTGAGGCAGAATATGAGGTGCTGCTCCTCCAGACATCATTATGACACTGGAGGAGGCCCAGGGTGGACATGTCACCCAGGGAGTGGGAGGAGGAGTTAAATGGCTCATGTCGTTTCTCATGGGCAGATCACAGATGCTGTACGAAACAGTCTCAGTCTCTGCTTGGTCTCAGTCTCTGCTTTGTATGCGACACCAACAAAACCTTCCTCAGGAATCTCTGAACAAGCACCTCTGTTCCTCAGAATTTCTTTGTTCCTGCTATTCATTTTGTTCTCTCTTGTTACTTTTCCCAAAGTACATCACCTCATACTTATCAGGATGAAGTTCCATCTGTCACTAATCTGCACAAAATGTCTATATTCTCTGCTAACCTAAGACTTACTTCCTCACTATCAACAGCCTGGCCAGTCTTCGTGTCATTTGCAAACTTGTTTATCATCCACACACACGTTCTTATGTTTATTGTTTATATCCAATATGACCAACAATAAGGGACCCAGCACACATTCCTGTAGTACACCACTGAATACTATTCTCCTGTCTCACAAGCAGCCTTTACACTATCTCTGTCTGTCTCCTACCTCTGAGCCAACTTTGGGTCCAACTTGTCAAGTTACTTTGGTTCCCATGTGCTTTTCCCTTCTTTACCAGTCTTACTGAAACACTGTTACAGGGTTCTCGGTTTTCTCCCTCCATCCATAATACCACTTTTTTTGTGTACTTTTAAGAAATATTTCTTTTTTGCAACTCTGGCAGTAATAAAGCTTGATTTCCTGTGCTACCCAAGCAAGGTCTGACAGTAGCTTAGATTGGTACCATTTACCCAAGTAAGTCATTGGATTGATTTCTCTCTTATATTAAACCATCTTATACTATTTGCTTACCTTGAAAAGTCATAGTTCAGAGTGGACAAGTAAGAGTATTATCACATGTCATTTGATGTATCTATTACATCATGCAGATAGTTAGAAACATCAACATTTTGAACAAATTTGCGAGTGATTTGTGCTTTCTTCTATCTTTGATTTTTTTTTGTCTGTACTATTGCACACCTGTACATAGCAAGCAAAGCTGGTGAATGATTTCGTGGATGGTGATACCTCTGTACTATCTCATTCAAATTAACTTGCTTCATGTGTTTACATGACTGGGGGGCACCAACAGGTAACATACAATGAAGGCAAACTCTTTCCTCACCCATTGTGTTTCAGGCAATGTTTGCTAGCTGTTCGGTGTCGATGGGAATTCTGGACAATATCTTTCTTCCCTCTCTTGCTTTTAGCTGTTCCCACCCATTCCACCCCCATCCCTGCTGACAACTGAAACAAGATCTGTTAACTTGCCATACTCTACAGATTAGTTTGATTCAAAGAAAATTACAGCACAGGAACAGGCCCTTTGGCCCTCCAAGTCTGCGCCGATCGAGATCCTCTGTCTAACCTGCCATCTATTTCCGAAGGGTCTGTGTCCATTTGCTCCCTGCCCATCCATGTATCTGTCCAAATATATCTTAAAAGACGCTAACGTGTCTGCGTCTACCAGCTCCGCTGGCAACGTGTTCCAGGCGCCCACCACCCTCTGTGTAAAGAACTTGCCACATATATCTCCCTTAAACTTTTCTCCTCTCACTTTGAACTCATGACCCCTTGTAATTGAGTCCCCCACTCTGGGGGCGGAAAAAGCTTCTTGCTATCTACCCTATCTATACCCCTCATGATTTTGTAGACCTCAACCTCCGTCTTTCTAATGAAAATAATCCTAAGCTTCTCAACCTCTCTTCATAGCTAGCACCCTCCATACCAGGCAACATCCTGGTGAACCTCCTTTGCACACTCTCCAAAGCATCTACATCCTTTTGGTAATGTGGCGACCAGAAATGTACACAGTACTCCAAATGTGGCCGAACCAAAGTCCTATACAACTGCAACATGACCTGCCAACTCTTGTGCTCAATACCCTGTCCAATGAAGGAAAGCATGCCATATGCCTTCTTGACTACCCTATTGACCTGCATTGTTACCTTCAGGGAGCAATGGACCTGAACACCCAGATCTCTCTGTTCATCAGTTTTCCCTAGGACTTTTCCATTTACTGTATAGTTCACCCTTGAATTTGATCTTCCAAAATGTATCACCTCGCATTTGCCTGGATTGAACACCATCTGCCATTTATCTGCCCAATTCTCCAGTCCATCTATATTCTGCTGTAATCTCTGACAGTCCCATTCACTATCTACTACTCCACCAATCTTAGTGTCATCTGCAAACTTGCTGATCAGACCACCTACACCTTCCTCCAAATCATTTACATACATCACAAACAACAGTGGTCCCAGCACAGATCCCTGTGGAACACCACTGATTGCAGGTTTCCAATTTGAGAAACTCCCTTCTACTACTACTGTCTCCTGTTGCCTAGCCAGTTTTTTATCCGTCCAGCTAGCACACCCTGGACCCCATGTGACTTCACTTTCTCCATCAGCTTCTTATGGGGAACCTTATCAAACGCCTTACTGAAGTCCATGTATGTGACATCTACAGCCTTTCCCTCATCAATCAACTTTGTCACGTCCTCAAAGAATTCACTGGACCTACAGAATCATTGGCTATTCTTTGTATCGATAATTCTTGAAATTTATATTTTACATGTTAAAAGCAGTATAAAATTGTTAAATGAAAGCAAAATATTGCAGATGCTATAAATCTGAAGTAATGAAAAGAGAGAAAATGCGAGGAAAAACTCAGCAGGCATGGCACTGCGTGTGGAAAGAGAAACAGTTAACATTTCAAGTTCGATATTGCTTTTTCTTTGGAACATTTCATTTCTGAAGAAGTGTCATATTGGACTTAAAGCAGCAACTACTTCTGTCACCAGAGATGCTGCCAGATATGCTAAGTTTCTCCAGCATTTTCTGTTTTTATTATGTAAAACTGTTACACAGCTTGTGATGGTTTTTAATACATGGTCTTTTTTATTTTCACTCTGGTGACATTTTACAACAGATGTGATTGTTCCCTGAGTAATGCTGACCCACCAATGAATGAATCCACGTTAGTTTTGTTATTTGTATTCCAAAAACCGTTTTGACTGTTCTGTTTAAGTAAGTATGCAGAATAACAGTGAATGTTTTGCTGGAAAAGCCAGGATCTCGCCCTTGTTTTGTCATTCAATAGGTGAGATCTTAGGTGTATTTATTTGTTTGGAGAGAATGTATTCTGCATAAGGTAGATGTTTGATGTGAGATATTGGCAAGACAATGCAGATTGTGAATATATATTTGTAATTGACTTTTTCATTAACAGACATACCAGATCAAGTCATCCGAGTCTTTAAAGCCGATCAGCAAAGTTGTTACATCATCATCAGCAAAGATACAACTGCAAAAGAAGTTGTTGCCCATTCTGTCCATGAATTTGGACTGGCTGCACCACCTGAAACTTACTCACTCTGTGAGGTTTCTATAAGCCCTGAAGGTGTCATCAAGCAAAGGAGACTGCCTGATCAATTATCTAAACTGGCTGATCGAATCCAACTGAATGGCAGGTCAGAAATGCATAGTCTGTTACAAGCTGAACAGCTTTTCCTTTTAATCTTCTGGTTATGTAAGATTTTGCAAGACAAATTTATAGACTTCCTCCAAGAGTGATAACTTTCTAAGTATTTTGATCTTTACTGTGGAACGTATTGGAATCCAAATGCTATTTTGTATCCATCCATATTTTAGTGTATTATTTATAGAAATTCAGATCTATTACATCCAAACTGTTTTAATCACTTCTGGGACTTCTGGCTTCAAGCATTCCTTTATGTTTGTGGAACAGTTTCATTTTATAATCTAGAAAATCTCGTAACCAAAAATATAATGAAGAATTGCCATTTCCAGGCAGTTGACCAATACCTGTGGAAACTTTTAAAATTTGAGTCAGCAAAGAACACCTAGAATTAAAGGATGAGGGAGAT
This sequence comes from Stegostoma tigrinum, assembly GCF_030684315.1. Taxonomy (NCBI): domain Eukaryota; kingdom Metazoa; phylum Chordata; class Chondrichthyes; order Orectolobiformes; family Stegostomatidae; genus Stegostoma; species Stegostoma tigrinum. Next base: position 28,099,415 of record NC_081366.1, read on the forward strand.
GGAAGAAACGTGATATGCACATTTGGAAACAGATTCTGTTTTGAAAGCTATATGAGAGCAATTATGGATTATGTTGAACAAGTGCTGTAAAATGTCTGTGCATTTCAAAGCAATATAACTTACATTTATCTTGTTGCTCAGATACTATCTGAAGAATAATATGGAAACAGAAACTCTTTGCTCAGATGAAGATGCGCAGGAATTATTAAGGGAAAGCCAAATATGTCTGCTGCAACTCAGCACCATTGAGGTAGCAACTCAACTATCAATGCGTGACTTTGAATTGTTCCGTAACATTGAACCAACTGAATATATAGATGACCTGTTCAGAAGAGAGTCAAAAACAGGAAACGTACATCTCAAGCAATTTGAGGATATTATCAATCAGGAAACATTCTGGGTTGCCACTGAGATTTTGAAGGAAACTGTTCAGTGGAAAAGGGTGAAGATAATTAAACATTTCATCAAAATTGCCCTCCACTGCAGAGAATGCAAGAACTTCAATTCCATGTTTGCAATCATCAGGTATGAACTGAGTGCGTTTGTTGGTTTAATGGCTAATCTGGTATTATTTGGCATTGTCACGTGTCAGCCTAAAGTATCCTATTATGTGAAATGTTAACTGAACTAGCCAAAATATAGTCCTTGTACAGGATGAGCCATTTTCTCTTTCAATGCATCAGAAATAATGGGAACTGCAGATGCTGGAGAATCCGAGATAACCAAGTGTAGAGCTGGATGAACACAGCAGGCCAAGCAGCATCTTAGACGCACTGAAGGGTCTACTTTTGTGAGCCTAAGATGCTGCTTGGCCTCCTGTGTTTATCCAACTGTACACTTTGGCTACATTGAAAGATAAAACATTTTAGTGAATTCAGTAAACCAAAAGCTTCGTTTTATGCTACTTCCCCCATTACTATTTAGCTTTCATTGAACTAATGAGATTGATCATAAAAGAAAATCTCCATTTTAAATTGTGGTTCATAGAACAATACATTTATTGTCTATTTTATATTTTAATGTGACAATGTTATTAATAAGCAAGAAGCAGTAGATTGTGTCTGACAGACTAAGGCTTTCAACTTCCCCTTAGCAACAAACCTTAATCTTCTTCAACAACCTCCTATTCAAATGGTCTGATATTTGATCACCACGCAGCCTGTTTGCAGCCTTTTCAGTTGTCAAGTTAGTACAATTATTTTGTTGAATTGAGTAGTTTAATGTTGTGACATGCATTCATAATAGCTAGCAAGTGGGATTATAATTCTAATTTATTGTGATTTGGACACTTACCAGGGACTTCATCCATACGTTTAGTAGAGTGAATCTTGAGGTTAAAGGTGTTAGACGACTTAAACTGCAGTCACCGGAAAGAAAGAAGGGCTGCTTGAGAAGGATGCTTCATCCATGGCTAAATAAGTTGACACTAGTATCAAACTGAAAGAAAAACTGTACATATCTGCAGGAGTACATGTTAGGTCACAAGATGCATGAGTTTTTGATAAGCAGCAAAGAATAAGTCAAATAAAAAAAGTGAGACAGAATGAGAGAGACAAAGTGTGGAGCTGGATGAACACAGCAGGCCAAGCAGCATCTTAGGAGCACAAAAGCTGACATTTCGGGCCTAGATCCTTAACAGCTGGCTAGTAATATAAAAGGAGATAGTTTAAAAATAAATTCAAGGAGTATTTAACTGGAAAGTACAATTAAAACTAGCATTGGTCCTCTAGAGAGAGTGTCTCGGAAATTGATGCGGAAGATTATGATTAAGTTGTTACTTAGGGTAAAGTTGGAAAGGAAATGACAAATGTATTGAACAGGAATTTAATAGCTGTCTTCGCTGTACAGAACTTAGAAAACTTTCAAAGATCCTTGTAAATCAAGAGGTAAAAGGAAGGAAGGAACTTAAATGAAATCATCAATCTAAGGAAAAGTGCTCGGAAAAATATTAGACCTAAATCCTGATAACTCAGACTTTATCGTTGAATCCTAGAGAAAGTTGCTGCAGAGATAATAGCTGGATTGGATATGTTCTTCCAGAATTCCTTAGATTCTGGAAGTGTCACAGCCAATTGGAAAATAGCTCATGATTTAATGATACCTTTTCTTAATGCTTTTCGTAACACCTTTATTCAAGAAAGGAAAGAAACAGGAAACTGTAGGCCCGTTATCCTAATATCTAGCATATAAAAATTGCTAGAATCCTTTACTAAGAATAATGATGAAAATCGTAACACGAATGGGCAAAGTTGACATGATTTTGTGAAAGAGAAATTGTGATTAATTTATTAAGAAAAAATAATCTGCCGTTAGGCTAACTTGCCTATGGTTTCCTGCTTTTGGTCTTCCTTGTTTCTTGAATAGAGATGACACGTGAAGCTTTACAATCCACTGGAACTTTTCTCAAATTTAGGGAATTTTGGGAGATTACAAACAATACATCCACTACCTCTGCAGACACTTCTTTTAAAACCCTGTGATACAGGACCAGGGATCTTGTTAGCCTTTTGTGTCATTAGTTTCCCTAGTATTTATTCTCTACTGACTGTGTCAGTTTTTCAATCCCCATCCTTGCCCCATGTTTTTCTGCTGTTCTTGGAATGAGTTTTATGTTTTCTGCTGTGAAGGTAGATGCAGAATATTTGTTCAAAGCCTCTGCTATTTCCCTACCCAGTTATTAATTCCCTAGTCTCATCCTCTTACTTTAGCTTCTCTTTCTATTCTCATAGAAGCTTTTAATGTTTGTATACTGCCAGCTGTTTTCTTTCTTCATAAACCAATTTCTCCTTTAATTTCCAGAAGTTTTTGAATCTTCTAGCCTACCACAGCTTTTCTTTTAACTTCCCATGGATAGATTCATTCTTCTCAATATTCTTTGTTGGGAGTAATGCAATATCTCTTTTAAATGTTCACTGCTTAGTTGTTCTACAGTCTTAGTTTTCATAGTCTTATTTTCTCATCTACTTCAGTCAAATCTGTTTTTGTCACCTTACATAAAGACAATTACAAGGGTAAGGCTCCAGTTACAGAACCGCATTTCTCATCCTCAAACTATATGTGAAATTCTGACACGTTATTATCATTCAAGAAGACCATTTTACTATGTCACTTTTAAATAACCATGTTCCATTGCACCCTATCAGGTCTAAAGTATTGTTCTAAGAAAATGTTTGGAACAGATTGAAATGGAATCCTAACTTACAGACAATACCCCATGCATGACTGTCACTGCCCCTGAGTATATCCTGTTGCATGAGCAGGACAGTACCGATAGAGATGGCTGCACAATAGGTTAGGAAGACATTGCCATGTGAGTCCTCAGTATCAGCCTGGACACCACAACTTATTGTCGGCAAGGAAATCTCCTGATAATCATGTACTTCACGGCATATCTGTGCAGAGACGCCCACCCCGCACTCCCAGCCTCACTCCACTTTACTCTATTAGCTTCACATCAAGGATACCTTACATTGCATTGTGGTTCACTGTCACTGTGCTAAATGAGACAATGTTTGAATAGATATAGCAATTCAAAGCTGGACATCCATGAGGCACTGTGGCCCATTAGCAGTAACTGAATTGTACTGCAACATAACTTGCAACCTCACAGCTCGGCATTTCTCCCATTCTACCATGACCGTCAAATCAGGGAACCAATATAGATTGAGTGAAGATTGCACGAGGGTGTGCTGGGAGCAGCATTAGACATAAGGTGTCAACCTAGTGAAACTATGAAACAGAACTGCTTGCATGCCAGATAGCATAAGTAGCTACTGACAGATGGAGCTAACCAATTCCACAACCTGTGGATTAGCTCTTAAGCTCTGCAGTCCGACTGCATCGAATCATGAATGGTAGTGAACAACTAAATAATTCATTGGAGGAGAAAGCTTCACATATATCCCCATCCTCAATAATGGGAGAGTCCTGCACGTAATTGCTAAAGGTAAGGCTGGAATATTTCCAACAACCTTCATCCAGAAGTACCAAGTTGATGATCTGTCTTGAAGTCCTCCGTAGATCCCCAGTATCACAGCCAATAATCTCCAAACAATTTTCTCTACATGATATTGAAGAACAGTTAGGGATACTGCAAAGGCTGCAGGCTTGGTTAGATGGAGCAGTAGCACAAAAGACGTGCTCCAAAACTTGCTATGCCCCAAGTCAAGCTGTTCCAAACTACAACCCTGGCATCTACCTAATAATGTGGAAAATTACTCAGGTACATCCTACACACACATAGGACAAATCCAACCTGGCCAATTAGTGCCTGATCAGTCTTCTCTTGCTGATCACGTGGAAACAAATTCTGCTTCACATCTGTTTTAAATGAGCAACCCTTCATTTGTCATCAGACACTGCCCCCATTGCATACGTTTCAATAAAAGGAAACATCCTCTCCCATTTCCTTTGTCAGTACACCTCAGGATCTTTGTGGCTGGTCTCATCCCTTTGGGACCCTCCCACCCACATGCCCATCCTTGGTATGGCTCTCAGGAGTTTCCTTCAGGCCGTACAGAGATCTTTTTAGGGCTCTTTCTCCCCTACCCTTGGTGAGGATTCTTGAATTTTCCCTCCCTGCATTGCAGGGCCCCTTGACTTTATCTTTGCAGACATTCTCTCCTCTCACCTTTGCAACCTCTCCAATTCTTGCATTCTGTCTTTGCAGACCACCTTTTTGTCACCCCTCACCTCTTTCCAACACCCCTCCTTTTTATATTGTAGCTTTTTTGCAGCCCCCAGACCACTTTGCTGCTGCTCTCTCCTTCTAACAGCATTGCCTTCTCCAGCCTCATGGCCCAGCAGTATTGTTCGCTGTTGTCACTTGCTTTCTCACAGCTCTTTCCATCACAGGATTACATTTGATTTATTTATTTATTGTCAGCTGTATTTTGTTACAATAAAAAGTGTTGTATAGTGTTGCCACTCTCCAGTGCCATCTTAAAACACACAAAAAAACTAAAACACTGAATTTGAAGGCAGAAAAATTTAAAAAAACATTTGATTGTATAGTCTTTCTTGTTAAGTGCTCAGCCATGGTACAGATGGCCAGGCATAAGTCTCCTGAGCTGTCACTGCTGGAACGAAAGTTGCCACTCTTCACCTCCACTGAGAGGCGCGCTCTGCCTCGCGCGCTCTGCCTCGCGTCCTCAACAATGCAGAAGCCACTGATGCCAGTTAGCAGCAAATGCAAGAGCAGAGTCAGCTTCTGTTTCTAAGATTTTAGAATACCCAGCAGGGTAATGAAATGTCTGTGGAACAATGAACCAGCTCGTCTAGTCAACCAACCACATCACCTTCTGGTTGAAGGAGTGTCTCCTTACTTATTCTGTCCATTCCATTTACAGAATAAACTTTACTCTGGTTACCCATGATTAAGTTTTCTTGAGCGATTTGAGGAGTTTTGGGGCCAAATTCTCACTTGCTCTCTGCTTTTGAATAGTTCAGTCATCGCTGTGGGCAAGCATATATGTATAGAGCTGTTGTTTGCTAACTGCATTATCTGGACCAGTGTGAGAGTACTAGGAAAAACATGATTGAGCTTAACTGTGGTGTCTTCATTTAAGAAAAACTAGTTTCTTTCTGATGGAACTGCAGGAAAAGTTAGTGTCAAAGAAATTAAGCTTCATTAGGGATAGCAAAGGTTGTTTTTAGCTCTAGTATGCTATAACAACATATTGTACTGTTGAATGTGCTTTGTTTCATAAGTTCCCATTTCTAAGTTGGTATTATAAAGATTTTGTCACATAAATTCCAGCTATTAATGTTTATAACTAGCTTATCAGTTACCAATTATTTCTGTTTAATGATGAAGTAAAATGTGTAAGCAGTATTTATTTACATCAATGTTCTGAATTAGTCTTGGTACAAATCATAAATAATGAATGCGTAACAGTAATTCTTTGTTACTTTATTAGGATTGAGACCTGTTAAGGTTTATAGATAATTATAAGTAGTGAGTCTTTCTCTTCTGTCATATTAGCAGTAAACCCTCTTCTTGCATTTAAAAATGTGTTGACAATCCCTGTATGTGTAACAAAGAAACAGTCATTTTGGAGAAGTATTTGTTTCCTATTCTGTGTAACTTTGTTGTTGAAGCAAACCCATAGAACGGATAACTAATTTATGTTATCGAGCAAATAATCCAAAGAACATGAGTTTGAATTCCCTAATGGAAAATTGAACTCAAAAGAAATCTGCAAAAAAGTTTTTTTTTGAATAAGTCACCATGTTGATATTTACTTGTTGCCACAACAACTAGAAATTGCATCTGGCAGCCTCTTGGAGAGAGAGATTCTAGGGAAGAATCATACCAGACCCAAAACATTAACTATGATTTATACCCCATGGATGCTGCCAGATCTACTGATCTTCATCAGCATTCTTTGTATTTGTCTCCAATTTTAAGCATTCACAAAATTTTCCTTTTATTGAACTTGCATCTTTAACATAGTAAGTGATTATTAAATGGAAATTAACAGTGGCTTACGTACGTGGCTATCAAAACATGAGGCTTGATCTAATGTATATTTTGAGGAGCATTTTAAAGGAGCTAAGAGAAAGACTGAGGTGTGGAGGTTCAGGGACGAATTTTCAGAGTTTATTACCCAGGCAACTGAAAGCACTGCATGCAATTGTGGAGTGACTAGCAACAAACGTGTGCAAGATGTCAGAGCTGGAGGAGTGCTGACTTTTTCTAGGTTTGTGAGCCGAACAGGGTTGCAGAGATTAGACCATGGAACATTTTAATAACTATGAGAATTTTAAGGTTGAGTAAGTGTAGGCTGGTGTAATTGTTGAACATGTCTTTGTGTAAGTGAAGACATGGGCAGCAGAAATTCCTATGAGTTCAAGTTTTGTTGAGTCTAGAAATAGAGAAGTCTGGAGGTAGAAGTAAAAACTCAACTGATTCACCAAAATTCTTTAGTTAACACTTTGCCTTGAAGGAAGGCTGTCTTCTTACCTGATCAGATGGCCAGTGCATTCTGATAACTCCTGTTAACTCCTTACTCCCTTCTGTCAAGGCGCAGTGACCCAGACAAATCAGGACAACTAAAGGTCTGCAAATGATACTCCAAGTAGCAATAATCAAGTTCAAAAATTACTGATTAACAAATATCTGGACTGAGACTAGTGTTAAAAGCACTATAATGTCATCATTATACAGACTGGCAAAAGATAGAAAGTGCTGTTCCACAAAGTTTGATGTTAGGGCTATTGTTCTTTATTTACATAAATGATTTCAATTTGAACTCTGGAATATGAAGTGTAGATTCATTATATGTAGACACTTCTAAATTGGAGGGTGCAATTAATACGAAGAAAAACAGTAAAAATTTAAGAATGATAACTTTCAAAAGGAGCAAATAAAATTCAACATAGGTATGTGACTGGCATCTTGGTAGGAAAGTTAAGGAGGCACATGCTCCTTGGAAAATGAATGTCTATTTAAGTGATCCCTGCAGAGGGCTCTGGGGTCCATATTCACAAGTTATTAAGATTAGGTTAATAAGGCTAACAAAATATAACAAGGTACTGGGGGTTATTTCTGTAAGGATGGATTGAAAAGCTGAGAGGTTAATTTAAGCTTATAGTCTAACCAAAATTTGATACGGTTAAATGCTGACAGTAAGTATTGGCCCCCATAATACAATAATGATATAGAGGCACTGGAAAGCACTAATTTTGGATGGTGATTGATTGGGACTTCAAAACAATGAAAGGATTTATTAGTGTGAACGCAAGATCTTTTCGCTTCTTGGTAAGATGCCGAAGTCCTATAGGGGACGAGAAGACATAAACGTAAGGCCTTTACTGAGCGATCCATTGGATTTCAGAAGAAACTTCTTTATTCAGACTTTGAATAGAATGTAGAATTCTCTACCACTGGGCATAGTTGAAGTGATTAACAGGATGCATTTAAAGGAAATCTAGACAAACACGAGGAAGAAAGGAGTAGAAGAATGAATTGAAGGGGTTAAATGAAGAAAGGTTTAAGTGCAAGGGAAACACACTAAGCCAAAGATCTGAGATCACAAAGTGTAGAGCTGGATGAACACAGCAGGCCAAGCAGCATCTTAGGAGCACAAAAGCTGACGTTTTGGGCCTAGACCCTTCATCAGACCCTTTTTCTGATGAACGGTCTAGGCTCGAAACGTCAGCTTTTGTGCTCCTAAGATGCTGCTTGGCCTGCTGTGTTCATCCAGCTCCACACTTTGTTATCTCGGATTCTCCAGCATCTGCAGTTCCCGTTATCTGTAGCCAAAAATGTGTCTCTGTTGTAAATACTTTGTGATAAAATTAAGTCAAAATCTTTCAGCAATATAATCAATCTTAAATATGCCATTATTGGAATTAACTGAATGCACAAAATGTGATTGTTGTCGGATATAAGCATTACAAGTATGCCATTGAAAGTTTTATCTGTTTCAGTGGGCTAAATCTTGCACCAGTTGCACGCCTGAGAAGCACTTGGGAAAAACTGCCAAGCAAGTATGAGAAGCTACTCCGGGACCTTCAAGATCTCTTTGATCCTTCGAGAAACATGGCAAAATATAGAAATGTTCTTAGTAGCCAGAGTCTACAGCCTCCCATCATTCCACTGTTCCCAGTAGTCAAAAAAGATCTCACTTTCCTGCACGAAGGTATTCCATTTTTATAGTACAAGATGCTCATGCAATAATTTAGAGAACGCAGTGGCTGTTTATTAAGTGTTCAATTCTCACAGCCGTATCACCAATCTTGGTGGTCATTGTTTGGAACTCCCATTACTCTCAGGGTAATAATAAGACTACTGGCCAAGTATTTATTTTGGCACGTGTTGCTTTAGTCAGTGAAGAAAACGCTAGGTTCCGAGACATAGTTCTGTAATTTTGTAAATGAACTGAACAATTGCATGAATAGCACAGTGGGTGTGCACATTTAAATCTGTTGTATAGCCTTTTAATATGTGACATGCATCAAAATATGTTCCATTTTTAAGCAAACTGAGCAGTTGACAGTCTTAGTAGGTAACCCTTAAGCTTTTATTTGTGTCAGCTGTATAGATTTTGGATTGTTAAATAGAATGAAGGTTAATCTGATCGTCACAATTTGTTAGCGGTATGTCTGAAAACCAAAAAGACATTAAAAATAGGTCTTTTCAGATGTAGACCCAAACGGATCGATAGACACAGTGTTCAGGCCCTTTAGAAAAAAAAACTTGGCTTGACCTGAACAGACTTAACTGGACCGTAATTTGATTTTTTTTATTCCCCAAAGGGCCAAACTCAGCATGTCTACACGTCCATTCTAGCCCATTGGAAAGAAACTTCACATTTGGGTCCATTAAGATTTAAGTGAATTTATTTTCCAAAGTGCTTGAACAGACTACAGTGGATCCAAAAACTTTAGAACTTGGTTCAAAATAGATTTTGTTCGTGAGAATTGGTTTTGTCCTTCAGAACCAAGTTCTGAAGAAGGGTTATACCAGACTCGAAACATTAACTCTGTTTCTCTCACCGGAGGTGTTGCCCAGCATGCTGAATTTCTCCAGCATTCTCTTTGTTTCAGATTTTCAGTATCCACAGTATTTCGCTTTTCTTTAAGAGCAGGATGTGCCTTACTGATGGTTCATTAACTGCTCGTAATTTTAAGATGATTGATTAAAGTTTAGTATGGAATTCTGTGTACCCACATTTTAACAATATGAGGAACATGTGGCAATAATGCCAGTTTAAAAACTTACTCTAGCTGTGAATCTCTTTCCAATGTAGCCAATATGATTAATCTGCAACTTTTAGCAATTGCACATTCACATCATTGCCTATGATAATTGCTGCTTTCTTTAACATTCATAACGCTGACTCTAAGGGCAGCCATTTCCTTAATATTTATGATAATGGATTCCGGCACTGTCATCACTTACGACATTCGCATCTGTGATCATGAGAATTACTAACTTTTTTATTGGTGTTGACCTTCGACCCTAAAAATATACTTGTGCATGAAAACTGGAGACAATGGCAAATGTATATTTTTCTTACTGTTAGTTGCAGCCAATAATATAAATTTTGTTGATTGCCTTTTCCTAATAACAGCCAGCCACATTTCCATCGTTTTCAGAAACTGCTCCTTGACTTGTTGGCTATATTTTTACATGAAACCTGATAGAAAATGTCACTGTGAAAATATAACTGCAGAGACTGAAGCTGATATGTTGAATACAGTGGTGCGATGCAACGAATTTGAATTTTTGTATAGAAACTCCACAATGTGAGAACAGGCAATTTGGTCCAACAAGTCCACACCAACCCTCCAAAGAGCATCACACCTAGACCATCCCCCTACTCCAATCCCTTTAACTTTGCATTTCCCACAGCTAATGCACCTAACCTATGCGACAATAGGGGTGCATTTGACACTGACAGCACTCACCTTTGACCACTGTTGTATTTTATGTATTCTGAGTAAAATTTTGAACGTTACCATTGAATACAATGTAATTTTTCAATGTGTTACTTTCTAAGGAAATGATTCCAAAGTTGAAGGTTTGGCAAACTTTGAGAAACTACGGATGATTGCAAAGGAGATTCGACATGTTGTCCGTATGACTTCTGTAAACATGGATCCTGCTGTAATGTTCAGAAATAGGTTAGTAATTGTCAAGAAAAGTGCTATCATCCGTACATAACTATCTTTGTTAGGAGAATTATGTTCAGTCGAAATCTGGAAGATGATTCCTGTTGCATAGTTAATTTTAACACCATCCTTTTGTTTACATATTCCTATAGTTGGTGCAGAACCTTTTAAATGCATGAAAGTGATTTGTTTTTATTTATTACACCTATTTTATTACCTATTCCTACTTGGCCTTGAATTGGGTGGCTTTCTAGGCTATTTCAGAGGGCAGAAAAAAGTTAACCACATTTCTATGGTCTGGAGCCACATGTGAACCAGACCAGTTAAAGACTATGTTTTAGGATCTATTAAAGTTATTTTTTTGTGTTGTTTAAGCATTAAGAAGGCATTTGGTATGCTTGCTGTTATTAATCATTGCATTGAGTATAGGAGTTGGGAGGTTGTGTTGTGGCTGTAGGACGTTGGTTAGGCCACTTTTGGAATACTACGTGCAATTTTGGCCTTCCTGCTATAGGAAGGATGTTGTGAAACTTGAAAAGTTTCAGAAAAGATTTACAAGATGTTGCTAGATTGGAGGGTTTGAGCTGTAAGGAGAGGTTGAATAGGCTGCGGCTATTTTCCCTGGAGCGTTGGAGGCCAAGGTGTGACCTTATTGAGGCTTATAAAATCATTAGCGGTACAGATAGGGTATATAGACAAGGTCTTTACCCTGGGATGGGGTAGTCCAAAACCAGAAGGCATAGGTTGAAGATGAGAGGGGAAAGATTTAAAAGGGAACTAAGGGGCAGCATTTTCACACAGAAGGTGGTGCACAAATGGAATGAGCCGCCAGTTGTTGGGGCTGATAAAATTACAACATTTAAAAGGTATCTGAATAACATGAAAGGATATGTGAATAGGAAGGGTTTAGAGAGGTATGGGACAAATGGTGGTAAATGGAACTAGATTAATTTAGGATGTCTGGTTGGAGCAGATGAGTTAGACAGAAGGGCCTGGTTCTGTGCTGTACAGCTCTGTGCTTTGCCAACAGACCCTTAATTGTCAGTTCAATGCCCATTAAATACTCAGATTTTCCCTCTTTTGCTCAATGATGCCAACAAGCTATTAATTCAATGTTTACAACATGCCTGCATTTAAAATGTACCTGCTGGTGAGAAGAGTATGTGATACTGAATGCGCATCATCCGGTTTGGGTTGCGGTTAACAGCGCACTTCTCGTGGAGGCACATGGACGCAGTTGAGAACTGGATTGGGCCTGTGGCCTACACTAATTATCTGAACTCAACCCAGACTATTCCCCAAACTACCACAGTCTAGCTCATTTTCTGAGCCATAACCCTGCAAGAGTCACTGTCTTTGTTTAGGGAAATTGGAAGCAAAACCAGTGGAACCTTCCAGTATGTAAATTAGGTGAAATTCACTGTCAACAATGGAAATGCCTGTGAATTGTTTATCTAGTTAGACAGTAAATTCACAGAGCATGAACTGTGTTGTTTAATCCTGCATAGGCAACCTGCTGTTGCTTCTTTGAACCTGATAACTCAAGTATTTGGGCTGATGCATTCAGACTTTAAATGTGAAGTCTCCTTATTAATTGATGAGAATTTAAAAATTCCTTTTGAACACAAACTTATTCAAGAGCCAGGCAACAGGTAAGATCAGAGAAAATAAACTATAATTGCTGCAGAGAAGTGCTCATAAGAGCCTGCTATTCAAAGCTTGAAACGCAGCACCTCCAATTTCAAAGCTAAACAGTAGAAAGGAAAATGAGCAGTAACGTTTTCTATTCTACTGTGCTTTATTTAATATTCTTTGATTAAGTAATGTGTGGAGTAAGCAACTTTAGTTCAATTGAATAATACAAATCTATAAGATAAATAGAAGGTAAAACAACCCCTTAATAATGTGTGCTATGAAGCATGTCACAATAGGATAACCTCTGTTCCGCTACTTTACAGCAAAGTAGTGGAACAAATTTCCTCAATTCAGAACAAATGAATATTCCATTTTGCACTACTGTTAATCAAATCTAAATAGAACAATACGATTTATAGGTCTGTTGTTTCTAACAAATTTTTTTTAACAAAACTATAACACTGCTGCAAGTGTGGAGTCTTTAGAGAAAGACATAGCAGTTGGTTGAAGGCTCCTTGTTCTTTGATTCTGCTATATTTTTCCTGGCAATGTAGGCCAGGTATTTCTGTTAGCCAGAGCTGCTGTTTCCAAATCCACCTGTAAAGTGCCTTTTCCTGTATCTATGCGTGACTGAAGTATGGAATGAGATGAACATTGCCATTTTCATTCATTTTGTGTCTTTGTGTTTGTTTCCTTATCAATTTTCTTTCCTTCCTTGACTGAAGGCATAGAATCTTTCCAAACTTCATTTCCACTCTGGCATTTTGAGTAAATGATGACTTAGCTGAGCAGCAGTCGAGATCTATGTTAATGCAGGATACTGGTGAGGAGTTAAAGTCTGAATTGGTTTGACTGCAATAGATATTTAATTAGTGTAGTGCATAATTAAGTTAATAGTCTCTGCTGATGCCTCACTACAATGTCATCAGCATGTGCTATTGAAAGAGAAACAAATCTGCTATATTCCAAAATGTTTATGAATCTAAGAATCCTAAAAGGCACGAATCATGGTCCTAATTCCATTAATAATGCAACACACTGGCCTTAAAGTTCTGAGAGGAAAACAGGAAATGCTAGAAACATTAAGCAGGTTGAGCAGCATCTACATGGGGAAGAAAGAAGTTTGGTTATGGAATATCTATCACATTCTCTTAATTTTGTGTCTAGGTGCTTTGCAACAGCTCCCCCCCCCCCCCCATGCACACGCGCACACAGTGCGCACCCACATGTACGTTCACACAAACACAGTACATGCACGCGCACACAGTGCACGCACGCACGCGGTACAAATGTCCTTAAAACATATATATTAAAAATTAGCACGTGGAATGTGTGCACTGTCACAGAGATGATGCAAACTTTGTATGGTCTTCAACAGCTGTCCTTCCTGAGTCAGGATGAAGTAGGCAAGCTTATTTCACACAACATCTGTTCATTACTAAATAATCTGAAGATGTGGCAATCGTATAATCTTACCTTCTTGTCACAAATGAGAGCTGACTCAATTCCTTTGCAATCTTATCACATAGAGGCAAATAGTGTTTTTTTTCCTGAATCAGCCACTGAAGACAGTTCAACTTGAAAGAGTAAGTTCTACTGTCCATTATTCTCATCATAATTTTTTTTACATAAAAGGAGGTTTGCTTGTGTTTGTGTGTTTTATTTTAAAGTTTATCTTCCAGAAGTGCTAGTTAGCAGCATTTGAGAGTATATATTTTGTCTTCAGAATCCAGGGGTGCTGTCTGAGTAGTTGCAGTAATTGGTGTTCTGTTATTTGCAGGGTTTTGTTGGTTTCCCTTTCAGAGTTTCAGGAGGAATCTCACAGAACCCTAGATATTTGAGGCTAATGTCTTCCCACTTTTCCTTATCCAGGTGACATTTCAAGGTTCTTTCTCACTTGGTGCTATAAGTAGCCATTCAGTATCTAAAATCCATATCCCAGATTATAAAATAAGAAGGGGAAGGGTGGATCATAGAGTCTTACGGCATAGAAACAGGCCCTTCGACCCACCGTGTCTCTGCTGACCAACAAACACCAAGCCACGCTAATTCCATTCACCTAAATTTGGTCCGTAGCCTGCTGTGCCCTGGCATTTTAAATGCCCATCCAGATGCCTCTTAAATATTGCCAGGGAACCTGTCTCCACCACCCCCTCAGGCAGTATGTTCCATATTTTTCAGATCTCCTCTTAACCACTTACTCTTCACCTTAAACTTACACTCTGGTCTTGGATAAGTCTGCATGGGGGAAAGATTCCCATGATATACTCTGTCTCCTGTCATAATTATGTATACCTCGATCAGATTGCCCCTCAACCTCTTCTGCTTTAAGGAAAACAAACTCAGTCTATTCAATCCCTCCTGTTAACTGAGTTTTCATCCCTGGCAAACATCACGTGAATTTCCTCTGCACCCCCTCTAGTGCATTCGTGAGCTTCCAATAGTGTGATAACCAGAACTGCAGTTAGTATTCTGGTTGTGGCCTAACCAATGTTTTATACAGTTGTAATGACTTCCTTGCTGCTGTGTTCTACCCCCAGCTAATGAATACCACCGTCCTGTCTGCCTGACGTCTTCACGCATCTTTGAGCTTATACACAAAGGTCCCTTTGTTCCCCAGTAACCCTTGGGAGCTACCATTCATTTTTGTATATCCTTCCCTTATGAAAGCTTCCAAAATTCATCACCTCACATTTATCAGGATTAAATTCCACCTGCCATTTCTCTGCCCAACTTATCAACTGATCAATACCAAACTAATGTTTGAGATTGTCCTCCTCATTATCAACCGTGCGACCCATTTTCATGTCATTTATACCTTCTACATTCACATCCAAATCATTAATGTATGTAAGAAATAGCAAGGGACCCAGCACCAATCTCTGTAGTACTCTGCTAGTCACAGGCTTCCAATCACAGAAGTATCCCTCCTCCATCACCCTGCTGCTCCTCTTTTCAAACCAATTTTGGATCCAGTTTGCTAAATTGTTTTAGATCCGTTATGTTTTAGACCACCGTTCCATGTGGGACCTTGTCAAGGGCCTTACTGAAGACCATGTAAATCACACTACCCTCCATTGCAGTACCCCCATCAAAAATATATTTAGTCACCTTTTCAAAAACTCAAGTTAGTCAGAAAGGATCTCTCCTTAACAAATCTGTGTTCAAAGTGTTGATTAATCTTGGCCCTCAGAATTTTTTCCAGTAATTTCCCTGCCACTGACATCAGACTAACTAATTTGTAATTACCTGGCCTGTCCCCGCTGTCCACTTTGAATGAAGGAACCACATTAGCTATCCTCCAGTCATCTGGTCTTCATCGGCAGCCAAAAAGTATGAAATATCTCTGCCTGAGCTCCAGCAATCTCCTCATGCCTCCCATAGCAGCTTAGGATACATCTGATCAGATTCCGGGGATTTATGCATCTTTGTGCCTGCTAAAACATCTAATACGTCTACCTCATTAATCTTAATGTGTTCCGCGACCTCACTATCACAACTGAAACTTCCGAATACAGATGAGAGGCATTTACTGGCTACTGGTTCCATGCACAAGTTGCCCTTTTTGGTCTGTAAGAGGTCCCACTCTTTCCTTAGCGATCCTCTTAGTCTTAATATACTTATAAAAAGGCTTTGGGGTTTTCCTTGATCTAATCCTTTCACACTAAAGTTGAAATCCTGACAGCTGAGATGCTATTTCTCTCTTACTTTTTTGTGAATTGACCACATAACTATTCCTCTATCTCTTGTTCCCATACTTAGAGCATTGCACTGGAAGTAAAATAGATATTACAACCATTGTAGTCTTCCTGTTTTATAGAATCATGGGGATGTACAGGATGGAAACAAACCTTTGGACTCCCCTACCCTGGGGAAAAGTCCTTGACTATTCACCCTATCCATGCCCCTCATGATTTTATGAACCAGTCAGCCTGTGATGTTCCAGTGAAAATAACCCTAGCCTACTCAGCCTTTCTCTATGTCTCGAACCCTTCAACCCTGGCAACAGCCTTGCAAGCCTTTTCTGAAGCCTTTCAAGTTTACCAACATTCTTCTATAACAGGGAGACCAAAATTGAATGCAGTATTCCAAAAATGGCCTAACCAATATTCTGTACAGCTGCAACATGACCTCCCAACTCCTATACTCAGTGCACTGACCAATAAATGTGAGCGTACCAAGCGCCGTCTTCACTGTTCTGTCTACCTGTGACTCCACTTTAAATGAACTATGAACCTGCTTTCCAAGGTCTCTTTGTTCGACATCATAAGACATAGGAGTGGAAGTAAGGCCATTCAGCCCATCAAAGCCACTCTGCCATTTAAATCATGGCTGATGGGCATTTCAACTCCACTTCCCTGCACTCTTCCCCAGGTCCTTACCATTAGGTGTATAGGTCTTGCCCTACCAAAATGTGGCATGTCTCCTTTATCTAAATTAAACTCCATCTGTCAGTCATCGGCCCATTTAATCCAGGCCCTGTTGTACTTTGTACTGTTCCACTGCAACATCAATTTTGCTGTCTACTACCTAATTTTCTAAATTCCTGTTGAAAAATACTTGTTTCTTTTTTTTTTAAAACCCATGTCACTGGTATCGATATGTACCATGACTGCTGGCTGTTGACCTTCTCCTGTTGGAATGCCTTGCAACCAGCCTGAGACACCCTTGAGTCTGCCACCAGGCAGGCAATGAAAGATTTGTTTGCTGCCGCAGAACGCTCATCAGGTTCCCTTACAGTTGAGTTCCCTATCGCTAAAGCTGTCCTAGTCATTTTCCTCCACTGTTGTGCAACAGAGCTAACCATGGTGCCACAAACGTTAGCTGTTGCTGCTTTCCCTGAGAGGCCATCAACCCCACCCCAGCAGTATCCAACATGATGCATCTGTTTGAGAGGGGGTTGACCACAGAGGACTCCTGCACTACCTGCAGATGCCTACTAGTCTTTCTGAACTTAGAATGGTCATTTAGAATGACAATTGTTTCTGAGACCTAGAGGTGGGGAACTGAGGTCACTAATTAACTGTACTGAATTTGTCTTAAAATTTGGTGATACATTTCAGCAAGAATGCAGTTTTGCACATGTGTGGTTCGAATTTTTTATATTGCTTCCAAAAAAAGTATCTACAGGAGCCTAATACTAGCTTTGACATTTTTCTCCCTGTGTAGTGGGGAATCCTGAGATGTATGCTTGATTGCTTATGACCAGGTTCTAAAATATAAGCACCTAAATGAAAGGCACCCTAAATGGGATGTTTACTGCCTTGTTTGATTAGATTTAGATTTTGGTTTAATGAATGATAGGTACTTCCACTTTAATGAAGTAGCTTTAAATTTGAGGGCTAGAAAATTATACTAAAGAAAAGTCAATTATGGGGTTAGAAAATGCTTTGGCAGAACCTGAAGAGGTCTATGATTCCATCTTAAAAACCTGTGTTATTTCTTCCTGTATTCTTTAAGAAGCTATGAAAATAGAGGATCTTTACAATATTTGTGATGCAATGCTTAACAAGCAGTAATCATCGTAGGTTTTTTTCATCTCCCAATTAGCAATCGTAAAACATTTCTTTTAATCTTGAATTATAAAAGATTATGAATCCTCACTATATGTGCCACTTCATACCTACAGTAAGTTTTTTGGTGTTCATTTAAAAACAAGACTACACAATTAATGCAAATTTCAAATCCTTTTGGTTTTATAATGTGACTTGTGATGCTACTTTCATATCCCTCCCTGTTACTTTATATGACATTCTACCCCCTTATCCTCATGATCTTCTGAACTGCATTGTCTTTTCCACCTTTCTTTCTGAATACATGCTTCAATGTTCATGGCTCTCACTTACAGGAAGAAGAGATGGAGGAGTTTGGGGTAAGTAATTTGTGCACAGGTGCTGAGGTCTCGGCACATAACAGCTCTATTTCCTCACAACTGCCTGCACCTTAAAAACAGCATGCCTCACGTTAACCTAATATCCACCTGGCCTTCCCCTTAGCCCAATATTGCTGTTTGCAGAATATATTACTGAATCTTACATTAATTAAGCGTTTATATGTCAGAAAATTGCATGCATTTCTTTACAAGCTATTTACAATAAATTCGGAAAGTTTTAAAGCTGCCCTGAGTTTTGTTGTAGATATCTTGTAAGTTTTTTATTCTCAATAATATTAATTTGAAGAATAAAACACCTACAAGTTTCAAGCACTCTTTGCATCTGACAATTTCAGATTAGATACAGCACAATTAAGTAAAAGTCAACCTTTTTGTACATACCATCAGTCTATTACCATTATTTTAATATCACTTCTCACCTTAGCTGTCTTGGTTTTCAATCTGAAATTGCTGTTCAAGTCCAGTTAATTTTAAAGTAAGGAAGCATATTAACTAGGTCATAGGCTGAAATTATTTACAAGCAGTTGAAAAACATAAATGAAGACTTGCTTTTATATTTAGTTTTGAGTTTACAGATGAAATTAGAAATAATGGTAGTTTTGGAGGGAATGATTTTGCATTGTATTTGGAATGATTGGTTGTAAGAGATTGGGATGTGACAAGGGCATAGAGAGATTTAACCATGCAAATGAAACATTTAAGTATAAGGCATGTGGGAGGAACAGCAGATGAAACATGGTATAGTCTCGAGTGCAAATCGAAGATTTTTGGATTGATATTTAAGAAGGTGGGGTTGAAGCTCTCGCAGAGAGAGCATTGGAGTGATTATATTTAAATGTGAAAATGTGTAATGAGATTCTCAGCAGATGAGGGACTGAACTATGTGATGTGGCAGGGTAGTAGGCAGCCTTTGGGAGGAACTCAACTTGGAGCCAGAACTCAAAAGAAGAACTAGAGGACTTCACGTGAAGAAGGGGCTAAGCTCTGAAAGCTTCTGATTTCAAATAAACCTGTTAGACTATAACCTGCCATGTGACTTATAAAGATGAAAACATGTACCTCAGATAAGTTGTGCTGGAATTGTATAAAACACGAGAGCAGCCACAGTTGAAGTACAGTATGCAGCTCTGGTCCCCTTGCTGTCGGAAAGATTATACTCGAGAATTCCACAGTATACGAGGATGTTTACAGGACTGGAGAGCTTTAGTTTTGAGAAAAAGTTGGATAAACTCTTGTTGTTTTCTTTGAAACTGAAAAAACAATTGAAATATATAAAATTATGAGGGTTCTCAATAAAGTGAATGCAAAGACCCTTTTTACCTTGGTTGAGGGGTCTATAACCTGAAAGAATCAATTTGGGGATAGAGTTTGGAGTTTTAGAGGGGATTCAAAATGTTCATTTTCTACTAATAATGTTGGGGATGTGCACTCCAAAGCCTGAAAGTGTAGAGGAGACAAAATCCTTCATAGTGTTTAAAAGGTTCATGAATATGCATTGGAAGTGCTATACCCTTCAAATTTACATACAAGAGATGCATTTAACATACTACTATTTGTAACTAAAGTTGGGGAGGAAGTACAAAAGAATATTTTTCTTCCACACTTTGTTACAATATGTGCTCTATTTTCTTCTCTAACAGAAGAGTTGGTTTGATTTTCAATAAATACCGGTACTAGAAAAAAAGGACTTGTATTTATTATTTTCCAGCATGTTCCGCAATACAAATGATGGTTTACTGTTGAAGCTAAATTTCAGTTAGTGTGCAGATAAACATAAAACAGAACTTACATATAACAAAGTCCAAAATACCTGCTTATCTTTATACTGTGTTACCAAGTTGCTTAGCAAAAATGATAACAATAAATAATGGCCCACGTTAGCTCTTCGTTGCCCCACCAGTTCTAAATGTTCCATTATTTAAAAGCTAAACTGGAAAAGAAGAAACACGTACAGGTGACCAAAGGCTTGATCAGAGTTATTTTTAAGAAACCTCTTAAAATGACAGAGGCTGATGGCGGGAATGCTAGAACTTTGAGCCTGCACAGCTAAAACACCACCTCCAATGTGCAGGAGGATAAAATTGCATGGACGTAGATGATAATGAATTGTAGGGTTGGCAGAGGCTATAGGGACGGGAAGAGCTGTCGTTACTGAAGAAGGTGAGAATATGGATGAGAATTTAAATATTGAGCCTTGGACCCTGGAACCAGTAAAATTCAGCAATAACAGAGGTGATGGGTGAGGGAGATTTGGAGGGGAGTTAAAATACGAGTAGCAGAGGTTCAGAAATCTGAACAGCAAAATACTTTGATATACGCTTGCAATGTCATAACCTATAAGCCTATGAACCAAGAACTGGAAATTGAAATTAGGCTGAACGGCTGCTGAATGTTGACGGAGGCATGATGAACTGAATAATCTCCTTCCATGCTGTGTATTTTTAGGACTTGGTCTTTAGCATATGAACCTGTAATTTGGTTAATATAGCAAATGAATGAATGGATGGTATTCTGTTTTTGTTGTTGTCTGAGGGGAGGAATGTTGAGTTTATGCTTTCAAATAAAAAGCCTTGAGTCATTGTTTTATGTCTAAAACTAAGTCTGGAACCTCAAAATATAATACTGTGAAAAGTCACTTAAGTGTCAACTTAGATTATGTGCTCAATATGTAGTGTAGTGCGAACCAATACACCTGATAGGACAGTCCAGCTTCATTCAGGATGTACTATTATCCTTGGTTTAACCACAGTTTGTGGTTTAACAACTAAACGAATGCTAATTAACAGGAGATAAGCTTTCATTGTTTTAGCTTTGCAAATCTTGTTTGATGTGGTTAGTCAAAATTTTTCTGTAGTTGAAAGTTTTAAGACCGTCTATATTTTTATTTCATTCTCAACATTGCTAGTGTATTTTTCCTTTCTCCATTATTAATGAGGGCATGCAATATTGATAAAGTGACAACAGCTGCCATTAACTAATACCCTTCCTCCACTCATTCACTGCATGCACTGTTTCTTTAAAACAATATCTGCATTTGGCTGTACTTGATTTCTCTTTCTCCCCTGGGGCAGGTCATTAAGTCAAGGCAGCACAAATTCCAACATGCTAGAATCAGTACAAGGTGGGGGCCACAAGAAGCGAGTACGCCGGAGCTCTCTGCTCAATGCCAAGAAGCTTTACGAGGATGCCCAGATGGCTCGGAAGGTGAAACAGTATCTCTCGAACTTAAATGTTGAGACTGATGAAGAGAAAATCCAAATAATGTCACTGCAGTGTGAGCCTGCCTATAGCACGTGTGAGTAAACTGCATGGATTTTTATTCTAGTGAATCTTAAGAAGCATTTAAGAATTTATTTCCTGTGCAGACTTTATTCAAAGAATGAATGAGCCAGATTTTAACTGTGAAAATAATAGGGAAGCAAATGATGCTTGCTGTTGTTTATGCACGATTGGCACAGCAACATCAAGTTACCACCGAGGAAGCAAGATATTTTCTGCCCATGTACCGCTGCTCTGCCATTAACTCCATAAAATTCATATCTTGCTATGTACCTTACCGCTGAAATGATTAAGCACAGTGAGGTTGCTTTATTTGTGTGGTAGGTATGAAAACTGTCCGCAGATTTTCAGCCTCTTACGTACTTTTTAACAAAGTAGAGGTATAATTATTCCACCAACTTCTCTGGCACTGAAAATGAATAATTACAAGTGTGAAGTATTATTCTTACAGGCTTCAATAGTTAGAGATTTTGAGATGATTTTTTTTTGAAAACAAAACTTTTGCTCTACCTTAATTTATTCTTTTCCCATTGTTTCTCCCTGTATACCCATTGAGGCATTGAGTTCTCCCACTCAAAATTAACTCCGTTCTCAGTATTTTTGCTGTTAATTTCATAGTCCTTTAATGTGATTGGTTAAGGAAATATGTAATTGCTGGTCCAGCCTTTTTTTTGCTGTGAAATAAACTAAGCCTAAGGCTGGGGATTTGCTCTCCTTAGGAAGGGCAAATAATTGGGTAAGTAAGCGTCAGGGAGATATCTGACCCTTTGCCACCACCTCAGGAATTAAGTCTTGGTCAGGAGGTCCACAATTGACCTGCTTTAAATTGAAGCCCTGAAGTGTTCAATTAATGACCACTAAGGGCCTCAGCCCAATCAAGTTTGTTTCTAGCAGGTAAGAAAAGTGTCAGCCTTCCTGACTGATGTAGGGCGGCGGCATGCTTGTTGGGTTGCAGGAATCTGCCTCGATTTGTCCTAATTTGGCTGCTGAAACCCACCTCCCAACCCACCTTATGAGAAGTGGATATTTCCAGGGTCAGTAATGTTGAACAATCATAACGTGTGGTACTTTCCATAAGATAGACATGTTGACTGCTTCTACAGTTAGTACAGTGTGAAGCTGGTGGAACTTGCTTAAAACTGGAAAGTGAAAATGAATTTGTTGGAAAATATAGAAGTCTCAATTGTTTAGCTTCACAATTTGCAGTTTTTTCCAGAAGTATATATAGAATGACTATTGACCAGTGAACATCAGAAATTTTTGTTGCTGTGGGGACATTGCAGCCAACCCAACACTGACTCTTAGATCTATCAAAATTGTCCAATATCACCTCAATTGCTGTGTCCACAAGCTGCTTGTGTTTTGACTGGTTGTCCCAGTTAACCTTCTGGGCAGTGGCAATCCCCAGCTTGTTGGTGGTAGATTCAACAGTGGTGAGATCATTGACAATCAGGGGGGCAGTGGTTTGATTTTTTTTCTTGTTGGAGGCACCTGGCACTTGTCAGCAAAATCCTGGATGTTTTCCAGGTCTTACTGCATTTGGACGTAGACTACTTCAGTATTTGAGAAGTTGCAAATGGTGTTGTACACTGCAATCATCAGAAAATATTGATATTCTAAACTTATAATTGAAGTGGCTGAAGATGGTTATGCTCAGGACACTACTGAGAGACTGCTGCAGTGTTGTCAGAACCACAGAATTAGTGCAATGCAGAAGGAACCAGCTGAGACTTCCCATTTGATTCCCACTGATTTCAGTTTTGCTGGGGCTCCTTGGTCAGTGCCATGGGTGGTTCTGGAAGACAAGGTCTTCGATACTATTACCAAAACGTTTTCAGGGCCCATAGTCTTTGCACCATCTGATGCATTCACTAGTTTCTTGATTTCACATGAAGTGAAACAAATTGACTGAAGATTAGAATCTCTGATGCTGGCGATGCCTGGGAGAGACACTGATGGATCATCCACTTAGTATTCTAGCTGAAACTGGATGTAAATGCATCAACTTGTTTCTTGCACTGGTTTTCTAGGTTTCCCCTGTCATTGAGGACAGAGATATTTGTGGAGTCTTCTCCTCTTTGCTTGTTTATTTGTCTACAAACATCATGATTGAATGTTGTAGGACTACAGAGCTGAGATATGACCCTTCGCTTGTGGGATTGCTCAGCCTGTCTGTTTCATGCTACTTCTGTTGTTTGTTGACGGACATTGAAATCCCGTATCTAGAGAACATTCCATGGCCTTGCTATCTTAACCTTGAGTAGCATGAAACTATCAGGAATGGTTGGGAGGTCAGGTGTGGCAGGTTGGTGATGAAGAAATGGTAAGGCAGTAGGTGGTAATGCAGAGGAGATTTTCTTGTCTGTGTTTGACCTGACGTGATGAGACTCGACTTCATGGGGTCCAGAGTCAATGAGTACTTCAAGGCAACTTCCTCCAAACTGTATACCTATGTACTATCACCTCTGGTGGAACAGGAATACCCAAGGAAGGTGACTCTCATGTTTGGGGATTTGGCTGTATGATGAGGATTTGTGAATTTGACTTAATAATGCTGCTGCTTGACAAATCTGTGGGACTGCTCTCTCAGCTCTTGTAGATGTATGATTTTTAAAAAGCCTAAGTTAGGAGAAAACATCAGAATAATTAGTAACAGAGATAGTGGGAACCGCAGATGCTGGAGAATCCAAGATAATAAAACGTGAGGCTGGATGAACACAGCAGGCCAAGCAGCATCTCAGGAGCACATAAGCTGACGTTTCAGGCCTAGACTCTTCATCAGAGAGGGGGATGGGGTGAGGGTTCTGGAATAAATAGGGAGAGTAGTAAAATCGGTTTTACATCCCAGACCGTAAATCAGGATGTGGCTTTCAGAGCAGCTAACCTATCACTTTTAGTGATTTGCTGTTTCATAGTGATGGAGGAAGAAGAAAAGCAAAAAAAAATCACTTGTGTTAAACAGCACAGTTAAAATTGCAATTCATAAGAACTAGGAGCAGGTATTGGTAATTTTGCCCCATAAGCCTGCTTTACCATTTGATATGATTACAGCTGATCTCATCTCAGCCTCACCTCCCACTTTCCATAACCCTTAACTCCATTAAGAGTTAAAAATCTGTCTACCTCCTCCAATTTACTCAGTGTCCCCAGATCCACCTCACTTTGTGGGGTGGGGGGGTAGTGAATTTCACAGATTCACAACTCAGAAATAATTTCTCCTCATCTCTGTTTTAGATATGCTCCCTCTTATCTAAAACTATGACCTCTTGTTCTAGATTGCCCCATATGAGGAAAACATGCTTTTTTACATCTTTTAAATTCCCTTTAACATGTTATACATTTCAAGTTGATCTTCTCTAATTCTTCTAAGCTCCATAGGGCTTAAACTGCTCAATCTCTTGTCATAAGACAAATCCCTCATTTCTGGAATCAATTTACTGAACCACCTCTGGCCTCCAATGCAACTACATCCCTCCTCAAGGAAGTGTATTGAAATTATACACGGTACTCCAGATGCAGACTCACTAATGCTTTGCACAGTTGGAGCAACACTTTCTTTCTTTTGTATTCTATTCCTTTTGCAGTAAGTGTTGAAATTCCACATGCCTTCCACATACCTGCTGTATCTGCATGCTCATTTTCTGGGATTCGTGCATGAGGACAACCCCGCACTCTGAAGTTTCTGTCAATTTAGATAATAAATTGACTTTCTATTCCTGCAATCAAAATGGATAACTCACATTTAGCCACACTATATTGCATCTGCTAAATCTTGGCTCATTCACCTAACCTATCCGTATCCATTTGTAAATTTCTTATTTCATCACTGCAGCTTACTTTCCTGCCTATTTTAATGTCATCTGCACTTTCGACAGTACATTCTTGCCCATGTTAAAGTCATTAATATAAATTGTAAGTAGTTGGGACCCGAAAACCAAACCTTGCACCATGCCGCTAGTTATGTCTTGCCAGGCAGAAAAAGACCCATCTATCCCTATTCTCTGCTTTCTGTTGGTGTGCCAATCCTCTAGCTTAGCTAATGAATTAACCCTAATGAATTCGATTTCAACAAACATACTGCCATCATGTGATTAAATAGGTATGACAAATGACAGATTTCGTGTAATCTGTTTTATTGCCTGGTTTTCAAGTTAGAATTCATGGATGACATTCCCTTGCAGCAATAGCAAAATAAATCCTGACATTATTGTGGTGAGAAAAAGGATAGAAATTTTAGAAGGAATTCAAAGTGGGAGAGGTCAGCCTTGAGACTTTGAGCAATGAAGAGATATGAGTGTGTTAAATCAATTTTCATTGGAAAATCATGCATAATGGTTAAACAAAAGGGAATTGACACTGTTGCCTCATGTTTATTGATGATTTCAATGTTAAACCAGGATAGGGAAGGCAGAGAATATAACCAAGAGCGTAGAAAATTAGAACAATTATCTAACCAAATTAATTATATTTTGAATTATGAGGAAGAAGAATAATGCCCACATTGCTTTCTCAACTCCTCAGTTGATTCAACATCCAATGTTGGTTGAATGACTTCCCTTTTCCCACATTTTTACATTCAAGTCGTGAATTGCTGTATTACTGGTTAGCAAATGATGGTTCATTTATGTTAGCCTATTTTTTTCAAAGACATGTTTGGTGTTTGACAGAGAGAAATCATTCCTTCTGTATGTTGCACATAAGTTTTCTTCAAATTTATTCTTGGGACTAATGGGTGATGCTTGCTGATTCAGCATTGACTGGCCACCCCTATTTGCCCTTAAGAAGGTGGTGGTAAACTGTTGTCTTGATCTTCAGCAATCCATTTGATATACCTTGCCCACATTGACATTTAGGGAGGGAGATTCAGGATTTTGACTTAGCCAGGCTGAAGGAAAATTTCCAAGTCTGCATGGCATGTGGCAAGGGGGAATGTTCCCCTGTATTTAATGTTCTTGTCGTTCTAGATGCTACTGGTTGTGGGATTGGAATGGGCTGTCTAAGGAGCCTTGGTGAAATTCTGCAATGCATCTTGTAATTTGTATACACAAGTGCTGCTGAGTATCAGTAGTGAAGAAAGAGATTGTGGATGTGGTGCCAATAAAGTGGTCCACCTTATAATGGATTGTACCAAACTTCTTGAGTATTGTTGGTGCTGCACTCATTCAGACAAGTGGAGAATATTCCCTCACAATCCTGACTTGTACCTTCTAGATGGGAGGCAGAGTTTGAGGAGTCAGAGTGAGTTACTTGCTGCAGAATGCCTCATCTTGGACCTGCTGTTGTAGCCACTATTATTATGTCTACTTCAGTTCAGTTTCTGCGAAGGTAACTTTAAAGGTGATTATCCCATTGAACATGAGGCAGTGATGGCAAGATTCTCTGCTGTTGGAGATCATGATTACCTGACATTTGTGTGATGAGTGTTGCTTATCACTAGTCAGCTCAAACATGGATATTGCCCAGATCTTGCTGCATTTGGACGTGGATTATTTCAGTATCTGAAGAGGTACAGATGGTGCTGAACATCATACAATCATTGGTGAACGTCACCACTTCTAAACTTGTGATGGAGAGAAGGTTATTGATGAAATCTTGAGGATTGTTGGGCCTAGTACACTCCCCTGAGAAACTCCTCGAGATATGCCCTGCAGCTGAGATGGCTGGTTTCCAACAGCCACAACCTCTTCTTTTATACCATGTATGACTCTAACCACTGGGCCGTTTCCCTCTGGCACTGATTTCAGTTTTGCCAGGACTTTTTGATACCACACTGTGGAGAGCGCACCTTGATGTCATGGGCAGTCATCTCGCCTCACCTTTTGGAATTTAGCTGTTTTGACCATGTGGAACCTAATAGTGGTCCTAATAGAACACAAAATGGACATCAGTGAGCAGGTTGTTGAAAAGTAAATGCCACTTGACAGCAATGTTGCTGACCCCCTTCATCACTTCGCTGATGATTGAGAATAGACTGATGTCGTGGTAATTGACCAGATTGGATTTGCCATGCTTTTGTGTGTAGAACTTAGCTGGGCAGTTTTCCACATTATTGGACAGATGCCAGCTTTACAGCTTTATGTGGAATTTTGAGCTTTAACTCCTTTTAGAAGTGTACTAGATCAGGAGCATTTCCCTGATAACTTCCCTGTCTTCGGTTCACACCATTTGGCTCACATTGGCACTTACTTATGAGTGACAATTCAAGTAACTATCCATCAAGGAAAGAAAATCAGTCAAGAATGTGACTGTCTTCCAGATAACTTGATTCTCTTTAATAAGTATCAGCTAGGCTGTAAATATCCCAGATATTATAAGAGCCTGGGAAACTGTTCAGAGTATACATGCCTGTTTGGGGAATGTTTAGAAATAAGATCAATTTAGTTGTATAGGGAAGACTAGATAAGATGATTTGTTGAGTTTTATAATGTTATTAACAGAAAACAACATGCAACACATTTGAAGTGTGTGAAATATGTTGAACTACTATGCCAAAAACTATTAAATGATGGAAAACAGAATCTGTATTCTAATACAGAATCCAAAAACATAATGTTACAATTAATTATCTTAGAATACCTATCATAATTCAAAATTAAACATTACCTTAAATCCCATAAATTAACATTAATATATCCTTTCTCAGTTGGGAGAAACTTTACAAGAAGTGTTCCTTGAGAAAGAAAAACACATCTGAAATTTTAACCACTAGCATCTCAAATATGCACTTTTTTAAAAATCATGTCCTGCTTTGCAAATATGAATGTTTGCTAACTATAGGATTAGCCTCTTTCCATGTAAGGTTACATCATCATCTTATTTATTCCCAATCATTTAATTGCTGAAAATCTTTTAATGAAGTTGTAAGCTTTTATCTGCTTAAATTCATTTATAATATCTTTTACATTTTAATTCTTAAAATGCCCCCTTCATTGTAATAATGTTTTTTTTCTTTTTGCTCCTTGTATTTAGAAGGTAAAATAACATCTGCTTCTGAAGGATGTTCCATATTATGATTTATCATTTACTTCTGAAATAACAATGATTCTCTAGTGCTACCTTGTACTATTCTCTTAAGCATGATCTGTCAGGATTTATATTCTACAAACAATTTTTAATATATAAAATTCTTACTTCTAATAACAGTAGATGCTAACCTGTTCCCTACATAATTTAATTAATTTAATAAATAGCATTGTGTGCAATGCTTTTTTTTAACGTTACCTGTAAATGAACTCTGTCGTTTGACATTTCTGGAATATGGAAATATATTATAAATTGCAGGAGTATCGGAGATAGGACTTTTTAGCCTAAAAGACATATCAATAGTTTAATCTTTTCCTGTACTGAATAACTATTCATTTACTAAATCCAATATTTCAAATATGTCTAATTTCTACTCCGTGATATTGATTCTATATGTTACTACACTTTCTTCACAATAACATGCTATATTTTGCCTCAATGAAATGGTTTAACTTAAGAGTTCAGGTGAAATTTTATTTCCTTAATGTTGCCTCGACTCTTAATGAAATATAGTTCTATCTCCTGTTTTTGATTGACTGTGAAGAATAACTTGTCTTTAGCTGAAGGCAATGTTGCAGATATTTGATTTTTTTTTCATAACAGTAAGCAAAACATTTGGTGAAAGACGATCATATAAAAGCTCAGATATGTCTCCAATGACTATGAGGTCATGTGGTCAACCAGGAAAACACCAGTCACAACAGCGAGTGAGTCAAGCCCTGCAAGTACCATCTTTGTACCCATCGCGGAAGAAAGTATCAGCTGCATCGTTTGGTACGTGCTTTGCACATATCTGTGTTAATCAATATTACTGTCAAATGTAGTTACTGAGTTGTAGATGGATGCATGTTTTTGAATATCCCTTAATCATAAAGGAGAAAGTTTATGCACTACCATTCTCCTAACATAATTAGAAGTTGGGCTAATGACAGAAAGAGACTTCTGCACATTTACTGTTTTAAATCATTAAGTTACTTTGTGCAGATGTTTGTAATATCTTGTATGGTATTCTGGTAGAACTTGAGCTCAGCTTTGTAAATGTGAAGCTGCGAAATAAATCGAGCAATTTGGATGCTGCATTGAAGAGGTTCAAATGATGTTATTGTTTGATTAACCTTTGAACACATACACCCAATTTTGAAGTTAATTTAAGAACTGTTTTCTTGTAATTTTGTAGAGATATTTCTTTACTGTTTTTTATAGTATATTGTTTTAAAATGCATGAAGTTGACTTCCTTAGAGTGCAAAGTTTATCCAAGGGTTTTAGGTTAATGTTGTGTTATTACTCTCCGTTTAAGAGTTGCTCCCTTTCAATACTGCCAACTGATTTCTTATAGCAATTTCCTTGTACCTTTTCTTCACTTTTCCCCTCCTTAGATAGGTGTTGAATATCACACTGGACAGAAAATATCAGTGAATTCTTTGAATGGATGAGCAAACCACACATTTGATCCTAATTTAATTTTAACGACAGAACATATATCCATGCCAGTGTGGCACACTAAATTATAGCAGTGGGACCTCTAGCTGATATTTTCTTTCCTTAGTTCAGCAGCTCCTCGGACCAAATCCAGCACTGTATACATTGTGCTGGTTTAAGACCATGAGAAATAAGAACAGGGGTAGGCTGTTTGGCACCTTTAGCCTGTCCCACCATCCTACAGGATCATGGTTGATCTGACAGCCTTCATGTGCCCCTTACCTGTCCTTTCCCCATAAGCCTTGATTCCCCCACTGATCATGAATCCATCTAACTTGAACTTAAATATACACAACACTCTGCTCCCACAGCTTTCTGCCACAAGAAGTTCCAAAGACCCACCCAACTGAGTGAAGGAATTGTTTCTCATCTCAGTCTTAAACTGGTGCCCCTTTATTTTGAAACTATGTCCTCTAGTCCTAGACTCTCCCGTGAGGGGGAACCTCCCCTCAGTATTTACCCTGTCAAGCTCGTTAAGAATTGTATATGCCTCAGAGTTCATCTCTCATTGCTCTAAACTCCAATGAGTAGAATTCCAACCTATTAACCTTTGCTCATAAATCAGTCCCTCCATTTCAGGGATCATAGAAATGGAAAGTCTTACTAATACTAAAAGTTGTTAGTTAGATCATACATAGGTTCTGTGAAAAGTTTTGATTCTCTTATCAAAGAAAGGACGCACTGGCATTGGAGGCAGTTCAGATAAGATTCACAAAGTTGATCCTAGGTATGGAGGGATTTTTTTTTTTAATCAGGAGAAGTTGAGTAAATTGGGCCTGTGCTTGTTGGAGTTTAGAGGAATGAGAGGTAACCTTATTGAAACATAGAAGAGTGACAGGGGATTTGACAGGATAAAGAAAATATGTTGTTTTCCCTTACGGGAGAGGCTAAGCGTAATCTCAGAGTAGGGTATTGCCCATTTAAAACCGATGAGGACATTTTTTCTCTCGGAATGTAATAAATATGTGGAATTCTTAACCATGGAAGACTATTGTGCCAGGAATAATGAGCATATCCAAGGATGAGATAGGTGAAATTTTTAATCTCAGTCCAAAGGTGTGGCAATAAGATGGTGAAGTGGTGTTGAGGATTATCAGACTCAAAAGGCCAACTGCCCTACTTCTGCTCCTGTATCTTAACTCATCTAAATATTATTTGATCCTGTCAGCAGATTCCATTATCATTACAGATAGTAATTCATCCAGGAATACTATCACCAGGAAAGGAGATTTTGGTATCCAAAATTAAAAAGCAAGATTACATAGCCGAGTTAATTATGTTTCCACAGGCACTAATTCTCCTCAGTCCTCCAAAAAGCCTCTAATAGTGTCTGAGGAAGTGCAAACGGATAGAAGCAAGAAAAGCACGGAAGATGCGGTGTCAACAACATCATCTCAACTTTCATCTCCTCCTGTATCTCCTCAGAGCTCTCCCCGGAAAGGTAATCTTTAACCATGAAACATCTTGAACTGCAGCATTTTACAAATGAATACGTAGTCTAACCCTGTTCTTAAAGAAAACAATCAAAGCACAAAGCCAATGAAACATTGTGCTTAATTCCTACAGAAACAAACTTAAGGTAAAAATATATAGCTAACTTTCATTAATGAGATGCAGTTTCTTTTTCACAATGATGCAGACATAAGAAAGACAAGCCCCATACTTATTCTGCAATAAACACTGAGGCCCCATTGCTAATGTCATAAGTATTTTGCGTGGCAGTGCCAAAGAGATCTGCCAAGGCATTAGTTTAAAAACCATATTGGTGAGAATCCTACGGGGGAAGGCATCTCCTGCCATACAGTGTTACAACTTTTTTTGTACACCCTTCAGCCCAATAATCTTTTGCTGCATAACCTGTTTGAAGTGGGAGCTGATGACAATATGATGAGCACTTCTGGAATGTTGCTATCAAGTTGGTCTGGCTCTCTAAAGTTCAAAACCAAATTGGAGTTAAGGATTGAGAAACATACAGGAATAACTAAAAGGGAGGGTGAATTAAGGTCAATCAGGTGGAAGTAGTTAAAGGAAAATAGATATTAGTTCAAAAGAGAACAAGTGACTGAAAAGAAAAAATATATATTTCAAAATCACTGAAAGCAGTATATCACCAGGAAGAAAGATGCACAACTGTTCTAACAGATCTTTGGCATTGTATTTACAATTACCACATAACTAAAAATATAGTGGGTTGTTATTTTCTCAAATTCATAAAGGAAGTTAGATCAAATGCACAGTTAAAATGCAAACCCTGCAAGTTTTTGTTTAAATAAAAAGGGTTTGCTGACAGGGAGATTTATGCAAAGTGAATGACAGGGTCGTTTAAATCAACCAGTAATTTCTGCCATTTGCGAATTGCACATTGATGAGTGTGCATCGTTAGCGTGGTACTTTTATGGTAAGATCTGGCTTATTAAATGTATGATGGGCATTATCCCTTCATATATATTAATTCTTTGAGGGTTCGTTTAAAAACTGATAGGTATTCTTTTATTCAGTAATAGTAATAAAAATTTCTACTTACTTGAAATAAAGGAATGAGGATCTAAGTGACTTTTAAAGCAAGTTTAACTTGCAAAACAAAAGGTCAATGATTTCCTCTATTTAATGTGCAAAAAAATTACTTTGATAGGTGAATAATTTTAATTCCAACAAAGGTTTTGATAAAAGGATTTTTGCGTAGCTAAAACTTATTTTTGACTTTGTAGTTTTATTCTAAAATTAATCTGTATTCTGTGAAAATTGGGATCCTGTTTTCCTTTTGAGGCTTTGGTGAATGAAAGACATTGTACAATAATCATCAAAATCTGATCTCCAAGCTTGTGTTTGAAACAAAAGCCAAGAGTTTTAACATAGATTACTCAGCCGATTTATCTAGAGTATAGCGGAACTGCACAGATCAGCATGTTTCTAAAGTTAAATTTTGATCTCTAGAGATGGTCGTTTGGTTTTACAGAACTTAGTATTTGCTTTAAAAACAGCTTCATTTTGTCAACATTATCAACTTGAACTCATATGGACAAAATGCAAGTACACCAATTTAAGAGGGAAACCAACATTTATACTATGATTGGAAGTAGTGATCAGTTAGAAAGTTGGCTCTAATTGGCAGAAGTGTTGTGTCAATGAATCAGGTAATGTTGATTGACAGGTAACTGCCAGGCCTTGTTTAAATTTTAAACCAGGAACATTGACTTTGCCAGGGCATTGCCCTGAAAAATGGACTAATGAGTGGTTACCTCCTGTTCGATTATATTGAAACGGTTGCAGAGTGTTTACATATTCTTTCTGTCTGCCCTTTGTGTTAATATGTAACAGTACATGCAAATAAACCACACTGGGAGCTTGACTGCCAATCATTGATTAGTCATTACTGTAATTCTTTGCAGACCCAGGATCTTCCAGAATAATTCAAGGCATGCAAAAGTAATCCGTTAACAGCCAATCTATGACTGGCATTTGAGCCTACAATGTGGCATTCTTGTATGTACTGAAAACTGCATATGTAAACACGTAGGCCCCTAGCCTTTGCAACAAGAGAGAACATGTACATGCACTCTACCTGTTTCAATTAAACACAATAGGAGTCAGCCATTTGCTGGTTCATTTCTGAACGTAATGCCCTGACAATCAAGGCTTCTTCAAAGTACACTTGCCAACCAATGACCACTCTCCTTTCATGCAATATATATTTTGTTTTTCCCTCCTTGAATTTGTATTCCTGCAAATCGTTCTGATGAGTACAAGTCAAAAGGCCTTGACAAAATATCTTTTCTCAGCAGTGTTAACAATCTTTACAAAGTTAGCTGATGCTAACCAGAATTATAGCAGGGTTACTGAGAATTTCTGATTTAGGGAGACCCGAACTCATCCATTATTCCTATTGGAAATGAATGTACAGGGATATTTTGTTAATGTTGAATATTTCTTGCTGCTGTTAACCTTTTAGTTCTCAATACGAAGGTTCATTTATGAATAGTAGCCACATGCTTGAAGTACCAGTTGTGACTGATGGCTGAGAAGCTATAAACTGGCAGCATGGCAATACTTCTAAAAGAGTGGTAGGGGAAAAATGCAGACTAAAAATAAGGGCCTTTTATTTGGTGCCTAAATCTACCTCATTTGAACTCTGATTCAATGGAGCTAACAAAGGAAACCCAAGCAATATTATCGTGCTTTACATTCTTACATTTGGATACCCAAGTGTGGAAAATAAGTTTACTTATGATCAAGGGACACCTCACTTTGTCAGTATGTCAGTGTGTGCCAAAAGAAAAGAAAATGATCCCAAAATTTCAGGTAATTTTCTTGCTGGATTAATTGTGTTCTTTCCTCCTCATTTCCATCAGGCAGTGGTCCATTGTGGTCACAGGATTCAAGTCCATCAAATGTATCCAGCTGCTCC
The DNA here is from genome assembly GCF_030684315.1 of Stegostoma tigrinum. Lineage (NCBI taxonomy): Eukaryota > Metazoa > Chordata > Chondrichthyes > Orectolobiformes > Stegostomatidae > Stegostoma > Stegostoma tigrinum. The sequence continues at coordinate 28,133,750 of NC_081366.1, forward strand.
TGTTCCCTTGCTAGTGAGGTCAGGCACAAGAGCACTGCAGCCCAGACATATGGCATAGGTGGTGTCTATTTGCAAAAGAAAATACGCCAGATCACAGGCTTGACAGGCCGCACAGACATGGATGAGGCCATAGGCACTAGAGACGAAAGAGAAAAGGAGCCAAAAAGTAGAAAGCGAATGAGATCACCCTTCAGGAGATTCCGAGAAAGAAGCTCTTCCAGAGACAGACAGGTTTCAGCAGACAGAAAAGAGGCAGAAGGAACTGCAGGAAATATGGCAGGTGTTTCGGGTGGAAGTGTTGTGCCAGCTGTAGGGACAGATCAACATGACAGCACCAACACAAGTGGCACTTCCAGCACCCGACCTTTTGAATGGTTATACCCTAAGATGATGAGAAATAAGAGAAGAAAAACAATATGATTGTTTCTCAAGCTTGTATGTTGCAGTGGTTTGTCAGATAATAGAAGTAAAACAAAGGGATTGGCTAAGCAAGATATTTTATGCCTAGCATCAGATGAAATTGACTTCCATAAAACCAATTCAAAGCTGGAGCAAGATTTAGAATATGAGGATAATGAAATACTCATTATGTTGCTGTACTGAGAAGTCACTGCTGTCCTGTTTTCATATACCATATGCCAGCCTACGGGAGGAGCAAGTGATCTATTTCCAGGCCTCCTCTGATCTGAAGCTGGAGGCCTGGAAGAATGCCTGAATGGACCTGGTAATTATTTCTCCATATTTTCCAGCCCTGTGGAAAAGGTCCTTTCTTCAATTTGACATTTGCAAACGATGGCAGTGGTTGAAACTGAGACTGCACTGTTATAAGGGACCATGGGTATAAGCCCTCATTTTGACATAATATTGCAATATATCCATGCCACTCTAATGCAGCAGATTTAAACTGTTCCAAACATAAATTAGTGTTGTGTTTGCTAAGCTTTTAAATTAGTGAGATTTTGCTATAGTAATTTTAGAATTCTGATGGTTCAGGAAACAGATTTTCACATGTATATTTACTTTGTGTGAGCTTTTGATTTGGTAACTGTGATGAGTGTTTTCCTAAACATGTCTGTTGAGTTACATGCCTATTGATTCATTACAAGTTTACTTTGATAAAATAGGAGAATACTCGTCTGTGAAACTGCATCCTAATAAAAGCAGACAGCTGCTTGGAAGATAGTGGGAGTTCAACAGGAGTCATTTTCATGGAATACAGAACTAACAAGGAGAAAACAGCAATTTTCCCTTTTTCCACTTACTTTCTCCCTGCTCACTTTAAAAATGCATTGACAGCAACCCTTAGGTACTTCACTGGTTATTTCTATGTCTACGCATAAACAACAAGCATTGGTGGAATAATTTGTGTAATGTTTAACACAGCACACCCCTTTTAATGCCTGATGTTCTTACATGGTTCCTTTTGGACTTTTCAGCAAAATCACTGGTTAACTACCAGGAATTAAAATTATTGTTCTTTTAATCCTTTTTTCACACAAGCACATGTACATTTCCTAATAAAAAGCTGAGAGAACTGCAGATGCTCTAAATCAGAAACAAATCCAGAAATTGCTGGAAAAGCTCAGCAGGTCTGGCAGCATCTGTGGAGAGAAATCAGAAGTTTCTTCGCAGATGCTGCCAGACCTGCTGAGCGTTTCCAGCAATTTCTATGTTTTTCTCATTGTTAATTCATATCAGCCAGATTTATCTGTTAGTTGCTCTCATGTTGTAGTGTTTAGTATTTATAGAATGATTGCTATTTTAATTGCTTACTCTCCCTGGTGATTGAGTTTGGTTATGTTTTTAAGCTAATGTTTCATTGACAAGTACTTTCCCAGTACATTCAAATGTGTTGACTAATTGGAAAAACCTGAAGGTTACATTTTAAGAGAATTCTAGATGCTCAAGAATGCATTGTCCATATTCAGGAGACATTGGGTTGCTATGTTATTCACGTGACCACTATTGTTCTGTTGTACTCTAGCCAAAGGCATAAATTGAGATTAACTCAGTATCTCAGCCTTTGGTCACTGAATATCCTTTCTAGACATCAGCTGACAGGTTTTTGTTAATTGTTATTAAAATTGTTTTGTAAATTTGAAAAAATGAATATTACATAATAACGAAAGGAATATATAAACCTGAATGTGCTGCTTAATACTCCTCCCTGAATCTGATATGTTAAAACAAGAAAAATATCCATACTATACAATAATCACCTGCTGAGGTCTCTAAGTTACTATCGTTTTTCAGTTTAGAAAATTGGACTTGGTGATGTGACAAATCAGTGTACCTTTCCTTCACCTTTAACTTGAATGTAAGCAAAACAGGACAAATGGAATGAACATCGTCTTTGCTGATTGAAAGGCCACCGCCAGCTTCCACCCCATTGTCCACTGACTGTTTTAGAAGAATCTTGTGCAAGTTATTGTGGCGTGTAGGTTCACTGAAAATATCAGTTGATGGATGTGTGAAGTGTAGAAATACCATTGATACTGAATTGAAGGAGATAGATAGGTCCAACTTTATAATGTTTTTAAGTGGGTTATCTTTCTGACCTAGACATGCTTAATTTCAAGATTTTGCTCCTTGACAAGAAAGGGCAGAAATTAGAACGGTCTATCAGTTAGGATCCATGTTGCCCTGTCTTATAGCTTGTCTTGTCCATGAACAAGAATGCAAATAGTGAGAGGTTGCAAAGCATATTCCTAACCAAATGGTTAAAGTATTGGATTTGAAATGTTTTGGGGTTTCCCACGCAGGTTCAAATCCTGTCAACTACATCTCTCAATAAGTCTGAGCTTACAAATGTCTGTAGCAATAATTGTGGCACAGCAGGAACATTCCTATCTCTGGACCAGAGGACCCCAATTCAAGTCCTACCTACCACAGAGTGGGGCACAACACTCTGAAAAGATTGTCCAGAAATAATTATAAATGAGCAGCTTCTGAGGAGTTGTTGTGCTTGTACCAAATAATTAGGATGGATAATAGGCTTTTAGAAAGTTAATACTATTCCAGATGGAAATGCAAAGGCATTGTACTGGCTATTGGCTTTTTCCATTGTTCCTGTCAAAATACTGTTCACAATTTTAAAAAACATTTGTGTTGTCAATTGTCATTGCCCTAAGCTGATGATATGGACCTAGCGTTTAGAATTGCTGTAGTCCTGTACTGAGAACTTGCCATAGCAAGTATCAAAGATGCATAAAACACAATGATTCATAAGAAATTGTTGTTCCACACATTTGTGATAGTACAATTACTGATGCAGGTTTTTCTCCCGATTTAATTTCCCAGCAAATTCTATTTGAGAAATGAGTTAAACTAGAGAGACATTTTCTACCTGACAGACTTTTAGTGAAGATTTATTTTGAGACTGATTTTTGGTGCAATGTACAATAAACATATCATTTTTTCCAAACAATATTTAATTTAGGAAAGCATTTTTTCTCTGGCACACATTTTAAATACAAATTAAAGTCTACATTTCTAGTTCAAGAGTGTATACTACGTAGACCCATGTTAGTTTGCAGTACATATGTGATAATATTCACACTTCTAAAATATATATATATTTGCCTGGAACAAGTAACTAAATGCATATTATCCTTGCTGAAGAAATATCAGAAGTGCTATATTTTGTATTTAAACATGTCAAGATCTCCAGTTAGTTTCATGAATTAGCTTCAGCCCATTTAAGAGTGGATTTTAAATGTTTTCCCAGTGTAAGTTTTGCAAAATAAGATGCTACTTTTTATTTGGTGAGATTGGTTTATTTTTGCTACTTACTTTCTCATCTGGAATTCACATGTTAATGTAATGAATTGGCTTGAAATGAACATCTGTTCGTACTTGAGTGGAAGAAACGCTGACTAAAATTTAGTCCCACTTCTGTACATTTAAGAACAGTCAACTACAGAGGCTAGATATCTGAAATAAAAATGGAAAATGCCGGAAACACTCAGCAAATCAGTGCACACCTGTGGAGAGTGAATGGAGTCAATGTTTCATGTCAGTCTTTCTTCAAAACAAAATATGAAAATGATGATACCTCATTGACCTGTAATATTGACTTCATTTCTGTCCCTACGGATGCTGTCTGACCTGAATACTTCCAGCATTTTCCGTTTTTTTCCAGATTTGCAGCATCCGCAATATTTTCTTTTGTAAGAAGCTCACTTTGTCCCACCCCCAATGGCATGAACCTTGATTGGTAAAGCTCCCTAGCCCTCTCAACAGCCAGCATTTCAAGGGAGATGAGGACAGCTTTGGGGAAATTGTAAGTGGCATTGCCTCCAGGGTTGGAGGAGTAGAAATGTTTCCCATGCCCCACAGAGTTTGCTGTCTTTCGTCAGTGGCCAAATGTCCTTGCACCCTGGCCACCCCTTCTCCCAACCCAGTCAAGGATCAGACCAACCACTTCCACATACCCACCCATGTTCACTCACTGGCACAATGCTACCAGTTCCCAAAGCCTCTTTACATCATTCCCACCTGACTGGGAACAGGCATGTCAAAATAGCCAATTTTTAGGCAGGGATCCTGTCATAAAGGTACACTATTTGGAGTCAAAATTCTGTAGCTTGCAGGGAATGCTGTACTTCCAGGTTTCCTGCCTAAAACTCCAACAATCTACCCAATACAGTGGAAAACCTACCCCATCAATATGAAAGTTTGTCTGAATTCCACCTGTTATTGCAGGCATGTGATGAGAACTCTGAATAATATTATATGTATGTACAATAGCCTTGCCTTGCCTGAAAGTATAAATACTATGTTGTCCACTTGCACTCTTAAAAGTAGTAGTAATTTCAAACTAGCATCTGTAGTGCAACTGCTTGGGACTAAACTTGTATTTTCTGTTCAGCTTTGGCTCTGGCTCCTATTACAAGAGTCGACAATTTCTCGGACTCAAGTCACAGTGAAATTTCATCACGATCCAGCATTGTCAGCAACTGCTCGGGTGACTCCATGTGTGCTGTTCTACAGGATGAAAGATGTTTACCACAATCTCTCAGTGTCCCAGATAACGTGGAAGCAACTGGAGGGAAAAATGTGCATCCAGCAACCAGATCTGCACAACCTTACCCAAGGTAAGATGGTGCTTTATTGGACAGAAAAAGACATTTTAATATATGCTTTGTGAAATGAGAGAGTTTCTCTATGTTCTGCACACTGCTTATTAAATTTTAATAGAAATAGCACTAAATAGCAAATCAAAGCTTTCAGTGGACCAGCTGGAAGCAGATGTGGACAGAAAACAAATTTTCATAATATAGAATAGATATTTGTTCAAATGTTCAGGGAGAAAGTTTCCTCGGTAAATTTTGTTACTTGAGAAAGTAGTTACTACTACTTGTGTAAACCAAAATTAATAAAACTTACAGCTTGCAACATTAATAGTAAATTATATACTTAAATCTTAACCTTGGTTTACTGGTGCTGTGCTTCCACTTTTTCCATTTTTGCTACCATTTAAAAAAATTATATTTTAACTAGCTTATTTGTAATAATGTATAGCCTTTCAAAAAATTTAAGATGGGTATTAGCCTGATTGGCTTTATAATTTCTACCTCTTCCTGTTCGCCTACTTCTATTTTTATGACATTTTATATTTTTGAAACTTACGGGAATTTATTAACATCGTCTATTTGAAATAACTAGATAGGATAACCACATATTCCTCAAGGCTCCCTATTACTGTGTGCCATTACAGAATGCACTGCAACAATAAATGCTTTAAGTTGACATTTATTCCTAAGTAGGAAATTCAGGCAGAGTTCAATCTTACTGTCTACTGCGTAGAAAAAAAACCACATTGGAAGCAATTTGGGGAGGTTCACTCTATTGATTCCTGGACTAAAGTTGTTTTAGGAGGAAATTCATTTCATTCTAGAATGATGAGATGTATTGAAGTGCATAAGATTCTGAGGGGATTTAACCAGGCTGGATGGCAAGAGGATGTTTCCTCATGAGGGAGAAACTAGATCTAGGTGGTACAGTTTAAAGAAACAGATTAGAAGTATCACTTTTCTGTAGGAGCTTTGTATAAATGGGAATTCTCTTCCCCAGAACGTGGTAGAGACTGGGTAATTTTTTTTTTACAGGCCAGTTGGATAGATTCTTGCTTGTAGTTTAAGAAAAGTGATGAGGAAAAGCCAGGGAACAATAGATTGGTGAGCTTGATGTCAGTGTTGGTTAAGTTGTTTGAGGGGATCTTGTGGGACAAGATTTACATGCACTTGGAAAAGCAAGGACTGATTGGGGATAATCAACATGGCTTTGTGGTTGGGAAATTGTATCTCGCTAACTTTATTGAGTTTTTTTTTGAAGAAGTGACAAAGAAGATTGATGAAGGCAGAGCTGCAGACATTGTACGTATGGACTTCAGTAAGGTGTTTGACAAGTTTTGCCTGGTAGACCAGTTTGCAAGGTTAGATCATGTGGAATCCAATGGGAACTAGCCAGTTGGATACAAATTTAACCTTAGGGTATGAGACAGAGCTTGGTGGTAGAGGGCTGTTTTTCGTTCTGGAGGCCTGTAACCAATGATATGCCACAAGGATCAGTGCTGGATGCACTGCTTTTTGTTGTTTATATTGATGATTTGGTTGTGAGTATAGGATGTATAGTTAGTACCATTGCAGTTGACACCAAAATTGGTGGTGTACTGGACAGCAGGAAATGTTATCTCGGAGCACAATGGGACCATGGATCAGATGGGCCAGTAGGCTGAGGAGTGGCAGATGGAGTTTAATTTAGATAAATGTGAGGAGTTGTATGTTGCTAAAGCACATTAGGGCAGCACCTATACAGTTAATGGCAGGGCCCCTGGGGAGTGTTGCAGATCAAAGAGACTGTAGGGGTGCAGGTGCATATTTCCTTGAAAGTGGAGTCACAAGTAAACAGGCTCATGAGGAAGGCATCTGGCATGCTTGGCTTCATTGGTCAGTGCATTGAGTATAGGAGTTGAGATGTCATGTTCCAGCTGTGCAGAACGTTGGTGAGGCCACTTCTAGATTATTACGTTCATTTCTGGTCTCCCTATTATAGAAAAGATGTTGTTAAACTTGAAATGGTTCAGAAAAAGATTTACAGTGATGTTGCTGGGATTAGAAGGTTTAACCTGTAGGGAGAGGCTGAATAGACTGGGGCTTTTATCCGTGAAGCATCAGAGGCTGAGGGGTGACCTCATGGAGGTTTATAACATCATGAGGGCTATGGATAGGATGAATATCCAAGGTCTTTTTCCCAGGGTAGAGGCATCCAAAACTAGAGGGCATAGGTTTAAGGTGAGAGGAGAAAGATTTAAAAGGGACTTGTGAGGCAACTTTTTCATGCAGAGGGTGGTACGTGTATGGAACGAGGAGTGGTGGTGGTGGTGGTGGTGAGTACAATTATGTATTCTGGATGGGTACATGAGTAGGAGTGGTTTAGAAGGATATAGACCAAATGCTGGCAAATGGGCCTAGATCAGTTTAGGATATCTGGTCAGCATGGATGAGTTGGACCAAAGGATTTGTTTCCATGCTGTACCACTCTGTGACTCCACAATTACGACCAGGGAATCAAAGGGTTTAGAAATTTAACCATGATCTTATCTAACGGCAGAGCAGGCTTGAAGAGCCAAACGCAGAAAATGCTGGAGACAAAATGCAGGTGTGGCAGCATCTGTGGAGAAAAAATGTTAACATTTTTGAGTCTGAAATGACACTTCAGAGGAGCCAAATGGCTTTCACTTGTTCCTAATTCATGTGCAGTGAGGGATCATAGGATTTAAAAAAAACGCACAAAATTCTGAATGTGAATCTGAGACTTGCTGTCCATAATCCTCTCTTTGAACCTGGAGAAGATGATCGCACTCATGTTGTACAACATAATCAGATTCTTCAATTTTCTATTTTGTGTAATGCATTTCCTTTGTCTTGTCAACATCTTTTATACAACATACTTTAATTGTGGTTTTGGTGTTCCATTGAGCTGTACTTAGTGTTGGTACAAGTATTCTTTTTAAATTCATCAATTCCCAGTCTGAATCTTACATTCAGAATAAAACCTTCTTGTAAAATGTTTTTTTTTCATAATTGCTTATTTTGAAACACGTGAAATTACCATTCTATCACTCTATAGCTTTTCATATTAAAAAAAACTTAACAAGCAGATTTTGCGTAAATATAAAACCATTATGGAATTATACTTCATACAATATAAATCATTCTATTTATGCACATTGTAAACAGTTTATATTTTGGGTTGTTATTGTGGTTTATTTTGCTTATCATTTGCATTGTCAACATTACTGTTAATAAGTTAGTTAGGTTTAAAAACTGTTTGGGTATCTAGTCATTAGTCTCATTCACCCTTATTTGAATGTACTTTTGAAAATGGACATTCAAGGTCATATTTGTGAAGTTTTCATGTTCAGGATATTTATTTCAGTAGATCTAACATGACCACTATCACATTTGACATCTATGTGGGTTTACTGGAAGACAGAATTGTGATCATTTCATCCTTATTCTTTCACACATATATAAATCACGGATTTCAGAGTGCACCTCTTGAAACTCGCTCTTCGGCACTTATTAGAGTTTGAAACAGGTTTAAAATATAACAGATTTCCAAGTAACAAAATGTTACAAAGCTGTAGAAGTGGTGTTGAGGCGAGGCTCAGAATGAGTTTTTTAGACGGTGGAAGGAAGGAGACCAAATAATGGATTTGGCACAGGCCCTTCTGAATGTAGTCAAGTGAAAGATTAATTTACTTGATACTGTATCATTATCATTCATTTATACATGTAAATACATTTGCATGTCTACCATTGACTGTAGTATCAGATGAGCATTTGATCAAGCAAGCATAATAAAATAATCTTGATGAACCCACCAGAGCATAATTTTACATGGATGCATTCATCAATGATCACTTGCAAAATATTTTTCGTAAACCATTTCACTGACATCAAAACTGTATTTGTGTCTTTTCTCCCCCTTTCCCTTCAGACATTGCTTGAATGAGAAAAAAGCGATTTATTCTACAGGGTTTCAGAGAATACTTGGGAAATTTGGGTTTTAACTGTAGGAAGTTAATCACCAACACAGCTAAAAGTTGGTCAACCATAGGCTAAATAATAGTGACACATTTGTTTTCCCCTTCAGTTCTTCTGTAATTTTAAGTACTGAAAAGCGAGGGTGCCTGGTTATGGATTCAGCAGTCACATCTTCAAGTAATGAAGAGTTGGCCCGCGAACACAATGATCACAACTCAATTGATGCAGCGGACAGTGGCCGTGGAAGCTGGACTTCCTGCTCCAGCATCTCCCATGACAGCTTCCAGACAATCCAAAATCAGAAAAGTTGGGACCTACTAAATGCATCTAAATATAATCATACTTTAGATGGACCAATTGCAGAAACTGAACTGACACAATCTTGGACCACAGGCTCTCACTTAAACTCTGGAGACCTGACTAAAAGTACTTGTCCGATTCAGTCTAAAGACACCATTGAATATGTTCATTCCAGGGAAAGCTGGACACCTTCAACAAATTCTCACTTGGACAAGTTTGAAATGGATTGTGGGACTGCAAAACGAATAGACTTGCACGAGACTACAGTTGAAGCATCTGGGCGCAATGCAAGTGTTTCAAACTCTAAGTCAAACACTGATCCCTCTTACAAAGCTGTTACTTCAACCACAGAAAAGGGTCTTATTGGTAAGAGAAACTGCATGTAATTATCTCATGTTTATAATGTGTTTTAACACAAATCAGCTAAATTACTCGAACAAGTACAAAATTTACTGTTATCCTAGGTAATTTGATTGTCAGATGTTTTGTAGCTCATTCCTAGTTATTAACAGATTACTATGCTAAAGATTTCACGTAACTTGAAATTATTAAATTTTACTGAGAAGGTGATGTAATAAAATATTGAGGTTTTGGAGTGCAAGGAATAAATAATATCTAGCATTAAATTTCTGAGCTAAAATGCATTCAAGATATTCAATACAGACTGTTTTAGTCATCCCAATCTTTAAAGCACTGTATGAAGTCCTTTGAGCAAAGGAACATAAAGGATGCCTGGAATACAGTAGAGGTTTAATATTAGAGGTAAACATTGAAGATGTTTGCAAGATTGAACATTGAATACACAATGCCATCAATGTAGCAACAGTCTTGGATTTACTTTGACTGATCTAATTTATAACTATGATGAGGTATTACTGTTTGTATTATCATCTTGGAGAGGCATAACAAGATTAAAGCATGTTTCTCTGGGGTTTCATGAATATCTGTTGAAGATGGAGGCCTACTTAATAGTTGAATAATTGTAAGGGATCTTGGTTTTATAAACAAAGACGTAGAATGCGAAAAGGAAATTATGCTAATCTGATGCAAGTCAGTGGTTAGGCCTCAACTAGTGTAATGTATCTGATGCGAAGGATCACACCTTTTCAAAGGTCATCAAGGTCCAGGCACTGGTACAGAGGAGACATGCCAGAATTATGTCAAGGATGAAATTCCTCAAGTATGTAGAGAGGTTAGTGCAATAGGGTTGTTCTATTCGGAGCAGGGTACATAAAGGGGAAAATGAATATAGATACTAAACATTAATGACAGGCTTTGGTTGAGTGAATGAAGATAAATTGTGTTCACTGGATGTGGATCAATAACCCCGAAAATATAGATTAAAATTAATTGGCTAAATCGAAAGAAGGTAAATGAGATGAAAAGTTTTCACACCAAGTTGTGATATATTGTGCACCACTTGATTGGTTACAAGATCAGATTCAACAGCAACTTTGAAAAGAAATTGGATCTTTGGAAAGTAAAAGTTTGGAGAAATTTAGATTGTAAAGCTTATTCAAAAAGTTGCTACAGGTGTAGTGAATCAAATGGTCTTCTCCTTAGCTGTAAGATTTTAGGTTACTTTTTTTTTACTTTAATCAGAAGTGTTCTATATAGAATATAGAGATATGCTATATTAAAGCAGAGTAAGCTGGAAACAATTAGCAGGTCTTGCAGCATCTTAGGGAGTGTCACTTTTCATCGGAAAGATTGTCCACCTGAAATATTAACTCTTTCTTTCTCCATGGATGGTGTCACACCTGCTTAGCGTTTTCAATTTTACTGATTTTTAAAAAAAATTCATGAGTCCAGTACCTGTAGTATTTCACTTTTGCGTAAGGATATGATAGTTGTGTTACATGTTGTAACTCTGACAATGCCAGTACTTTAGAATAGATGTCACTGCTGCTGCTGTTACTTTGATTCAGTTTAGAAATTCTTCTATGTATTTTAACCTCTTAACATTTCATATCTTTAAATTTTTTGATCTCATTGACTTTTTTTTCTTTCATGAATCTCATTGTTACATTAATGATTATCTCTTATGCTAGTGTATTGTGTTACTGCAGCACAAAGGGATGGCAGGTACAGAGAGCCACCACCCACTCCTCCAGGATACGTGGGAATTCCGATAGCAGACATTAAGGAAGGAGGACATCACCATCCACGCTTAAAACCCCCGGACTATAATGTGGCATTGCAGAGGTCACGGATGATAACACAGACATGTGACCCAGCTAGACTACTATCGGTTCCCATTGCTAACCAACCAACATCAAGCAACCAGCCCAAAGCTCTGGGCCTACCTCACTGGCACAAAATCTCTGAATCCGACCCCAGATTAGTACAGCTTAACCATCAGGATCTTCAAGATAACGAAGATGATGGTAGGTTGCTCATCTGCAAGAATCCTTAGGAGCACAATAAGTAACCTCTAGCAATTAGTTAAATTAGCAAATGGTATTCAACAGTCATTGTGTGGAGTGTCTGGAATCACGTTAGTAGAGCACTATATGCTACAATGTAGAAAAAGCATATGAAATTTAGCTGGTCTGAGCAAAATCCTTTTAAACCAACTTTGCAATAGACGTTTTTATCTGTACTTTTGGGATAAATCCCAACTTTCGCTGTTTTGTCTACGTAATATCACAAGAAGAAGAATGAATCTATTGATTGTTCTTTGACTGATTTACTCAAAATATTCCATCAAAACCAATGTAATCAGGCTGCCTGAAGGATCTCGCCAAGATCCCAGAGACAGAGCTCCTTTGGACTTTCTTTCTTTTCTGCTTTATGTAGAAGTCTAGCCAGGCTTGACTTCTTCCTGTGACAAAGCAACGAAGATTAAGGAATTAGTGCACTGTCAGATCACGCACGTGCCTTGTCATTGAGGTGTTGATCCACAATATATTGCCCAATGTAGTATTTATCTATTTCTACACATTTGGCACAACAACACAAACATAACTAATTACGCTTTTAAAATTGTGAATATGTAGAGTAGGCGTCAGTTATATTGCTGAAGCTTCTACTAATCCTGCCACCAGCACAATTTTAACCTTACTATGCATCCACCCTATGCATTTTAACCTTTTTAAACATTTCTTTCACATTTGAAACTTAATTATTCTTTCATTGTTACACTGTTCATGCTCTGTGGTGATTTCCTTTATAGTAACATGTTCTGTACTCAGTTTACAATCCAAGGAATAATATGGCTGGCTAAATATGTCTACTTTACAATCCAAGGAATAATATGGCTGGCTAAATATGTCTACTTTTTGAGCATTTTTTTTCAACTCTATTCTCTTCAGCAGTAGTTTAGGCCTTTCATTAACTGTATGTCTGGTTACAGATATGTTTTGTCTATGTTCATCTATTCCACAAAGCAGGATTTTGTTATTCATTTTTATAATCTGGATCAATAGTTTTCTGCAAATCAGCTGCAAATTATTTAGTTATTCTACAATTACATCACAATTACCATTCAGTTTTTTAAACCCTTTCATCCCTTTATATGGGGGGGCAGTGGTGAAGTGTCAATGTCATTGGCCTCGTATTCCAGAAGCACAGGTTAATGCTGTGTGAGCGTGGCTTCAAATTCCACCATCGCAGGTTGCTGATATTTCAATTCAGTACAAGCTTGTAACAAGTATCTAATGGTCTAAAACCTATCTGGTTAGCTAATGTCATTTTGAGAAGGAAATCCGCTGTCGTTATCTATTAGGTATCTTATAGTTATGAAGAAGACCACGGCAAAGGAGGTAGCAAACTAGCAGAAATAGACTGGCTTGCTATTCGATAGAGTATGCATAAACGGGAGAATGTAATAAGTTTAACTAGGCTAGTATTATTAGTACTCGGGATGTGATTTTGCTAATACTCTATACAACTTAAGCATAATCTATGCTGAAACAATTTTACGTTCAATGTCACTTATAGTAAAGGAAAATAACAGCAAAAATTTCATTGGCCTTCTTAATTATTTGCTATGCCTACACTTTAATCTTCTGTGATTCCTGCATTAGAGCACCTAGATCCCTCTAAATCTTGGAATTCTGAAGTTGTTCTCTGTTTAGGTAGTACTGTTATTCTCCTGAGCAAAATAAACAATCTCTCATTTTTCCATGCCACGCCTACTTCTTCAACCGGGAACCTAACCCTCCCTCCACTGACAATGCCAACGGAACCCCGCCCACAGCCGACGACCTCAACGCTCCACCCACAACCTCCACAGCCAGCAACCCCAGAGAAGACTGCCACACTGAGCCCTGCCGAATCTTCACCATCCCTGCAGACCTCCCACTGACTGAGGACGAACGGTCAGCCCTAAGCAAGGGGCTCGCCTTTGTCCCCCTACAACCACACATCAATGAATACCAGTCACGGTTGGACATAGAACAGTTTTTCTGCCGCCTTCGCCTCCACGCCTACTTCTTCAACCGGGAACCTAACCCTCTCTCCACTGACCCCTTCTCCCGCTTCCAACACAAGTCCTCCTCCTGGACACCACCCCCAGGCCTCCTACCTTCCCTCGACCTCTTCGTCTCCAACTGCCGTCGAGACATTAATCGCCTCAACCTCTCCACCCCTCTCACCCACTCCAACCTCTCCCCCGCAGAACGGGCAGCCCTCCGCTCCAACCCCAACCTCACCATCAAACCCGCAGACAAGGGTGGCGCAGTGGTAGTATGGCGCACTGACCTCTACATCACCAAGGCGAAACGCTAACTCTCCGACACCACCCCCTGCCGCCCCCTCGATCATGACCCCACACCCGAGCACCAAACCATCATCTCCAACACCATTCATGACCTCATCACCTCAGGGGACCTCCCACCCACAGCCTCCAACCTCATTGTTCCCCAACCTCGCACGGCCCGTTTCTATCTCCTTCCCAAAATCCACAAACCAGCCGGCCCTGGTCGACCCATTGTCTCAGCCTGTTCCTGCCCCACCGAACTCATCTCCACCTATCTGGACTCCATTTTCTCCTCTTTGGTCCAGGAACTCCCTACCTACGTCCGTGACACCACCCACGCCCTCCACCTCCTCCAGGACTTCCAATTCCCTGGCCCCCAACACCTCATTTTCACCATGGACGTCCAGTCCCTATACACCTGTATTCCGCATGCAGATGGCCTCAAGGCCCTCCACTGCTTCCTGTCCCGCAGGCCCGACGAGTCCCCCTCCACCGACACCCTCATCCGCCTAGCCGAACTCGTCCTCGCCCTCAACAACTTCTCTTTCGATTCCTCCCACTTCCTACAGACTAAGGGGGTGGCCATGGGCACCCGCATGGGCCCCAGCTATGCCTGCTTCTTTGTAGGTTATGTGGAACAGTCCCTCTTCCGCACCTACACAGGCCCCAAACCCCACCTCTTCCTCCGTTACATTGATGACTGTATCGGCGTGCCTCTTGCTCCCCAGAGGGGCTCGAACAGTTCATCCACTTCACCAACACCTTCCACCTCAACCTTCAGTTCACCTGGGCCATCTCCAGCACATCCCTCACCTTCCTGGACCTCTCAGGCAACCAGCTTGTAACTGATGTCCATTTCAAGCCCTCCGACTCCCACAGCTACTTAGAATACACCTCCTCCCACCCACCCTCCTGCAAAAATTCCATCCCCTATTCCCAATTCCTCCGCCTCCACCGCATCTGCTCCCACGATGAGGCATTCCACTCCCGCACATCCCAGATGTTCAAGTTCTTCAAGGACCGCAACTTTCCCCCCACAGTGGTCGAGAACACCCTTGACCGCGTCTCCCGCATTTCCTGCAACACATCCCTCACACCCCACCCTTACCACGACCGCCCAAAGAGGATCCCCCTCGTTCTCACACACCACACCACCAACCTCCGGATACAACGCATCATCCTCCGACACTTTCACCATCTACAATCCGACCCCACCACCCAAGGCATTTTTCCATCCCCACCCTTGTCTGCTTTCGGGAGAGACCAATCGCTCCGTGACTCCCTTGTTCGTTCCACACTGCCTTCCAACCCCACCACACCCGGCACCTTCCCCTGCAACCGCAGGAAATGCTACACTTGCCCCCACACCTCCTCCCTCACCCCTATCCCAGGCCCCAAGATGACTTTCCATATTAAGCAGAGGTTCACCTGCACATCTGCCAATGTGGTATACTGCATCCATTGTACCCGGTGTGGCTACCTCTACATTGGGGAAACCAAGCGGAGGCTTGGGGACCGCTTTGCGGAACACCTTCGCTCGGTTCGCAATAAACAACTGCACCTCCCAGTCGCAAACCATTTCCACTCCCACTCCCATTCTTTAGATGACATGTCCATCATGGTCCTCCTGCTGTGCCACAATGATGTCACCTGAAGGTTGCAGGAACAGCAACTCATATTCCGCTTGGGACCCCTGCAGCCCAATGGTATCAATGTGGACTTCACCAGCTTCAAAATCTCCCCTTCCCCCACCACATCCCTAAACCAGCCCACTTCGTACCCTCCCCCCCCCCCCCCACTGCACCACACAACCAGCCCAGCTCTTCCCCTCCACCCACTGCATCACAAAACCAGTCCAACCTGTCTCTGCCTCCCTAACCTGTTCTTCCTCTCACCCATCCCTTGCTCCCACCCCAAGCCGCACCTCCATCTCCTACCTACTAACCTCATCCCACCTCCTTGACCTGTCCATCTTCCCTGGACTGACCTATCCCCTCCCTAACTCCCCACCTATACTCTCCTCTCCACCTATCTTCTTTTCTCTCCATCTTCGGTCCGCCTCCCCCTCTCTCCCTATTTATTCCAGAGCCCTCACCCCATCCCCCTCTCTGATGAAGGGTCTAGGCCCGAAACGTCAGCTTTTGTGCTGCTGGGCCTGCTGTGATCATCCAGCCTCACATTTTATTGTCACATTTTTCCATGTTGTGTTCCATCTGCCTATCTATTTCCTTTAACATGCTTCTGTCCTCATCAAGCTATCTTTGTGACATTTGCAGATTTAGCCACCATGCCTTTGCTCCCTTCATCAAAGACTGAAAGAAATTGTAAAATGCTGAAGTCCTAGCATAGACCCTAGTGGGACTCTATTTGTCACATCCTACCACTTAACAAAGATCCCTGAATGCATGATCTTTGTTTCTTGCCAGCAAGCCAGTCTATTCATCCTCGTATGCTACCTCCTCCATCAGATTCTTCCAAATTGCACAATAACTCTAAGTTGGTTAAACATGATTTCCCTTTCCAAAAATCGATTCTTCTGATTACCTTGTTCTTCTAACTGACCAGTTGTAACCTCCTTATTGACTGACTATTAGACATTCTCCAAAATAGACATTAAGCTAAATAGCCTGTAGGTTCCTGTTTTCTGCCTTCAGCTCTTCTTAAACAGAAGAGTTATAGTTGCTATTTTTCAGTTTGGTAAAACTTTTTCAGAATCCAGAGAATTCTGGAAAATTAACATCATCACATCTACACCTCATTCTAGCATCTTAAAGGAGGTAGCTAAGGAAGTCATAAGGATCTTTCTTCCCCCACCTCCATCATTTTGTTCACTACCCTTCCCAGGTAATTGCAATTTTACCAAGCTCCTCTTTCAACTTTTGATTTGCAGTTATTACTGAGTTTTATTTTGTATCCCCTATAGTCAATGTAGAAGTAAAATGTTTGTTCATTTCACTTGCCATTTCCTTATTGTGGAGCATCAAGGCTGTATCCACACACTCTAGAGGACCTGCGTTCACTTTACATACTCGTATCTCCTTTTTAGATACATGTGGGAACACTATTTTACCTTTCGTTTCATAATCAGAATGTTTTTCAGTTAACCTTTGTCATTCTCTGCCATACCTTCTATTCAGAAAAATCATCCGACCTGCCACTCAACTTTGTGCAATGTTTTTTTTCCTTAAGTTTAATTGTTTTACTTCATTACTTTAGATAACTTTAGATATTTTGGTGATCTCGGAAAAGGTCATTAACTAATCCTGCCACATTACACTGTAGCAAGTCTGATATAACCTGCTGACTGGTTGGTTTCATAACATGCTGCATATTCAGGTTCCTTTTGTCAATCTCGTGACCAGAGATAATGGGAACTGCAGATGCTGGAGAATCCAAGATAACAAAGTGTGGAGCTGGATGAACACAGCAGGCCAAGCAGCATCTTAGGAGCACAAAAGCTGACGTTTCGGGCCTAGACCCTTCATCAGAAAAGGGGGATGGGGAAAGGATTCTGAAATAAATAGGAGGAGAGGGAGAGGCGGACCGAAGACGGATAGAGGAGAAGATAGGTGGAGAGAAGAGTATAGGTGGGGAAGTAGGGAGGGGTAGGTCAATCCGGGGAGGACAGACAGGTCATGGGGACGGGGTGAGGTTAGAAGGTGAGAAATGGAGGTGCGGCTTGAGTTGGGAGGAGGGGATAGGTGAGAGGAAGAACAGGTTAGGGAGGCGTGGTGAGCTGGGCTGGTTTTGGGATACAGTTGGGTGGGGGGGGCCGGGTGTGGATTTTGAAGCTTGTGAAATCCACATTGATACCATTGATACCACTGGACTGCAGGGTTCCCAATGTGGATTTCACAAGCTTCAAAATCTCCCCTCCCGCCACTGCATCCCAAAACCAGCCCAGCTCGTCCCTGCCTCCCTAACCTGTTCTTCCTCTCACCTCCCACCCACCTGTCTCCTCCTCCCACCTCAAGCCGCACCTCCATTTCTTGCCTACTAACCTCATCGCGCCCCCTTGACCTGTCCGTCCTCCCCGGACTGACCTATCCCCTCCCTACCTCCCCACCTATAATCTCCTCTCCACCTATCTTCTCTATCCATTTTCGGTCCGCCTCCCCCTCTCTCCCCATTTATTTCAGAATCCACTCCCCATCCCCCTTTTTCTGATGAAGGGTCTTGGCCCGAAATGTCAGCTTTTGTGCTCCTGAGATGCTGCTTGGCCTGCTACGTTCATCCAACTCCACACTTTGTTATCTCCTTTTGTCAATCTGATTTTTTTCAAGTTTATGTGCATCTTAAGATCGCCTATGATTATTGCTGCCCTTTTACCACAAGTTCCCGATATATTTTCTTGTCTGCTTTGTGCTATATTGGAGTAACTGTTAGAGAGCTCCCAGTCTTGACTATTCTTTTCCTGTTATTCCTGCTCTACCATCTTTATTATTAATTATAATACTAATTAACGAAACTGCATTTGGTTTAGTACAGCCAGCAAAGTTTACCAATACTAATTAAGAGATTAGAATTAATAATAATTTTGGTTGTTAAGGGCTTAAACAAATATTTTGGAACCAGTCTGTTCAGAGATACAATGACACTATTCTGGAGCAGATCGAACTTGAGCTTGATACAATTCAGCTCAGAGGCAGCTACACTACCACTCCACACAAGAGCCAATGGTGGCCTTTTTATAAAAGTATAAGGATATGCTGAATGCCTCACAGTTCCTAACAGCGGTTATTCACGAACCAATGTATGACTTCACTGTGATGTCACTGTTTGCCTCTGTTTATCCTCAGTCTGCTCTCTTGCTGCTGCCCCAAAGCTAAAGTGCTGAAACAAATTTAATCTTTGAGCCTTTACTGACTTGGAATTCAACATTAAAAGCATTTCAATTGGCTGTTTCTGAATGTGGTAGTGTTTACCTGTATACATAAAATAGCCTCTTAAAAATTGCTTTAGGTTCATTATCATGACTGCTTTTATAACTAGAAATCTTCCACATTTTTGATTTGTCCTCGATAGAAGAGCTTTAAATTGGTATTGTAATTTTATGAATTTGAACTGATAACATTTCTTTCAATTTATAGAAGATGAGCAAGTTTCTGCAGTTTGACCCTTGGAACGTTTCAGGTTACCACCATGACGTGGAACACAGGACTCCTAAAGATTGCATACTTTTTTTTCCAGAATGAAGGCAGCTGTTTTGTTTTCCATTCTTTCTGCCTTAAAGTGCATCTTCAATGTGTGATGTGCTGCATGCGGCAAGACCAGGAGGATCTGACCACGTTGTCTTTGAGTAGTTTTTAAATCAAATATTCTTCAGTTTTCCAGGCTTGTAAAGCAGCACTCTATCTGAAGTATAGTACTTGATAAAATTATTCTTGCCAAATTGTTTTTAATCTTGGAAGTATTAGATGTTAGACTGCAAGATTGTCTTAATAAATGAATTGAATTGTATTGTACTTTATCGCTAATGCATAATTGGAATGTAAACACATTATACAAATAACTAGACTGCTTTGGGTTGACAACTGCAAATCATATATTGTTTTAAATTATGAATTGCACCAAAAATGGTGTATAACATTTCTCTTGAATGTGTTTATACCATTTAGGTGATTCAGATTAGATTAGTTCCTATTCAATTTTAATGGAAGCTTCATTGACATATGTTTTAATACTGTATTGGCATAGGTTTTAAGGGGTTCATGCAAGTGTGTGATGAAGGCCAATCATTTCACCTATTAATGATTTTATGAACTATTCTTCTCCAATTTGATGGCTGACAGGAGGGATCTGCACAAGTGTTTAGTTTTGTCCTTTGAGACGCTGGCCTGTGAAAAAAGGCTGTGCATCTTTTCCAGGTCATTAATGGCAAATGGAGGCCCCCACAAGTTTCCCATCATCACATCTACCATTCCCGTTCCCTATCTTGTCCAACATGCTCCCAGTATTTTCTACTCTGCCACCCCAAGGTCAGCCAACATGAAGTTTCGGGTTTATCTGAAGGCCCATGTCCATCAATGAACAATGAACACCTTTTCCTGAGCTGTGATGTTGTTCTGGCAGTGGTCACAGTACCTGGCAGAAAATGTAAAAAGAGATGACTTGGCCAGGTGGAAGTTGATGCACATGCAGCGTTTATGCCAAGATGCAAGGAGTCTACCCTTAATAGCACATCTTTTTTTTTACATGAAGCCCTATTTGGTAAATATTCTTGTTGCTTGAAGTGCCTGTGCAGTAGAAGAGCAGAATATGACATCTGGTGGCATAAATTCATGCATGTGCTTCTCAGATGCTGTGCACATACATATGAGTGGAATCTGTCTGGATTAAGCCCCTGTTTTGCATTAAACCAAAGACAGATGAAGATAGCCCACTTAGAGCTGCAGAAGTGGCTTGTGTGGCACTGCATCAAATCAGTGGCATATCAGTTCACTGTCCAAGCTATGCTTCAGATTTGCTGATTATTGAAAATGTTGTGTTGTGTAACTGCTTAACAAGTTATTTAAAATATATCAGTATTTGCTTGGGCCTTTGTACACACAGGAAATCTTTTCAATTGCTGAGTGTACAGTTTAACTTGTAGTTTATTTTTAACC
Organism: Stegostoma tigrinum; assembly: GCF_030684315.1. Classification (NCBI taxonomy): domain Eukaryota; kingdom Metazoa; phylum Chordata; class Chondrichthyes; order Orectolobiformes; family Stegostomatidae; genus Stegostoma; species Stegostoma tigrinum. The sequence goes on from NC_081366.1 coordinate 28,154,410, forward strand.
ATACAAATTTGTTTTTTGTACTAAGTGATCAATCCCACTTTTTCTATTTGACAGTCAATACAGAAAAAAATTGTCCCCAGAATTAACACTTTCAGGCATCCAGAAACTAGCTTTTAATTACTTATTAGATGGTCTAGTTATTTGTATATGATCGTATATGTAACTGGAAAAACTTTATTTTCGTCACAAGAAACCTCTTACATTGGCTAATAACTAGTAGTGTAATAAGATTACTTGATATTTCTAAACAGAATCATTTCACTGTGGCATTGACTTCACACCTTATTTGGTGAGAAAAGTTTACAAGGCGAGCAAGTTCAATTTATTATACTTAATTATTTTTGCCAGAATTAATTTGTCTCCCAGATTGTGATAGGCCATCAGTTATGGTCAGGATATTTTGGGAACAGTACCTTGTGCCTTCATTTAATAGTAGGGGCAGCAAGGTTTTTGAAACCAAGTAGTAAATTAAAACAAGTACAGTATTATGATTACCAGAAATTTCCTCCTGAAAAGACTAATATGGTTCCTGCCTCTGAATTGTAAATAAGTGGAGATATAAAAAGATAAAACTATATCCTGATTAGTTTTCCTTATATTCAGATTACAGTGTGGCCAGCATCTGCTTGTCCTAACCTGTGACTGTTTGGAAATTTAGCTGATCATATTGATCAGTTTGTTCAACAAGATTGTGTAGTATTCATAGTAGCAGATCTTTGCTGTACTTTATTTAAGTCTAATTTAAAACTCTTCAAGCTTAGGTGATTGTTTGCTTTTTGTTTCAAAAAGTCATTTGTTGATGGTATTTTGGGCTTTATTTTTGATATACATATATATTATATATAAATAGATACAAAAAACTGGACTGCACTTCATGGACAATGTATTATCCAATCAGGCGTTAGGCGTATTGAATAAGCTGCACAATCATTATAAGCATACAGGTATTAGAAAAATATTCTGCACATGCCCATTCACAAAAGGAGTCATTGTAAAGTATAATGTAATCAACTAATGTTTTTTTCTCATACTTTTGATACTACTTGTAACTTATGTCTTTTAGAAAGACAGTTGTCTGTATGCTTTTTTCGTACTTTTATCAGTGATTGTACATATTTGTTATATTTTTGTTGGACAAATGTTATAAAATGTAATGCTTATTTCTTCAGATTCCATTGAAATGAAGTTGTAAACCAATAAATAAGTGATGTATGATCATTTCTTTTTTTAATAGCCTGTTTTTTTTTTAGTGTGTGTGTTGGTTGATTTCCCCATGTTCTACCCCATTAGCAATATTGTGAAAGGAAACAGCTTAATAATGAGCTTCACTTAATGCATACCTGAAAGTCAGGTTAATGCTAAAAGCAAGTGGATTTCCTATTTCAGGTGTTGATCATAACCAACAAGTACTCCCAAATCACTGCTAACAGGCAGATCTTATCACATCAGTTTTCCTTCACTCCATTTTTAGAATAGCTTTCTACCCAGGCTTACTTTTGAAAGGCTGTATTGCAGGGTATTTGACTGTGAAACACTATGGGACATCCTTGGGTTATAAAGGGGTCAGTAAATGCAAGTTTGTCTAGAAATGAGATGGCGGAGTTAGAGCAGTCTTGAGTTATGGCCTTATTCTCAGTTGGGATTAGGTTAAAATGATGCTTAGTTTACACTGTGGCAGGCCATCACATATTATTGTCTTTGCCAGTTGGAAAGATCTGTCCCAACTAATTGCAATTCATAGCTTTTGATTTGTAGGTGTGGTACCTTAAATGCATTACATATTTTGTTAAATGTTCTGAGGGTTTCTATCTCTACCCTTTCAGGCAGAGGGCTACAGATCCCTGTTAAGCATTCTTTTCAATTTCTGATTTTTGAGAAGTGTTAGCACAACAAAGTTTGACTGTCAATTCGAATTTTAAATATTGATATATTGCTCTTCCTGTAGTTTCTAAACCCCAGCATCACACCTGAGCAATTTTAGGGAATAATTTGAGAAATGATGAGATCTCTGACATGTATCCTTGTTACATCAAGTCCCCATATTATTAACTTTGCATTCCTAAAGAAAATAAACATCCTGGAAACAGCTAACCATCTGTACAAGTCAGTATAGCTAGACATTTAACTCTTTGTTATTGGCTGTGAAGTCTCAGGTATGGTTGTTCATTTACTCATCTTCAAAGCCACTTTTTTTTTTCATTAAATCATCCTATTCAAAAAATTGTCTTCTGAAGTTGAGATGCTATTGACAGTTCTTTCCACAACTGATTGGGATGGGACAATAGAATTAATAGCTAGAATGGGGAGGCACAGTGGCTTGGTGGTTAGCACTGCAGCCTCACAGCACCAGGGACCCGGCTTCGATTCCAGCCTCGGGCGACTGTCTGTGTGGAGTTTGCACGTTCTCCCTGTGTCTGCGTGGGTTTCCTCCAGGTGCTCCGGTTTCCTCCCACAGTCCAAAGATGTGCAGGCTAGGTTGATTGGCCGTGCTAACTTGCCCATAGTGTTCACGGGTGTGTGGGTTATAGGGGGATGGGTCTGGGTGGGATGCTTCAAGCAGTGGTGTGGACTTGTTGGGCTGAAGGGCCTGTTTCCACACTGAGGGAATCTAATCTAATTACTGGTCTTGAGAGCACGATTAAACAACTCATTTTGCAGAGATTATTTAAATATGTTCATGTTTAAAGTATAATTCTGATACATTTTCTACAACAATCAGTACAGTCTTTCACACACCTCTTCATAAAGATTGTGTCCTAACATGAGTCATAGCTTGAGTCAAAAGGCTTTATTGAGTCATTTGCTTCTAGACCTCCTGTTAATGCCTTGACAAAAATCGTGGATGCGTTTGTTGTAATTTTTAAAATTCTCTACATTCCAGAAAGATTCCAACAGATTGGAAAATCTCAAAGAACAGGTCCTTATTCAAGCATGGAAGAAAACAAAGCAAACCCCAAATAACTCGCCTTGCCTACACATTATAGGCTCGTTAGCTGACGTGTGTCATTCGGAAATGACAGGATCTATTTTAAGTAGGTGGTATTCAGGAAATTTCAAAAGACAATTCAATTAGGCAAAGTAAATGTGGTTTGACAAATGTACTGTTGTCTTTGATGTAAAAAGCCCGGATAAAAGATAAACACTTTCAGCCAAGAATACATAATGATGCAGGGCCGAGAGCTTAGATAACCATGAGATGGTCAAAACAGCTGTGCCCTAAGGAGCATGTGGATTGACAGCTCTGGTTCTGTCTCGTCTGAAAACTGCAGAGTTTATTGATACACTGTTGAGGTTTTGAGTACTTATAATTTCTGCTATGGAAACCTTAAGAGTTTAAATGACTGTTACTTCTATGGGCCTTGATAAAAAGATTTCTTTAACAACTAATAACTTTCTACTTTCTTTAAAGTTAGCTTATTGTCACCATAGGCCTCATTTGTCACCATGTAGTGGGCCTGGAATTGCCATTGCTTGGTATGGGATGGGTGGGGGGCATAGGTTAGCATTGTGAGCATGAGAAGTTTCATTTTCAACTTAACGATCAAAAGGTACCTTACCAGACTACTCTGACAAACCTCCAGGAGAATTACAGAGAATGAGGATGTGGCTATCCTTGCAATAGTTGAGAATGCGTGTTTTGTGTTAATGATCGAACCAGCCTCCACCATTAAAAGGCCTTGGTAGAAATAGCAAACATTAGAACAATACAGCGCAGAACAGGCCCTTCGGCCCTCAATGTTGCGCCAACCTGTGAACTAATCTAAGCCCATTTCCCTACATTATCCCATCATCATCCATATGTTTATCCAAGGATTGTTTAAATGCCCCTAATGTGGCTGAGTTAACTACATTGGCAGGCAGGGTGTTCCACACCCTTACCACTCTCTGAGTAAAGAACCTGCCTCTGACATCTGTCTTAAATCTATCACCCCTCAATTTGTAGCTATGTCTCCTTGTACAAGCTGACGTCATCATCCTCGGAAAAAGACTCTCACTGTCCACCCTATCTAATCCTCTGATCATCTTATATGTCTCTATTAAATCTCCTCTTAGCCTTCTTCTCGAATGAGAACAGACCCAAGTCCCTCAGCCTTTGTTCATAAGGCCTGTGCTCCAGACCAGGCCACATCCTGGTAAATCTCCTCTGTACCTTTTCCAATGCTTCCACATCCTTCCTGTAACGGGCGACCAGAACTGCACGCAATATTCCAAGTGAGGTCGCACTAGCATTTTGTACATTGCAGCATGACATCACAGCTCCGAACTCAATCCCTCTACCAATTAAAACCTAACACACCATAGCCCTTCTTAACAGCACTATCAACCTGGGTGGCAACTTTCAGGGATCTATGTACATGGACACCATGATCTCTCTGCACATCCACACTACTAAGAATCTTTACATTGACACGGTATTTTGCCTTCCTATTATTCTTCCCAAAGTGAATCACCTCATTTATCCGCATTGAACTCCATCTTCCACCTTTCAGCCAAATTCTGCAGTTTATCCAAGTCTCCCTGCATCCTACAACATTCTTCCACACTCCACCACTCCACTGACTTTAGTGTCATCTGCAAAGTTACTAACCCATCCACCTATGCCTGAGTCCAAGTCATTTATAAAAATGGCAAACAGCAGTGGTCCCAAAACAGATCCTTGAGGCACACCACTAGTAACCAGACTCCAGGCTGAATATTTTCCATCAACCACCACTCATTGACTTCTTATAGAAAGCCCGTTTCTAATCCAAACTGCTAAATCTCTCTTAATCCCATGCCTCCGTATTTTCTCCAATAGCTTACCATGTGGAGCCTTGTCAATGGCTTTGCTGAAGTTCATGTACACCACGTCAACTGCCCTACCCTCACCCACATGCTTGATCACCTTCTCAAAAAGCTCAATGAGGTTTGGAAACACAGGAGTGGTGTCAGGAATTCTGGAATTAGGACTTTGGCCCAATTTTCAACCCTCCAATGATTCTCCTGACTCCATTAACTTGAGCCTAGATGCTGAAAGCACTTTATAACTAAGTGTTCTCATGAAATGGCCTGGGCTAATAAATTATGCAATTGGTCATACCAACGTGTTGAAGAGTTTAGACCCGAAACATCAGCTTTCCTGCTCCTAAAATGTTGCTTGGCCTGCTGTGTTCATCCAGCTCTAACACCTTGTTATCTCAGATTCTCCAGCGTCTGCAGTTCCTATTAACTCCGATACAGCGGAACAATGCTTTGTTTAAGTCCAAATGAAGTCCAAACTTTTCCCATTTTTAAATATGTTGATGATTATGTTCGTGCCACTTCCAGGACCCCCCCTGAACTGGATAATTTTCTTGACTTTGTTTTCAATTTCTAACCATCTCTCATCTTTATGTTGTTCATCTGTAGCTCTTCCCTTTCCTACCTTGATTACTTGCTGACAGTTTTACTGTGCAGGCAGCAAACAATTATGCAGTATATACCCACTCTCTCTCTCAGCTACATTTTCTTACATCCAACTTTCTGTGAGAACTTTGATTCCAGTTTCTCCAGCTCCCCATATCTTTGCTTGTGATGCAATCTTCCATGTCAGTGCTTTTGATATGTCTTCTAAAGTCACATCTCAGTTCAGTTCCCACAAAAACCAGGGTCCTGACAACATCTATCCCACTTCTTGCACTTTTGCTTTCAAACTTTTCCTGTCCCTTCTATGACCATTAGGGAGTTCACCTTTCCTTGCCTTCCTTCCTGCCACCTTTTAGATTCAAGGCATCACCCTGCATCATCTTCAAGAGAGCTCCACTACCCACTTTCAGCCCACAAAGTCTGCCAGATTTTCCTGGCCCATGGCCTCAAGTGGCCCATGGCCTCATTTTATGGTAGCATAAAATGCCAGCAGACAAGAGGCCTTTAAGTTTCCTTTAATTGGGTTCTTGAGAGTCTCAACTAGCTTCTGAGTGGGAAGGCTGTTCTTCCCTTCCTTGCCGTTGATAAAATTCCATGGCATTGGGATTACAATGAATCTGCTACTGCTCTACCTTCTGTCACTATTTTAGAGGTTCCATTGTTTCTCAATGCATTCTTCGAAGCCTGATAAATTCAGCACTTAGTGTTTACATATATATTTATAGTTCTGATCATGGGCCTGATCTCTTCTTTTTTACCTATTCATTCAGAGGATGAGGACATCACTGACTAGGCCAGCTTTTATTGTCCATCTTTTAATTGCCCAGAGAGCAATGGTCAAAAGGCATTTAGCACACTTGCCTTCATTGCTCAGACCTTTTGAGTAAAAGAGTTAGGACGTTGTGTTGAGGTTGTGCAGGATGTTGGTCAGGCCTGTACTGGAGTACTGTGTCCAGTTTTGGTTGCCTGTCATATAGAAAGGATAGTATTATGCTGGAGAAGATTCAGAAAAGCTTTGCCAGATATGTTGCCTGGAATGAAGGGTTTGAGTTATAAGAAGAAGTTGTATAGTTGGAACTTTTTTCACTGGAACATAAGAGCTGGAGGCGTGACCTGATTGAGGTTTTAAAAAAATCATGACAGGTAAAGATAAGGTGAATGGTAAGTGCCCTTTCCCTAGGGTGGGGGATTTCTGGACAGGGAAGCATATTTTTATGGCGTGAGGTGAAAGATTTTAAGAAGACATGGGAGCAACCATTTTACACAGGGTGGGTCATGAGTGGAATGAATGAGAAGAAGTGGTGGATGTGGGTGCAGTTACAATGTTTAAAAGACATTTGGATAAGTAGTTGAATAAGAAAGTTTGGAGGGGTATGGGCCAAGTGCAGGCAGCAGGGACAAGTTTAGTTTGGGATTTGGTTGGACCAAAGGGTATGCTTCCAAACTGTATGACTCTATGACACGTTGCTGTGGGTCTGGAGTCACAAGTAAGGTGACCAGGTGAAGATGGCAGTCTCCTTCCTGAGAAAGGACATTAGTGAACCAGATAGGTTTGTTTTCCCCAACAATCAACAATGGATTTGTGGTCATCATTAGACTCTTAATTCCAGATTTTTATTCATTCCACCAAGTCCCCAGGATGCTATCTAAGTCTCTGGATTAGCAGTCCAGTGATGATAATACATACAGAATTACAATAATGGGTATGAACCTTCAATTTCTATGGGTGCTTTTTGTCCTCAATTCCAAAAACTTTTTTTTCCTTTTTTAAAGAGACTGCTACAGAGACAAAATAACTGCATTTGTAAATTCAGAGGCTTGCTGGCAAAAATTCTCTGTCTGACTAATGGGATGTAATACCTAAAAGTGTGAAAGAAGCTTCAAACAGATTGGACAGTGATCTCTTGTGACTAAGAAGCTAACAAGGGACTGATGACTCACACTGAACAGCATGTCAACCCCTTCAGATTATATTCCAAGCCTGAGAGTGAATTTAATAAAAACTTCAGGGATAATTTGTGTTTTGCCCTTTGAAGAATACATGAGGACAAATGTTAAAAAGCCAGTTTGAGTTTTGACTAATGGGCCTGAATGTTCTCACATGCACCAACGTAGATCCAAGTGTTAGACATTGAGTAGATCACAGTCAAAGAACTATCTTTTAGTTACTCTTGTGCAGTTAACAACTTGTCTCTCTCTCTGAGTGATAAAAGTCAGCTAGACTAGCAAAATAAATACCAAAATAACTATGGATGCTGTAAATCAGGAACAAAAACAAAGTTGATGGAAAAGCTCAGCAGGTTCATTCTGAGGAAGAGTCACCGGACCTGAAATGTTAACTCTATTTTAACCTTTTGAGTAGTTGAGTTTTTCCAGCTAAACTAGCAGCCAGACAAAAGGAGATGGGCCAATGAAAAGACTGTCTCATCCTGAATGCTGGAATTTGACCGTAGTCAAAAGGAATCGGAACTACAGAATCTCAACTAATTGCAAAACTAAGGATTGTAAAATGGGCTGTTTACCTACCAACAACCAGGGATAGCCCCCATTATAACAGTTGCAATGTTCAACTATTGTTTCCTCATGAATAATTCAGGAAATGATCAACATATCTTAATATTTTACTTTTATCTTTTAGGCCTTGCCTTTTGTTTCTAATCTGTGTACATGCTTCTTCTTGCTTTTAATAATTAATAAACTCACCCTCTTTATTCATCAAGAAAACCTGGTTAAATTATTGACATAACCAGGTGTAGAGCTGGATGAACACAGCAGGCCAAGCAGCACCAGAGGAGCAGGAGGCTGATGTTTCAGGTCTAGACCCTTCAGAAGAAGGGTCCAAACCTAAAACATTAGTCTTCCTGCTGCTTGGCCTGCTGCGTTCATCCTGCTCTACACCTTGTTATCTCAGACTCCATCATCGGCAGTTCCTACTATCTCTGGTTAAATTAAGTCCTTTTAAAACACAAGTTCATTTGGGTCTGGGAGAAAGGTAACCACAAGGGAAGGGATCATTTTCAGATTAACCTTGCTGTGACCAATCTTGAATAAAGAAGGGGAGCCAGTTCACCCCTCTTCACCCTGGAGCTCAACAGTTTGGGTTGGCCCAACAGGAAATGAAACAAATGGGAGACCATGGCTGGGATCTGGTTGTAATAGTATGGGTGCATAGCGAGTTTTGAGAAGATTTGTAGCTCAGTTTGAGGTTCTGGATGTGAGTTTGCTCGCTGAGCTGGAAGGTTAGTTTTCAGACGTTTTGTCACCTTTTGTTTTTTTTTTATTTGAAAAAATATACTTTATTCATAGAATGTACAAAAAATAAAACATTTATACACCTACCCAGTCATGCAAGCCACTCCGGGTTATCCGGGGGTATGTACACCAACTAATGGAAAAAAAAACAGAGAAAAAAAAAGCAAAGAAACCGCCCCGCCAGTCGTCGCCCCGCACAGTCCCAGTTGGCCCCCTGACCAGTTGGTGAAGGCACCAGTTGGGCCCAGTTACCAGATAGGGTTCTTTTCCCTTTTCTGGACGAGGGGGCTCATACGGTGGTCTTTCCCCACCGCGCCTTGGCGGCGGCTGCCCCAAGCTTTAGCGCGTCCTTCAGCACGTAGTCCTGGACCTTAGAGTGCGCCAGTCTGCAACACTTGGTTGGGGTCAGTTCTTTCAGCTGGCAGACCAACAAGTTGCGGGCAGACCAAAGAGCGTCTTTCACCGCATTGATGGTCCTCCAGGCGCAGTTGATGTTGGTCTCGGTGTGCGTCCCCGGAAACAGCCCGTAGAGCACGGAATCCCGCGTCACGGAGCTGCTTGGGACGAACCTCGACAAATACCACTGCATCCCCCTCCAGACCTCCTGCGCATAGGCACACTCCAGAAGGAGGTGATCGACAGTCTTGTTCCCCCCACAGCCGCCTCGAGGGCAGCGTGCGGTGGTGCAGAGATTCCGGGCATGCATAAAGGATCTCACTGGCAGAGCCCCTCTCACCGCCAGCCAAGCAATGTCCTTGTGCTTGTTTGAAAGTTCTGGCGATGAGGCATTCTGCCAAACGACTTTGGCAGTCTGCGTGGGGAACCACACGACGGGATCCACCCTCTCCTTTTCCCGAAGGGTCCCGAGGATACTACGTGCTGACCACTGCCTGACGGCCTTGTGGTCAAAGGTGTTACCTTTCAAAAATTTCTCCACGAAGGACAGGTGGTACGGAATGGTCCAACTACTCGGAGCGTTCCGCGGCAACGAGGCCAGGCCCATCCTTCGCAACACCGGGGACAGGTAGAACCTCAGTAAGTAGTGACACTTGGTGTTTGCGTACTGAGGATCTACACACAGCTTGATGCAGCCGCACACAAAGGTAGCCGTCAGGGCGAGGGTGGCATTCGGTACGCCCTTTCCCCCATTTCCCAGGTCTTTGTACATGGTGTCTCTGCGGACCCGGTCCATCCTCGACCCCCAAATGAAGTAGAAGATGGCCCGGGTGACCGCAGCGGCGCAGGTCCAGGGAATAGGCCAGGCCTGCGCCACATACAACAGTACCGAAAGCTCCTCGCACCTGACAACCAGGTTCTTACCTGCGATGGAGAGGGACCGGAGCGTCCACCTGCCCAACTTCTGCTTCAATTTGGCGATACGCTCCTCCCAAGTCTTAGTGCATGCCCCAGCTCCACCAAACCAAACACCCAGCACCTTCAGGTAGTCTGTCCTGACAGTGAAGGGAATGAAGGAGCGGTCGTCCCAGTTCCCGAAGAACATGACCTCGCTTTTACCCCTATTGACTTTGGCACCCGAGGCCAGTTCAAACTGGCCGCAGATGTCCAATAGTCTACTCACCGACCGACGATCAGTGCAAAAGACGGCGACATCGTCCATGTACAGGGAGGTCTTGACCTGAAGGCCTCCGCTGCCTGGGATAGTCACGCCCTTCAGGCTCACGTCCTTCCTGATGGAGGCGGCGAAGGGCTCCACACAGCACACGAACAAGGCAGGAGAGAGTGGGCAGCCCTGCCTGACTCCAGATCTAACAGGAAAACTATCTGACTCCCACCCGTTGATTGAGACTGCGCTAACGATGTTGGCGTAGAGCAGCCGGATCCAATTGCGGATGCCCTCCCCGAACCCCAATTTGGAGAGGACGTCCCTCATGTAAGCATGAGAGACCCTGTCGAAGGCCTTCTCCTGGTCCAGGCTGACGAGGCAGGTGTCCACCCGCCTGTCCTGTACGTAGGCAATCGTATCCCTGATGAGCGCGAGGCTCTCAGCGATCTTCCTGCCCGGTACAGCACAGGTTTGGTCAGGGTGAATCACTGACTCCAGGACAGACCTGACCCGGTTGGCAATGACCTTGGCCAGGATTTTGTAGTCCACGTTCAAAAGTGAAATGGGATGCCAATTCTTAATTTCTTCCCTCTCCCCCTTCCTCTTGTAAATGAGGGTGATGATGCCCTTCCTCATGGACTTGCACATTTCCCCTGCCCAAAGCGCACTATCGTACACCTCCAGCAGGTCCTGGCCGACCAGGCCCCACAGAGCGGAATACAGCTCGACCAGTAAGCCGTCGCTTCCGGGAGTCCTATTCCTCTCCAAGGACCTGAGGGCTCTGGCCAGCTCGTCCAGGGATATCGGCCGGTCCAGCCACTCCCTCGTGCTGTCGTCTAAGACCTCCATGATAGACGACAGGAACGACTCGAAGGCCGTGCTGTCCGTGGGCTTCGTGTCGTACAGTCCGGCATAGAAGGATCTGCTGATCCTCAAAATGTCGGGCCGAGACGACGTCACCGAGCCGTCGTCCTCCTTCAGCCGGCTAAGCACAGAGCTCTCTTTGTGCACCTTCTGAAAGAAGAAACGCGAGCACGTCTTGTCCTGCTCCACGGAGCGGGCCCTGGACCGGAAGATTATCCTGGAGGCCTCCGCGGCGAAGAGCGAGGCTTGCTGGCCCCTCACCTCGCGGAGGTCCTCCGTGACATCGACCCCCATCAACTGCAGAAGGAGCAGGTTCTGCACCCTTTTCTGGAGTCGCGACAGCTTTCCCCACCTCTCTCTTGCCCTCTGAACACCCTTGAGGACAAAGAACCTCTTGATGTTCTCCTTCACCGTCTCCCAGCAGTCGCCTGGAGACTCAAAGAGGGGTTTCACGGTTCTCCAACCGGCGTACTCCCTCTTAAGGTCCTCGACGTTCTCTGGGATCAACAGAGTCATGTTGAGCTTCCACGTCCCCTTGCCGGCCGGCTGGTCGTCCTGTAAGTGACAGTCGGCCAGCAGGAGGCAGTGGTCAGAGAAGAACACCGGCTCGACGCCGGTGGACCTGACCGAGAACGTCCGTGACACAAACAGGAAGTCTATCCTTGAGCGAATAGACGCGTCTGGTGCGACCAGGTGTACCTCTGCTGCGCTCCGTCTGCAGGGGTGCTGAAGACATCGAGCAACTTGGCGTCCTTCACCGTGCCCATCAGGAATCTGGATGTGACGTCCAGTTGACTCCCCCCACGCCGGATCTTCCATCTGCATCAATGATGCAGTTGAAGTCTCCGCCTAGGATGACCGGCCTGGACGTAGCCAGCAGGGGTGGAAGCCGCTGCAGAACGGCCAACCGCTCACTCCATACCGCTGGGGCGTACACGTTGATCAGCCTCAGGGGAGCGTTCCTGTAGGTGACGTCAGACACGAGGAGGCGCCCCCCCCCCCCCCCCCACCTCCTGAACTTGAGAGATGGTGAAGTCGCGCCCCTGCAGCAGAATAGCCAGGCCCGAGGAGCGACAGTCGTTACCCCCCAACCAGATCGAAGGCCCACAGGTCCAGGCGCCGGACCATTTCCCGTACCTGCCGAGGTGCGGTTTCCCGCACTCCTGCAGAAACAGGAGGTCCGCCTTGATGGTGGTCAGGTAGGCCAACGTGGACACACATCTTGCGGTTGATTTGACGCTGCGCACATTAATGCTCGCAACTCGTACCCCCATTGTGGGCAGTGACCGCAGTACCCTCCCCAAGTCCAAGGTCCAGCCCCTCCATCTGTCCCTTCATGCCCATTGCCCGGGCTAACTGCTGGATGCTCTCCGGGCTCAGGAAACCGTCCGTGCTGCCTTCCGGGTGGCATCCCCCTGTCAGGGGTGCGGAGGCAGGAGGGTCCGGCTCCGGGTCAGGCTGGGGACGCGCTGTTTCCTCCTTCCCGCCTGGAAGTTCCGGGGGGCCCTCCAGTGTTCCAGCGGCACTTGACTGGGTGTCAGAGGGAGCCTCAGGATGCCTCCCGTCACCTGGAAGCGGGGTACTGCTTTCCTTCTCCCTCGAGACCTTTAACTTCTGCTTCGGGTGGCCCCTCTCCGAATCCTCCTCGTCAGAGGAGCTCTTATAGCCCCCCTGTAGCTGCCTCTTCCCGTCTGATGGTTGCGGTTCCTGGGCCCGTCGACGCACCTTTCTCCTCGCTTTCCGGACTGTTGTCCACTCCCCTGGGTCGCCTGTCGCTGCCTCCGTTGGCTCCGGGTTGTCGGGGGGGATCGGAGCCTGCAGGGGTGCTTTGCTGGCCTCGGGCCCATCCTGCAGGGCTGGGCCCTCCTGCAGGACCTGGCCCTCCTGCACATTAGTGGGGTCCTTGCTGGGCCCTGGTGCCTTCCTCTCCTCCGTGGGGGCTGGCCCCGCATTTCCCCTGCCGGCGACCTGGGCGTAGGTGGTACCCTGCCGCTGGCATGCCCTATAGAAGTGGCCCGCTTCCCCGCAAAGGTTGCAGCTTCTCTCTTGTGGGCAATCCTTTGCAAGGTGTCCCTCCTCCCTGCAGTTCCTGCAGATGGTGGCTTTGCAGTCGGCCGCCACGTGACCTGACCTACCACAGGCATGGCAGACTTTAGGTTGCCCTGCATAGGTCAGGTAGCTCCTGCTCCCGCCGATCGCGAAGCTGGACGGTGGGTGTGCGACATTCCCGTCTGCGCCCATCGTCAGCGTCGCCTTGACCTGCCTCTTACTGGTCCAGATGCCAAAGGGATCCATGATGTCAGTTAGGTTCCCTTCCACCTTCACGTACCTTCCAAGGAAGGTCAGGACATCAACTGCTGACACATGCGGGTTGTACATGTGTACAGTCACCATACGGCTCCTCTGCGCTGGCATCACAAACAGCGGGACAGCGGTCAGTACAGAGAGGGGGCCCTCACCTCCTTTCTCCTTGAAAACCTCCAGGAAGCGCTCACAAAGCTTGGCACTCCTGAAGGTCATGTCGTAAAAACCTCCTCCGGGGAAATCCTGCAGGCAGTAAATGTCCGCAGCAGCAAACCCGCAACAGTCCAACAGGACCCTCTTCACGAAGAAGGTGCGGTCCACAGGTGCACCTTCATCCACCTTCTTTACGGAAACACGGATGGTGTTCCGGACCCCCTGACCTGGGGCACGAGCACTTGCCGCAGCCATCGTTGCAGGTTGGCTGCTCCCCTGAACCAGCGTTAGGCCAAAGCCAGCATTAAGACCCACTGGTCGCAAGGGTGCACAGCCAACCCGACGTCCTCCTTTCACCTACAAGACAGCACTCTCCTCCTCTCGATCCACAAGAGAGTGGGTCTTTATTGTGTTCGAGATGTAAGCTAGTTCACTGAGCTTGCCAGTTTGTTCCCAGACGTTTCGTCACCATTCTAGGTTACATCATCAGTGAGCCTCCGGTGAAGCACTGGTGTTATGTCCCGCTTTCTATTTATCTGTTTAGGTTTCCTTGGGTTGGTGATGTCATTTCCTGCATTGGTGATGTAATTTCCTGTTCTTTTTCTCAGATGATGGTAGATTGATTTGGAGCCAATGTGTTTGTTGATGGAGTTTCGGTTGGAATGCCATGCTTCTAGGAATTCTCGTGTGTGTCTCTGTTTGGCTTGTCCTAGGATGGATGTGTTGTCCCAATCAAAGTGGTGTCCTTCCTCATCTGTATGTAAGGATACTAGTGATAGTGGGTCATGTCTTTTTGTGGCTAGTTGATGTTCATGTATCCTGGTGGCTAGCTTTCTGCCTAAACAGGGTGTATGGGTGCATGTATATTTGAAATTTACTCTTACGGTTTCTAAAATAGTGGTCCAAAGAATTTAAATTAATATCGGTTGCTTGTAATCCTATAAATGTATACAATTGTGCAAATAATGCTCCCATTCCTGACAATTTCTTCCTTTGCTAAACATCGGCATGCTTGCTTTGGCACTCCCATGTGGCAAGGAAAGGAACTACAGAGCTTCCTAATAAAATGAGAGATTTGCAATTTGAAACTTTTTCAAACAAGGCCTGACTTGAATGTAGTCAATAAGGCTATTAGTGCTAGGGTGAGGGATAAAATGTGAAGAAGTTTAAGACAGTGGTAGATAGATTTTTTGATTGCTAAGAAGATGAAAGTTTGGGTGGAGAGAATGCAGTGATGTAGAATCAGGTTTAAGTTAGATGCATTCCCCTCAGCAATAAGTATACCGTTTTGGATACTGCTGGGGGGGATGACCTACCAGAGGAAAGCCATAGTAGTCAGTTCTCTGGCACTGAGCCTGACACTGTGGCAAAGAAGGGAAGGGGGCAGAATAGAAAAGTACTCGTGGTAGGGGACTCGATAGTTAGGGGAATCGACAGGAGATTTTGTGGGCAAGATCGGGATTCCCGGAAGGTATGTTGCCTCCCTGGTGCCAGGGTCCGGGACGTCTCCGATCGGGTGTATAAAGTGCTAAAAGGGGAGGGCGAACAGCCAGAAATCGTGTTACATATTGGCACAAATGATATAGCCAGAAATAGGTTTGAGGATATAAAAAGTGATTTCAGGGAGTTAGGATGGAAGCTGCAGAGCAGGACGAACAGAGTAGTGTTCTCTGGTTTACTACCGGTGCCACGAGATAACGAGGTGAGGAACAGGGAGCGGGCGCAGCTGAACACGTGGCTACGCAGCTGGTGTAGGAGGGAGGGCTTCAGATATGTTGATAATTGGGATGCCTTCTGGGGAAGGTGGGACCTGTACAAGAAGGACGGGTTGCATCTGAACTGGAAGGGGACCAATGTCCTGGGTGGAAGGTTTGCTCGAGTAGTTCGAGAGGGTTTAAACTAGTATGGCAGGGGGGTGGGAACCTGAGCTGTATACCAGAGGTGAGCGTTGATGCAGGTGAGGCAGTAGCAAGAGGTAGACCAGCTAGTGGGAAGGATTTTCCTGGGAAGGAACCAAGGGATCGGTTAAAGTGTGTTTGCTTTAATGCAAGGAGTATCAGGAATAAAAGTGATGATCTTCGAGCATGGATCAGTACCTGGTGCTATGATGTTGTGGCCATAACAGAGACATGGGTTTCTCATGGGCAGGAATGGTTGCTGGATGTTCCAGGGTTTAGAACATTTAAAAAGAATAGGGAGGGGGGAAAAAGAGGAGGGGGTGTAGCACTACTAATCAGAGAGGGTATCACAGCTACAGAAGCTTCCTTTGTCGAGGAAGATCTGCCTACCGAGTCAGTATGGGTGGAAATTAGGAACAGCAAGGGAGTAGTCACCTTGTTAGGGGTTTACTACAGGCCCCCCAATAGCAGCAGGGAGATTGAAGAAAGCATAGGTCGACAGATTTTGGAAAAGTGTGCACGCAGTAGGGTTGTTGTAATGGGTGACTTTAACTTTCCTAATATTGATTGGAACCTCCTTCGAGCAGAAGATTTGAATGGAGCTGTTTTTGTAAGGTGTGTTCAGGAGGGTTTCCTAACGCAGTACGTTGACAGGCCGACGAGGGGAGAGGCCATTCTTGACTTGGTGCTCGGAAACGAGCCGGGGCAGGTATCAGATCTTGTGGTGGGAGAGCATTTTGGTGATAGTGACCATAACTGCCTCACATTCTACATAGCTATGGAGAAGGAGAGGATTAGGCAATATGGGAGGATATTTAATTGGGGAAGAGGAAACTATGATGCGATTAGACATGAGTTAGGAAGCATGGACTGGGAGCAGTTGTTCCATGGTAAGGGAACTATAGACATGTGGAGACGGTTTAAGGAACAGTTGTTGGGAGTGATGAGTAAATATGTCCCTCTGAGACAGGCAAGAAGGGGTAAGATTAAGGAACCTTGGATGACGAGAGCGGTGGAGCTTCTAGTGAAAAGGAAGAAGGTAGCTTACATAAGGTGGAGGAAGCTAGGGTCAAGTTCAGCTAGAGAGGATTACATGCAGGCAAGGAAGGAGCTCAAAAATGGTCTGAGGAGAGCCAGGAGGGGGCACGAGAAAGGCTTGGCAGAAGGAATCCGGGAAAACACAAAGGCATTTTACACTTACGTGAGGAATAAGAGAATGGTCAAAGAAAGAGTAATTTTTATTAATGACTTGGATGAGGGGATTGAAGGATGGGTCAGCAAGTTTGCAGACGACACAAAGGTCGGAGGTGTCGTTGACAGTGTAGAGGGCTGTTGTAGGCTGCAGCGGGACATTGACAGGATGCAGAAATGGGCTGAGAGGTGGCAGATGGAGTTCAACCTGGATAAATGCGAGGTGATGCATTTTGGAAGGTCGAATTTGAAAGCTGAGTACAGGATTAAGGATAGGATTCTTGGCAGCGTGGAGGAACAGAGGGATCTTGGTGTGCAGATACATAGATCCCTTAAAATGGCCACCCAAGTGGACAGGGTTGTTAAGAAAGCATATGGTGTTTTGGCTTTCATTAACAGGGGGATTGAGTTTAAGAGTCGTGAGATCTTGTTGCAGCTCTATAAAACTTTGGTTAGACCGCACTTGGAATACTGCGTCCAGTTCTGGGCGCCCTATTATAGGAAAGATGTGGATGCTTTGGAGAGGGTTCAGAGGAGGTTTACCAGGATGTTGCCTGGACTGGAGGGCTTATCTTATGAAGAGAGGTTGACTGAGCTCGGTCTCTTTTCATTGGAGAAAAGGAGGAGGAGAGGGGACTTAATTGAGGTGTACAAGATAATGAGAGGCATAGATAGAGTTGATAGCCAGAGACTATTTCCCAGGGCAGAAATGGCTAGCACGAGGGGTCATAGTTTTAAGCTGGTTGGTGGAAAGTATAGAGGGGATGTCAGAGGCAGGTTCTTTACGCAGAGAGTTGTGAGAGCATGGAATGCGTTGCCAGCAGCAGTTGTGGAAGCAAGGTCATTGGGGTCATTTAAGAGACTGCTGGACATGCATATGGTCACAGAAATTTGAGGGTGCATACATGAGGATCAATGGTTGGCACAACATTGTGGGCTGAAGGGCCTGTTCTGTGCTGTACTGTTCTATGTTCTATGTTCTATACAGCTGTGATTTTATTGAATGGTGAAGCAGGTATCAAGGACCGGGATGCTGACTCCTTTCTTTGTATGTTTGTACAGAGTAATCTGTGTGATCCTATTCTCATCATCCAACCTGCATGGAAATGTTTGGCTATGACACAATTTCTTGCCCATTTTCAATATTAGGATCTCTTCCTATTTTTGCACTGTTTGATGTTCTCTTAGCTCCCTTGATTTTTTTCCAAGTTGCCTTATTTACCCGAGCCCTAGGCCAAAATCCTTGCAGCTTGTCTTGAACTGAATGGTGGCAATTACACAAAAGAGGTGAAAAATCACTTGGTGTTCAAAAGATGCAGGCTGAGACTGAGCCGGAACTAACTGGAATGAGCAGATAGAAAATTGTGATATTAATATAAAATACCAAAATGGAAATGCCATGCAAATGAAACCATTTGTCAGTAACACATATTATGTAAAGGTCAGAATAAATTAATTTTTTGCCAAATTAAAGCATTCCTTTCATTGCACCATTCACTCATCTTTCTACATTTTAAAGGTTTGGAATTGTCTTAAAGCTTTGTCTGAATTCTTTGGATGTGGTATACAATAGTTTTGGTTGTATCCAAAGTACACACATTTGGGGTAAAAGCATAAGAAAAGTCAATAACGAGAAAAAGTCATTTGGCACATCAAAATTTATCTTTCTCGTGCCTGATTTTTATTCTAGTTCTCAAACCTGTGCTGTTCCCTGGCAGCATATTCACGTTGTCTATTCTTCCTTCACCTTTCTTGGTACAGAGTTATTTCTATCTTGCTGGTATTCAGAAGTGCACACTGGGGAAGAAAACGGCTCCCAGAATTGGCTGGGAAAAGTCTCACAACCTGTGAAGGAGTGGGTTGCATGATGCGCCAATGCAACCGCTTTTAAAGAGGAAAACATTGCACACAGACCTATGCACTGCACAAGGCAGTGACCTGTAGGGTCCCTAAATGCCTAGCCATCCAGATGCATCACACCTGCCTCTTTGTGGTGCAGCGCCCTGCCTCCGACATCACTGACCAACTCATTCACACCAACACTTGTGGCCGCAAACGATGCAAAAGATCAGGCATGATGTACAGTGAGGGGCCATGGCATCAGCAGCACCCGTTGCTGTCTCTAGTCCCTGTTCTACCTACTTCCAGGCAATGCAGCAGGCTCTCAGCACAGCCCTCCATCCATAGAATGTTGTGTGCAGCCATGAAGTGATGCCTCTTGCTATAACAATGACATTCAGGACTACAAAGACATTCAAGCAATGTGATTTAAGGTGAATGCGGTGATATTTCTGAAAGTAAGTGCAAAATCATGTGCATGCATCACCACCCAGGCAACCAATGGGCCCTGAGTAAGTTTTCTATATCCTCCCTCATTCAGCTTCTCAATGGATTATTGTCCATTCCTCCAGACTGGGGAGATGGCCCTGAGTTCTGTTGAAACCTTGGGCCAGAGCCTGGTGCTATGGCTTCCCCATGCTATCCTCGGAGAAGAGGACCCTGCTCCCTTACACCAGCCCTCAACCAGGACACCCCCACCCATCCTGCCCCAAGTCCTGGTTAATGATTTAGGGTGCCATCTTCCCCTTCTCCAACATCTTCAGATTATGTCCAATGCCAGGTCTTACCCACGTGCACCATAGCCTTTTAAAGATGGAGTGGCATGAGGGATGCCAGTCTGTCAGTGGAAATCTGCTGAATGGTGAGTTGTTCTAGGAACAGCGCATGGTAAGATGTGGCAGGAGTCAAATGTCGTGGATGCCATGGGACAGGTTAGGTAGTTAATGAGGGGGGCTTGGTAAGATACAGTGAGGGAAATTACTTGATCCTGCTGTGAATCCGTCCAGAAATTCTATGACTTAGACTTAACCAATAGAATTTAATAGCCATGATAACATGAGCAAATATTCATCAGTGATTTACAGTGCACCCCGGATAGAAAAGACCACACAAAGTCAATAGCAACTGTCAAATAGATAATACGTTGCTAAGAATAGCTGATATAGAAAGGTCAGAAGGCAGTAAGAGAGGCACTGGGAGATGAGAAGACACTGGACGCAAACATAAAAGGAGACCCAAGCATCTTCCAGAGCCTTGAACACAGTATAAAGATAGTAAGATGAAGAGTATCGCTGATTAGGAATGAAACAAAGGAACCTATGCTTAGAGGCAGAGCAAAAACAAAGTTGCTGGAAATGCCCAGCAGGTCTGGCAGCATCTGTGGAGGAGAAAATAGAGTTAATGTTTCGGGTTCAGAGACCCTTCCTCTGAACTGATGATGGCTAGGAAAACGTCAGTTTATATGCAGAAAATAGAGAGATGGGTGGGATAGGGAGTAAATGATTGATAGACCCCAAAGAGAGAGAGAGAGAGACAGTTGGACAGACAAAGGAGTTGCTAACGATCAGGCTGGGAGGGTGAATAGTTGTTAATAGGGACTGTTAGTGACTAACAAAGGGGAGTGTGTAGTGGCAGGCTATGTGGTAACAAAGCCTAGTGTGTGGGGTGGGGGTTTAGGACCTGGGAGAGTTTAGGCCCTAAAATTACTGAACTCAACATTGAGTCCGGAGGGCTGTAGGGTCTCTAAGCGGAAAATGAGGTGTTGTTCCTCCAGCTTGTGCTGGGCTTCACTGCAACACTGTAGCAAGTCAGAATCAGAGATGTTGGCCAGATAGGTAGTTCAGGGCTTTTTTTGTGAGCAGAACGCAGATGTTCTATGAAGTAGTCGCCAAGTCTACGCTTCGTTTCCCCAGTGTAGAGGAGACCACATTGTGAGCAGCGAATGCAGTAGACTAGATTCTGGGAAGTGCAGGTGAAGTGTTGCTTCACCTGGAAGGTATGTTTGGGCCCTTGGATACTGGGGAGGGAGGAGGTAAATGGGTAGGTGTTGCATCTTCGCTGGTTACAGGGGAAGGTGCTGTAGGGCTGTGGGAATGTGTTGGGGGTGAAGGAAGTGTGGACGAGGGTGTCCTGAAGGGAAAGGTCCCTGCAGAAGATGGACAAGGGAGAGGAGGGGAATATGTGTCTGGTGGTGGCATCTCATTGGGAGTGGCGGAAATGGTGTCTGATGATCTTCTAGATATAGATGCTGGTGGGATGGTAGGTGAGGATAGTAGCGGGAGGGAAGAGAAGGGGTGAGGGCAGAAGTACGAGAGATGGGTCTGACCCAGTTGAGGGCCCTGTTGACAAAGGAGCTGGAGAATCCTTGGTTGAGGAAGAAAGTGGATATTTTGGATAATCCCTTGTCGAAGTTGGCCTCAGCTGAACATATGTGACGGAGATGGAGGAACTGAGCAAATGGGATGGAGCCTTTACAGGAAGTGGGATGTGAGGATGTATAGTCCAGGTCGCTGTGGGAGCCGGTGGGTTTGTAATGGATATTAATGGCCAATCTATCCCTAGAAATAGAAATAGAAATGTTGAGGAAGGGAAGGGAGGAGTCAGAGATAGATCAGGTGAAAGTGAGGGCAAGATGGAAATTGGAGGCGAAATTGATGAAGTTTTCCAAGGACCACTGAGCTGACTGGGAGAGACTGAAACTTCCAATTACTGAGGTAATTTTAATGTAGACACCTCAGCCTTAACCTTCACCAGTTCAGTAACTAATATATGGTGAAGAATGTAGTGAATACTATTATAATGACCACTTTGTTAACTATTACATTTAAATTACATTGAAATCTAAAATTCAATGAAAAGTCTCATACCAGCCTGGTTAAATTTTTCAAGCTTGCTGCATGTGAGATGGAAACCAGTTTGTGGAAGCAGTGTTCAGCGCAATGGATTTTTGTGTTTAGAAGTGTATTTCAGATATTTTGACAAAAATACTTTTGTTGTTAACTTCTTGGCTTGTTCCAATTTAAATACGTTAGTATCTAGGAAATTAATGCTTTTATTGTGTGTTATGACTTGAATGTATTGTAACTAATGCATGAAAACCAGAGCTTTTGAGTTTTCTATAATTTTGATTGTGGACAAGAACAGGGAAAAGAAAATTCAAGGATATTTGAAAGATTGTTGCACTTGTAAAAACAAATAGCTGGACTCTGATTGTAAGTGCTGTTTACAAAGCTACTTGGAGCAATAGTGGAAATCTGGTTACAGACCAGCTGAAGCCAGAGGTCTGTGTAGGAGTGGAGATTTAGGCAGCAGTAGGTAGCTGATTGGTCTGTAAACTAGTGACCAGTTACTTATAACAAAGCCCTTCTACTTGAGAACTTATTTCAATGTGATTGGACACTTGGTAGTTGAACATCTCGATGGTGTAAACGTTTGAGAGAATCACTGCAAGAGTAGAAGCTGTCTGTTTTTTCTCTGGCAGTGACAACAGCCTTAAGTCTGAAGAAAACAGGTTTGTTTTTCCCTCAGCGGTTGTGGTAACATATGGTTCTTCACCAGTAAGCCCAGACTGTTTACAAGCCAGTCACCAGCAAGCCATTGAAAGCACCTATAGGAGGACAATCAAGGAGCAGTGCATCCTAACAAGCAGACAGGACCATCTCGATGAGCATTGTGAACAGGAGCCATCGACTGTCTTCCCAGTCTTTATCTCCACCCATCACATCAATATTTGTTCCTCTCGTATCTGTTGAGAAATTTATTGTGTCTAGAATTTTAACTAGTAAAGTTCCATGTTGATTGTTCATAATTGCCTATGTGTTGCTAGAGTCTATTTATTTGTAATAAATAGTCATTCTTACTAAATAAAGAAAGCTGGCCCATGCTTTCTCTCCATCTGGATCTAAAAGAGAAATAATCTGGGGATTTGTACACATTAAAGTCTTTAACTTGTGTGACAATTAGAGGAATAGTAGGGCACAATTTCTAGTGCACTACCGTAAGAGTCAAATATAATTGATTATGAAAAGCAGTCCCAAGAAAATCTCAAGGACACCCCTCAAAAATATTTTGGGTCCCGGAGACAGAAAAATGACAACTCAAGTACTGGATGTTGTTAATAAAGTATAAGAATAAAGAATTAAATTATGCATTTAAGCAAAGTTTTCGTTAGATCAGAGTTGGAGCATAGTGCTGGACATCACCATAAAGGTAGAACAATAAATTTCATAACAATAATGAAATGGAGGCACAGCAACAATGATAGGCAATATAATAACAAGGGAAGACTTGAACTACTGGGACAATTTACAGGAAAGGATAATAGGGGAATTAAGAGATTTTGAAATGTATGAAGTGTTTTGTTGAGTGGTGAAAATCTATTTGAAGATTTTATTTGACATTTGGCATTCATGATGTTTTACTCCAGCAGTGAATGCTATTGATTTTCATGAAAGATTATTCCACAGCAGCAACAAGCTATTAAAAATTCCCCAAGGCTGATGTAGAGCACATTGGAGAAGGTGAGTAAAAATCACCTTGAGGCACCTCAGCGTTCAGAATGCTGGAGACTTCTTGGATTATTACAATAGGAATAAACTGATGCTATTAATCAAGTTATTTATGTTTTGCTCAGCCATTTTTCCAGGAACTTGGTCTTCTAAATAGAGGCATTCAATATAGTTGTAATCTGAAGTGTTTATATAAAAAAACTGGCTCATCCTCAGCTGGAGAATAGTGACCCATCCACACTTTAGGAAGGATATCAAGACCTTTGAGGGGGTACAGCGGGAATAGATTGAAATAGTTCTGAGGATGAATTAGTGCACTAAGGGCATTGACAAAGAAAGATGGATCCACATCCAGGATATCTACGGCTAAAGATAAAGTTATCATAATCCTAGTGGAACATGGGGCTGTGCTTTCACAAGGGATAGACAACTAGCGGTGGTTTAATTCAAGAGTCACAGTACCCTGGGTGAGGGCTGAGGTTGAGAAAGACAATAATTCATGGTAACTTCAGGCAGTGCAGGAAATGAATCCATGCAGTTGACATTACATTGCAGACTAGCCATCCAATGAACGAAGTGTGAGGAAATATGAAATAAGCTTTGTAGAGATTATCTTCTTCATTGACTCCAGTGACAAATCCAGGGAGATAGCAAAGAAACAGGACACACTATTGGCCAATCTGGACTCCAGTCTGACACTTGATTCCTTCTTCTTGCCAAAACACTTCAAAATGTGCTTTAAGCACAGGAATTGAGATAAAATTCTCAGAGGCAGAGAGATTGTTTCCCTTTCGTGGGAGAGCCTAGGACCAGAGCACATAATCTCAGAGTCGGGCTAATGCACTTAAGATTTTATTTCCTTCCTAATTATATCTCTCTTGAAGGTGAGGTGAATTTATTGAGGTCTTTACTGCAGAGTATTGTCAGGTCTGGGACATCAGCATGGTCAACACTGAGGTGGGCAGATTTCTAGCCTAATAAAGGAGTCACAAGTTATGGGATGAAACAAGAAAGTGAAATTGAGGATTGTTAAACCAGCCATGATCTCATTAAATGGTGGAACAGACTCAATGGGCTGAGTGGCGTAATTATGCCCCACATTGTTTGATCTTACATGATTCCATATCATATCTATTGCCATTGAATGGACACATAACCTGAAGGTGACAGTTAAAGAGTTACTGACAGGCACATTGCATCTTCTTCTGCATTTCCAGCATTCGATATCAAGTCCAGTCCCCATTATTTCCAACAGTTGGAGCAATAGAAGCATTCTTCAAGTTAGTTGATAGAAGTTAGCCCCAATTGTCTGTCGGATTTAGGTGGTAGTATTTCTTTTGTCAGTCTCTTTCTGCCCAGACTGACCCACTCAGGCAAATCTTCAAATGCGTGTTAATAAATAAACCCTAGTTTGGTGACCATAGGAGCTGTTTCTCCACTGTCCATGTAAATGCTCCCAGGCATTTTGAACATGCACACATAATGAAATTAATCCATCTGTATCTCGTTGTGATAAAAGGAATTTTTCCTCACGCTAATTCTGTGGAATTTCATCCTGAAGCTGAGAAATCTGCCATTCTGAGCCAGACTTCAACATTATTTTAGACGATGGCAACTATTAAATCGACAGGAAAGAGATTATGCCTCTCAATACGACCTTCTAAAAGGTTATTTACATTCTAAGCCCTGTCCAGACTAACATGCTTACGTCCAGCCTAGTGTATCTCCAGGTATTTTGGCAGAAAATAGGTCACCTGAGGTTTGTAATACAATTGTTTCAAAGCAGATTGTCCATGCTTCATTCTTTCATTATTAAAGTTAGTTCCAATTGAGGCATTAATTGATGGCATGTCTTTCCTCAACAAATTGCACCAAGGCATTTGAGTGAATTCTAGTTATATATTGGCAGTAGTTTCCCAATGTGCTGTCAGATTTAATCACCCAGCCACCCACTCCCAAACCCTTACCTTCACTGAGATTGCAATTCAGTGTGAGGTCCCTCTGTACTTTGGCTTTTAGTACGTGATTGTATTCACTATAACAAGGGTTGTTTCAACAGTTCTTAACAGAAGGTGGATTTGAATTGTTCGATGAGATCATAAAGAAATAGTGACAGGAGTAGGCCATTGGGCCCATCAAACCCACTCCACAATTCAATAGTATCATTGCTCATCCAAAAAATCATCATGTCCACTCTCCTGCCCTTTCCCTATAACTGTACTGATCAGCAACCTATCCATCTCAGGCTTAAATATGCATAAGATTATGCCTCCATGGCTCTCTGTGGCAAAGAGAAAAGAAATTTCTCTGCATCACAGTCTTCAGTTGATGTTCCTTTATTCTGAGACTATGCCCTAGACCCTTCCATAAGGGGAAACATCTTAGCATTGACCCCGTCACTCTGTCTGCTGATGAAGAGCGACCCGACTGAAAATGTTACCGCTGTGTTCTTCACACAGATGCTGCTAAGTTTCTCCAGTAATTTCCATTTTTTGTGTGTGAAAATCAGCAGGTTGGCAACATATATGGAGAGAGAAACAGAGTTAACACTTTAAATTCAATATGAGCGTTCTTTGGAACTGAAAATGAAAAGGAGTTGGTATTTTTATACTAAACTTTATTTTTGTGTTAACAACATTTTCCGGAATTTACTGTTGTTTTTTGATGGAACTTTTTTTTCTCGATGACTGTGTGTGAGTAGTTGAGTTCATGCTTGTCAGAGTTGCAGTGTGACTGGCTGAGTTTGGAAACTAAGGTAGGCTTTCAACATCCTATCATGCTCTGGTCTATGTGCTGGTTTTAGGCTAGTAGGCAAAGAGATATTTAAAGTTTTTGATATTTCTGTAAAATTGTTGTTGGACCTTGGCTCAATGCAAACACAATGATAAACAAATTATTTTTCTTACATATCTTTTACTAATTAATTCATCCTTTGCTGTAAAACATCAATATGCCATGTGAATGCAGACTCCTTTATATTCTCTGTCTCCATATATCATAGAATTTGACTGTATCCAGACCCATCAGCTTATAATGTGGTGCCAATCAACTGTCTCATTTTAAATGCCTATGTACAATCTGCATTATCCATCTTTCATTAAAATCAGCAGCACAATTTTAACTCTACAAGCCTTTAACCTTTCCAACAGTTAATCAGCCAAGCAATCACTATTTATCAATCTAGTGGTGAATATCAAAGATTAATAAGTCGTAAATTCTCTATTACTGAAAGTAGATTTTTATGACAAAGAGCATATTAATCTTCATGGCCATTACTTGTGTGAAGTCATGTAAACCATTCACAAATCCTATAAAGTCTGATACTTATTTGCTATAAATTTTTTGTAACCTTGATAAACATACAGTAATTTACATGCTTGTTGTTCTTTTTATGTAAGCATATAAATGTACTTATGGACAAAGAAAACTCTGCCTTAGTCAGGGGACATTTTATATTATTTAATAGGTTATTCTAAGATAATGTTATTTAAAAATTGGAGTAGGCTGTGAATAATACTTGAATTTATTTTTCGACAACGAAATCAGTCTTAGAAGTAATTGTTATATTAATAATAAACTTTGTGAGATTTAGTCTGATACTGCCACATAATATCTAATTTGACTGCTGTTTGCCTCATAACACAAGTACATATTGCATTAATTCCATTCCTATTGTTTTTGATATTTTCTTGCTCAGGCCTTGAGTTTTTTTCTTAATGATGAACATTAGTTATCTGACAATTAGAAGGTAGGTCTCTTACAAATTTGCACTTTATTCTCCTAATTTGCATTTATTCCTTTAAACTACAGCAGGTATAAGCCCAGCATTTCCAAACTTTTCCCATGAAATAATCTCCCCTCATTCTAAATATTAGTCTCGTAAACCTTCTTTAAATACCCCCTTCAGTTGACCCAGACTACACACAGTACTCCAGATGTAGTCTTACCAGTGGCCTGTATAATTGAAGTAAAATCTCCTTATTTTGGTATTCAGTTGCCTTTGCATAAAGCACATTTTATTAGCTTTCCCACTTATATGCCGTGCTTGTGATGCAACAATGGCATCCTGATCCCTCTGCATCTCATATCTCTGCAATCTCTCACCATTTAAACAATACGCTTTTTATCATTCTTCCTGGAAAAGAAAAATGAACAATTACCCTTTTGTAACAGATAAGGTCCAGAGGGAACTTGATAGGATAGCTAACCAGAAGATGCAAAATGTGCTTGGGGTTGGGGAGCAGGAATTTCAATGTCCATCACCAAGAGTGCCTCGGCATCATTACCACTGATCGATATAGCCACTAGGCTGGGTCTGCAGCATGTAATAAGGACTCAAACAAGAGGGAAAAACATACTTGATCTCATTCTTACCAATCTGCCAGCTGCAGATGCAACTGTCCATGTCAATGTCAGTGAGAGTGACTGCCGTAAGTCCTTGAGGAGATGAAGTCCTGCTTTCGCATTGAGAAGACCCTCCATCATATTGTGTGGCACTATCACTGTGCTAAATGGTGTGAAAGACAACAAACAGATCTGGAAAATCAAGACTGGGCATCCATGAAGCACTATGGTTCATCAACAGCAGCAGAACTGTACTCCAGCACAATTTATAACCTCATGGCCCAGCATATCCCCTACTCATACATTACCATCAAGCCAGACGATCAACCCTGGTTCAGTGGAGAGTGCAAGAGACCTTGCCAGGACCAACACCAGCACACCTAAAAATGAGGTGTCAAGTTAGTGCAGCTACCAAGCATGACCATGTGTGCATACCAAACAGGATATGCAGCAAGTGATAGAGCTAAGTGATCCCACAGCCAAAGGGTCAGATCTATGTCAAGGTTGACAGTAAGCAACTCACTGGAGGAGGAGGCTCCACAGCTATGTCCATTCTCAATGATGAAAGACCATAGCTCACCAGTGCAGAAGCTAAAGCTGAAGCATTCGTGACAATCTTCAGCCAGAAGTGCGAGTGGATGATCCATCTTGGCCTCCTCCAGTGATCCCCAGCATTACAGCTGCTAATCTTCAACCAGTTTGATTCACTACATGTGTCATCAAGATATGCTTGGAGACTTTGGATATTGCAAAGGCTACGGCCCCTGTCGACATTTCAGCAATAGGACTGAAAACTTGTGCTTCAGAAGTTGCCACTTCCCTGGTCAAGTTCTTCTGGAACAGTTACAATGTGGTAAGATGGCAGCAGGGTAAGCTGCCTGATTTGAGGCTTCACTCTGCTCGTCAGTTCCCTTTCATTTTCCTTTCTTTTTCTCTTCTTTTTCTCTCTCCTCTGTGCAGTAATTCTATCCCTCCGACCCTCACGCCCTATTGTTTACCTAACTAAGGAGTTGGGTCATCACTGGGAAATGCATGGCTGGAGCTGAATGCACGGGCCGTGTCCTGCAGTGAAGGGAGATCGAGAATAGGCCGGAGTGACGGCAAGAGCGGGCCGGTGAGGCAGTGGCAGTGAGAATGTGCCAGTGAGACAGCAGCAGTCGGTGGTGAGAACAGGCAGGTAAATTGGCGATGGTGGTGAGAATGGGCCTTTCGCATTGCAGCAATGATGGCCACCTCCTGGGTGTCCTAGTGATTGGAGCAGTGCTTCCACTGTTGTGGAGATGGGACTTGGGATTCTGCGATCTGAGGTTTTTTTCTGCCTTGCTTATCTTTTGGCTAATTTAAAATCTTTTAATTCTGGTTTCTGTAACCAAGTGAGCACCAGTGAATTGTGACTTTGTGCACTTTTTGCTGCAGAATAAGTGACAAATAAGCAAATAAATCCAAATCTACCCAGCAGTGTGCAATATTGTCCAGGTATGCCATGTGTATAAAAAGCAAGACAAATCTTACTCAACCAATTATTGCCCATTTGTCTACTCTCGATCATCAGTAAAGTGATGGAAGGTCTCATCGACAGCACTATTAAGCAGCACCTAATCAGCAAGTACTTGCTCACTGATGCCCAGTTTGTTTTCTGCCAGGCCACTGATCTCCAGGCCTCATTACAGCTTTGGTTCAAACATGGACATTGAGTTGAATTCCAGAGGTGAGGCAAGGGTAACAGCCCTTGATATCAAGGCTGCATTTGACTGAGTGTGGTATCAAAGAGCCCTAGCAATACTGGAATCGATGGGCCTCGGGGCAAACTGTGTTTTAGTTGGAGTCTTACCCGGCACATGAGAAGATGGTTGTGTTTGTTGGAGGTCAATCATTACAGATCCAGAACATCTCTGCAGGAGTTCCTCAGTGTCGTGTCCTTGCCCCCAACTATCTTCTGCTGCTTCATCAGTGAGCCCCATCCATCATAAGATCAGATGTAGGGATGTTTGCTGATGATTTCACAATGTTCAGCACCATTTGTAATTCCTCAGATAGTGAAGCAGTCTGTGTTCAAATGCAGCAAGATCTGGAGAATATCCAAGCTTCAGCTGGAAAGTGGTAATTCACATTTTCTATCATAGAGGAGGAGACATAGTTCTCTCAGTGGATTGTTAAAATATGAAATTCTCTTCCCCAGAAAGCTGTGGAGGTTTATTCAAAGCTCAGACAGGCAAAAGGGGTTGAGCCCACATCCAGATCAGCCATGGTCTGACGGAACATCTTTGAAGATCTGATCCGAGTACTTCGCTCCTAAGTCTATAATTTCCATGTCCGTCACTTTGGTCTCCATCGTATCAGGCACAATGATATTGTTACAATTTATATTAATGAAAGAAATAGGTTTTTTTAATTGTTCTTCCCTCTGGGCTGCTGTGGGTCTTCTCTAAATCTGTCTGTCTTACTGATTCTGAGAGTCAGGAAAGCTGGTCAGCTGCATCTTCCTGTGCATCGAGGTCTTAAAAATTTACATCTCACTTCCAATCAGATTCAATTTGAATTTCAGCCTGAATTTTGTCAAGATCAACAATTGACTTTTACACTCAGGGCTTAATTGCTGAGGGGTCTTGAAGGTGATAGGTATCTTCCTGGTAACAATGTGCCAGGCTATTTGGCCTTGCCACTAACATCCTTACCATTTCCAGGGAGAAGAAAATCCCATTCTTGAGTACGAAAAATTGTTATCATCATTGTCATAAAGGTGTATTGGCTTCACTAATGATCTTTAGCATAATGTAATCTGCCATCTTCATTGGGTTTGGCCAATGTCTGATTCTTAACCACCCTGTAAAATGGTCTAGTAAGCCCCTTGTTGTAATAAACTGCTACAAAAAAATAACAAAGCCAGATCAATCACTCTGCATTGAACTGAGCACTGGATCATACAAAGGTGGACCCAGCGCATCGAACCTGTCAGTCCTCAGTTACTGTTGCCAGAAAACTGCATTAGACCAGTTATACAAACACTGTGGATACATCAACAGGTCAAGCATTGGAATTTCTATTGAGAAAAAATCAATTACTTTTTGAAACAGCACAAAACTGAATAAGGGATAGTGGGAGCGGCCGATGCTGGACAATCTGAGATAACAAGGTGTAGAGCTGGATGAACATAACAGGCCAAGCAGCATCAGAGGAGCAGGAAGGCTGATGTTTTGGGTTTAGCCCCTTCTTCAGAAATGGCGGAGGGGAATGGGTTTCTGAAACAAATAGGGAGAGAGGGGGAGGTGGATAGAAGATGGATTGAGGAGAAAATAGGTGGAGAGGAGACAGCCAGGTCAGAGAGGCAGGGTTGGAGCCAGTAAAGGTGAGTGTGGGTGGGGATAGGTAGTCCAGGGAGAATGGACGGGTCAAGGGGGCAGGATGAGGCTGGTAGGTGGGAGGTGGGGTGAGGCTTGAGGTGGGAGGAGGGGATAAGTGGGAGGAAGGACAGGTTAGGGAGGTGGGGATGAGCTGGGCTGGTTTTGGGATGTGGCCGGTTGGGGGGAGATTTTGAAGCTTGTGGAGTCCACATTGATACCATTGGGCTGCAGGGTTCCCAAGAGGAATATGAGGTGCTGTTCCTGCAACCTTCAGGTGGCATTATTGTGGCACTGCAGGAGGCCCAGGATGGACATGTCATCGAAGGAATGGGAGGGGGAGTTGAAATGGTTTGCGACTGGGAGATGCAGTTGTTTATTGTGACCTGAGCGTAGGTGTTCCACAAAGTGGTCCCCAAGCCTCCGCTTGGTTTCCCTGATGTAGAGGAGGCCATATCAGGAACAGCAGGTGCAGTATACCGCGTTAGCAGATGTGCTAACTTGCCTCACCAGTGCACCATGACAGCAGCACGTACTATATGCAAGATACACTGACCAGTGTTTTTGCAACACTGCAGTGTCAAATACAGGCGGGTGAGATTCTCTATCCAGTGACAAGAACATGCCATTACTCCTCATTCAACTCATTCCATTATCTGTCCAATTAACAATCTCTGATAACTGACGAGGTTCTGCAGCACCCAGTGACTCCTGGTCACCAACAGCTTCAAGTAGGAAAGGCTTTGTGACGGTAGCATTCAATAGGGTGAAGGGCTCACCAGGTCAGCAGTTTGGTATTTAATCTGCTTGGCTTTCCTACTGGTGTGATGGTGACTGGTGCAGTTTGCCAAACACCTGAAGAAAAATGGGAAATCTCAGCCTAGGTTTCTTTTGTGTGGCAAGTCTTGACTCACAATGCAACACCCTCATGTCGCGAGGTATCTGCTTATGCTGCAAGGGAAGACAAAAAAATGTTGTCATAGTCCTACCAGATCATAGTGCTGATTGCTTATGTGAGAGAGAGAGAGAGAGAGAGAGAGAGCGAGCGAGAGAGACAACTGGTGGTGCTTTAGCCTGAGGGTCTCAGATGGAGAAGGAAAGGCTTTTATGGTGATCTCAGTGTGTGTGGGAATTGGAAGACAAAACATAGACATTGCTTCCTGACCAGACCTGCAAAAGTGCCAATGGAGTTGGCCACCAGTTACATTCTGTAAAGGATTATCTTCAGGCTGGTACAAAGTTGATGCCAGATTCCGATATGCTGCTTAACAGTAATCTTGTATAAGAATTTCTAACATTCAGAATGTGTTAATATAGAGGAATGGCTTAAACATCACTTACTATGATGATGCTACATAGAGTTGAGGGGGCAAGATCTTGCAATCTCAAAACAGCATGATCTACCATTTTCTTTATAGTCTTTATAACAATATCATGTAACTTCTACACGGTCGCTATTATACACCAATTACATTTTGCTTGAGTCAAGTGCTTCCTCTCATTAGATTGCCTAATGGTTTTCATCTACTACAGTTAATTAGATCCTTACCCTGAAAGCTGATATTGGTAGTAAACCTACTTTATAGTAAGCAAAATTACAAAATGCTCATCTAACATGATGAGCAGACATTGAGATTGTCACTTATTTTTTGAGCAATGAGATTCCTAGCAGCTAGTCTGATACATCAAGTATATACCTTCTTTTGTAACCTATTCCAGGTCACTTATGCTGTTGTCTTCACACAAATGTTACCCTTACACTGGCTGCTTTCTCTCAATTTGTGAATTATTTGCTTTGATTGGAAAGTTGTACAAGTCACGTTGCAATTAAAGTAAAAGAGGGAGGCCAGTGAAGTATAAGGAATTGACCTAACATCTATTAGAGGCGAGAAGTGATAGGGTGACTGAACACTTAAATGGTTTTCATGTGGTCAGTGAGAACCAGCATGTATTGCAAAAGACGGGTCATGTCTGAATAATCTGTTTGAATATCTTAAAGAGAGAACTAAGGTAGTGGAAAGGAAATAATGGCAATATTGTTATGGACTTTCAGAAGGTGTTTGATTAAGATCCTCAGCTTGATTAGCCAGCTTGATTAGGAAATTGCCTGAGCAGATCAAGTCAGAGAGTAGGATAATTTGTAGTTATTTGCATTGGCAAATTCTGATTAGTGGCATCTCGCAGAAATATGCATTGGGACCTCAACTATTCACTGTATTTGTAAATGACTTAGAGGATGTGATAGAAAACCATATATCCAGTTTTACAGATAACACAAATATATACAGCATTGCAAGCCATCTGGTTGGTGGCATAAAATTACAAAGAGTTTTTGGCAGATTGAGCAAACAGGCAATTCTGCGGCAAATTGAATTTGATGTGCGCAGTGATTAAATCATTCACATTGGAGCTAAAATCCTTAATTATTAGTGAGAGGCAAGAAAAAAATGGAGACCCAAAGAGACTTTTGGGTCTAGATATTCAGATTATTGACATATTTTGAATGACTACAGAAAATAAACAGACAAGGTAGTAGGATGCTAGCCTTTCCATCTCCATGAGAACATGTCAAATGAGTAGAAATTATGGCTGAGCCATATAAAGGACTGATTAAACCTTGAACCTTGATTAAAATTGGACTATGTGTCTATTTCTGAGCACCATGCCTTGGATAGCATACATATACTTTTATATATATACTTTAGAGGGAGGGCAGTTTAGGATTACTGGAATGATGTTGGGGCTAAGCAGGTTAATCGATGAAGAGAATTACACAAGCCAGTGCTGTATTTCCTGCAATTTACCAGCTTAAAAAATGATTCCATCCCTCATGATATTAAGTAGAACAGATAAGATAGATTGGGATAAATTTTTCCGCTCTTTGGAGATTCTAGGTCTACAGAACGTAGTATTAAAAGTTGGAGCTAAGCATTTCAGAATGAAATTAGGTAACACTTCTTCATGCAAAGGGTGATAAAAGGTTAGGGCTCTTTTCTGCAAATGGCAATCAAAGTTCATCAATTGTTAATTTTAAAACAGATATTGATAGATTTTTCTGATAGTGATATTAAAGGTTGTGTGGTAAAGACGGGTACGTGGAGTCATGTCACAGATTGACTGTGATCTCTCTGATTAGGAGAATAGGCTCAAGAGATCAATTCTATCCTCCTGTTGCTATAGTCCTATGTCCCTAATTTCTGCAGCCCTAACTGAAATCATATCCCAGTTATAAGCTGTTCTCTAAGTGCATGTCAATATCTGATATGGTGGCTACTGATGTGTAATGATGTCTTTTTAATTTTCCACTTGTGTGGCTGTTTCGTCAGTGCCTGATCAAATTGCAGCTCTGGGGTATCTGAAAGGAGCAAGTTGCTATAACTGTGCTGCCTAGGGTGTGCAGGGTTGGAAAGAAAGTAAGATTTTCCTGATTTCACTGTGGGTGTGTGCAGCCCCATTGGCACCAGCTTCATGCCTCAATCAGAGTTATTTACAAGCAGCATAAGGTTAGTGGGCTCCCAGCAACCAAAGCAAGTGAGGGAATGTTAATCCCACATTATGATTCTGGTGTCCGTTTGCAGACGCTGGCAGATTTAGCATCTATAGTGTCCAATTATAGAAAATAAAATATAAATTAGGAAGACAGATTGTCCACAATCAGCTAACAGTGGTTTTACTTGATGCTGCGATATACTCTGACTCCTGACTTCCTTCATAGCATGCTGCTTAGATTAGTTGTGGCTATCAGCATTCATTTGCGGTAGGAGAAATAGAGAGGCATTTACATCACAGTCTTGGACACACTTTAAAATGTGTATAACTATGATTCATAAAATCATGGCTAACAAACTGTGGAGCTGGATGAACACAGCAGGCCCAGCAGCATCTCAGGAGCACAAAAGCTGACGTTTCGGGCCTAGACCCTTCATCAGAAAAGGGAGATGGGGCGAGGATTATGAAACAAATAGCGAGAGAGGGGGTGATGGATAGAGGAGAAGATAGGTGGAGATGAGAGTATGGGTGGGGAGGTAGGGAGGGGATAGGTCAGTCCGTGGAGGGAGGACAGGTCAAGGGGGCGGGATGAGTTTAGTAGGTAGGAAATGGAGGTGCAGCTTGAGGTGGGAGGAGGGGATAGGTGAGAGGAAGAACAGGTTAGGGAGGCGGGGACGAGCTGGGCTGGTTTTGGGATGCACTGGGGGGAGGGGAGATTTTGAAGCTGGTGAAATCCACATTGATACGATTGGGCTGCAGGGTTCCCAAGCGGAATATGAGTTGCTGTTCCTGAAACCTTCAGGTGGCATCATTGTGGCACTGCAGGAGGCCCATGATGGACATGTCATCTAAAGAATGGGAGGGGGAGTTGAAATGGTTCGTGATTGGGAGGTGCAGTTGTTTACTGTGAACCGAGCATAGGTGTTCTGCAAAGTGGTCCCCAAGCCTCCGTTTGGTTTCCCCAATGTAGAGGAAGCCACACCGGGTACAATGGATACAGTATACCACATTGGCAGATGTGCAGGTGAGCATCTGCTTGATGTGGAAAGTCATTTTGGGGCCTGGGATAGGGGTGACGGAGGAGGTGTGGGGGCAAGTGTAGCACTTCCTGCGGTTACAGGGGAAGGTGCTGGGTGTGGTGGGGTTGGAGAGGAGTGTGGAGCGGACAAGGGAGCTTTCTGCATTTCCACGGCTTTAAATGGAAACTGTTGTTATGATGTTCTGTTATTTGTGTTCAAACGGAGGGCTTCATTAAATGGTAAAATTCTGGTGAATTGAAAGCAAACAACCGGAGAATCTGATGGAAACATATAAGGTAGATGTTTTTAACAGATCAATAGACAAGACATGCTGGTGCCAGACAGCTGGACCACTCAGAGGCCTTGTTTTTAAAAATTGTTCACAGAGATATTTACAAGAGTAGCCAGAAGCAGCTGAAACAAGTAGGGAAAACTCACATATTTGACCTGGTGTTTGCTAGGAGTGTAGAATGACTTGAGATACCAAAAAGCAGAAGGTTTTCAACAGTCTTTTGCATATTGATATAGTTGTGCTTCAGCTATTATTGTTAGCACCTAAAACTTCAAATGCAGAACAAAGGACAAAATTAAAGGAAAAGGCTTTGTTTAAAAGTGTTCCAGGACAAAAGAAATACCACCAATGATGGTATGTGCAGATATCTTGGATATAAGTGAAGGGTCAGCTGGTGTAGCTCTTATAGTTTTGCAATAAACATTAAAGTCAGGATTATGAACGAATCTGTCTACTGACAATGCTTTCTGTCTAATCACGCAAAAGCTAAATGTGCACAGCAGAGCATCTGGGCTCCCTTGATTTACAGATATCTACTCTTTCAGTTAATCACTTTTGTCAAAAGTCTTAGTAGTTTCAGAACAGCCTAGATTTTGCATCAGTAATATAGATGTGCTATCGGTGCAGAATAAATTGAATGAAAAT
This sequence comes from Stegostoma tigrinum, assembly GCF_030684315.1. Taxonomy (NCBI): domain Eukaryota; kingdom Metazoa; phylum Chordata; class Chondrichthyes; order Orectolobiformes; family Stegostomatidae; genus Stegostoma; species Stegostoma tigrinum. Next base: position 28,190,495 of record NC_081366.1, read on the forward strand.
TCTTATCACTACACAAGAACTCCCAGAAATTCTGAAGTTGCAGTCAAGTATTCCCATTTCCCACAAAGGCTGCAGTGTGACAGCCTTCACTAAGAGATTCAACACCAAGTCCTATATCATGCTGTAATACTGGGGCTGGCACACAATAGGTGTCTCTACAAGTCACGTTAAATTTTAAGGTGTTGCCTTCAGGGCTAAGTCTTTTAAAATAGACTTTTTATAGGAATTGAGAAGTATTAACAACAAAAAACAATCCTCTGTCCTTGAAAAAAAGCCATTTCAATTACAGATTCTCTATTCTTCAGGAAGTATTTGATTTAAAAGTCCCTCAGCATGTCTGGCCTGTCCCGTCAAAACACAAAGGCCCCAGGGATCACCCGTCCAAACTTTCAAAATCAAGGGAGTTCGTCGCCGAGCAGAATCCCTGCACGCAGCTACGGAACCAGGAACTAAATGTTGGTATTGTAGGAAAGAGGAAAAAGAAAGCTTATTGGGGACGCTTTGGTCACACATGTGACAATCACAATACCATATTTTGTATGTTTCTATAATTTGCATTATTTTGACCCTACATTGTGCAATCTGAAAGAAACCATGCTGGTGCAGCAGGTGGTGAAGAAGGAAGCTACTATATTGACCTTTATAGTGAGAGTATTTAAGTACAGGAACAGGGCTGTCTTTCTGCAATTGTACAGGACATTGGTCAGCCTACACTTGGAGTAGATATGTGCAGTTTTCATGCCCTTATCTGGCAATGGAGGTTATTAGACTGATATTTGGAATGGCAAGATTAACATATGAAGAGAAATTGGCTGGTTAGGACTATATTCAGTGGAGTTTAGATGAATGGGGTAGTATCTCATAGAAATCTGTAAAGTTGCAATAGGACATGCCAGGGCAAATGCAGGAATGATGTTCTCAAAGACTACGGTTTCCAGAACCAGACATCACAATCTAAGGATATGGGGAATCTATTTAGGACTGCCTTTACTTAGGGAGTGGTAAGCCTGTGGAAATCTTAGCCACAGAAAGTGGGTAAGGCCGAAACATTGAATGTTTTCAAGAAGGATTTAGATACTACTAAACAGAGCCCCAGGTTAGTGTTCTGGGGCAAAGGTTCAAATCCTACCATAGTAGATGGTGAAATTTAAATTTGTTAATAAGCTAGTTCAATAGTAACAATGTAACAACTGTTGATTATGGAATCATAGAATCATACAGCATGGAAACAGACCCTTTGGTCCAATTTGTCTGTGCTGATCAGGCATCTCAATCTGACGTATTCCAATTTACCAGCATCTGGGCCATATCCTCTAAACTTTTCTTTTTCTTATACCCATCTGGATTTTTTTTTTATTCATTCACATGATAAAGTTATCGCTGGCTAGGCAGCATTTATTGCCCATCCCCAAGGGCAGTTAAGAGTCAACCACATTGCTTTGGGTCTGGAGTTACATGTAGACTAGACCAGGTCAGGATGGCAGTTTCCTTCCCTAAAGGACATTAGTGAACCAGGTGGGTTTTTCCAACAATTGACAATGGAATCATGGTCATCACTAGACTCTTGATTCCAGACGTTTATTGAATTCAAATTCCACCATCTGCCGTGGCAGGATTCAAACCCAAGTCCCCAGAACATTATCTGGGTCTCTGGATTGATATTCCAGTGATAATACCACTAGGCCGTCACCTTCCCATCATCCCCAGATGCCTATTAAATGTTGTAATTGTACCCGCCTCCACCACTTCCTCTGGCAGCTCATTCCATACATGTGCCAACCTCTGTGTGAAAAAGTTACACCTCAGGCATTTTTCAATTCTTTCCCCTCTCACGTTAAACTTGTGCCCTCTAGGTTTTGAGTCCACTACCTTGGGAAAAGAAAACACTTTGACTACTCAAACTATCATGCCCCTCATGATTTTATAAATTTCAATAAGATCATACCTCAGCCTCCAATGCTCCAGGGAAGAAAACCCCAACCTATTCATCCTCAAACTACAGCTCAAACCCTCCAGTCCCAAAAATATCTTTGTAAATCTTTTCTGCACTCTCTTAAATTTAGCACAATCCTTCTTCTAGAAGGACAAACAGAACAAAAGCCAAATGTTCAAAAAAATGGCCAAAAAATCCATTTGCTTCACCAATATCCTTCAAGGAAGGAAGTCTGCCATCCTTACCTGGTCTGGGTCTACATATAACTCCAAACCCACAGCAATATGTTTGACTGTCAATTGCCCTTTGGGCAATCAGGGCTGGGCAATAAATGGTAACCTAGCTACCCTAACAGTCTACTCTTAATCATTAGTAAAGTGATGGAAGGTGTCATCAGCAGTGTTATCAAGCAGCATCTGATCAGCAATAACGTACCCACTGATATGCAGTTTGGGTTTTACGAGGGCCCCTACCCACAGCTCTTGACCTCATTACAGCCTTGTTCAAGATTGGACAAAAAATGCTGAATTCCAGAAGTGAGCCGAGACTGACAGCCCTTGATACCAAGGCTGCATTTGATAACTGTGTGGCATCAAGAAGTTCCAGCTAAACTGAAATCAATGGGAATCGTATGGGGGTGGGGCGTGGTGATGGTGGGGTGCAGCAGGGTGCTATCTCTGCACTGGTTGGAGTAATCTACGGCACATAGGAAGTTGGTGGCAATTGGTGGATGTCAGCCACCTCAGTAGGGCTTCCTCAGCTCGACCATTCTCAGCTTCTTCATTGATGATGCTCCTTCCACCATCAGGTCAGCAGTGCATCTATTCATGGATGATTACACAATGTATAGTGCCAGTCACAACTCCTCAGAACTGAAACAGTTTAAGTCTAAATGTAACAATTTCTGAGCGCCATTCAGGTTTGAGCTAAAAATGGGCATATAACACTCGGAATACACAAGTTCCAGGGTATGACTATCTCCAACAAGAGGGAAGCTATCCACTGCCTTTTGATATTCAATGGCATTCCCAACACTGAATACCCCACCATCAACACTCTACAGGTTACCATTGACCAGAAACTGAACTGGAGTAGCCATATAAAGACAGCGGCTATCAGAGCCGGTCAGAGGTTAAGAATCCTGCAGTAAGTAGGTCACCTCTTGACTTCCCAAAGTCTACCTACCATCTACAAGGTGCAAGTCAGGAGTCTGATAGAATACTTTCCACTTGCCTGGTTGGCTGCAGCTCCAACAACACTCAAGAAGCTTGACACCATCCGTCATGCAATAAATCTTATTTTTTATCTAGGAACAGTATCTTGTGTATGTACTTCAAAGCAGTGTATCCTCTATTGATAAATGCTGGACTGACCAAAGATAAAAATAACGGTGGATTGGGCAGTGAACTACCTCAAGAAACCATTACTAATATCACATATTGTTAGAGGTAGCCATACTACAATGTATCAACTGGGGACATCTCCAAAAATACCACTGAAATGTCGTGAAAAGAAGCACTACACTACAACCTGCTTTCTTGAAACTGCCTGCTTGAAATTGGACACCGTCTTTGACTCCATTGAATATCAAGAGGCAGTGGATAGTTTCCATCTTGTTAGAGATGGTCATAGCCTGGCAACTTTGTCTTCGACTCCATTCCTGTAAGTAGGCTGTAATTGAGGGAGGTTTCAATTATTCTGACTGTAATCATCCTTTTATTTTGAGTATGCCAACTTTCATCTGTCTGTCTACTGATTAACCCTATTTCTTAGTATTTGCAAGAAGTGATATGGTATTGTGTATTTGATATTTTACTTTTGCGACGTAAGGCTACCATAGCACATGATGACAATCAAGCAAACACAAATTACATTGACATAAAATGTGTTGAGGTCCTACAACAATGACTTTTTTTAAACTGTCCTGTTATTTTGTCACTGACTCATGTTGACTCTGCATTGCATTATTTGCAAATTAACCAAACCAATTCATGATGTGATCACTTGACATTCTACCCTCGTCTAGACTCTAGTCTGATCTATTTTAAACACTTGAGTTAACATAAATTAAAACAATATCATATTTATATAGTGTAGTTCAGGGAATAACTATCCAATGGCACCTCAAAGGAGCATTATAAATCAACATGTGGCATTAAACATGAGGAACAATCTTCTAATATCAGAAATCATAATTAATGTTCAACATAGTCATTTTGGAAGGAATGAGAATCAAGGAAGAGCTACATTTTGCTTTGTTAGTCCATGCAACATTTTTGGTCAACAATGTAAAACATCTATTCCAAATATTGAAAAAGTCCCGTTTATCATTTAGTCTGTTTGTCAGTAGTTGGTCAAGGATTCTTAGTAGAGTGGAGCGGAATTTTCGAAAGGGCCTTTCATTAAGCATTAGATTGCCAAGTTACATATTCAAGGGCCTGAATGTCTGTTTCAAGCATCTGTATGGGCGCTCTAAAAAATGTGCTTCATGAACCTGGAAGCTGAGGCTTACCAAATTGGTAAGCTTCACGACATTTGACATTCAAAATGAGACCAATGCATGCACATTTCTAATCATCTTGCAATAAACCTGTTTTTAAAATCGCCAATATACCAATTATCACGAGATGCCTATCCAGTCCAATGTGAATTACTGCCACAAATTATAATGCCAACAGGGGGCGCCATTACACAAGATATTTACAATTCGGTTGCTGGTTTGTATCTAGTAAGGTGCATTAATCCAGTCAATTCAGACCCTGCAGCGCAGGAGTAAATCCATAACAAATAGCTTCTTAAATCTCTGTTTTCTTATTTTGCTGACAAAAAGCATTAAAAAATTGCTGGATTGGTCCTCAGCTGTCTGAAGATGGTTTAACTAGATTAGATTTTTGTGACAAATATCTGAATGTTAATGCAAAGGAGTGTTTAATGATAAAAGGACAGAGACAGATAGAGGAATTGAAGAGAGGCTGACAGGAAGAAGAGTAGAATCAATGTGAGTAATGATGATTACTTTTAGAAGAAGCATTTTTGAATGTGATTAAGTCCCCAATTATTTTCAACAAGAATGACATGTACACTGCAGGAAGGCAGTTTGATAAAACACTAATGCAGTTCTTTAGTATATGTGTGACATTTGTAATTGCTCTTTTGTTTCATTGTGTTTTTTAAAATACTAGACAATCATTTCCTTTTTGGCAGATGCCCAATATTTTTGATAAGTGTTTCAATTTTCATACTTAAAAGAAATAGAAAATAATATTTATGTAGAACCTTGCCTGGCCTTGGGATCTCCCAAAGTGACTTACTGTCATTTATTTTGAAGTGTGGGCAAGCACCACTGTCGATTTTCACATGTAAATTTTCCAAAAGTGGAAAGACTAGTTAATTTTCTTGGGAGTGAAGGGTGAGCATTTCCAGAAACATGAAAAATTCTCTACATTTTGTTGAGAAGCTTCTATAGGCAGGCAGATCTTGAAGGCAACAACTTCAAATAATGCAGTGATCTCCCATTGAAGTGTTGGCTTAGAATTATTAGCTAAAGTCATGACCTCAAACCCAAAGGTTTCAGTAAATCAGAAGCAAAAACAGAAATTATTGGAAAGGCTCAGCAGGTCTGGCAGCACGTGTGGAGAGAAGTCAGAATTAATGTTTTGGGTCTAGAGACCCTTCCTCAGAACTGATGGTAGCTAGAACTGCCTCCTTAGTCAAACTGACTGACTGAGTCTTGAAAACTTTTAAAAAATTCTTTTCATTTTTAAGCTCCAACCATTTTGACTAGGATTCAATGTTACTTCCTGTTTACAGGGAAGTTTGAACTCACTCTCTGCTGGGTGGTTAGTGAGTATAAATGTTGTATCATAGAAACATGGAAAATAAAAGCAGTAGGAAGCCATTTTTAAACACATGGGATCTCTAAATCAAGGAAACCAGCACTCCATCACACAGTGTTCTGTGATGTTCTGTACTCTATCATTTTATTTTTGTTCAGACATATACCTGACATATAAGAAAACTCGTCATATGCCCATCTCCGAATGACTGTGCCATCTACACGATGATGGTTCTCTGTTTGTTTCATGTGGTACACATACTCCCCATAAAACTCATTTCCTCTCATTGATATCAGAAGATTAATCTCTAATATAGTAGAAGAAAAGGTCTAGGGGCCCAGACGTTCATGTTGGGAACTTGCTAGAATTTGGCCAACCTATTCAAGCATTCCTGCAAACTTCCAGTAGCTTTTCTGGGCAGGCTCATCCTACTGATCAAAGTTTGGCTTGCAGGAACTAAGTGGGAAGAATTAAAGACCAGTGAGAGGTTTACAATTCATTTTCCACAATTGAGCCAAGCACGAACATCATTCATGAACAGTGTTCTCATGTAAACATTTGTGCTGCACAATGTTTCGGTATTTTTTGAATCATTGAATCAGGTTGAAGACTTGAGCCAGTGTGTTTGACTGCCGACGCTTTGTCACCTTGCTAGGTAACATGGTCAATGTGGCTCCAGTGAAGCGTCGGTGTTCTGTCTCGCTGGTAATTTATATGCCTCAGTTTGCTAGAAGTGATGCCTACAGTCCCATCAAACTGAGGCATATGAATAACAAAGCGGGACAGAACACCAACGCTTCACCAGAGGAATACTGATGATGTTACCGAACAGGGTGATGAAACATTTGCAATCAAACACACAAGCTTGGCGAACAAGTCTATGACCTCATCCACAACCTGAGCTACAAATCTCAAAAATCATTGAGTCAGTCATAGAGTTGCCATGGCACCACATCTTCCTCACTGCGAGTTTTCCCAAGCTCAGAGAGGTTAGCTTTCCTTCCCTTCCCTCCAGTTGCATAACTCAGAGCCTGGAAGTCAGATAAACGATGAGCACAAGTTTTAACCTCCATAAAACAGACAACAAGCACAAAGAAATTTCTTTCTAAATATCGTGTTAAGTAATACTACTCTCTATGAAATGAATGAATTCATTACCACTTGTCTGCTGATTTCCAAAGGGATATTCGGCATGCAACAGTGCTGCGCTTGAGCTACAACTGCTTATTTCTCTCTAACCTCACCATGATGGATGAAGAGCCTTAAGGCTTAAGATATACCTATATACCTTTAGCTCAGTCTGCTATGAAGTTCAATGTAAGCAAAGACAAGGGCCATGGAATCCTTTTACTGTTTCTCAGTCTAGACGCAAAGAACTAGGTCCAGGATTATGATGGTATCCATGTTGGTTTTGGATCTGTGATTTGTAACCAACCAACTTCTGATACCCTTTCCAGCCTCCAATTACACCACCCCTGCCCCTGCCTCTGATAACCTCCCACGTACCTCCTCAGTCTGAATCTCACTCTCAGGCCTGCAAACATCACCATCTTATTGTAATCTCCAATCACCCTCCATGCCAACATCCCTACCACATATAAAGGTGCCATTATCCCACCACCAACAATCCACTCATCACCTCATCTCCCTCCCAAGAATGATTGCCCTCCCACACCAAGCAACTACCTGCTCCCTCAGATCACTTTCCTTCACGTGATCCATTCAACACTCTATACCGTGATTAACACTCTCCTCCACAGTTAATCTCAAATTGTGCGTTCTTCATGCTTTTCTGTACACCCTGGGGATTTGCTAAGTAAAGATTCTCCACAGTGTGTCTCTTAGAAAGAAGAATGGGACATTGTGTTGTTCAGATACTGAGAGTGAGTAGCAAGAGGATGAGGAGATGCTGAATTAATAGCAAGTGTGTATTGAAGAAACACCCTTGAACAAAGTGGTGATATGGCAAGTGCTATCGATCCTGAAAGAATTTGTGCTAATGGTTGTTGTGAAGGGAGCTAGGTAAAGATGATTTTTGTAAAGAAAATGAAATGGTGTACTGTGGTCCTGGTCCTCTGCTGGCTCGTGAGGGATGTGATAGAGGAAATGGGAATTGCTGAGAGGAGTCTATTTTACCATGTGATGGTTGAGACCAATGGAGAAATGAAAAGCTCTGCTCACCTATCTGCTGGTGAAAGGTGCTTAAAGCTCTCCGTGACGAATCCTGGCTCCTGGAACTAAAAATCTCAGCAATCTTTCACTGGACCTGTACCCAAGGTGTCAGCTAGAAAGATTCCATGCTTCACTTGCTTAGAGACTTTGGCTCTTCTACCACTTCAACAGTGAAATGACCTGGAAGGGATTGCAATATTATTTTAAGAAAATGTTTCCTGTTTTAAGGCAGCCCATGGCAGGCAGGAAACCCACTCACAAAATCATAACGGGGTCCTAAAGTTAATTTGATCTGATTGAAATCATCAAACTATGTCTGCCATAAAACTGAGCAGATGTTTCTAGGCCCGAAACGTCAGTCTTCCTGCTCCTCTGATGCTGCTTGGCCTGCTGCCTTCATCCAGCTGTACACCTTGTTATCTCAGGTGTTTGTGACATGACTTTCCAGCTCCATATTATGCATTTGTATCTATTCTGAGGGGCCTAAGAGAAATAATTTAAAGCCTGAAGTGCTATTTTAAACTAAAATGTACTATTTGTAGCTGTTGTAATAAAGAAACATGCATGCCTATGACATCTGGCATTATGGATTTGCAACATTTAAATTAGCTTGTATAACTGCACTGGCAGCAAATTACTTGTTTAAAAATGCTATTAAGCCAAAGTTAATTTGCAAAAAATATATTATTACCTTTAACTTTATTGCTATTAAAAGTACCATACTTGACAATATTCAACAAGTCCTCCACTAAGCTTTTTTCAATAGAAAGATGGAACCAAGATACCAATGATTTCGTTTGTGCTATAGTGATATATTTCAACAGGAATAGATTTACAGGCACATTTACGTGAGAATGATGTTTATTATAATTTTGGTGGAAGAAGAATAACCTTGGTGTTTTAATGTTCAAGTGGTAAACTAGAGAGGTAGAAAAATTGGAAGGTGCTTCATAGTAAGGGATTGAGTCACATAATGTGTTAATTTTCATGTTTACTGATAAATAGAGGAGTTTGAACTAAAATTAGAGAGGTGGTTATCAAAGCCATCTCTCTTGACATCTAAACCTTCTCTGAATTATCAGATTTCTTATCAGACTGCTTGTCTAACTTCTTGACAGGATCTGTCGAAATGTCCTGCAAATGAATATTGAGAAGCTTGATTATCTTCGGCCCAAAACACTAACATCATTTGTCTCCCTGGAAACTAGATGAGGCTGAACCAAACAGCTGAAATCTGGGTGTCACCTTTGGCCTTAACATAACAATAACCTTGAGAGGTAGTAAGAACTACTGATGCTGGAGTCAGAGATAACACAGCGTGGAGTTGGAGGAACACAGCAGGCCAGGCAGCATCAGAGGAGCAGGAAAGTTGACGTTTCAGGTCGGGACCTTTCTTCAGAAATGGGGTTTTGAGTCAGGAACCTTCTTCAAAAATGGGGGTCAAATAACCTTGAAATAATCATCAGCCCTCATATCTATTCATTACAAAGTCCACTTGCTTTCAGTTCTTATAGCATCACCTGAACCCACCCTGCCTCAGCTCATTTGTTGTATAATGTCTAGAGTGCTGTATAAATCTATGACTCTGACAACTCCATACAGGATACTGATTGTGGATGATCAGTCATGATCATAATGAATGGTGGTGCTGGCTCGAAGGGCCGAATGGCCTACTCCAGCACCTATTGTCTATTGTCTATTCTCTATTGCTCTACTGTCTGGTCTCCCATCGTCAATCTTTATAAATTTGAACTGACCCACCGGCTGCTGCCCATATTATAGGCCGCACCAGGTTCCATGCACCCAATATCCTATGATTACATTTCTTTCCTATCCAACAATGGCTTAATTTTTAAAATCCCACCCTTGTTTTTAAATCTTTCTGTGAGCAGGCTCCTCCTCATCTCCATTAATTATGCTTTCTTGCAAATTCCTATCTTTATCACACAATTACTCGTGACTGGGCTTTCACCTGTCTAGGCCCTGAGGTCTCGAATTTTCTCCCTTATCTTCTCTATTTCCTACATTCCTTTCCTCCAGTAAGGTATTCCTTAATGCCTACTGTGGTGATCATTTGTCCAAATATCATCTTATGTGATTCAGTGTCAAATGCTATGGTTATGATTTTCATTATTTTTTGATTTGATTTATCCATTGTCATGTGTATTTTGTTATGAAATACAGTGAAGTGTCTCCAGTCTCCGTCACCATCTTAAAACACGGAAGAATAAGGCAAAATATGGAAAATAAAGGCAGCAAAATAAATAAATAAATAAGTGCCCTACTTTTTATTAAGAGTGTTCCACCATGGGTCCTGTGATATGTCCCCTTTGCCATTCTGCCGCCACTAGAATGAAAGTCTTCAGTGCCATTTAGCCTCCATTATGAGTCCTCACTGGACCTTGCCAGTGCAGGTGACACCAGGTACTGAATTGGCCAAAACTCGACTATGTCACTGCTGTTAGTCTGCTTCGGGCCCACCTCGCTGAGGCAGCCTCTGCTGATACCATCGGGCCTCCTCCTGGGGGTCCCGAACTCTCCTCTGCCACCACTTCCATGAACCTGTGCTGGACGCAGACCCCACTGGGAACACAAAACCCGCGTCTGGGCATGCTGCCACGAGCCTGCGTCGCTGGGCCCACACGCTACTGCCAGCGCTGTTGTCACAACTGAGCTCTTCACCAAGCGGTAAGCAACATTAACTAGAAGACTGAAAACAAATGAGAGAAGAGAGAGAACAAAAGATGAAGAGAAAATGAGACGGAATGGGCAAATCCTGGGCTCGGAAGCCCTACTCTGTCGCCATCTTATTGGAGGTATGTAAAGTGTCTTGGGATATTTACTAAACTAAGGGTGCTACATAAACACAAATTGTTGGAAGACTATTTTTGCTTCAAGCAACTCCCAGTTAATTCCAAATGATCTGAATTGTTTTATTTTTAGAACCTCTCTTTGAATCCAAATTAGCCTGATGTAATGCAAATAATTTTATAGATCTAACATGAAAGTTGCAATTCTCTGAACAAAATTGAGGTGGCATCAAATGATGAGATTTGTTGGAATGATGAACACTGTGTCATTCAGGACATGCTTCAAGTTAGATGGCATTGTGTTGTGCTCTGGTTCAATGGAGCGGAGACATTTCCTTTTTACCTGATCAATTCCTCCTTCACTGATGTGAATCTTAACCCCTTCTTCAGACCTGACTTAGCCACAGCTGCAGCTTTGTGTTGTTGCCTTCCCTTATAATCCAATCAATAACCTTTCATGTGGACTGGATTACGTGACCGACTTTGATTGAAGAAACAAATGGACTGAGGTGGAGATTTAATTGAAGTTATTTTGCGAAAATAAAATAGAAACCTCCATTAAGAAGTAAAACAGTGATTATAGGGCTTTGCTGTGGCGATAAACTCCATTCCAAAGCATTTCCTTAGGTTGTTACCTATCCTTAACCATACATGGCAGTGATTATGCATGTAATTAAGCCTCATTTGCTCTCTTGCAAGTAAACAAAAATAGGTTTTTAAACAAGCCATGTTTATCAATCTTGAATTTATCGGAACATCCAGGGGCAGACGGTGGCTCAGTGGTTAGCACTGCAGCCTTTGCAGCACCAGGGGTCTGGGTTTGATTCCAGCCTTGGGCGACTATCTGTGTGGATTTGCACAGTCTCCGTGTCTGTGTGGGCTTCCACTGGCTGCTGTGGTTTCCTCCCACAGGCCAAAGACGGCACACTGTCTGTGCGGGTTTTCTCCGGGTGCTCCGGTTTCCTTCCAGAGTCCAAACCTGTGCAGGTTAGATGGATTGCCCATGGTAGATTACACCATAGTGTTCAAGGAGATGAAGGTCAGGTAGATTAGCCATGTAAACAGAGGGTTACTAGTTTTGGGTGGGAGTCTGGGTGGGATGCTCTTTGGAGGGTCGGTGCTCAATGGGCTGAATGGCTTCTTTCCACAATGTAGGGTTTCTATGATTCAATAATATTTCAATGTTACTTGAAGGTTCTGTCCATTTAATTAATGTACATTTTAGCTCCTGCTTTGTACTAAAGCCTGTTACTTCTGGTTCTTTTACTTAACCCATCTTGGATCTGATGAAGGGTCCAGGTCCGAAACGTCAGCTTTTGTGCTCCTGAGATGCTGCTTGGCCTGCTGTGTTCATCCAGCTCCACACTTTGTTATCTTGGATCTCCTATCCTGTCTCTTTCTTTTACAGTTGTCTTTAATTTCTCCAACATTTTCCATCACAAGCCCCTTTGTGAATTCTGCTCCTCTGTCATCCATTCTTCTGCTGTTACAGATGATGAAATCTGAACTGGTTCAACTTTTGTTATAAACTGGTGATCAAACAGACCTCGCTCATATTTTGGTTGGCATCTTTTCTGGGTTAATGTGATCTAAATTGACATGCTCACTTCTCTGTTAACTTCAGCCAAATATCATTTTTACTCCACTGATTTCACCATTTCCCGTAACCCAATTACATGATTTGTGAATATGGTTCAAAACATGAATATATTCATATTGCCTAAAACTGTTCTCGTTCACTTAAGATGGACTGATGTTTTTGACTGAGCTGTTGGTATTTAACAGGTAGATTTGTAAGGACCAGACTTAAACATGTCCTTGATTATTAATTCATCAAATGCCTGATAGTATGTACCTTGTAGTGGAGTTTGGAGTTGCCCTGATACTTTAGCAGGGAACTAGCTGGCAACTGTTTCGTACTGAAATTTTATCCAATTTCTAACACTAGTTTCTTGAATACTCCTTCAATTATCCTTCTGGGACTTTCAGCTACTCCTCTGGTGCCAGATGAAAGTTTGGAATGGATCAGAATGAAATTGAGGACCATTCACTGAGGCAAGCCCCTCAGGTAATCAATGAGAAAACAAAAATAGACCATAATTCATCCACTGCTTGTTCAGCTTTGGTGTCCTGACCCATATTGTTTACTTCGATCTGCTTTGACCATAAGAAATTGTCATTTTCATTTTCACAAAAGCTTACATGAAATCTTTGAAATGATTGAGTAGACCATATTGATAGTTTTTAGATGGATTTGCTGCTGCAGTTTTGTCAGATAGAATCACATGCATTGAATTTTACAGAGGGAGAAGTGAGATTCTCCCCCCCCCGGGTACAATTCAGACTTTGTCCGCTCACCCTGCAGCCATTTATGGCTGTTATTTGGCTTGATGCAAGCCACCCATTCCCATCTGGGAAATAGCCCAATCTCCAAGAGCTGCTGACTAATCTGAGGATTGGCAAGTCTCTTGTACCGGCAGTGCCACCTGGGGCAGTGCTCAGTGCTGGAACTGCAGCTAGTTTTAATGTGGAGACATGATGGAGATCACAAGGTGTCGAGCTGATGAACACAGCAGGCCAGGCAGCATCAGAGGAGCAGGAAAGCTGATGTTAAGGGTCTGGACCCTTCTTTAGAAATGGGGGCGGGGAAGGGGACTCTGGAATAAATAGAGAGGGGGGGAGGCAATGATGGAAGGTGGATAAAGGAGCAGATAGGTGGAGAGAGGATGGACAGGTCATGGAGGCGGGGATGGGGCCAGTAAAGATGAGTGCAGTTAGGGAGTTGGGATGGGGTTTGGTCAGTTGAGGGAAGATGGACAGGTCAAGGAGGCAGACATGAGGCTGGTAGGTAGAGGGTGGTGGTGGGGTCTCAGCTTTGGGAGTAAGGGGTAGAGGTGGGAATACTGGGGTAGACACGGTGAGATAGGAAGGAAAACATGAAATGGAATCCTGAGGAGGTGCTTCAGGTGAGTAAAGGGTGCCTAACCAACAGTCATTCTCCCATCCCAACCATGGCACTGAAAGGCTTTACTTTTGGTCTGGATACTTGGCACTGGGAAAATTAGGATTTTGGCTGGCAAGTCACCCGAATGCTCCCCAGCCATAGGTGAGGCATGTGAAAAAAATAGAGTGCAATGTTCAATACAAGGCAAGTCCCTCAAGTTATCCATTGTTGTAACAAAATGTCAACAAATCATGTGGATTACAAATCATTTGGACTGCATTAGTTAAAAAAGTGGCATTCAGGGGTTGGCAACACAATGCAATTTTATGCAACCTCTTGTGGACCATTCTGTCTGCATACTGCTGTAAAATTTAGTCCTGAGCCATTGTCTAGACCGGGACAATAGACAATCTCTCTGGTTGGTGATTGCATATTGACTATTTCTGTGTGCTCAGTGAAGAGTCCTGCCAGAATCCTATCTTGCAAAAAGCTCAGTACTAGCACTCTGTGACTCTCTTGATGCAAATGTGTTTACATGTCAACTAAATGTGATGACTGTGACATGATTTCAACTCCTCATCTGTACACTGACCAAGGTCTGTCTACCAACCACTGTTCACAGGCTTTTTTTCCCACAGTTTCAGCTGCAATCCCAGTTGCAGTTATTGAAAAATCCTTCTCTGTTGCTGTGATTGTGAAGATTGCACCTTCACAGCCAAAACCCAAGTCCCCATGCTACAGCCATAATGGTGCATCAGTGATAGTGTTCTGTTTTGAAATGCAATTTCTATTATTATAATCATACTGAGTAGATAAAAACAAAACTGCTTCCTTCATGCTGCCATTTCCAGTACCACAGATGCGGCCCCAGAATAGTAATGAGAGGTTTATGATCTGTTACTGTTCAACAAAAATGGCATTAAAATTTATGAGTTAGGAGATAATTTTAAGACCTTTCTTTTCTATGAGTAGATAGTTGTGTTTGTTCTTGATAATGTGTGCAATGCCAATTCTAATGGTTTCTCTGGACTTTAATCCATGATATGACTGATCTCAGCTCTATCTCCATAGTTTGAAGCATTGCATGTTAGCTTCAGCTCACTGTATGTATCATACTGGACAAAAAGTGAATCATTGGTCAAGGTTTTCCTACCTGCCTCATAAATAATTCTTTAAACCACTCACATTGCATATTTTTCTTCAATAGCTTATATAATGGACCATTACCAACACCATTGCAAGTCCAGACCAAACATAGTATTAGACCTTTCTGAGAAATCAACTAAGCCCAGTCATGTTCTTTGACTTTTGGACATTGTCTGTAGCCATATCTTTTCACTGGCTCTGGTCCCCTTTCCTTACTGTTCAAAGCAAAGTATGCTACCCAAGATTGTTCAAAGGCATACATGCTCTTTTAAAACTCACAGTTTGATTATTGTGTCTTTTTTATAACTCCCAGTAACTTATGAGGTAGTCAATGATTTATGGTCTTCACTTACTGTTTGGTTGATTGTGTCTTCAGCTTACTAAGCCAGTGTTTGCCCACTATATCAATTAAAAACAAAACTCCCTTGTAGGACAAGGGCAACGCTGTTTAGGTCAACATTTATTGCCTGACTTTTCATTGCTATTGAAAAGGTGGGGGTGAGCTGCCTTGAACTGCTGCAGTCAATGCTATTTGTTGAAAACTTGCTACAATAATGGATAACTTGAGAAACTTGCCTTGTATTGACCATCGCGCTATATTTTTCCATATGTTTCTAAAATGTCTAGTCCTCACACAACCAGAAGGATGTGAAGACTTCGGAGAGGGTACAGAGATGATTTGCCAGGATGTTGTCTGGATTGAAGGGTATTGGCCATGAGGAGAGAATGGATAAGCTTGAATTGTTTTCGCTTGAATGTTGAAACCCAATAGTTTACAAAATTATGATTGGCATGGATAGAATGGATTGTCAGAATTGTTTTCCTAGGATAAAAATGTCAATTACTAGTCGACTTGGGTTTAAGGTAAAAGGACGTAAGTTTAAAGGACATGTGAGAGGCACGTTTTGTACACAGAGGGTAGTAAGTGCCTGGAATGTGCTGTCAGAGGAGGTGGTGAAGGTAGATACAATAGCGATATTTACGAGGCATCTTGATAGATAAATGAAAAGGCAGGGAATAAAGGGATATGGACCATGTAGAGGCAAACCGATTTTAGTTTAGAAAGACTTGGTAGTCCGAAGATCCTGTTCCTGTGCTGTACTGATTTTTTTCTTCATTTTTCACCACAGGTTTTCGACTGAGTTGTGCTCTTTTTTGGGGGGTCCAACACTGAATGTACCTATATCGCATCCTGGCAAATGTTCAGTTCTACCGGCAGGTGGGACCCTGCAATGTATGGTATTGTAACTGGACCATAATTGAGAGACACAGGCTAATGTCTGGAGAAATGGTGGTGAAATCTGAATACAATGAATAAATCTGAAACAAAAAGCTAGTGTAATGGTGACCATGAAGTCATTGTTGATAACCACAAAATCCTAAATAGTTTATTACTGTCCTACCTTTAAGGAAATGAAATGTGCCATCATTGCCTGGTCTGACATCAGATCCGCAGTGATGCATTTGAAACAGAAAAGTGCTCTGAAATAGCCTCGCTAGCCTCTCAGCCATATCAAAATGTGATAAGATTTCAGTGATAATGGGAACTGCAGATGCAGGAGAATCCAAGATAATAAAATGTGAGGCTGGATGAACACAGCAGGCCTAGCAGCATCTCAGGAGCACAAAAGCTGATGTTTCAGGCCTAGACCCTTCATCAGAGAGGGGGATGGGGAGAGGGTTCTGAAATAAATAGGGAGAGAGGGGGAGGCGGACCAAAGATGGATAGAGGAGAAGATAGGTGGAGAGGAGAGTAGAGGTGGGGAGGTAGGGAGGGGATAGGTCAGTCCAGGGAGGACGGACAGGTCAAGGAGTCGGGATGAGGTGAGTAGGCAGGAAATGGAGGTGCGACTTGAGGTGGGAAGAGGGGATAGGTGTGAGCAAGAACAGGTTAGGGAAGCGGGGATGAGCTGGGCTGGTTTTGTGATGCAGTGGGTGGAGGGGACGAGCTGGGCTGGTTTTGTGATGCAGTGGGGGAAAGGGGAAGAACTGGGCTGGTTTTGGGATGCAGTGGGGGGAGGGGAGATTTTGAAGCTTGTGAAATCCACATTGATACCATTGGGCTGCAGGGTTCCCATGCGGAATATGAGTTGCCGTTCCTGCAACCTTCGGGTGGCATCATTATGGCACTGCAGGAGGCCCAGGATGGACATGTCGTCTAAAGAATGGGAGGGGGAGTTAAAATGGTTCGCGACTGGGAGGTGCATTTGTTTGTTGCGAACCGAGCGGAGGTATTCTGCAAAGCGGTCCCCAAGCCTCCGCTTGGTTTCCCCAATGTACATTTCAGAACCCTCTCCCCAACTCCCTCGCTGATGAAGGGCCTAGGCCCAAAAAGTCAGCCCCTGTGCTCCCAAGATACCGCCAGGCCCGCTGTGCTCATCCAGCTCCACACCCCGCCATCTCGGATTCTCCAGCATCAGTTAACTGTATCCCTCTTACAATCTGCCTTTCAACCTATTTTTTTGGCATCGGTAAAATTGGCTACAATACATTCAGGGATGGTGGGAGCTGCAGATGCTGGAGAATCCGAGATGGCGGGGTGTGGAGCTGGATGAGCACAGCGGGCCGGGCGGCGTCTTGGGAGCACAGGGGCTGACGTTTTGAGCCTAGGCCCTTCATCAACGTAGGAGATGGGGAGAGGGTTCTGAAATGTACATTGGGGAAACCAAGCGGAGGCTTGGGGACTGCTTTGCAGAACACCTCCGCTTGGTTCGCAACAAACAAATGCACCTCCCAGTCGTGAACCATTTTAACTCCCCCTCCCATTCCTTAGATGACATGTCCATCCTGGGCCTCCTGCAGTGCCACAATGATGCCACCCGAAGGTTGCAGGAACGGCAACTCATATTCCGCATGGGAACCCTGCAGCCCAATGGTATCAATGTGGATTTCACAAGCTTCAAAATCTCCCCTCCCCCCACTGCATCCCAAAACCAGCCCAGTTCTTCCCCTTTCCTCCACTGCATCACAAAACCAGCCCAACTCGTCCCCGCTTCCCTAACCAGTTCTTGCTCACACCTATTCCCTCTTCTCACCTCAAGTCGCACCTCCATTTCCTGCCTACTCACCTCATCCTGCCTCCTTGACCTGTCCATCCTCCCTGGACTGACCTATCCCCTCCCTACCTCCTCACCTCTACTCTCCTCTCCACCTATCTTCTCTATCCATCTTTGGTCCGCCTCCCCCTCTCTCCCTATTTATTCCAGTTCCCTCTCCCCATCCCCCTCTCTGATGAAGGGTCTGGGCCTGAAACATCAGCTTTTGTGCTCCTGAGATGCTGCTAGGCCTGCTGTGTTCATCCAGCCTCACATTTTATTATTATGGTAAGATTTCATATTGGAATGAACCTGAATGGAGAACATGACCTTAACCTTGCCAGCAGAAATGACAACTGGCCCACATAAACCTGTGGACTTGGATACATTACAGTGACGCCTCATTTTCCAATTCGCCATGACTCAATAAACACTTTTTTATGGCTGTCTGTCATAGTGTTACCTAAAACTAGTTTGGTCATTTGTTAAAAATATACTCTTACCCAGGTGACCATTTCCGAACTGATGCACACCGGTACCCTATGGCGTTGCATTATACCCAGGAGCCAGCTTGAACTTAAGAGCCAGTAGCAGGAATAGGCCATCTGCCCATTTGAGCCTGCTCCGCCATTCAATAAGATCATAGCTGATCTTTACATGGACTCAGTTCCATTTACCCACTGTCACATCATAGCCCTTAATTCCCTTACTATTAAAAAAAATCTCTTAGCTTTAAAAATATTCAGTGAGGAAATGTCAACTACTTCACTGGGCAGGGGATTCCACAGATTCACTACCCTTTGGGTGAAGAAGTTCCTCCTCAATTCAGTCCTAAGTCTGCTCCCCCTAATTTTGCCCACTTGTTCTACTTTCACCCATCAGTGGAAACAACATCTCTGTTTCTATCTTATCCAATTCCTTCATAATTTTGTATGTTTCTATAAGACTCGCCCCTCATTCTTCTAAATTCCAAATAAGAGAATCCCAGACTATTCGGCATTTCCTCATAAGCCAACCCTCTCATCTCTGGAATCAACTTAGTGAATCTCCTTTGCACCCCCTCCAGTGCCAGTACATCCTTTCTCAAGAAGGTCAGGCTTTGAACAACCCAGTTTAAAATTCACCATCTGAGCAGATAGTTCACTGGGAATTGGCTCATCTTGTTCATTACAGTCTCCAATGCTACTTGCCACCTATGTACACAGAATACAATATGCCCTCATCACCATTGTCTGTAATCAAACAGGAGGAACAAGGAAAGGCCAGGGGAAAGCCCAGCCAGTTTAAGGAATTGTATATTACATCTTTATGTCATCATTAATTAGTATAATAAGCAACTATATTGTGCACACTACCTCACGACTTTGCCATTTCACCTGCCCTTTGATTCTAATTATTTCAATTGCCGGCAGGTTCATTTCTCATTTTAAATGTCTCAACTGAATTTTCCTCACATGCAGAGTATTCCAAAACCTAACCAATTGCTGCATGAGAAAATTTGTCCTAATTTCTCTTTTAATTGTTTTACTAATTGTTTTAAATCTGTGCCCTCTCATTCTTGATCTTTTCTCGTGTGGGAACACGGTCTCCTTATTCACTGTGAGAAGATCCCTCCTGAGTTTGGTCACATTAAATAGGTCTCCTCTCAGCTTTCACTTCTCCCAGAGGAACAGTGCCAACTTCTCTGATCTATCTTCATGACTGAAATTCCTCATGCCTGGAACCATTCTCATTAATCGCTCTGCACTCGCTCCAGTGCTTTCACATCCTTCCCAAAGTGTGATTCTCAGAATTGGGATACAACACTCCAGTTAAAGTTGGACTAAAGTTTTAAATAAGTTCAACATGACCTTTTTTTAGTAGCCTGTACCTCATATGAGTAAAGCCTTCGATTATATGTAGTTTAATGACTATTCCCTCAATTTGAATTTCTATTTTCATTGATTTATGTGCCCGTAAGTCCAGTCTCTGTTACTGCACTGTCTTTAGCTAGCATCCTCTGTTTTGTATTGTCTCTGCACATTTTTTCTATCAAAATATAAGACTTCATACTTCACAACATCGAACCTCACCCGTCAGATATCATCCCCTCTGTCAATTTTTCTATGTCAGTTTGGAGTTCTGTACTATTTACAACACAGTTAACAATGCTTACAAAATTTGTAGATATTTTATAATCAACTTGTTCAGAGATGTTATTACACACCTCAGGAGCAGGTGGGGCTTGAACCAAGGTGTCCTAGCTCAGAGATAGAGACACTACTGCTGTGACTTAAGAACCTTATAGTAGAGATAAGTATGCAAATTTTGAAAATGTATAAACCAAGGTCCAGCTCATTGATATGTATATTAGGAAAAACAAACATTACAATGCTGGCCTCTGGAG
Organism: Stegostoma tigrinum; assembly: GCF_030684315.1. Classification (NCBI taxonomy): domain Eukaryota; kingdom Metazoa; phylum Chordata; class Chondrichthyes; order Orectolobiformes; family Stegostomatidae; genus Stegostoma; species Stegostoma tigrinum. The sequence continues at coordinate 28,210,757 of NC_081366.1, forward strand.
AACTCCTCTCCACACCTTCCACCATTAGAAAAAATCATCCATTAGCTATTTGCTCTCTGTTTTCTGTCACTCAACCCATTTTTTTTAACCATGTTACTAACGTCATTTTTATTCCATGAGTTCAAATTTTGCTCAGAAAACTGCTTTTTGGCAATGTACCAAATTTCTACTGGATTTGCATGTACAGCACATCACCCCATTGAGCTAATCAACCTTCCTTGTTAGCACATCAAAACCACATGTGTCAATTAAAACTGATTTTCTTTTAAGAGATTCATTCTGGTCGGTTCTCCTCAATTAATCTGTACTTGTCCAAGCGGCTATTAATTTATTCTGTGTTACTGATTCTAGAAGTGTCTCAACCACTGAAATTTAACAGATTGGCCTGACGTATCCTACATCTTGTGCTTGATTAATAATGTAATGTTTGCAATTCTCCGGCACCATGTCTGAGTGTAAGAAAGACTGAAAATAATTGCTAGTACCTCTGCAATTTCTATTCTCACTTCCTTCACAATTCTTAAATGCATCTCATTTGTTGCTGGTGCCTTGTCAACTTTAAGTGCTAATGACAGTTAGGGAGAAATCTATTGTCATGAAAGGGTGACCAATCACCAGGATCAGATTATAAAACCATAAGACCATAAGACATTGGAGCAGAAATTAGGCCATTTGGCCTATCGGGTCTGCTCCACCATTCAATCATGGCTGATAAATTCCTCAACCCCAATCTCCTGCTTTCTCCCTGTAACCGTTGATCCCGTTGATAATCAAGAACTTATCTATCTCAGTCTTAAATGTACTTGATGACCTGGACTCCACAGCCTTCTGTGGCAGTGAATTCCATAGATTCACCACGCTCTGGCTGAAGAAGTTTCTCCAAATCTCCGTTCTAAAAGGTCTTCCCTTTACTCTACATGTGTGCCCTTTGGTCCTAGACTCTCTTACCAATGGAACCATCTCCCCAACATCCATTTTGTCCAGGCCATTCAGTATTCTGAAAGTTTCCAATTAGATCCCCCCCTCATCCATCTAAACTCCAATGAATATAGTCCCAGAATCCTCAAATGTTCCTCATATGTTAAGCTTTCCATTCCTGGGACCATTCTCGTGAACCTCCTCTGAACCCGATCCAGGGACAGTACAGCCTTTCTGAAATATGGCACCCAAAACTGCACGCAATACTCCAAATGTGGCCTGACCAGAGCCTTATAAAGCCCCAGTAGTACATCCCTGCTTTTATATTCAAGCCCTCTCAACATAAATGTAAACATTGCATTTGCCTTCCTGACTACTGACTCAACCTGCAAGTTTACCTTGAGAGAATCCTGGACTAGAACTCCCAAGTGTCTTTGCACTTCAGACTTCAGAATTTTGTCTCCATTTAGAAAATAGTCCATGCTTTTATTCTTCTTACCAAAGTGCATGACTTCACAGTTTACCACGTTGTACTCCATCTGTCACTTCTTTGCTCACTCTCCTAACCTGTCCAAGTCCTTATGCAGCCTCGCCATCTCCTCAATGCTACCTGTCCTTGCACTTACCTTTGTATCGTCTGCAAACCTAGCCAGAATTCCCACAGCTCCTTCATCTAGATCAGTAATGTACAAAGTGAACAGTTGTGGTCCCAGTATTGACTCTTGCGGAACACCACTTGCCACTGGCTGCCATCCTGAGAAAGACCCCTTTATCCCCATTCTCTGCTTTCTGCCAGACAGCCAATCTACTATCCATGCTAGCACCTTGCCTCTAACACCATGAACCCTTATCTTACTCAGCAGCCACCTTATCAAAGTCCAGGAAGAAAACATCTATTATCTCCATGCTACAGTTTTAAAGGAATTTGTCAATAACATTGCTCGAATTATTATCTTCCAAATTTCTTTTGATTTGAAAATTTCACAGCCATTCTACTATTTATGGAAAAAGGGCGGCACGGTGGCTCAGTGATTAGCACTGCAACCTCACAGCGCCAGGGACCTGGGTTCAATTCCAGCCTCAGGTGACTGTCTGTGTGGAGTTTGCACATTCTCCCTGTGTCTGCGTGGGTTTCCTCCGGGTGCTCCGGTTTCCTCCCACAGTCCAAAGATGTGCAGTTTACGTGGATCGACCACGCTAAATTGCCCGTGGTGTTCAGGGATGAGTGGGTTATAGGGGGATGGGATGCTTCAACGGGCGGTGTGGACTTGTTGGGCTGGAGGACCTGTTTCCACACTGTTGGGAATCTAATCTAATCTAAAGATACATTTCAATAAATTACAGACCAATTCAAATAACATTTAATGATGGAACTTATTAGAATATAATTAAAGACCGAGAAAGTAATTGCCTTCAAAATTTTACCTGATGAGTGAGAACCAAAAAGGAAAGAACTTTTTGAAAAGGTGGCTGAAATAATGGACAGGGGAATATGTATGGATGTTAGTTATATAAACTCTAAGAAAGCATTAATAAAGTTTCTTGTATGAATATCTTAGCTAAATATTAATACATTTAATGTACATAGAGCAACAAGTGCATTTCAATGCAAGCAAATGTGAGGTTATCTACTTTGGACCTAAAAAAGAATGGATCAGAATTATTTTTATATAGTGAAAGGCTAGAAAGAATTGACAATTAGAAATTTATTTGTTAATATTCGTGGAATTTTGTGAACAGGTTAGTAAAAAAAGCGATGCCCATTGATTGCAAAGCTTCATATCTAGAAGACCAGAATACACCAGAGTAAAAGCTGTGCTGCAGCCATCCCGAGTGCTACTTAGACCATTCCAAGGTTACTTTGTTCTATTTTGGACACCGTAGTTTCACAAGTTTAATTGGCCTCAGAAAATGTGCACTGTAGATTTACCAGAATGATGCTGAGATCCAAGGATTGAATTACAGGGACAGACTACACAGGCTAGTGCAGTATTCCTTGAAATTTAGCATATTAAGGGTTGGTTTAATGTTTACATTATATTAAGGTGAACTGATAGGATAAATGGTACAAAACTAGCTATAGAGTCCAGGAATAGGCTACACAACATAAAACTTAGAGCCAGACCTTTCAAAAGTTGGGAAACATCTCCATGCAAAGGGTAGTAGAAGGTTGGAACTTTCTTCTGTAAGCAGCATTTGATGCTAGGCTTTTTTCGAAAGATAGATTTATGTTCATCAAAGGTAGATAAGGATTTTGAGCAAATGCAAAGATCTTGAGTTATGTCACATATTAACATGATCTCATTAAATAAAGGTTCAGACTTGAGAGGCTGAATGGCCTTCTCCTGTTGCTATGTTCCTTTAAGATTTTAGTCCATGTTCCTAACATCGTTGGTTTTCTCGATCAGCAGCAATTTCTGACCTTACGTATATTAAAACCATATAATAATGCAATTTATTTATCTAGTGAGTTAGGTTGTTCCCGATATTGAAAATATATGTCTGTCACACAGTTTAGTTATTTAATGTGTGCCTTTTTCAGTAATAAGCCATCAACAGTCATTTAAAAGTGCATGTTATATTTACCATTCAGTGCATTAATTCATTGTGTATGTGGATGGATTCAATAACTTCACTAATAAAATATTTCTTTGTTGATTTTTGGCCCATTGGTGTGTCAAAGCAAAAAAAAGAGGACCCAGCTGCCCCTCTGCTATGGATTCTCCGTAGTTATCCAGTAGGGAGATTTATTAAGGAAAGGATAATTGGGGCATTTAAATTTCATGACAAAACTGTCTATGAGAAGAAATGTTGGATATGAAACTGTTATTATGAAAATAATTGCATAAAATATATCTGTAATTAAGTCCCAAATGCTGCACTCTGTGATTAGAGAGTCTACATCACTAATTATTCTTGGGTAACGTGTATAAAAACTCTCATCTCTATTCTCACCACAAAAAAAGTTGATCCCATTGCTTCTTATGAGACTGTGAGACACAGATTAGAAATAAGCCCAGCAATGCATCGTAGTAATGACATTTTCTTTAAATAGAAAGAAATTAGTGATGTCTCAGCATGCCAGAGTCTGTCGTTTCTTGTTGAAATGTTAAAATGCACAATCAACATTACTGCATGTAACCCCTTTGTACTTTCACTTTGCAGGATTGTTGTTACTTTACGTAATATTTGTTCAACATTCACATCCAATACAAAATATACACTGAGCACTAAGAGTGAGGTATCTTCCTTGCTGAGTTAACATTTTGGTTAATATTAGTGAAATAAGGAGAAGCTCAATATTCAGCATCATAAAATTGGTAATTCTTTACTCTAACGTGGCCCACAATCATTTCTGGATTTTATTTAATGTTCTAATTTTTAAAACCAATGAGTAAGACTTGTGTGGGCCTTTGAAACCACCACACTTGTAAGCTAGATAATAGTCTTCTGTTTCTTATGAAAATATAAAATGTTCTACACTACATCTAATGATGCTTTATAAAATCTGGGAAAACTTAATGCTGCAGCTCTGGGTAGGATTTCGATGGCCTCAGGGTGACAGGCTGAGAGGTGGGTGTAGTATAAAACAATGATTCTGACAGAATCATTGCTGAGTTGCGTTAAGCTTCTCCCAATATGATGTCACAAAGTCCTTGGGCAAAGAATCAGGTAGTCTAGCAGGAGGTGAAACACTTTTCTTAAAAATCACTTTAAAAACGTTACCACTTTAAGAAGACAGTTAGTTAGCAGCTAAGTTTCATTATCAGAAAGCAGTCAGCAGCACTCGTGGCACAGTGGTAGTGTCATTGCCTCTGAGCTGGAAGGCCTGGGTTAAAGTCCCACCGACTTCAGATATCTGTCATTGTACATCTAAATAGGTTGCTTAAAAAATTGTGGGAGCAGCAACAGGGCGAAAGCAATGCTCCAGAATGCAATCTTCACTTCAGAGCTGGTAAGAAGCACAGAAAAAGCAACATGCAGTAGGAAGAGAACTAAAGTTTGAGACACTGGGAAGAAATGAGCACTTCCAGGAGAAGGCTCAAATGGGACTATTTGGGAGTTTTAGGACTAACGATTAAGGAAAAGAGGAAAACTTCATAATAATGTTGCAAATATCATGGATAGAAGGGAAATTAGTATTGCTGCCAAAATGAGTAGGGTCCCTAAGGTATGGCTATTGCAGAAAGAGCTAAGGCCAGAAAATTAATTTATATTAAAGCCTCAGTATCAGTAAACACAGTTTCTTTAAGGAGGCAAAATTTGAAAGATTTAAGGAAGGTGTCAAGGGGGATGAGAAAGTTTGAAGAATCTTATCAGCTTTAGAAAATTGGGAACGTGTACTAAATTGTAACTTCAATGTGAAGATTTATTAGAGCTAGATCCACAGATTAGAGCTTTGCCCCTAATTAAGAGGAAAAACTCTATCATGGGCGCAGAAGGCTCCTCCAGAATGTATGTGGAAAAACAACTGTAACCTGTACAGAAATACAGTGATGCCATTTAGAATAATTTAAAGCTTGAAAGTAGTAATAAAGTACAGTTTTTCTAGTAAAATGAAGTTGAAATAATCTCAACAGTATTGCCACAGCATGGAATTTAAAAGTTTGAAGCCAAAGAAAATGTTGCAGCATTGTTGCATTACAAAAGTTCTCCTACTTTAACAAAAGATCATTTAAATCAATACTGATTTAATGTAATAGTACAAATTTGAATATAACAGATTGCAAGCAGCATTGAGATGACAATGGCTAGGACAACTTTAAAGGAATAAGAATAATTGGGCACATTTAAAGGAAATGCTAGCAAAACAATATTTTCAAAGGGAGTTGCTGCCATAAATGAGTCAAAGATAACACGAGATTAGACATCTTGGAAAAAGCAATTGTTGAAATACGGAATCACACGAAACGTAAACACTAAGTGAGATGCTGTACAAATGTGTACCGTCTTAAATTCAGCAAACTATACAGCAGATGCTGAGAGTCAGTGTCAGTAATGTGAAATAATAAAGACTAACAATCACAAGAAATATCTAGCCATGATAAAAGAATACTACATCTGGAAAATTGTAGATATCTTCCAGAGAATGTGCAGAAGTAAGACACAGTTTCAAATTAGCCAAAAGTCAAATGCTTACTCATACAAAAACGTTGAGGCTGTTAGATTTCCTTCCTCAGAAAGTAGGGTTGAGGCATTCCTAGGGGAAAGTGAGGTTTCAAGTTTGCTGAATTTAGGAGGGTACAAATTTGTACAGCATCTCACTTAGAGTTTGGTGTGATTCTGTATTTCAACAATTGTTTTCTCCAGGATGTCTAATCTCATGTTATCTTTGACTCATTTATGGCAGTAACTTCTTTTGAAAATATTATTTTGCTAGCATTTCCTTTTAATGTGCCCAATTATTTTTATTCCTTTAAAGTTGTCTTAGCCATTGTCATCTCAATGCTGCTTGCAATCTGTTATGTTCAAATTTGTACTATTGCATTAAATCAGTATTGATCTTTTGTTAAAGTAGGAGAACTTTTGTAATACAACAATGCTGCAACATTTTCTTTGGCTTCAAACTTTTAAACTCCATGCTGTGGCAATACTGTTGAGATTATTTCAACTTCATTTAACTAGAAAAACTGTACTTTATTACTATTTTCAAGCTTTAAATTATTCTAAATGGCACCACTGTATTTCTGTACAGGTTACAGTTGTTTTTCCACATACATTCTGGAGGAGCCTTCTGCGCCCATGATAGAGTTTTTCCTCTTAATTAGGGGCAAAGCTCTAATCTGTGGATCTAGCTCTAATAAATCTTCACATTGAAGTTACAATTTAGTACACGTTCCCAATTTTCTAAAGCTGATAAGATTCTTCAAACTTTCTCATCCCCCTTGACACCTTCCTTAAATCTTTCAAATTTTGTCTATATCCCATCCTATTGTTTAAGGTTTTCTTCCTCACTAGTTATCACACCATTAAATTTTATGTCATCAGCAAACTTACTAATCATATCTCCTACATTCATGTCTAGATCATTAAAGTACACAGCAAATAACAAGGGACCGACACTGAACCTTATGGTAAGCCACTGGATATAGGCTTCCAATCACAAAAAAAAGCTGTCAACCCTCAACTATCACCCGCTCCTTTGTACTCAGCCAGTTTTAGATCCAGTTTGCTAAAAGTACCCTGGATCTCCGGGATGTCAATTTCTTACCCAGTTTGCCATGTGAGACTTTGTCAAAAGCCTAACTGAAGTCCATGTAGACTATTATCAACCACACCACCCTAATTTACACACCTAGTCACCTTCTTGAAAAATTAAATCAAATTTGTTAGACATGATCTATTCCTTGCAAAGCCATGCCGACTGACCTTGATTAATCCTTGTTTCTTCAACTGGGGATTAATTCTATACATCAGATGTGAGACTCTCTAGCCTGTAACTTCCTGATTTATTCCTACCATCATTCGTGAACAATGGTCCCACATCACCTATCCTCCATTCCGTTAGCACACTTCTGAGGCCAGAAAGCAGTTGAAAATTAATATCAGAGCCTCTGCAATCTCCTCCCTTCCTCCCATAGCAGCCTGCAATACGTCTCATCTGAGCCTAGAGATTTACATACTATCAAGCTAAAACCTCTAATACCTCCCATCTCTCAATGCTAATTTAGTCAAGTATATTACAGTCTCCCCCCATATTTCCACACATACATCATCCATCTCTATAGTGAAGACAGATGCAAAGCACTAATTTCAAGTCTCAGCTATGTCTTCCAGCTCCAATACAGTTTACCATTTTGGTCCCTAATGGGCCCTGCTATTTTTCTGGTGTTCTCTGATCCTAACCCTTATAAGATGCCTTTGGGTTTTTCTTAATGTTACTCACCAGTAATTTTTCATCTCAACTCTTTGCTCCCATAATTTCATTTTTAAGCAAGGCCCTGCACTTTCTATACTCTTCAGGGACACATGCTGTTTTGCGCCTTGGTCCTTTTTGTCCTCTCTGTAACTAGCTTAAATCTTACCGAATTGTGGTCATGATCACTGAAATGCTCCCTCCCTGGCACATTTACCATTTGCTTGGCTTTGTTCCTTAAAATTAGGTGCAGCACTATCCCCTTTCTTGTAGGACTTTCTACATGCTAGTCTATAAAAGACATATTTTAAGAATTCTGCCCATCTAGAGCTTTCACACTTTGTCTATCCACTTAATATTGGGGAAGTTGAAATCTCCTACAATATTATTATTTATGTTTACACTTCTCTGAGATTTGCCTACATATCTGTTGTTCTATTTTTCCCTGACTGTTTAGGGGTTTATAGTACAGCTCTAGCAAAGTCACTGTCACCTTGTTGTTTTTAGGTTTAACCCAAATGGCCACATTTGAGGAACCTTCAAATGTGTCAACCCTCCTAGCTGCAGTAAATAACTCATTGATCAGTGTTGAGACACCGCCTCCTGTTTTATTCCTTCCTCCCACTGCACCCCCCTCCCCCAAACCTCCAGGGTCTCACTGGAACATTGAGTTGCTAGTCCTGCTCCCCCAAACCATATTTCCATGATAGCAACAATGTCACATCCTCAAGTGTTAATCAACCCCTCAACTTATCTGCCTGTCTTCCAAGACTCCTTGTATTGAAATAATTGCCATGTCACCTTGCTGTGTTCCCTTGTGCCTTATCCAGACTGTGTAAGCGCTATCCTTTAGAGTGACTTGCTTCTTCTTCTATACATGTAGGTGCATCATTCCCTACTGTATCTCCACTCTGTATCCCACATCACTGCACAATAGATTAAACCCCACCTACCACACTAGTAAACCCCCCTGGGATATTGGTCTCATATTGGTTCAACCCATTGGATTTTTACAGGTCCCAGATTCTCCAAAAATGAACCTAGCGATCTAGGGATCTAAGGTCCTCCCTCCCGATCCAGCTCTTCAGCCACAAATTCATTGGTTCTATCCATCTATTCCTATACTCACTAACACATGGCCCTAGGAATAACCCAAAGCTCACAGTGTTTGATGTCCTGCTTTTAATCTACTACTTAGCTCCTTAAATGCCTGCTGTGGAACGTCATCCCTCTTTCTACCTATGTTCCTGGTCCCAATGTGAACCATGATCTCTGATTAGCCACCCTCCCCCTTCAAAATGTCCTGCCAATATTTTGTTGATATTAAACTTAAAGGTAAGTATAGAGTTGATAGCCAGAGACTATTTCCCAGGGCAGAAATGGCTAGCATGAGGGGTCGTAGTTTTAAGCTGGTTGGAGGAAAGTATAGAGGGGATGTCAGAGGCGGGTTCTTTACACAGAGAGTTGTGAAAGCATGGAATGTGTTGCCAGCAGCAGTTGTAGAAGCAAGGTCATTGGGGTCATTTAAGAGACTGCTGGACATGCATATGGTCACAGAAATTTGAGGGTGCATACATGAGGATCAATGGTCGGCACAACATCGTGGGCTGAAGGGCCTGTTCTGTGCTGTACTGTTCTATGTTCTATGTTTATGTAAGGCTAGTGTTACCATTACGTCAGTACAAATACCTCATCTGTGGAAACAGAAGTTAAAGTTTCACAGATGAGGCTACAAGTTGGAATGGTTTCAAGGGCACTGGTAGCTAAAAGTAATACTGTAGCACAACCACTGTAAGAGAAATGTAAATGTTTTAATGATTCAAAATCAACACTTTTGAGCCTGCACACATATTGACCTTGACATCCTTAAGATTGCAAAAGCTGTTTCTGACTATCTCCACAAAAAAAATCTGGCTCAGAAGCAAGAGATAACACAGTATGGAGCTGGAGGAACACAGCAGGCCAGGCAGCACCAAAGGAGCAGGAAAGCTGACATTTCGGGTCGGGACTCTTCTTCAGAAATCTGAAGATTTGCCTGCTGTGTTCCTCCAGCTCCACACTGTGTTATCTCTGACTCCAGCATCAGCAGTTCTTACTATCTCTGGTTCAGAACCAATCAAAGGGGGGAGTCATAAGAGATTTCTTTGAACTTCCTATTCTCATGGCAGAACCTAACAGAAGACAGGTTTAATTTAGTTTATTGAGTTTGACATGGAGAATTGTTTCATGGAGTCAGCAGAAGCAAGTTATAGGTTTTACAGGACTGGTGGAAATGATTTCCATTTCTATCCTCGCTGAAAAGAATTTCAACCTGTTACCTCTGACAGCAGAATTGTCAGGACCAGTGACAAGGTGGAAGCTGAATGAGCAGCAAACCTGTAGCAACGCAACTGAGGATGTAAAAATGCCTAGTTCACTAGAAATGCATCCACAGAGAATGAAAAAAAGTGTCCAACCTGATCAATAAGCTGAAGCAATGAACTTATATATTTTCCCTCAGATGTGTCAGCAGATTGAGAGTAAAGACTTGTTCGAACAAAATGGAAATGAACTGTTTACAACTCCAGGAAAGCCAGATCATTGCTCAGATTCAACACATGGTCAAAAAGAAGAAAATAAAAACGCCTGATCTAAATGTCCAGGATACTGAAAAAAGAGAATACCTGTTCAAATCAAAAATCAATCTCTGTTTAAGAAATCCAGGATACTGATGAGCCACGTGAGCATGGATGTCTGACAAAATCACACCGGTCAAGTCCCCAAACAGCAGCCAGCCTTGAAGAGAATTATTAAAATTTAGGGCCATTTTCCTGTGCCACTGGCATTTTGCAAATGGTGGAATGCCTGCCTGCACCTGGTGAGCATTGTGTTTTCCGAAGGCTAGATGAAAGATGAGCCATGAGCAGGGAATGCTTTCCATGCAATCTTAATGTTTTTCTGAAAAGGAATTTCCCTTGTTTTTTGGTAAAATTTCTTCCTGCTGTAGGGCTGAGGTCCCCTGTATTCCTCAGCCAGTTCTAACATGCCTGGTGCTGTTGTTGAGGATTCGGAGCTCACTTGCAGTCTTTAATCAGACAATGACCCTGGTGCTGGCTGATCAGGAGGCAGTCTCTGGGAAATTGCCAATGTGGCACACTGCCCACACGAGGTCCATGTATCATCAAGATCCTGTTACTTTACTTCCCACTTCCACCCCACCAAACTCACTCCACAATAAAATTATGTACTACGTGTCTAAAATAGGGAAGTGTTTCATTTCCCAGTAGGATTGCCTCTCACCTTTTTTACACAAATTTTCACCAATTTAAAAAATGGTGGCGTTCTGAGGTATAGAACTCAGAATATTTCTATGGGGAAGTGGCTGTGAGGGGGCCTTTTGATGAGTTTGAAACTCCACTTTTTTGCAAAGTAGAAGTGCAGAGGCAAATATACAGCATCATATAAACACAAACAAAAACTGAATGAACTGCGGGTGCTGTAAATCAGGAACAAAAACAGAAGTTGCTGGAAAAGCTCAGCAGGTCTGGCAGCATCTGTGAAGAAAAAGGTCAGAGTTAAATACCCTTTTTTAATTTTAAGAAGGCATTTAACAACTAGGCAGAAAAGTAAGTGTCGTACTCAGAATCCACAAATTATTTCATCATGATCTATTCCAAATGTTGATTAAAAGAGGATGTTTTATGAATAAAAGATGCTGGTACATATTTGCATGTTGTGTGTAATCAAAATCCTAGTTAGAAATGACAGAAATCTTTCCTTGGCAATCTTTTGACTATTGTTATCTTTCCTTTAGAATCTAACACTGTGTTTTTGACAGGTTGCACTGTCAAAACAATTAAAAATGGCTGAAATGCTGAAGTGCTTCATGCTTATAACCAGCTGCTAATCTCATTAGTTGTTTATCTGTGGCAAGATTGAGGATGGAGTCAGCAGTGGCCGAGATGTGAACCAGTCAATAGTACAGAGCACTAACTAACTGCGTTACCTGAAAAATAAATATACCTGTTTATACATTCCATATCTTTAGATTTCTTTTAACAGTAAAGTCATCATCTCAGTAGGCTTCCTACAATTTGCGACTGGAAACACAAAGCTTTTCAACATGTTTTCTTTTGCTAAAGTATGGTCTATGACAATGAAACAATGGGAGCAATCAGTCCAAACACATACAAAATTAAAAAAAGCAATAACTACATATGGAACAACCACACAGAGCAGAAGCTATGCAAGGTAAGACAGAGGCTTTGAGACAGCCAAGCTTCTCTAGTTGTACCTCTCAAGATTAATCAAATAGTAATATTGATGTCTACCAGGGAGCAGTCAGTCTGTCTTCTTAGTTGATGAAATGGTGTTCAGAGGAATGTCAGAGCTAAGAAAGAAGTAGAGAAACAAGTATCTGTGAAGAGGTGACACAGAAAAACATAAGCTTTTTTTTCTGAAATGAATTTGGATTTTCAATGATAGACGGTTGAAGTCATTATTAATGGACAGCAGGAAAGGATCACTTCACTACATTTATAATAGAGGATGTGACAGCTGACGCCTCCACTTATGTGGGGATGGAGGCGTAGAGTGCATTTATGAAATTTTTCAAGACAGGGTATTTAATGTGCAGGAGATGCCAATGTAATAAATATGTGTCAAAATTTGGAAATAGGCTGTGGATTAGCATGCCTTTACTGATTGAATCAGTGTTCTTCCTTAATTTGTACTATTTTCCATTAGCACTGGTACAATTAGGATTATGTTGTTGGTACTTGCTTTAAGTTTCTTGTCTGGGGTAACAAAGTGCTGTTATACATCTGGAGCTTTTGAAATGGATCAGTGTCAGGTTGGAAGACCTCAATTGTCAAATTTATTCTTAATATCTCTAATATACTTTCTTAACTGCTTAGCTCTTGTCAATGATTATCAGTGAATACAGGATGACTAGTCTTCTCTTGGAGAACCTGCTAATGGAGCCAGCAATAACACAGTAATACATTTATTGTACAAAGTCATTTAAATTCCTCAAGGTGTAACTCAGCAAATGCTCAATTTGCATAGAAAAGCTAATGAAGACAGTCCATCTGCTGAGTAGTTGAGTTTCACAACATACCAGAAATATGTAAGTAGCATAACTGTTACAGAAAAGTTAACAATTGTTTCACTGTTTTAGCAGAAACGATTAAAAGCAATAAGTGAAAGCAAGTAATTCTAGTGAAATGATCGAATGTGGTATGGGAATTGGAGGAAATGTGAGAAAGTTGCAGCCCCACTGAATTCAAAGGAACTCAAAAAGAAATGGAAAATAGAATATGAATTTAAAGTAACAAAATCGTAACAAATGGACTGTAGAAACTTCTATGTGAACGTAAAAACAAGACGTTTGACTAAGACAAATTTAAGTCCACTATAGGTTGGGTCGGGAGAATTTATTATGGGGAACAGAGAAATGAGAGAGTAGCTAATTTTTAAAATTCACTTATGGAATGCTGATGTCACTGACCTGGTCAGCATTTATTGTCCATCCCTAGTTACCTTTCACAAGGTGGTGGTGATCTTTTTTTTTTGGACCATGCAATCTTGTTGTTGTTGCTCTAGGGCAGGAGTTCCAAGATTTTACCCAGTGACACTGAAGGAATGGCTGTTTATTTATGAGTCAGAATGAAGACTGGCTTGGTGGAGAACTTGAAGCTAATGGTGTTCCCATGTATTTAGTGTTCTTGCTCTTGTTGGTGGTAATAGTTGTTGATTGGAAGATACTCTCTCAGGAACGCTGGTGAATTTTGTAGATGGGATGCTGCTGGAACTGTAAGCAATAATTGAAGAAGTTATTGTGGATGGAGTGCCAATCAAAGGGATGCGTTTTTCTGGATGCTGACAAGCTATCGAAATTGATTACATTGTGTCTATATTCACTTCAGAACATACAATAAGTCTCCCAGAGTTAGAGATTTAAAGAACTAAGGAGAATGAGGAATTGAAAGAAATTAGTAAGAGGTTTGTGTAGGATAAACTAATGGGACTGACGGCTGATAATACTTGGGACCTGAAATTTTTCACGTGAGTGTGATGAAAGAGATAGGGTGCATTGGTGATCAACTTCCAAAGCACTTTATTTCAGGAATGGGTTCTGGAGATATTAAGGTTGCAATGTCAATCCACTTGTCCAGAGGGAGGAAAATGGAAAACAAGGGGCTACAGACATTGCACGCTTTCTGAAAAAGGGTCGAGGCCCAAAACATCAGCTTTCCTGCTCCTCTGATGCTGCTTGGCCTGCTGTGTTCATCCAGCTCTATGCCTTGTTATCTTGGACTACAGACATGTTTGTCTTACATCAGTAGTGGTGAAAATGTCAGAATCTATTATGGAGAATGTGATAAGTAGACACTTTGATAATAATTTGATTGGACATAATCAGTTTGGATTTGTGAAAGGGAAACCATGTTGATGAAATGAACATAGAACGTAGAGTAGTGCAGCACTGTACAGGCCCTTTGGCCCATGATGAGATAGTAAGAACTGCCGATGCTGGAGTCTGAGATAATACAGTGTGGAGCTGGCAGAGCAGAGCAGGCCAGGCAGCATCAGATGAGCAGGCAAGTTGAAGTTTCAGGTTGGGACCCTTCTTCAGAAATGGGGGAGGGGGTAGAGAGCTCTGAAATAAATAGAGAGGAGGGGTTGGGCTGGGAAAGGTAGGTGGGATGGTAATAAGTGAGTGCAGGTAGGCAGTGGTGGGGATTGGCCACTGAGGTGGGAGGAGCAGATAGGTGGAAGAGAAGATGGACGGATTGTGTCAGGTCAAGGAGGCAGGGATGGGAGGGAGGTTGGTCATGGGATGAGGCCAGAAACTGGTAAAGTCCACATTGAGACCAGTAGGTTGTAGGGTCCTAAGGTATGCAGGGTAGTTTGATCTTGGAGTAAGATAAAAGGCCGAGCTATAGATCAAACTACCCTGCATGTTCTACATTTTACAATCATCCAGGTGTGTCTATCCAACAGTCAATTAAACGTCCCTAAAGTATCTGACTCCACTACCACGGCTGGCAGCGCATTCCACACGCCCACCACTCTCTGTGTGAAGAACCTATCTCTGACATCTCCCCCACATCTTCCTCCAATCATCTTAAAATTATGCCCCCTTGTAATAGTCATTTCCACCGTGGGAAAAAGCCTCTGCCTATCCATGCTATCAATACCTCTAATCATTTTGTACACCTCTATCAAGTCACCTCTCATCGTTCTTCACTCCAATGTGAAAAGCCTTAGCTCCCTCAACCTTTCTTCATAAGACCTGGCCTCCAGCCCAGGTAGCATCCTGCTAAATCTCCTCTACACCTTCTCCAAAAGTTCCACATCCTTCCTATAATGAGGCGAACAGAACTGAGCACAATATTCCAAGTGTGGTCTAACCAGAGTTTTATAGAGCTGCAGCATAATCCCGCGGCTCTTAAACTCAATTCCCCTGCCAATGAAAGCCAACACGCCATACGCCTTCTTAACAACCCTATCAACCTGGGTGGCAACTTTGAGGGATCTTTGGATGTGGGCCCCAAGATCTTTCTGTTCCTCCACAGTGCCAAGAATCCCGTCATTAACCTTGTATTCTGCATTCAAATTCGACCTTCCAAAATGAATCACTTCACATTTTTCCATTGAATTCCATCTGCCACTTCTTTACCCAGCTCTGCATCCTGTCAATGTCCCATTGCAACTTATGACAGCCCTCCATGCTATCCACAACTCAACAAACCTTTGTGTCATCAGCAAACTTACTAACCGACCTTCCACTTCCTCACCCAAGTCATTTATTAAGATCACAAAGAACAGAGGTCCCAGAACAGATCCCTGTGGAACACCACTGGCCACCGAGCTCCAGGTTGAATACTTTCCATCTACTATCACCCTCTGTCTTCTATTGGACAGCCAATTCTGTATCCAGGCAGCCAAATTTCCATGGATCCCATGCCTCCTTACTTTCTAAATAAGCCTACATGGGGAACCTTATCAAATGCCTTGCTAAAATCCATATACACCACATCCATTGCTCTACCTTCATCAATTGTTTTGTCACATCCTCAAATAAATCAATGAGGCTTATGAGGCATGACATCCCCCTCACAAAGCTATACTGACTATTTCTAACAAAACTGGGCTTTTCCAAATAATCATAAATAAACTGGTTGGAGATTACTGAGGATTTTATTTGCAGAATTGACAACAGAGAGTTCACAGAATCCTCGCTGTGTGGAATCAGGCCATTTGGCCTATCAAGTCCACACCGACCCTCTGAAACGCATCCCACCCAGACCCCAAATCTGTCCCTATCCGTGTAACCTAACGTTTCCCATGGCTAATTCACCTTACATTCACATCTCTGGACACTATGGGCAATTTAGCTTGGCCAATCCACCTAAGCTGCATATCTTTAGACTGTAGGAGGAAAGTGGAGCACCTGGAGGAAACCCTCACAGACACAGGAAGAATGTGCAAACTCCACACAGTCGCCTGGCACTGTGAGGCAACAGTGCTAATTAGTGAGTCACGTGCTGCCCTATCAGTGGAGGTAGATTTTCAGAAGACTTTTGATAAAGTGCTCCCAAGAAGCTTGGTTAGCAAAGTTAAAGCACAGGTAAGAAAACCAACAACAGGAGTAAACAAATCATTCTTACATTGGCAATTTGTGAATAATGGAGTACCATAAGGATTGGTCATTCGGGCCCTACTATTTTCAATAAATATCAATGATATGGGATATAGGGCCAAATGTAATATTTTCAAAGTTGTGGATGGCTCAAAGCTAGATGGGAATATGTGCTGTGCGTAAGATGCATAGAAGGTTTCAGTGTATGGGTTAGAACATGATAGGTGGAATGTAGAGTAGAAAAATGTGAGCTTGTCCACATTGGTAGGAGAAACAGAAGTGCAACGTATTTCTTCAATGGTAGGAGAAACAGAAGTGCAACGTATTTCTTCAATGGTACAAGTTAGAATGAGTATAGATACATAGGGACCTGAGTGTCCTCATCAATAAGTCACTGAAGGCTAACATGTGGGTGCAGCAGGATGGATCATCGGATGTCAGCCTTTATTGCACGAGAAGTTAAGTACAGCTTAAGTTTAGCTTTGAGTGTGTAGGAGCTTAGTTAGACTGCCCCTGGAGTACTGTGTGCAATTGATCCTTAACCTTAGTAAAAATATTATTGGCAAAGAGGGAACTGAAGTGACTATTCATTGACTTGTTCCTGGGGTAGTGGGACTTCCCCATAAAGAGTGTGTGGAAAAACTGAGTCTTAACTTTTAGAGTTACACAGAACTACAAATGATTTCATTAAAACCTGCAAAATACCTTAAAGGGAAAGACAGAGTAGATGTGGGTAACATATTATGTGTGTGTGCATCTCGAACCAAGGGGCACAACTTTAAAATGAGGGGGAAGCCACTTAAGATTGAGATGAGCAGAATTTTTTTTAACTCAGTGTTACAAATCTTTGAAATTTTATTCTCCAGATGTCTGGGAAATTTAGTCTTTCAGTATGTTTAAAAGAAATATTGCCAAATTTCTAAATATCAATAATGTATAGAGATATGGACAGTCTTGGTAAAAGGCATTGAAGTGAATGATCAACATTAATAGTATTAAACAGTGAAGAATTAGACTGAATGCCCTGCTCCTCATCCACGCTTCTCCGTAAGGAAGTAAAAGATATAATGCAAATGAGTGAGAACTGGAGAGATAAATACAATTCTGAAGGAGGCAGTAAAAATGGAAGGTGCATACCATCAGGCGAAGCCAGACCTGTTAGCAAACTAGCAAGTGGGTTTTATGCATTGATGAGGTAATTGAATGTTATGGCTACCTGGTTCAAAATACATGGGCTTTGTGGTCTATTTGGCCTCAAAACACTCCAAGAGCCCATGAACTGTCAATGTCCAAGATAACAACTGAGAGAAAAGTCTCCCCATTTGTGGAAGAGACAGAATCTCTAAAGAATGGATCCTCTATCCACAGAGTTTGCCTGTCCTGTACTCACTTTCCTGCCTCTCACAATTACAGTTCCTCTCTCCTGCCAGAAGAGACAGATTCTATGATTGGCTTTAACTGCAATGGGAGGAAAGGGGACATCTGTGATGGTCCTGCTACCACCAACATACTGAATCTGAACCCAGCTGACTGAGAGCAATACAGAAACAAGCAGTGGCAAGTGTCACTCAGTGTGGGGCCTTCACCCAAATTCATTCAACTGTTGGGATAATAAATTCTTTACAGACTCTGACACATTGCTCTGCAGAGACACTCTCAAGCAGACTGGTGGTTTTGACTTCCAGTGCCGTGTGTAGCAGGACCACAGCTCCCTTCAAAAATGTAGGTGATTGGTATGTTTTCTGCATCGAAGAGTGTAGTGATGAGTAGTGCAACAATAGATAATTTCAAGGAGCCTACGGTTGAAAATTGGCCCTGTCTGATTGGAATGATGCTGGTGAATTTTCAGTTGAAAATGTTGCTTCCTTCCCTTTTTGTTGATGTTTCGCATAAATTGATTGCAAAACTTAAAAGGATAAAAAATAAGAACTGTGGTTGGCTATTCTGTCCTTCAAGACTGCTTTATCATTTAATATGACAATGCTAATCATTAGTTTCTGCTTTCTCTCCATAACCTTTTGAGCCCCTTAGTCCTTTCAATATCTAACTCCAGTTTGAAAACATTCAATGTTTTGGCTTCAATTGCTTTCCAGAGAGTTCCGCAGGCACACCACTCTGCATGAAGAAAATTCTTCGCATTTCAGTCTTAAATGACCTATCTCAAAATCCTGGACTGTGGCCTCTGGTTTGGGACATCCTAGTCATCGGGAACATGCTGCCTGCATTTATCCTGTTTAGCCCTGTTGGAGTTGTCAGGGTTTCAATGAGATCCCTCATCATTTTCCAAACTCCAGTGAATATAGTCCTAACTGATCAAGTCTTTTCTCATTTCCACCATCCCAGGAATCGGTTTAGTAAACTTATGTTACACTCCCTGCATGGGGATGCAGATAAAGAGGCCAAAAAATGATTACCAAACTTGTGGGGAAATAGGGAAAAAGCAGGTAGAAATGATGACCAATTCGACAGATCTCTCTCAAAGACACAGCACAATGGGTCAAATTGTCATCTTCTGCGCCTTAACATTTTATGATTCCGATGACTTCAAACATCCTGCATACCTCTGTGTGTTTCTAAAGTTGGTACAGTTCTACAACGTCTGTTGCAAAATGAAAGGTGTTGAGACATTTTGTTCCTGAGTTATCTACCTCTATTAAAATGTTATGTGTCTTTAAAGTAACCAGGGTGCTTTTGTGCTAAGGGGTTCCAATGAATGTCCCATTAAAACATGAAAAAGTGCTGCAGCTTTAATTTGTTGCATTCTCCTTACTGCACAGTTGACCTTTGGAGATTTGTCGGCAGTCACTTTAAATAAAATACTGCGAGGAAAGAAACTTGAAATTGACAGATTAAAAACCCAAAGAATGCTGGAGAGTGCTGATTTCTTGCAATTAATTTTTTCAAAAGGAGCTACAGACAGGAGACAGATTCCCATTCTGTTACTTTGTGCAAGTAGTTAAGAATTTTCTTTTGGAAGTAGAAAAGATTTATTTAGAATAAATGACTAAAAGCTTCTTAATTCCAAATTAAAATATTTAACTATGTATATATATAAAGTCGGAAGTCACACAACGCCAGGTTATAGTTCAAAAGGTTTATTTGAAATCACAAGTTTTCGAAGCACTGCTCCTTTGTCAGGTGAAATGGAGAGGGCCACTCAGGCATAGACTGTATAAGCAGAGAGATAATGACAAGATAATTCCAGGTAACTAAGAGTTTCAATAGATAAATACAAATAGTGTGAGTATTCTCTCGCTAACTTAATTAGGTTGCACAGTTTGGATTATTTGTTACTTTGGTTAGACTATCACCATGCAACTCTGATACCTATCATATTATTCTAGCCATTTGGTTTGACCCCAGGACTAGGTCCTGAAAGGAGTACAGATCACGAACCCACTCAAGTTGACCTACAAAGCAGACTATGGTGAGAGACTCTGCCGTCGCGCCTCCGACATGATCCTTAACCATCTTGTACACCAGCTCACAGCAGACGCCAAAACCCTGAAATCAAGATGGGGTCCATGTTCCCACATTGCTCCCAAGACACAGTAGACCAGCTATGAGAAGCTGCCAGGCAAACAAGGCAACAGAACTACACCACCTACATGCACACCAAGAACAGGAAACTTGAGAAATTCAACATCACCGACAACAGTAACCAAGACTCCCCTGGTACCATGGTTGAAACCGGTACCACCACAGGGAAGTCCATTGTCAACTAGTTTGACCACACTCTTCAACCAGACAAAATCAAAGTTCTCAGCTGAGGACTCAATTTCTGTCCAACTATCAAAATGGATCCCATTGGTCTTGCGGTAGATGCAATGGAATTCATCAGGCAATTGAGGCTCTGGAAATTCTTCCACAAACTCCAAGATGTCAGCAGCGAGCCCAATGTGATAGGCAAATGAACTAGAAAAGTCAGCAGAGAGATCTGCAGTGCAGCAACCAGAGGAGAAAATGTTGAATTGGACTCCGCTGCCCTAGGCTTGACATGCATGCTCAAGCCATCAGGAGATGTGTCAACATCAGATTCATCAGCCGTGTTCACAAGATAAGCCAGAACATCACCCACGCACAACACAATGTTGAAGACCAACTACAACATTGTCACCGAGCCAGCAGAGAAAGGAGGAGCCATCATCATACAGAATAGAACGGACTACTGCAAAGAAGCATCCTGACAACTGAACAACCAGCAACACTACAGACAGCTACCTGCCGATCCGACCAAAGAACACACCTGTCAACTCAACAAACTGTTCAAGACCTAGGATCCAGACCTTCACAGTATCCTGTGCATTCTCATCCTGCGTACTTCTTGCATAGGAAAGTTCTACTGCCTTCTGAAGAAACACAAAGCTGACATACACCGACATCCCATTAATCAGGCAATAGGACCTTGTGTGAGAAACTCTCTGGCTATGTTGAGAGCATTGTGAAACCCATTGTATAAGGAACCTCCAGTGGTCATGATACTACAGACTTCTTACAGAACCTCAGCACCCAGGGACCCGTCAAACCAGGAACATTCCCCGTTTCAATGGGTGTTTCAGCACTTGACACCAGCATCCCCCATGACAACAGCATCACTGCATCAGTCTCAGTACTCAATACCAGCAACTAATTCCCAGATGCCATCCTACAACTCACCTGCTTCATCCTCGACCAAAACATTTTCACCTTCGAAGACCAGCTCCTCATTCAGACACATGGGATAGCCATGGGTACCAAACTTGCGCCCCCGTATGCCAACATTTTCATGCACAAGTTTGAACAAGAATTCTTTGCTGCACATGAACTCCAAACAACGCTTTACACCAGATACACTGGTGACAGGTTCTTCCTTCAGACTCATGATGAAGAATCACTGAAACGACTAGACAATGATATCAACAACTTCCAGCCACCATTAGACTTACCATGGACTACTCTTCAGAATCAGTCTAATTTTTGGAAGCATGCATCTCTGTCAAGGATGGACACCTCAGTAATTCACTTTACTGCAAGCCTACAGACAACCTCTCGATGCTTCATTTCTCTCGCTTCCACTGTAAACGTGGTAAAGAAGCCATCCCTTATGGACAGTCCTTGCATTCACAGGATCTGCTCAGATAAGGAGGAACAAAACGGACACCGACAGACACTGAAAGATGCCCTCATAAGAATGGGATATGACATTTAACTCATCGATCACTGTTCTGACATTCCCCAGTGAAAAACTGCAATGGCTTCCTTGGAAGACAGCCACAGGACAAGACCAGTAGAGGAACCTTCATCATCCAATACTTCTGTGGACTGCAGAAACCATGCCATGTTCTTTGCAGCCTTTAACATGTCATGGATGCTGATGAACACTTGCCAAGGCCATCCCTACACCTCCACTTCTCGTCTTCAAACAGCCACCTAACCTCAAACAGGCCATTGTTCACAGCAAAGTACCTAGCCTTCAGGAGAACAGTGACCACAACACGACACCACAACCTGCCATAGCAAGCTCTGCAAGACATGTCAGATCATCGACATGGATACTACCATCATACATGGGAACACCACCCACCACGTACATGGTATGTACCCATGTGACTTGGCTAATGTTGTCTACCTCATACACTGCACGCAAAGATGCCCCATGGCATGGTGTATTGGCGAGTCCATGCAGATGCTATGACAAAGGATGAAAAGACATCATGTGACAATTGCCAGATAGGAGTGTTCCCTCCCAGTGGGGGAACACTTCAGAGGTCAAGGACACGCAGCCTCTGATCTTCATGTAATATTCCTCCAAGGAGACCCTTGAGACACACAGCACCACACAATCGCTGAGCAGAAACTGATAGCTAAGTTCCGCACTCATGAGGATGGCCACAACCATGATCTTGGGTTCATGTCGCACTATATGTAACCACACCATACTGTTCTATGTTTGTAAAATGTTCCTTACAGTTCTGTTTTGATGCTATTACCTAGTTAACTTGTCATTATCTCTCTACCTTAATTAGTTTGTAGTTTTGGATTAGCCACCTTGGTTAGACCCTCACCATACAAGTCTGGTACCTATCATATTATTCCAGTCATTTGGTTTGTCTTCAGTACCATCTTATTTTTGATTTTTAAAAAAATTTTCTCTTAATTAATCAGTTCAGAGGCCATTCCTTCACTTGTTATTCTGCTGTTGACACTTAACTCACACCATTAAACACTTCTGATCACCTGCAATGACTTGTTATTCAGCCGGTCGACACTTCACTCACACCATTTTTAACTATTGACATTCTTAATTACCTGGAATTATAGAATCATTACAGCATGGAAACACACCTTTTGGTATAATATGTCCATGCTGACCAGATCCTAAATTAACCGGTTTCCATTTGCCAGCATTTGGCCCATACCTCTCTAAACCTTTCCAATTCATATACCTGTCCAGATGCCTTTTAAATGTTGTTATTGTACAATTCTCCACCATGTCCTCTGGCAGCCCATTCCATACATGCACTACCATCTGTGTGAAAAAGTTGGCCCTTAGGTCCCTTTTAAATTTTCCCCTGTCACGTTAAACCTATGCCCTCTAGTTTTGGACTCCCCCACCCCAGGGAAAATACCTTGTCTATACACCTTTTCCATGCCCCTCATGATTTTGTAAAACTGTGTAAGGTCACCTCTCAGCCTCTGAAGCTCCAGGGAAGGTAGCCTTGCATATTCAGCCTCTCCCTTTAGCTCAAGCCCTCCAACCCTGGCAACATTCTTGTCAATCTTTTCTGAACCCTTTCAAGTTTTATGATATCCTTTCTGTAGCAGGGAGACCAGAACTGCATGCAGTATTGCAAAAGTGGCCTAACTAGCGTCCTGTACAGCTGCAAAACGACCTCCCAACTCCTATACTCTGTGCACTGTCCAATAAAGGCAAGCATACTAAATGCTGCCTTCACTATCCTATCTACCTGCCACTCCACTTTCAAGGAACAATGAACCTGAGCTCCAAGGTTTCTTTGTTCAGCAAAACTCCCCAGAACCCTATAATTAGTGCATAAGTGCTGCCCCGATTTGCCTTTCCAAAATGCAACACCTCACATTTATCTAAATTAAACCCTATCTGCAGCTCCTCGGCCCATTGGCCCATCTGATGAGGATCCCATTGTACTCTGAGGTAACTTCCTTCTCTGTCCACTGCAGCAGTGATTTCGATTTTGGTGTCATCTGCAAACTTACTAACCATACCTCCCATATTCACGTCCAAATCATTTACAGTACTCCCAAAAAGCAGTGGACCCAGCACCAATCCTAGTGGCACACTGTTGGCCACAGAAAGTCTCTGAAGAAGGGTCTACGCCGGAAATGTCAGCCTTCCTGCTCCTCTGATGCTGCGTGGCCTGCTGTGTTCATCCAGCTCTATACCTCGTTATCCAATTGAACAGTTCTTTTTTGAGGCAGAGCTTTCTGTCCCTGAGGGATGTGTATCCAACCTTAAGCTAATTAATGGCTAATTGACTATTGACTAACAACAGAACACCCAGTGAGGTGGGCTCTATTCTATCCTGTAGGATCCCACATTGTATTCCCCACTTACCTTTGTATATAAATCTGGCTACAATAGTTTATTTTTGTTCTTTCACAGGATGAGGGCATCGCTGGCTAGCAGTGTTTATTACCCATTCCTAATTGTCCAGAGAGCAGTTAAGCAGATTGCTGTGGGCCTGGAGTCACATGTAGGCCAGACCAGGTAAGGATGGCAGTTTCCTTCCCTAAAGGAATTAGTGAACCAGATGGGTTATGCCTGACAATCGACTCACAGTCATCATTAGACTCTTGATTCCAGAGATATATTGAATTCACATTCCACCATCTTCCATAGCGGGATTTGAACCTGGATCCCCAGAAAATTATCTGGGTCTCTGGATTAATAGCCCAGTGAAAATACCACGAGGCCATTGCCTCCTTGACAAATAGTCCCTTCATCTAAGTCATTAAATTTGGATTAAAAATATTTGAGGTCCCAGCACTGATCCCTGTGGCATGCCACTAGTTGGTTTATGAACAGTCCGTTCAAAATCCCCAGTTCTTTTCATTTTTGTACTTTTTTTGGTTGGGTCAATCCATCTATCTCTCTCAATTGGATTGCAATTTACCAGTTTGAAATTCCTGCTTGTCTATAATGGCTTGGTCCCCAAATGCCTTTATGCAAAAGACTCTGTTTATGGGTTTTGGAAAAGAGATCAAAGCTGACCGACAGGTAGTCAAGCATAACGTTCCAGCATTTCCATCAGAATTATGGACCTCCAAAAAACCTTGTACCACAAGATGTACCATTATGCAATCTATTGATCTGAATGAATTGATAAGTGAAGTTATAAAAGTATACAGTGTCAATTCCATGAGTTTTGTGTTGCTATTAGTCTGTGCAATTCAAGTTTAGAGAATGCTTGGTGTCATGAAAGGATGTAATGATGGAACCATTGTTCTGTTCTCCTAACACGATCATGTTTTCACTTGATGAACTTGCTTGTTCTGAAATCTTGTTCCAAGCCCTCAGATCAGTGCTGTAACTGAAGAAACTATTTCATTCGGTGTGAATCAGTATTCAATGGAGGTAAAAGCTTATTTTGAAGCTTGCATCTTTCATCTCCCCGCAGATACATGGGGATCAATTGCAACATCTAAGGTAATTAAACCTGAATCCAGCTAGACCCTCTCTGATGAAGGGTCTAGGCCCGAAACGTCAGCTTTTGTGCTCCTGAGATGCTGCTTGGCCTGCTGTGTTCATCCAGCCTCACATTTTATTATCTTGGAATCTCCAGCATCTGCAGTTCCCATTATCTCTCTCTCCAGCTAGATGAAATTCAGTTACATCTATTGACATTTAAACAAGGTACTGAAATGATAAACCCTTTACATTTATTAGTGCTGTACATAGAAAGCTGCATGAGGACAAAGCATGGGCTATTGTTTAGTGCTTATTACAAACCTCGTGGCTATATTACTCTTTATAGTTTTATTTGATTCAACTGTACTTCACTATCACAAAATGAAGACTACATATTTGTGCCATTATACTGCCTGTTTGGTGTGGTGCTATATTTCATGTCAAAATTCCCATCTGAACTGACTCTTTCAGATAAACTAGAGCAAAAATTACCTTAAGTCTGTCAAGCAGTCCTTACGAATTGGTTTATTGCCTGATAAGCTGAATCATCATCCCTAATTCTTTTCTATTTTCTGGACGCACACTGCAATGCATTTACACATCAGTAGGAGAATATTTAACTCTTTAAAGTTCATTGTTATTTTCAACCTGAAACATTGTCTGTTCAAATTTTACAGTAATTGTTAGCGCCTGACCGGGTGGTCAATACAAATCTGACAGATCTCATGTGCTGATAGCTTACAAGACTCTGGGGATATATACACAGTTGTTTCGCTGTGAGAATAATAAGTCTTCTACAGTTCTGTTCAGGGATGACTGAGCAGGTTGGTTCAGATTTTCAGTACAGCCATTTTAATTTTTGTGATCCATCCTACTTTGAGATTATGCTGTTTGCTTTTATAAAATAAAATGCTGTCTTAAGGGCCTCCCACCATGGATTGTTTGTTAAAGAAAGCATGCAGCCACCATGCAGGCTAAAAGGTTCTAAAGATCAAGGTGAGCAGATTAACTCTTCTCAGTCAATCTGGAAGGATGTAGAACTGTGTAACACTGAGAAAACCTCCACAGGTCCTCAGGTCATTTTGAAAATTTCGGAACTTCACATTCCATTATAGTTTTTACATGATTCAATTTCTTCCCAAGCTAAGCACCATTTTAAATTTATCTCCATAAACCTCTGTTTCAGGATGTCTAGTGCACATCATCAGTAGCATGTCTTCCAAATAAATAAAATTGAATGAATACTTGGGATAAAAAAGTGCACTTATTTGCACCAATCACAGTCACTGGAAATCTCAAAGAATAATAGTCAATGTATTACTTTTGAAATCTAGTCCTTATTGTGATGCAGAAATGTTGCAAATCAACTCAACAACTCAGTCGTTCATCCTGATTGTTATCCATTGATCTCTACAATTCTGAGGAAGGGTCACCAGGCCCGAAATGTTAGGTTGTCTTTTCCTTTATCGATGCTGCCAGATCTGCTGGGCTTTTCCAGCAACTTTGTTTTTGATCTCTACGGATAGTTGATGCCTACATCAACAGTGGATGAAATCAGGATCAGGTTTGTCTATGATAAAGAGATAACAAGGTATAGAGATGGATGAGCACAGCAGGCCAAGCAGCATCAGAGGAGCTGGAAAGCTGACTTTTCAGGCCTAGACCCTTTTTTCTGAAGAAGGGTTGTGGCCTAAAACGTCAGCTTTCCTGCTCCTCTGATGCTGCTTGGTCTGCTGTGTTCATTCAGTTCTTCACCTTGTTATCTCAGATTCTCCAGCATCTGCAGTTCCTACTATCTCACCCACCCCACTCCTCACCTGAATAACCTACCAAAACTCAACGTCAAAGTTCAAATAAAAATAATCTTCAATTAGTTAACTTGATATTCAATGTTCAGGGACAAGGAATAGTTCTTTCAGGTAAGGAGACAACAAAACATGATAAGAGACATATGATGGTGAAGAATTTTGAGGCTGTAGAACAGCACACATCAGAAACTCTATGAAATTGAAGAACACCTATGGGTGTATCACTGTCTACGATGGGAGATATTGAGGAAGAATGAGGACTTCTCCACAAGAAACCAATATTTATGTCAGTTCAGCTTTGCTGCAATTTACCTTGACATCTGTATCAAATTAAATGGGTGGTATCTGGAGGTTAATCCATTGATTTGTGCTCTTGACAGCAGGTAATATCATATGATAAAGGAAAGACCACAAGTGCCTTATTTTGAAAAGATTTTATCTATCTTGTAACAAGGAAAATAAAAATAGAGAAATAGATTTTAGGCTAACATCAGCAAATGTAGAATATATACCTAGATATTTTCATAGAATGTTAAAGCTTCAAAAAGAATGCAATTCAAATAAATTTACAAATTTTTGTTTCCTAGAAAAGAAAAATAATTTGAATTGGATTGGAATTGAACTGCTGTGACTTTGGCTTTGATTTCATTTGAAATTGTCCCTTTGCCCTGATTCTCCCCACAATTCCAGAACAGGCTCTCGTGAATAGCTACCTAGTCTGTTATTGAAATAAAGATGAACAAAATCATTTCTGTATTAACATAAAAGGTGCAAAAAATATGCAATTCTTTTTGGCCTCCTAACTAATTCCAGAGAATTTTAAGACATAGTTAAAAGCCAGAAAAATAAGTGGGGTGTGCCATGGTGAAACAAATACAAAATATGCCGGAGAAACTCAGCAAGTCCAGCAGCATCTGTGGAAAAAGAAACAAAGTTAACATTCCACTGTGATTTCTGTACAGAACTGTGGTGATCTTTTGCATGTACATTCCAAAAGAATCTATAATAACACACTAATGGAAGCTTCGTCTTCTCTTGATAATTTATAGAGTCAATAACATGGAAACTGATGCTTCAGTCCAACTTGCCAATGCCAACCATGTTCCCAAACTTATCTGGTCTTATTGCCTACACTTGCTTCTAAACCTTTCCTATTCATGTACTTATGCAAATCTCTTTTAAATGTTGTAATTGCACCTGCATCTACCACTCTCCCTCATCAATGTCCTGCACAATGTCAACAAGACATCCTAACTCCAGTACTCGAAAGGCCTGAGTAATGAAGGTAAGCAGCTAAATGCCTTCTTAACCAACCTGTCTATCTGCGACACAAATTTCAAAGGATTATGTATCCTGAATCTCTAGGTCTTTCCATTCTACCTCATAATTACTATCATTTAAAGTTATTGTTTCATTAGAGAGGGGGTATAAGGGGTATGGGGCAATCAGTTTGGAGATATAGCTGAGACTGTGGCAAGTGATCGCCAATGGTTTCATATTGGTGTAACTGGCTGACCCTGGTGCTATGGCTACTTTCTTTGTATGTGACCAGTTATACCAGTGATCACAATCTGTACTGAGGTATAAATTGAAAATGACAGGCAATTCGTTCAGATTGCAGCATGTAACCAAAAGAAATCACAATTCCTACTTTACTTGTTTGTGACTTTTTTTTCATCTTGAGATTGATGTTCTGTATTTTAAGTTCAGTTTCTGCTGCCAGGTATTATTAGTTACGCCATTAAATAGTTTCTGTAGCTTGTCATTATCAATCTTATAGTAATTTAAAAATGTATTTATATTCCAACTCCTAGTATTATTTGTGCTGTCCTCTCCATATGGCTGTCCACTCTAATACTCTTTCTCCCCCAGCCAGTAGGATTGAATTCTCCACACTGCCTTGAGAAAAGAAGTAGGTGTTGAATAATCTTCAGGGCAGACTAACTGAACAATGGTTTCACTTGCTGTAGGGCTGAATGGAAATTGGGCCTGCCTCACCCTGATTCATAATGACTGGGGTTCAGCATAAAAATTGTTATAATACAGCAGAAGTAAATTCAAGTTACTGAGTGTGAATGATGTAAACTGTTCCGTGATGGAAATGTAAAACGTTTAGTGAATATTAAAAGTGTCATTGTGTGGAATCATCAGTTTTAACACTTTCCATCTGTCAGAAGCCAGAGAGAGGGCTACAGTTCAAATAGAATTATCCCACACCTTTCCCTAATCCACAATTTGGATGGCTGTAATTTTAAATTGCAGGTGACAATGAGTCTCGCTCAATCTGGTAGGATTTTCTTTAAGATTGCAATTAGGCTCCAACAGTAAGACTGGGGCCTGAGCTACTATTTTAAACTGAAGTCCAAGCAGTGGAGCAGTGGTAGCTTACTCTTACAGACCAAATGTACCATGTGCAGAAGCTAGGTCTGCCAGTGGCTCAGAAAGGTACACTTTTGAGTTTTATTTTGTGGGGCTGAATGCAATCCTTTCTCTGAGATTCCGTCTGCTTCCCATAGCCTGCCAACAGAGTAAACTAAATTGAATTAACCACCCAGTTTGCACTCAGTTGTCCTTTACTTTCCAGTAACTTAATCTAATCCGACTTTATCAGTGTTGTTGGGCAGCTTAGGGCAATATTAAAATAGTACCAGGCACCAAAATGAAACAGTAATAGCACTGCAGAATTAAAATACTGATGCAGTTTGGTGTAAAAATATTAAATAAAGAGAAAGGAATATGCACTTTTTTTCCCCTTTATTCATTCATAGGATGCGGGTGTTGCTTCTAGGCAGTGCTTATTGTCCATCCCTAATTGCCCAGAGGGCAGTTTGGAGTCAACCACATTTCCTTGGGTCTGGAGTTGCATGTAGGCTAGAAGAGGTAAGGATGGCAGTTTTCTTCCCTAAAGGCCATTAATAAATCAGATGTGCGTTTCCCCTGACAATTGGCAATGGATTCATGCTTATCACTAGACTCTTAATTCCAGATATTTATAAAATTCAAATTCCACTAACTGCTGTGGCAGGATTCAAACCCCTAACATTTTCTTGGTCTCTGGATTAACAGTCCAGCGATAATGTCACTAGGCCATTCCCTCCCCCTGCCTGAGGGTGTGATGGAGACAGAGTCTATTGTACCTGCAGAAGGGAATTGGATGACTGTCTAAATGGGAAAACAATTGCAGGTCTATCAGGAAAAGGGATGGGAGAGGCATGGAACTAACTGAGATTACAAGGTGTAGAGCTGGATGAACACAGCAGGCCAAGCAGCATCAGAGGAGCAGGAAAGCTGATGTTTTGGGTCTGGACCCTTCTTCATTTCTGAAGCTTGCCTGTTCCTCTGATGTTGCTTGGCCTGCTGTGTTCTTCTAACTGTGCACCTTTTTTTCACAGATTCTCCAGCATCGGCAGTTTCTACTACCTCTAAAACTAACTGAGTTGTTATTGCAATTAGTCAGCACAGACATAACAGGCTGAATGGCTTTTTTCTGTAATCATTCTGCAATTCCATGAGATCAGATACTGAAAGCACACAGTAACTAAGATTTCACATGTTTCAAGGAGCGGGAAAGAAAGTTTCATTTCTCTACAGTCTTCAGTAATTTCTACATAAAAGAGTTTTGTGTGCACCCGACTAGCATGTATTAGTGACTATCTAGTGAGAAATTGGAGATCTTGAGAAACTCAATGAGCTATAAGACATAATTTCCTTTTTGATGTAAATGATTCCTTCTCAATGTTCAGACAATATGTGTAATAAACATTTTCTTAATACTTAGCTAGACATTGTGTGAACCAAGAATGGACAATTAAATATATTGTTTTAGACATTTTTTAAGTTTAAAAATACAATTCCTTCTGTCTGGAATATTATCACATAATATACACTTTGTTCCTCAAATAACTAATCATGTGATTAACTCAGAGTTGGATATTTACTGTAGTTGGTCCAGTTGCAGTCATCTTCACCAAATTGCAATGAAACATTAGACCAAAGTGTTTACAAGTACTGCAAATTGAAAATTATGTTCAAAATCTCCCATGTATTGCACACAAGAAACCAAAACTTCTATCATGTTGGCAAAATTGTATCTCAGAGTTCCTAAAGCATGCGAGTGTGAAAAATCCTAAAATAGTAAACAACTAAAGCCATTACTAAAACAACAGAGGTTAAAAGTCAACAGTATAAAGTGCAGAATTTACATTACAACAGGAAGTGTTACTTATTATGGCCACAGAAACAGGGGAACTGAACTCATAGATACCAGCACAACTCATGTACAATACTCACTAATTCACATCAACAAAAGGTCACTGATGAGCATTAAAGCACAGCTCTACAGCCACCAATGAATTTATGAATTACTGTGATAGAGAAGTGAGCATCACTGGGTTGGTGATATATCACAGAACAAGATCACCAATGAATTAATGGTTGAAGTTGTTAAATACATTAGAAAGATGTATGTCACTTTGTCGAAGTAAGCTGTTGGTAAAATGAAAGAAAGCCAGCAGCTGCAGGTCAGGGATCAATGAGAATAGAAACTGAATGGTGTTATCTGGGAAATTACCGCGCCTAGGAACAAGGTTAACCTAATGACCTATAAGAGGCAGTGGCAGACGAAAGAAGATTAATCAGAGCAGAATTTCAGCTCAGAGGTAACATCTGGCCTTGCAGAGTCCATGGGAGACAAGGAGAAGAGACAGTACCATGTAAAGCACCACCCAAAAATGACGGTTGTGCAATTCCACTTGGTATAAGAATTTGCAATCTTTGTAATATGATTGTAATTTTGACATTGAAAGAGTTACTCATAAATTTCTCTACTGAAATTGGCTTAGCATGGACAGGATGTGTGCATGTTAATGAAGACTCTTCTTGTATACATTGCTGAGGGATACACTGCTTATGTGCTCAATATTCCCTTTTTGTCGCAAAGCAATGAGTACCTACCAGTGGTTAATTAATATTGGTGAATTATTATGTCTCTTTAACCATTGCAATTATAATAAATAGTGCAGAAGACCAAAACCATTGAAAGTAAAATTATACCACAGGTGAAATTGATTTTGTTCAGCTCAAATTGGCCATCTGATGTCTTTATTCCTTTTGGGCATCACAGGTTTAGGAGTTCGGCTTCTAAGGTACATTTTCTGTTTGTTCACAAATGATGCAGATCCTTATCAGCTGGAAGTATGTTTTGGGAAATTGCTCTCTGACAACTTATTATTATTCATCTCTTACATTTTGTAAGTGGCACTTATTAAAATACACCTTGACAAACATTGGAGTATCAGGGAAAGGGGATATTATATGAAAGCAAAATACTGATGTTTGACATCTGAAATAAAAAGTATTGGAGAAACTCATCAGGTCTGGCATAATCTGTGGAGAGAGAAACAGTGCTAATAATTTGAATCTGATATGACTCTTACTCAGAAGTTCAGGACTCAAAACATTAACTCTTTTTCTGCATAAGACACGGCATTTTTTGTAAATCTATTCTTAATTTAGTACACTCAGCCTCGCAATCATCAAAAATTAAATATTTTTCTATGAATCTCTTACACAATGTTCTTCCAAATAGGCTGTGCTATGATGGTAGCAGTTATGAGTTCTGTCTGGTTTACAGACATTTGGTGAATCACGTACTCTATTAATTTAATATTCCAGGTTGGATGGCTGTATGACTGTAGGTTTATCAATAGTTAAAGATGGTCATTAGGAAAGCAGAGAAGAGCAAAAGCAAATACTGTTGTAGCTGGGGAATGTCATATCCTATAAAATTACAGCCTGTGAAATGAGGCAGTTATGAGGCTATCATCACCAATGTATGCATTTCTGCTTTCACTTCTTCTGAGACAGCTATTCCAGCCTGAATTCCCTGGAGACATGTTTGCAATGTAGAATAATGCTGCAACTGGGCATATAAACTATTGTGATGTTTCAGTAATGGTTTGTTAAGCCAATTATTTATTCAACCTTAGAACATTCATTTATACAGCTCCTTAAGTAGATCAAAGTTTAAATGAATAAAGTTTTAAATTTTTACTTGCAAAAGGAAAAGTCTTGCATTGACTTTTACATTGTCTTTCATTACTTCATGACAGCTCAAATAACTTTACAATCAATGAAGTACTTCAGAAGTTGTTTAGCTTCTTTAATGCAGTGAGTTATGATTTACGTTCAAAGGTCACATTGAGGCTCCAAGTGTCTTATTAAAGAAATGCATTGCAGGCCTGATGAAAGAGCGATTAACAAATTGGGATGGGTTTTTGAAGCTGGAATGATCCTGTTAAATAGAAATAAAGCATCACCATGTCAACATGACACCAACAAGCTGTTTCTCCTTTCATACAAAACTCCACTCGGTGCTGCAGCTGGTGACATGGCTCAGTGAGCAACTTCCCAGGTGAAGTATAGGCTTGCACACACTGTTAATCAGTTAGCTTTAGATTGGAGAAGTGATTCCTGGATGAGTACATAGTGTCAAGCATCCAATAACTTTTCTTCATTTCTCCACTTCTGGCAGAATCTCCAGGGACGTACCCATTCTTGTGCCATTGCATCTCATCCTCTACTACCAATTCCGCACTTAGCAGAACACACATGATAAGAAGAATAAAATAGAAGCAAAACCTCCCAATACTTATAAAAACAATTGTGAATGTTTAAATACAGCAACCAAAACAAACAAAGAAAGAGGTCAAACTAAAACTACGAACAAGCAAATTTATTTTTAATGGAATTAAGGATCGCTTCCAAGCCTATGACCATTTCCACCTGGAAGGACAAGACTATCAGGTACATGGGAGCACTACCCCCTACATAATCCCTTTCATGCCACCCAACATCCTGACTTGGAAATGGAAACTTGCTATTCCTTCACTGGAGTTGGAACCCTCTCCCTAATGGCATTGTGAACAGGGACTGCAGCAGTTCAAGAATGCAGTTACCATTACCTTCCCAAGTGCAATTGGAGATGGGCAATATATGTTGGCCTGGCCAGTGATGCCTTTGGTATCTGTTTAGGCATTGTAATTTAAGCAGTTTCTGTAGATCACTTCTTGATATTCACGGCATGATTTAAGGGGCAAGTGTAATAGTTTATCAGTCAGCTCTGGCATAGACTAATTTTACAAGTGTTCCAAACCAGTTGTAGAAACAAGTTTGTTCATTGCTCAAATATAAGCAGGCACCCAGGGTGATTCAGGGATGCCCAAAATCAGAGAGAGCTGCATTTCCTGTGCATGATTGTTCGGAACCCAACAGTGGTAAGTTTGCCATGCATGTCAAGTTTAAAAAATAGATTATGCAACACCCCATTTTGGCTCCATGCACTGGGAAACATTTAAAATTGATGGGACAAAAACAGAAGTTGCCAGAAAAGACCAGCAGGTCTAGCAGCATCTGAGAAGAGAAATTCAGAGTTAATGTTGTGGGTCAGGTGACCCTTCCTCAGTTCTGAGGCAACTTCTGCTTTTGTTCCTGATTTACAGCATCGGCAGTTCTTTTGGTTTTTATTTAAGATTTAAGATTGATGGTCTTCAAAATTGGATGTGCTGTCTTTACTTTTCAAAGACATTTACTGAAAGTGGAGTAGTTCTAAATTTCCTATTCCTAATCCAAACGAGGACTTCTTTTAGGCAGACGTTTCTAATGGTTTGTCCCAATTTTTTACAGTGATCTCCATACATTATAAATATTTGTTTTACTGAAGCCTGACTGCAGTGCATTGTTCTGTATTTAATTATATGAGTCTGTTTACAATTGATGGCCACTGTGCTTTTCTGGTTAGGATGGGGTGTGAGCTGAGTATACTAACCGCAATAACTGGAGCCAGGTAGGTTAAAGAGGGGACCTGATTTTAAATTTTAATTCATATTTAGCAAATTCATATTTGTATTTTAATGTTTTGCCCATCCTTGGAAGCTACTTTGAACATAACTAATAAAGCAGTTTTCTAAATTGGGTGTTGGAAGATCTGTCATTTTAATACCAAATTCAGATTCAATTAAGTTGTAACATATACGTTTTAATTGAAACCAGGTGGAGCTATCAGAAGACATTCATTAAAATAATGAATTTGTTGTTCAATATAGCATTTCTACTGCAAGTTAAATAATCCAAGTTATTCTAAATATATTCTATCAGTTTCAAATTGGCGCTTCTGTATAACTGAACATCTGCGATCAGTTAGGTAAATGTCGAATTATGCAGATTTTTCCTGATCACACTTTTATTAATTGGGCAGAGCAAGTTTCCAGAGGATTCGTGGGTGGGTGCTACTATTATTGTTATCCACTATTAAATGTGAAGCAGCTTTGTAACATTTGCCTTGTGGGTGTAATGTAGGTTCACTGGATTGATTCCTAGGCCAAAAGAGTTGCTTTATGAGGAGATACTGAATAGAATAGACATATAAAGCTTTGAGTTTAGAAGAATAAATGAGGATCTCATTGAAATACTTAAAATTCTTCAACAAACTTGATAGTGTAGAAGCTAAGAGGTTGTTTCCCCTGGGCAATCATGAACTCGGAGCTCATAATCTCATAGGGATCAGACATTTAGGACTGAGCAGAGTTTCAAAACTTTGGAAATCTCTACCTAAAGGATTATGGGTGCTTAATTGGTGATCATATACAAGACTGAGATTGATACACTTTTGATGTAGTGATTACGAGTTAGGATGACAAAGTAGAAGTAATGCAGATGATGAACCATAATCTTATTGTGTGGTGAAGCAAGTTCAATGTTTCATATGCCTAACACGGTTTTTATTTCTTATATTCTGGTACATCACCCACTGATACGCTGAATTCTTATGTGAGAAAGCTAACGTAATTCCCAAACTGTGTAAAAGCTGGGATGAGCCAATATTGGCTACTCTGATAATCTTCTAACAGCTGTTTGCAAAGAAGCACTGTCAGAGACATAAGATAGGAAGGATATGAAAGAGAAGCAGCAAGAGTATAAAACATGAATCGTTTCAAAGGAACTGAGCCCTGGGAATGCACTGTAACGGATCAAGATCCTGTTAACTGCTAAATGGAATAGCTCAGAACTGGGAGCTAATTTCTTTCATATTTGACCAGTATACTTCATATATCGATTAAATTTCCCTGAGGAAGGCCACTAAGTGTAAAAACTAAGAGTGCTTTATACAATTTTTGATTTCAAAAATGATTTTCCTCTTGTGTCACATCCAACATTTGAGTTAAATATAGCCTATGAAGAGCAAACCACTGAGTATAGCCCTCAAGACAATGAATAATTCAAAATTACATGGACATGTTCATTAATAAGTCTATAAGTGCTGTTATCAACTGAAATATATGATCTAATACCCATCAGTATGTTTGGAGTTATTTTATTTTAAAGAAGGAAACTCACCGATCAATCAAAATTTGAACAAGGAATTAATGTCAGTCCCAAAATTCTTGAGCACTAGTTATAGTAATATCACATCTACAGCAGATCTCCTAACTCTGGTGCCTATTTTGGAAGAAATTATGACTTAAGCGAATTGTGCTATTTTTCCTAGCACACTACAATGTTCTGGGTTATTTGCTTTGCTGAAACCTTGTTACAACAGATGGAATTTACTTGCAATGGTAACACTGATATTTAAAGGAAAGTGATGGCAAATCCGTTTGCTTTGCTGTTGTCACCTACAGATATATTGATAAGTAAGGTGACCACAGATATCGAATGTTGAGATGGAAACTGGTGACGTTGGAATTGGCTGCTGGCTGCACGTTTTTTTTATTCAGTCCCATCCTCACTGTGGTGAATTTAAAATTACCTTTACAATACATCCTAGCATCAATTCACCTCTAGAGGAATACTCAAATTTATAGCATGAAAAGTTTCTCTGAAATCCAGAAAATTCCTAGCTTCCATATTTCCACAACAAATTGCTTTTAATTTTTTTTACATTACTAAGGAGAAAGAAAGTGAAGAGTACAGGTCGAGGAACCATCTTTGTAAAGGAACTGGATTAGCCACAAAAATTGAAACTGAAAAATTACTGAGGTACTTTTGGTAAAATGAAAATATTTGCCGCTTTTCATTCAGCTCCTTCACAATATGGGATTTATTATTAAACTAAATAGATGTTGATGCCATTAGAATTTGTCAGTAAATGCAAGAGTAGCATTGGTTTTTCTGGCCCTACTGAGGTGGATTTGGAAGCAAAACAATAGATCTAATTGAGGGTGAAGCAACATATCCCTGCCTTTGAGTGATCTAGCCAAAGATCATGTCTGAATGGGACAAAGATAATTATATTCAAATGAGTCTTCACATACCTGTAAGCTGGTGAAGTGACTGGGATCTCCCCAAAGTCAATGAACCAAAACCAAAACTTTGGTTCCTATTGGCTGCTGATGCCATTGACACCTCCTTTAACTCTCCCATGGGTCACACTTGCAGTCATTGACCGTCCTGTGGAGGGATTCTCTCTCCACAGTGAAGGCCCTATAGCTGTGGCCACACTTCTAAAAATAATTTCAGACCTCTTCAGCGATCTCCTCCATCTTGAGACTTTCTTGCAGCTTTCTACCTATCTCAGCGGCATCCACAGTTTCCAGTAAGGCTGCTGATAGGAAATTGTTCCTAGCTCTCCCATTGACCACCCATTTTCCAGTTCCACACTGTATCTTTAATCAGACAGAGTTCCTGGAAGCAGCTTTTGAATTGGTCATTTCTGGCGGCTGACATCCCATCAGCTTCTGTCAGAGATCCTGGCCTGTCCAACATAAATACTCAGTGGCATTTGAAATTTGAATCAAATAACTTGTAAAGGAGAGAAACAAGAACATTCCCAATAACTTCTCTTGTGTTACCTACGTGATTAAAAGTAATTTCCAGACAATATTGTGCCTCATGGAATTTGCAATTCATCTAAACCATATGCTGCAGAAAAAGCATTGCAATAGTGAAATTTATGTATGTCAATTATTATTGAGAAGTGGGACATGTTGCTTAAGCCTCTGTTTTACACACATGAGGGCAATTGCAAGCAGGCTAATTTTGAAATGATTACATTAATTTGTAGTAGAGGAGAAGCGAGTGCTGAGTGGCAGGCACATTGACTCTGATTGCCCTTTCATGGAGAATGAAATGGGGAAATGTAAGTTCACCAATCTCTCAGGTTACTAAAAACTGTGCAAGGCTTGAACATGTTATGTTGTTTGTAGAGAAGAGGTTTCTGTGTCTGTATATTGCTTCCAGCAAGCATAAATGAGGCATACTATGAGCTTAAATGATCAGCATAAATTAGTTGTTGGTGTAGTAACTAGCATACTCTGGGTTGTTCAGTGAATGCTGCCCAATTGTAGAATTATATCTAACCACAGGCATGTTGTTTTGGGTTTTGTAGATATGGATGAGTTGAGTATTGTCTATGTTCTGTATGTAATGAACAACCCAAAGAACATGATGTTTTATTTAACTAAACGAATCACTGGGACATAAGGTTTATGTACCTGGTCATACCACGCCTTTTTATGGGCAAATTGGCTACTAATTAGTCTCTTAACAATCTTTTCATTGTTCCCAGTGCAATTTTAGCTGGTGGAGGTCAGTCTCAAATGTGATGTCCAACAGCTTTTACTGAGCTGGCTGGAGGCAGGCAAGAGTAAATTTGTTTAGGAGCTCGTTAGGCATATCAGAAGACTCCAATGTCTTGTTGCCCCCATGTTTTCCCTTTACACCTAAAATATTCACCTCTGCCTGCCAGCCATGTCAATATCTCAAGCCTGCCAGACTGATCCAAGTAATACCAATCTCAATGACCTTAGAGCATACCTCTAGTAACAGCCTTCATTGCAACCTGGATATGGCCTCAGGAGTGGCTATTTTAATTTTTTTTTTATATTCTCTTGTTGGACATCGGTACCACTGGCTGGCCAACATTTATTGTCTGTCCTGGTTGCCCTTGAGAAGGTGGTGGTGAGCTGTGATCTTGAACTGCTGCAGTCCACGTGTAGTAGGTTCACCCTTAGGGAGGGTATTCCAGGATTTTGGCCCAGCAACAGTAAAGAAATGGTTGATGTATTTCCAAGTCAGAGTAGTTAATGGCTTAAAGGGGAATTTGCAGATGGTGGTGTTCCCATGTAACTGTGCTCTTGTCCTTCTACACAGAAGTAGTCGTGGGTTTCGAAGGCGCTGTCTAAGGATGTTTGGTGAATTTCTGCAGTGCATCTTGTAGATAGTACACTTATCTGCTAGTGAGCATACATGGTAGAGGGAGTGGATGCTTGCAGATGTAATGCTAGTCAAGTGGGCTGCTTTTGCCTGGATGGTGTCAAAATTTTTGAACATTGTTGGAGCTACACCCATCCATGCAAATGGGGACTGAAACATCACATTCTTACTTGTGCCTTGTCCCTTCGATAAGCTTTGGGGAGTCAGGAGTTGAGTTATTTGCCATTGTAATTTTAGCCTCTGACCTGCTCTTGTAGCCACTGTGTTTATGTGACAAGATCAGTTGAGTTTCTGATCAATGATAATCCCAAGGATGTTGATAGTGGGGGATTCAATGATAGTAAGACTGTGGAATGTCAAGGGATAGTAATTAACTTGTCTCTAATTGGAGTTGCCATTGTATAGTATTTGTGCCAGTGCACTTGTTACTTGCCACTTGCCAGACCAAGCCTGGATGATGTCCAGATCTTGTTGTGTTTGAATTTGGATGGCTTCTGAGGAGTTGTAAATGGTGCTGAATATTGTGCAACTATTGGTGACCATCCCAACTTCTGCTCAGGTGCTGTTCACCATGCATACTTAGCAGATGAGGCTAGAGGTGGTTTTGAGGTGTGGTGAATCGCTAGCTATAGATTTGTAGGGGATAGGATGTCACATGTGACAGCCAGCTGGAGGGCAAGATTGCATTCAAACTCTGCTACTGATTTCAACAGCCTGTGTTACCTAGTAGGCTGATAGGCATGGACAAAGAATTGCCAGGTGGCAACGCAACTGGCCAGTGAACTGAGAATAGAGGAGTGCAGCTCCAGCATGCATTAACACTTTAAACAGAGCCTCAAGGTGGTATGGCCCAACATGGTCTGAGATGTCATGAAGATGATAGTGGCACACAACAGGATGCAAATGTTGTTAACATTTCTAGCAACTTCATTGGCAACTAATAGATAACCACTTTCGCCAGCAGTTTAAAGGACAAGCCACCAACTAAACTCCAAGTTCTACGTGATACTATTACATATTGCTAAAGAGTGAGAGAGGAAGATGCATTTTAGGTCATCTAGTTAAGTTGTATTTAAATCATATTGTCTTGAATGGAGCTCATTCAATGTAATACAATTTTACCAAGGGGTCCTCCAACAGGAATTAATCCCCTATTTACAGATGTAAAATTCCTGGTGCCTCTTTCAGGCATAAGCCTTGTTTGCATCTCTTTCTGCTTTTACCACCCCAGCATACAATGACTGTGTGTCCGATGCCTACCACAGTGGATGCTTCAGTGGTATCAAATTTGCAGATTGCCATATACAAAATATACATTGCCAACTGTACTCCAAATATTTATTCACCTGAGAAAACAGTCTATCAGTTGCAGAGTTCCCAAGCGGAATATGAGTTGCTGTTCCTGCAACCTTCGGTTGTGGCACTGTAGGAGGCCAGCGATGGACATGTCATCTGAGGAATGGGATGGGGAGTTGAAATGGTTCACGACTGGAAGGTGCAGTTGTTTGTTGCGAACCGAGCGTAGGTGTTCTGCAAAGTGGTCCCTAAGCCTCCGCTTGGTTTCCCTGATGTAGAGGAGGCCACAACGGGAACAGCGGTTGCAATATACCACATTAGCAGATGTGCAGGTGAACATCTACTTGATGTGGAAAGTCTTCTTGCGGCCTGGGATGGGGGTGAGGGAGGAGGTGTAGGAGAAGATATAGCACTTCCTGTGGTTGCAGGGAAAAGTGCCGGGTGTGGTGGGGCTGGAGGGGAGTGTGGAGTGGACGAGGGAGTCATGGAGAGAGTGGTCCCTCTGGAAAGCAGATGAGGGTGGGGAGGGAAAAATGACTTTGGTGGTGGGGTCCCCCTGCTTCCTGTTCCTCTGATGCTGCTTGGCCTGCTGTGTTCATTCAGCTCTACACCTTGTTACCTTACATTTACGTCTAAACATGTTTAAATCTTGACGGATTACCAAATTTAAATTCTTCCTTAATTGGGTTTCTCCTTGTCAAACTTGTGCATTATAATTTTAATTTTCAATATTCTTTTTGCCACACTGTGTTTTATGATTCAATATGTACATGTTCATGGACGACAAAGCACAAGGGCTATTTAAAGGTCACGTTATGCATGATAAATTATTATATATGTGACAGTCAGGTAATAAGAACCCATAACTTGCTATTAGAATATTTCAGATAGAAGCTTATGTCAACAAGGTATTAAATGCTGTTCAATATTTACAATAGTTCCATTTATTTCTGAAGGATCCTATATACCTATTAGCCTGCATATTGCAATTGACGACCAGCTTCTATAACATATCGTCTGTCCAATTGTGCATCATAATGTCTGATCA
The DNA here is from genome assembly GCF_030684315.1 of Stegostoma tigrinum. Taxonomy (NCBI): domain Eukaryota; kingdom Metazoa; phylum Chordata; class Chondrichthyes; order Orectolobiformes; family Stegostomatidae; genus Stegostoma; species Stegostoma tigrinum. Next base: position 28,252,166 of record NC_081366.1, read on the forward strand.
AAATAAGTGGGAAGTTTGGGAACAATTATTACTGATCAATGATTTCATTCAGTGAAAGATGAAGGTCAAATGAAATCAAAGGGGAATAAAAACGAAGAAGTGAATATAATTGGTTGGGTTACTTTATCTGGGATTCAATGCTCAAAGCTTGTTCCTGCTCGAATTAGTTTCTCATTAATGTGTGATTTTGTAGTGTTTCATTACATTCACATTCATCCTGGAGTCAAATTCTATATGGTGTCTCCCGGATTTATGAATACATTTGCTGATTCCTGGTTAACAAAAGGCCAGGCTCATAAAGAACAACCCCCCAATCCCATCAAGAGAAATAGCAATCCTTTATGATGTGGGAGATCATGTTTTAAGGTGTAATATTTGCACTTTTTAAGTATGCTCAGTGATTTGGTACATCAACCTTAATGCATATTTTATTAAAAGTCATATTCGCTTGACATCCTCTGATAACTCTTCAGTAGTATCATCAAACTGAGTTGTTATGGCTTTGCCTTTAGCAACATTATCATGTGATTTTTTTCTCTTAATTGGTTCAGGAGTTACAAGACAGTCCAGTCAGAGGTATGTTCTGATATTTCTGTGAGCAAATGAGGCATTTCTGTTTTTAGCAGTGTATGTAACATTACCCTGAATATCTGAATATTTAATTCTTCTGTGGCTACAAAAAGATGCTGAGGTGAGGGCTGAATGATTGTTCTGGTTTAGTGGCTGATATTAATACCTTCTGTTGAAATGATGAAGTAAAATAAGCAGAAAAATTGATGATGACGAAATACATAATTTTTAGCTTTTTACTGTAGATAATCGTTGAAGTTGACTTATAGAATGGATGTCTAATTTTGAAACATTAATGATATGTTGTAAAATGTAATTTAAGTTTTTACACTTTTTTTATGATTAGTTCTCTCCCTCCCTCAGAATCACAACAAAGGCGGACATTTGGTCCATTGTTTCTGCACTGGTTCCTTAAATGGGTAGCTCAATTAGTGACATTCCCCTGCATTTTCCCAATAACCCTGCATATCTTTCCAATTAAGGTAACTGTCCAACTTCCTTTTAAAAGCCTTAATTCAACTTGCTTGAACTACAGTCACACAGTCAAGTTGTTCCAGATCCCAATCACTTCCTGAATAAAAATGTTTTCGTTTTCTCAAATCATTTTTGCTTCTTTTCACTATTACTTTAAAACTGTTTTCTCTCATTCTCAATACTTTTGTGAATGGGAACAATTTCTCCCTCTCAGAGTCCAACCCTTCATTATCTTAAATACATTTGTCAAAACTCATCTGAGCTGACTTTTCTCTAAGGCTGTTGCAATCTGCTTTAATGAACAAAGCCTAGGATACTTGATGCTATATTAACCCGAACTCAGTCTGTCCTGCCAGCTTTAATATTTTATGCAACTACACCCAAAACCCTCTTTTCTTGAAACTGCTTTAGAGTTGAACTCTTTCTTTTGTATCATATCTCTGAGTTCCTCATACCAAAATTAATCTCTTCACATTTCTGTGTATTGAAATATATCTTCCATTCACTCCACTAAATTGTTCGTATCCAGTTGAAGTTCCACATCATCGACATCACTGTTCACATTGGTTTGAAGTTTTATTTCATCAGCAATCTTTGAATTAATATATTATTCGTGAAAATAGCGGTTTCACCATTGACTCTTGAAAGCTTCACAACAAACCTCCCTCCAGCATGAAAAATTATCTGTTGTCATTGCTTCCTGTCCCTTAATCAATTCCATATTCACATCAAAATAGTAAGAACTGCTGATGCTGGAGTCTGAGATAACACAGTGTGGAACTGGAGGAACACAGCAGGGCAGGCAGCATCAGTGGAGCAGGAAAGCTGATGTTTTGGGTCGAGACTCTTCTTCGGAAAAATGGCTTCGCAGTGGGGTTATAACTCACTCGAAGACAGTAAGAACTGCTGATGCTGGAGTCTGAGATAACACAGTGTGGTGTTGAGGAACACAGCAGGCCCGTATCGATATTGTTACATTCATTATTACTTGAAATATAACTTCATTCGTAACAAGTTCAGTTTGGAAGTTAACTGCTGTTGATATGATGCATATGAACTTCCAAAATTAACAGGCCTGCTGTGTTCCTCCAACTCCACGCTGTGTAAAGGTAAGCCCAGCAATTACTGACCAGTTAGTTTAACCTCAGTGGTTGGGAAAATACTGGAAGTAATAATTAGGTACAAGGTAAATAGTTACTCCTTAACTAATGCAGATTTGTTCATGTAACTATTATTTCCAGTAGTTTCCCAACCACTGAGGTTAAACTAACTGGTCTGTAATTGCTGGGCTTACCTTTACACCCTTTTTATTGAAAATGATTTAATATTTGTAATTCTCCAGACCTTTTACACTACCCTGACTGTAAGGATGACTGAAAACTTCTGACAGTGGCTCTGTAATTTCCTCAGTCATTTTGGGTACATCTCAGCTAGCCCGGGTATGATACACAGTAAATAGTCAATCTCATTATTACAGAATCCTGATCACAGTCCTGAAGAAGAATGAACTCACTGGAAACAACGGTAAGATGTGGTATGTTCTGGAAAATTGTACTGTGACAATGCCACAACAGAAATTATCACTTTTTGGACTGGAGAGACCCATCAATAGATAGATCCACTGTGTCCTTTGTGTAGAATACAACAAGGGATAGCACTTCCTAAGCAGACGCCATTCAGTTTGATGGACTCAGGAAATATGACAGACAGGTCAAAATGGTGCCATAACAATTTCATTTTCAGGTAACCTATGCAATACTTCCTCCTTTTTCATTTTAAATTCTTCTTTTGGCTGATTTATCTCCCTTATCACCATGGCTGAGCAGCATCTTCCTCCTTGTTAAAGTATTCATTTAATATCTCAGCTATACCCTTGCCTCCATGTGAAAACCTCTGCTTCATAATTGGCACTTTTCTTTTTCCTATCTTTTTACCCTTTATGTGCTGATTGAAGGCTTTGTGAATTTGTTTTTTCATGGCTGTCAGTCTCTTTCCGTACACCCTCGTTGCTTCTACATTTTGCTTCTCTATCTTCCCGATGAACATTTTATATTCAGCACGGTTCTTCATTCAATTTTCTACCTGACATCTTTCAAAAGCAAACTTTTCCATCTTTATCTTAATTTCTATCTTCTTTGTCATCCAGAAAGTTCTGCATTTATTTTCTCTACCTTTTACGTTTAAGGGAATCTATTTTGATCGTGCCTTTTTAAAATTAATTTATGGGATGTGGGCATTGCTGGCTGGCCAGCACTTATGGCCCATCCTCAGACGCCTTTGAGAAGGTGGTGGTGAGCTGCCTTCTTGAATTGCTGCAGTCCACCTGCTGTAGGTTGACCTACAATTCCATTAGGGAGGTAATTCCAGGATTTTGACCCAGCAACAGTGAAGGAACGGCAATATATTTCCAAGTCTGGATGGTGAGTGGCTTGGCGGGGAACCTGAAGGTGTTGGTGTTCCCAAGTATCTGCTGCCCTTGAATTTCTAGATGGAAGTGGTCATGGATTGCAAGGTGCTGTCTGAGGATCTTTGGTGAATTTCTGCACTGCATCTTGCAGATAGTATATACTACTGCTACTGTGACTCAGCGCAGGAGGGAGTGCCTGCTTGTGGATGTAGTGCCAATTAAGCAGGCTGCTTTGTCCCAGATGGTGTCAAATTTCTTGACTGTTATTGAGGCTGCGCTCATCCAGGCAAGTGGGGAGGATACCATCACACTCCTGACTTGTGCCTTGTAGATGGCCGACAGGCTTTGTGGAGACAGGAGGGTACTTACTCGCCGCCGTATTCCTAGCCTCTGATCAGCTGTTATAAGCACTGTCTTTATGTGGCTAGACTTGTTTATGAAGAGCATCCCAACCCCCTAATCGCCCTATAACCCCTGCATGGGGTTTTATTTTTGTCATGGCTAACCCAATAAAGCTGCACATCCTTGTACACTACAAGGCAATTAACCATGGCCAGTCCATCTAACCAGCACATTTTTTCTGACTGTTGGAAGAAATCAGAGCACCCAGTGGAAACCCATATAGACACAGGGAGAACTTACAAATTCCACAGTCAGTCGCTCCAGGATGGAATCGAACCCGGCTCCCTAGCACTATGAGGCAGCAGAGCTGACTACTGTGCCACCATTCCATCGTTTAAAAGGCTAGCACTAGCAATTTAGGGACAGAACACCAAGAGGTTTGTGTGACTGGAAACCTGCTTTTGACATGTTGTTGTTGTTCCGTTAATGTGAAACATTAGAGGAAATTTCAGTGGAATCCTGCTGACTGTGCATAAAGGGAACGAGGTGGCCCGGTAAGCAAGTGTTTCTCACACTAATACAACATCAACCCAGTGACAACAAAACAGAAAGTAAATTCCCACCTGTTTACATGAAATCCCAAAAGAGATTCAATGACCTTAAGAACTCAGAAGTATATTTGATCTGGGATCACACTGTAGGAATTACTACTGTAGCTATGTGGTAGTCACTAACATCTATTGGGAAAAATGAAAAAATCGATTTTCCAGAAAAATAAATGCATTGAATAACAGAATAAGTATTGAGTGAAAAGAGTAAGGATTGCATTGGTATTTCTCTGTTTTCAAAAAGTGTGTTGATACAGTTTGAGAAAATTCAATATCCCTTCCAGTCTTAATCTTAACTGCTTTCACACAGGTCATGATGGGGGTCAGTACTGAGCTTGGTGTTGTGTTATTACACTGGGAACACATGTTTAATCCTGTTTTGAGGAAAAGCCCTCCACTAAATATTTCAATGCTTTTATTGTCCGTACAATCAACTGACAGGTGAATTAAGAAAAGTGCTGCATTGGCAACAAAATGTTGGATGCAACTACGTGAAGTATTTGAAAGACTCTTACCACTTGTCATTGTTTCCTGTCTTTTACTGTTTCTACAGCAGAGAAAAGAAATAATGGGATGTATTCAAGAAGTACATAATTTAACTTGGGTTTACACTGATTGAACAAACGGTGTTTTTCATGAGATTGCCAGCCCAGCATATTCACTGCTCAAAGTAAGAATTGTAGAATTATTTTTAGTGATGTGTTTTAAGGTTCTGTCTCTGTAATTCTGTTGTTGTATGATTGTTCTAAGCGCCATTTGCCGAGCCACACTGAGAAAACAAACAATATGAAATACGGGGGTTGCAATGCACCGGTGGTATAATCGCTGGGCTGTTAATCCAGAGACACAGATGATGTTCTGGGGACCCGGGGTTCAAATCGTGCTGCAGCGGATGGTGGAATTTGAATTCAATAAAAATTATCTGGAATTAAGAATCTAATGATGACCATGAATCCATTGTCAATTGTCAAGGGAAAAACCCATCTGGTTCACGAATGTACTTTAGGGAATGAAATTGCCATCCTTACCTGGTTTAGCCTACATGTAACTCCAGACCCATAGCAACGTGATTGACTCTTAACTGCCCTTTGGGCAATTAGGGGTGGACAATGAATGCTGCCTTGCCAGCGATGCTCTCATGCAATGAATGAATGAAGAATTTTAAAAACATCACCAGTAAATTATGATTTTCATTGAAAATGATATTGTTTGCATTTTCTATTCACTTTATTTGATGTCTGAATACACAAGTTTAATTGTAAACATTGCCAGAGATTAATTAGGGAATGGTATTGATGAAGGCCCCTGAATTTTCTTTGACATTGACAGACAAAAGACTCGATATTTTCTCCAACACCCTCTCATGATATTACCTTCCTAGTGATTGTTATCCTTTACTTCATGGTGCAAGTGTTGTACTGGACCAGACTCCAACACAGCACTGTCACAAGGAATAGTATTCAAATCTAGCAAGGCATAAATAGCCATCAAGTTTTTGGACAAGGTTTAGCAACCAAATATACATCCTCTGTTGCTCTCCGGTCTAAAATATGCTGTTCTCAAATATACGGTATACTTTTTTTCAATTGTTCATTCATGGGATGTGGACATTGCTGGCTGGGCCAGTATTTACAGCCTATCCCTAATTGCCAGTGGGTAGTTAAGAGGCAACCACATTGCAGTTGGTCTGGAGCTGCATGTTGACCAGACCAGGTAAGGATGACAGTCTAATGATGATTATGAAAGCATTGTCAGTTGTTGGAAAAATCAAACTGGTTCACTGATGTATCAGTGAACCAGTTTGATTTTTCCAACAACTGACAATGCTTTCGTAATCATCATTAGACTCTTAATTCCAGGTATTTTATTGAATACAAATTCCACCATCTGCCGTGGCGTGATTTGAACTCAGGTGTTCAGAGCATGACCTAGGTCTCTAGACTAATAATCTAGTGATAATATCACGAGGTCATTGCCTCCCCATATTATAACCAGAAAGCATCTAGGCTAGAATTTCTTCTAAGTCCAATAGCTTAGAACATTAGATTTACATTTAGATGTTCTCTGTGTCATGCTGCCAGGGCTAAAAAAGCTAATGATCTTTAAGTGTTGGATAAAGGCATTAATGCATTACTTGTGAATTCTCCTATGCCTAATGTCTTGGAAATTTTAAAGAAATATTGACACATCCAGCAATAAGAGCCTGGGTTTTCTTTTTGCTGATAATTGCACCCAGGGTGAAAAGATTGGGAAATTAATTCTAATATGTCTTTTTCGATTATTTTTAATATTTTGAATCTTATGCATAAACCTTTGTAATTTTAGCTTGTTCACAGAGTAAATCTGAAATCTATGAAGTAATTCTTTGCAAACTTGAGAATTAATTTGTTAGCAGAACCTTCAATTACGGACTCTGAGTACGGTGTTGTGTATGATCCAGGTCAGCACTTCCACTCAGGGTGAGATTAGCATTTTTCATGCAAACATGTGGGTTTCAGCATATTACTAATGCTTCTGATTTGTGCTTTTAGTTAATTGCCAATCATTATGGGGCAGGCAAGAAGGAAATTCTTGTCCATTCATGACTTTCCAGGATCTTAAGTCCGGGTGCCACATTTAAAGACCTCCTAGAGACCCCTTCACTGCAGACGTGCTGCATCACTCAGACTGTACTGGTCATCTTCATTCCCCCTAGAGGAGTCTCTTGCAAGCAGGACCTGGTCCCCTGTTTTGATGACGACTTAGTGATAGTTCTGATCAAAGCCGGGAAAGAAGAGAGGCCCACTTCTCCAGAGATGGCAACAGGAAGCACTCCCATTGGATTTGGAGCAAGATCGCAGCACAGGTTAGCACCCATGGGCCACTTATCCAGACAGAGAGTGAATGAACAATTTCCTGCCTTCTGCAGGGATAAATGGCACTGACAGTCATGCAGCACCACTCAGTCTTATTGTGCTACTTCTGAGGCAGGTAACACTGTGTAATTGCCTGCAGGCTTCAGCACCAGGTGGATGACATTCTCTGAGGACCTGACAACCTCTTCATACAGCTCCACCAGTTCTTGGACATTGCACATCCAACTCACTGATTGTGGAGGGCTCAGTACCTGGTATGGCAATGCACACTCAGATAGAGCTCATGCATGTGTTGCCATCGTACTCACTCCTCCTCTTTCTCTATCTTCAAAACAAGATTGCCTAAAATAGGATGAAGAGTTCGCAGACTGGTAGAGTGGTCAATTGTTCAGATTGTCTCCCCTTTGAGAGATCAAGTACAGAGTTAGCAACGTACGCTGTACTATGTTTCAATAAGGACTATATATATTCAGCAACTAAGTTTTTCCTTTCTCCACTCCAGGTATTAACAGTCAGCAGAGAGGATGAAGGAAAAGATGCCATAACTTCCTCCCCAAAAAAGTTCACCAGCCCTGAGGATAATGTCTCTGAGGAGTTGGAGAGGAGGCATCAAAATGCATGCTTCTGCATCCATCATCATCACAGAGATATTCACCTCAGTGGGCAACTATCTAGAGTGGCTGTGAGGTCACTGTCTGGTCCACAGCCAGTGGAGGAAGCAAGAGTGAAAGATAAGACCATAAGACCATAAGATATAGGAGTGGAAGTAAGGCCATTTGGCCCATCAAGTCCACTCTGCCATTAAAACATGGCTGATGGGCATTTCAACTCCACTTCCCTGCACTCTCCCTGTAGGCCTTGATTCCTTCTGAGATCAAGAATTTGTCGATCTCTGCCTTGAAGGCATCCAACGTCCCGCCCTCCACTGCACTCCGTGGCAATGAATTCCACAAGATGAAGGGGTTGTCCAGATTCTGTCTATTGTCATGGCTCTAGCACCTGAGTACTTCCTATTGCCGTGAAAAGAATGTTGGATGTCTTCGAAACCAAGGTCAGGAACACTCAATGCCTGTCAGATATACTTTGGAACCTATAATCCATCACTGCAGTCATGGGTAAACAGCACCAATTGCAAGGCAAGAAAGGGATGAGACACCTCTACCTCATTCCAAGTATCCCCAGGTGGCAGGGCAGTGGCAGCAGCACCCAGTAGAAGGATGAGTGCCAGAGAGGCACCAGAGATCTCCTGCCCTCCCTTCCTCACAGCCAGTTGCCCCATTGCCTGCTGCCGGTCAGCCCGAGGAGGTTGTACCAGCCCCTACGTAGGTCATCCTCAGCAGACCAGGTTCCTGCAGCCTGGCACCAAAGTAATCACAGCTGCCAGGGCATAACAGTCAGCAGACTGCCTTCAACTCAGCTGTACATGTCAGAGTAAAGCCTATATGTAGTGGTAGGCAAAGAAAAAACACAATATTTTGAGGATGTATGGATGGCCCAAGTATTCATTCAATGTGTCTAGTCTGTGCATATTTAAAGTTCTATTCACTTGCACAAATGTAACATTTCCTGCAGTCGCTGACCAGGTTGTCTGAGCTGAAATCTCACCCCCATGCTTCCGAACCTAAAAGAGATGCTGGTCTCCCATTGAGGTGACTTTCTCAAATGAAAACAAGGTGTTTGTCCAAATTTGTTTCTCTGACCCATCAAAGCATTTATCAATTGTATTCAAGAATCATGAAAAGACTTATTTCAGAGACAGTGGTCTTGTTTGATCGGGACAGGAGGAGGTTTTTGGGCCTGGAATCATGACATTACAGACACCGTACACTTTATGCAAGGAAAAGAGAAATGTGGCAGAGTTCTCAGGGTTTAGGAAGGAAAGACTTTTCCCTGGACTTGTATCTCCATAGATAGGCCAAACTACATCTGAATATGAAATTCTAAGATGTGAAGGAGTTCCTAGGGATCGATAGTGGGGCCCTTGCTTTTCCTGAAATATATCTTTAGATCTTGGTGCACAGGGGACAATTTCAAAATTTGTGGACGTCACAAAACTTGCAAGAATTCTAAACTGTGAGCTGTATAATGTAGAACTTCAAAGAAGCAATAACAAATTGGTGTAGTGTACTGCCAGGTACCAGATGAAATTCAATGCAGAAATGTGAGGTGATACACTTTTCTACAAAGAACATAGAAGGACAATGTAAAACATGGAGGACTATTTGAAAGATTGTGCAGAGGCAGAAAGGCCTGTGTGTATGCATGCCTAAGCCATTTAAGTGTCATGATCTCAGTTAGAGAGAATTGTTTAAAAAACACATCAACACTATTTGAGGCATCATTAATGGAACAAGAGGATTATTCTGAACCTGTGTAGGAACAACTGGTTATATCTCAGCTAGAGTATCCTGTACAACTCTGGGGCCACACTACAGGAAGACTATGAGAAGGTTCTAAGGGTGACTTACTTCAGATATGAAGATAGATTGGAGAAGCACAGACTGTTTTCCTCAGAGAGGAGAGCCTGGACAGATACTCAATAGAAGTTTTCAATATCATGGACTTGGTAGACAGGAAGAAACTTCACATTTATATAAAGGATTGAGAACCAGAGATTACAGTTTTAAAGTGTTTTGCAAAAAACATAAATGCAAAGTGAGAAAAAGACTTTTTTAATGCAGCGAGAATTCTGAATTTGCCTGGAAGTAAACTAGAGGCAGGTTCAGTTGAGGCATTAAGAGGACATTCAATGATTATTTAATAATAAGCAAGGTCACAGGTCAGACATCATAGGATGGCAATCCATCCACAATGATTTCATGGGATCTTGTTGGAACACAATGCAATGAGTACTGAAGATATGCTGGTTAACTGGGAATGGAAACTAGCTAAACATGTGAGTCCCATTGCCTGTCACATTTGAGCAGACTCTGTTTTTGCTGACCCCATCTATGTTTCCATTAACTTCCCAACTTTGACCCCTGAATCCGTACCATCCAGATCCCAACGCCTTTCCTGACGGTCTACTCTTCCACCCTTGAGGCCATCTGCACATCTCCTTCTAAGACCACCACTTTGTCCCCACCACATGACCATGACTAGCCAACTTCCATTCTACCACATCCAAGAGTGTTAGCAACCACCCCATGACTGCTAACATCCCCTCTGCAGCCCATTGCCACCAGATACATCCCCAAAAATAAAGTTCCTGCAGTTAAGACCACGGCCTGGACATCCAGCTCTCTGTGACTCTTCCTTGCTGGCTATTGCCTCTAATGCACTATGATGTGAAAGAAACCACAAGATCCAACATTACAGCCTTGGATGGGCAGTGCCCTCACCTTGGATGAACAGTGCCCGCCCTTTTCCCACTGACCCTCCCTCTGTTTAACTGTTTTAGCTCTATCCTACTGCACAGAGAAAGGATTCCACCCTCCTCTGAGCTGCTTGGATTGTCCTCATGTTTGTAACTTAATGCAAATGTCATTTGCAACAATATCATGAAAAGACAAGCAGGAAGTACATGCTCTGATATTAAAGAAATGCTGGAGTTTGCCAGATGCATGCCTGTTATATGCAGTTGGGTATCTGAAGGGATGGATATTTCATTTGGGTCGAAATTAGTTGAGAAAATGAGCACATAATTTTGGTGAGTTTTGTTTTTAATCAGATGAAAATACATGCAGATGAGCTTGTTCTCAACTGCAATTGGGAAGGTTCACCACCTTTAAAGGTCAGAGAAGCTACTTGTAGAAGTGTGTCTCACTGATGTGAATCTGAATTTTGGAGTCTTTGTTCTTCCATCCTTCTCCAGGACTGCAAGATTCTGGCCTGTGTGCGTTTATATGTGTTAGAAATAACGGTTTCTTTATTTTCTGCTTCTCTAGAACTAAAGGTCGAGGGATTCTTCGCTGTGGATCAATAGTTAGACACACTGTGCTACAATATTGAGACATGAGTCGAGGTTGACCTTTGATCTATGCTGAGCCATGACAAGATAAAATTAAGACCACTGCTGCTTCTGACCAGTGCACAGTACCCCTGCTGAAAAGTTTATCTTTCTGGATGTTGGATGAGAATGAAACAAAGTTCAATTGTGAAGCCCCAAAGATTTAATAGTCAACTGCATTTAACACTTAAATGCAAATGTGAAAAATATCTTTTTTAGGCACTGTGGGTCAACAGCTAACTTTGGACTGCATCGTTTAGGATTTGTGCAGGAGATGAAACTGGGAGGGCAGTGATGTTAAATTAGGCAGCTAAGAAAAACAAATATTCTTGTAATGAAATATTTCAATTTTAGTTGCAGATATGAGATGTTTATGTAGAAAGCCAGCAACTCAGTGTATGAATGTACTAGCCCAATATACTTTAATTATTATTTTCACTTTTCAGCATATATTTTTATAATGTCTACATGCTTAAAAGTAATTCACCAGTAAAAGCCTACCATAAAATACCACCTAGAGACTAATTAATTGGCTGGGATATAGTTTCTCTAATTTTACTTTTGTTGCTGCTTAATTCCATTAGCTATAAAACAGTTGCAATGCTTATATGAGGAACAGCTTTGAGTGACAAGGTCACCATGAGGTGTTAGCTGCTGCGCAAAGCACCGAGCAAAATAACAGTTTAATGATGGAAACAGTCTAAAATCGAAATGCTTTGCATTTACGCTTTCTGTGCCATTAGATCAGGTTAAAGATAGACACTAATGAACAACAATCGATACAGAAAATGAGATAACAAAGAAATTTGAATGTGCCGTTTCATTTTCTCATAGGCTGCAATGTCGATGTGTTAGAGCAGCCTCCTAGACTTGTCTCTGATAATTTAAGGTTTCATTTCGCAGTCCTGGCAAAACTAGATAAGAACAAGGTTAACATGATTTGTCCCCACATGAATATATTCAATACTTGCTCAGAAAGGAACAGTAATGTGGGGCACCATCTGCTGACTCCATTTTTATTCACAGGCAATCATAGGGATAAAGGCTCCTGTCAACTCAAACATCCAAAAGAGAAATCATTACCAAAAGCAAGAGAAAAAAGCAGACATACAAAAAACTGTATTCATGACTTGCAAAAACACTCACACTTCTTGTCTTTCATGTGAAATTGGTGTGACCTTTTGCTTCACTCATTTTTATCAATATCTAACCAATTAATTCAGAAAATGGCATGTGTAAGTACATATGTATATACACATAAATACAGTTATTTTAATGCAATTTTTGCAAAACGTTTTGCATTGTTTTTCTTTCGGCAAAATATTGTGCCCACCAACATAGAGGAGGTAACTTCTGTGAAATTGAATATTTTAATATTTTCAACCATTTGTTAGCCAATGTTTCAGTGTCAAATATTCCCAGGACAGATGTAGTTTTAATTGGATATAGAGTTGCAACTGTAATTGTCAATTGCACTTGGTGTACTGATGTGATCTGGCGCATGTGAAGTACATCACACTAACATGTCTCACCAGCCCTAACTATTACTGTTCTTGTTTTGTCTCAATCTCAGAGTAGCATTCCATAAGCAGGCAGAAAATGCACATATATAACACTTGGTTGCATATTGGACTTAAATTGTCGAAAAAGAAATGACACGGATAATAGCATTTGTTGTTAATGTGTAAATTAAATAGCAACTGTAAACATCCAGGCATATGGAAGTAATTGTGGACAGTTGCTGTGCAAGTTTCCGTCTTCCTCCAGAACTATGTTTTAAAACTATCCCAGTCTTGGCTTTGCAATATAGTGTTAAATTTTAAGTCATTCAAAAAGCACCCACTTGTACTGAAAAAAAATTGGGTCCCATGGAATATAGATGTTTTTCCACTAAATGCTCTTTTATTCCTTTAGAAGTCATTATAAATGTATAAGTCATCTCGATTATTTTTAAACAAAATCCCTGATACAGAAAATGAACTCTTATGAGTGCAGAGCCTCAGTGCTTCAGATTCTAACACATGGATATTTCACAAATTAAAGATTACTTTATATACCATATCTCACCCTCTCTTAATTTAATCATTCTTTTCCTCTGCTTTGTGTACTTTATCATTCTGTTTGGAACATTGAGTGAACCATTCTGACACTTCTTGGTTCTGTTTTTGTTTTACGTATTAATGATTCTTCAACTGATGGTTAAGAAAGTAGACAAGTTTTTCATATGAATCCTCTCCAAAAAATTCTATGCCAAAATAGTTTTCTAATTTACAGTCTATATCAAATCAATATCCCTTGGGAAGTCTGCTTGCAAGTACAATTCACCCGTGGCTTTGTTTATTTGCCACTGACTGCAAAATCTGCCCTTTCGGTGCACCGATATGTACATGCTGGGTGATGGTCCAAATTTTAGAGGAAGCTACAAAATAAAGTGTATTTTAGCTGCTTGACTCTAATATTTTCTTAGTAAAAGGGTAGCTCTGGGGTGTTTTTGCCCTTCAGTGCAGAAAAAACATTCTAACTGCCCTTTGTATCGCAAATCAATGTCTTTGCGTTAATTACATGTTTGATAGCATTGAAGTCTGATGAACATGCTGAAACAATCCAATTTTTAAAAATAGGATTCAGGTTTATAACATCGTTCTGAAAGACTCAAAGTGAAAGGCAGATATATAAAACTCTCTTGCTTGGTAATCCTGTAAAGCAGAAGATCAGGCTCTCGTGGTGACATTTCTTACAAGAGAACACGAGGCAAAGCTGCCCAAAGTGTATGTGGAAATATGCCACTCTATGAAGGTGCTTCTGCAAAGGAATGAATTTATATTCGAAGAAAATCACTGCCTGAATGAAAATTATTGTTGACCTCAGTTCTGCTGATATTTTGTTCCCAGGGCTTTTGCCATGCCACTTCAAAGCTTTATATGAAATACTTGAATTATGCCATAAGGAACCAAAAGGTTGAAATACTTGAAGGGAATATAGTTCAACAAGACAGGGTTAGTAAATATTCTAACACCATACTTTTTACCAGTTTTTTTTTAATCTAGGTTACTGCTATTTGTGGACGAGTGCAATTGGCTGGCCGTTCCCTCCAGTAGAACTGAAAAAATTAACAATAATGACTTGAGCCAGGCTTTTTCTTTTTCCCTAATTTAGTGAGTAAGCTAATTACCATTATTTGAAATGTGTGGATAATTATTTCAAGAAGTGTTAGTGTTGTATTATTGCACAGATCTCAGAGTGGCATTATTTCATTAAGGCAGTTAGATAGCATCGAGTTAGATAATGCTGCAGTTTGAAGGGTTGCCAGTTTATGATCTATTCGTTCAATCATTTGGTCAGTGGGCAGTTAAGCAAGCATGTAACCAGTCTATTAGCTCGTCAGTTACTTATGTACATTAAGTAACTGAGTTAAACAAGTATAACACTTAGATGCATATGTAAGTCTCAGTTGTTGTTTCAGCATCATAGTTGGATGTTAATAAACTTCCAGATATCTGACTCCATATGAACCCAAAAATAAAGTTGCTGGAAAAGCTCAGCAGGTCTGGCAGCATCTGTGGAGGAGGAAACAGAGTTAACGTTTCGGACCCGGTGACCCTTCCTCAGAACTTCCTCAGGCCCATATGAACCCAGCTGTTTGTGGTATGTGTTTATTGGGATGACATATAAAAGCCAAATTTGGGTGACAATAGCGGCAGAACATGAGTACTAAATGATGGGGAAAGGCAGTAGGAGATGGACACAGCAAATTGATACTGAAGTTGCAGTTGACAAAAGTTGTTTTCCAAATAGTCACTTATCACCTATGATGAGTTCAAAGTTTAAATTACATTTTGCAGCTGAGGCTGGAAGCTATTGCTGTACTAAAACAAGAAACATTTCAGATCATACTCTCTTTAAAAAATAGAGACCATTGCTGAGTGATTTAGAAAACAGAACATTTAAAGAGTGTTGACAAAATGCTCCAAACTAAGAAAATGTTTATAAACTAAGTACAGCAAAATGCAGGAAGAATACAGCATTAAAAATTGCTCATATTAAAAATGTCCCATCTGTGTCCTGCTTATGTCATCTTGTTTTCAAAAACAGTACAAAATTTTAAAAAATCACATGGGATGTCACAGCTTTTACTTTTTTGGTGTGTATATCTGCTAAAGTTACAAGTCTATGTGGTTTAAAGCTATAAAACATGCAACAACCTCTAAACAGCAGCAAGGAAAATTAAAGAGCAAAGCCAACTGAAATAGAATCAAGAGAGAAACTGCAGAGCTGCGCAGATTCTTTTTGTTTTGGCATTTTTAAAACGTATGAAGCAAGCAACGTTGGAGAGAAACATCTAAACATGGTCTGCATTCCAGAAAACGTCTGATTAATCTCCAAAGATTTCAAGAAAGAATCAATGTTTGCTTCTTGGACCAACTCATCACAGGCTGTTAAATTTATTACTTTGGGGAATGAAGGCTTGAGAAGAACTATACCGTCCAGCATTTTGTGTTATGGCTGTAAACATCTAGACGAGGTTTTCCAAGTTCTAGAAGATCAACTTAAGGTTAACATAAACTTTAAGAGGCACAGTCTTAGATCACAGTAAGAGTTAATGTCTTACCACCAGGAAACTGGTGAAAATATTGACCAAGTTTAGGCAGATATTGATGTAAAGTTACAGACTATGATTTTGATGAAACTAATTTAACCAGTGGAACTGGTCATTGCTTCTATTCTTTTCAAATCTTTCCAAAAGAAAATTCTGAACAAACCTACGAACTACGTCGTTGCAGCACTGCTAGAAGAAGGATGCAAGTTTGAGTGAATTGTAGTATGCCAATGGCATCTATATGTAGTTCAACTGCAACTGTTATTACAGCATCATCAAGGATGACAAAACATCCAAATCTTGTGTTGTGGGTTGCCTCTAGACCAAAAAGTGTCCAGTATTTCATGGTGCATCCAAACTATGGTCTACAAGATGACCATTGACTAAAATGTTTAAGAATGCAGTCAACACAGCTTTGTGAGGGGCAGGTCATGCCTCACAAACTTTATCGAGTTCTTTGAGGATGTGGCTAGAAAAGTTGATGAGGTTCGAGCTGTGGATGTGGTGTATATGGACTTCAGTAAGGCATTTGATAAGGTTCCCCATGGTAGGCTCATTCAGAAGGTCAGGAGGAATGGGATACAGGGGAACTTAGCTGCCTGGATACAGAATTGGCTGGCCAACAGAAGACAGCGAGTGGTAGTAGAAGGAAAATATTCTGCCTGGAAGTCAGTGGTGAGTGGAGTTCCACAGGGCTCTGTCCTTGGGCCTCTACTGTTTGTAATTTTTATTAATGACTTGGATGAGGGGATTGAAGGATGGGTCAGCAAGTTTGCAGACGACACAAAGGCCGGAGGTGTCGTTGACAGTATAGAGGGCTGTTGTAGGCTGCAGCAGGACATTGACAGGATGCAGAGATGGGCTGAGAGGTGGCAGATGGAGTTCAACCTGGATAAATGCGAGGTGATGCATTTTGGAAGGTCGAATTTGAAAGCTGAGTCCAGGATTAAGGATAGGATTCTTGGGAGTGTGGAGGAACAGAGGGATCTTGGTGTGCAGATACATAGATCCCTTAAAATGGCCACCCAAGTGGACAGGGTTGTTAAGAAAGCATATGATGTTTTGGCTTTCATTAACAGGGGGATTGAGTTTAAGAGTCGTGAGATCTTGTTGCAGCTCTATAAAGCTTTGGTTAGATCGCACTTGGAATACTGCGTCCAGTTCTGGTCGCCCTATTATAGGAAAATGTGGATGCTTTGGAGAGGGTTCAGAGGAGGTTTACCAGGATACTGCCTGGACTGGAGGGCTTATCTTATGAAGAGAGGTTGTCTGAGCTCGGTCTCTTTTCATTGGAGAAAAGGAGGAGGAGAGGGGACCTAATTGAGGTATACAAGATAATGAGAAGCATAGATAGAGTTGATAGCCAGAGACTATTTCCTAGGGCAGAAATGGCTAACACAAGGGGTCATAGTTTTAAGCTGGTTGGAGGAAAGTATAGAGGGGATGTCAGAGGCGGGTTCTTTACAAAGAGAGTTGTGAGAGCATGGAATGCGTTGCCAGCAGCAGTTGTGGAAGCAAGGTCATTGGGGTCATTTAAGAGACTGCTGGACATGCATATGGTCACAGAAATTTGAAGGTGCATACATGAGGATCAATGGTCGGCACAACATTGTGGGCTGAAGGGCCTGTTCTGTGCTGTACTGTTCTATGTTCTATGTTCTAATTCTAAGTGCTCAAGGCAACTCAGAATGCAACACAACCTGCCTTAGCAGCATGAGAAGAACAGCCAACCAAGGAGCAATGTCAAAGATGTTTCCAAACTTCCAGCAATGGATGCCAACATATCAACAAAGGCCAGGATATAACTGTAGCAGCTTACAGACTCCAGTCAGACAGGACCCATATGGGTGCAGTCAGAAAATTTGAAGCCCTTATCAACATCTAAGTGATATATGCCAGAATGAATAGACAGTAAACACTATATCCAAGATTGGCACTGGTGCATGTGCAAATACCATCCCTTTATGCAACCTGCATGAGATGTAGTCAGGAAACCAACACAATATGATAGTCAAAATATAATAAGCTAACTGCTTACTACGGGTCTAACATATCATATATTTGCATTATATATTCTTCATGTCAATATGGCTCTGTGGGATGGCTATCCGAAAATGTTTGCATCATTTATATAGTGGAACTTTCTGCAATTATTCTACTGCATCCATAGATCTATGTAGCATTATGATCCATGAGGTAATGATTGCATCAATTCTGACCCAAAAGATTGTGGGCCACAGCAGCAAATCTATGTTTGATCTGACAAACCTCTTCCCAGACCAGTTGATTCCATTAGGAACTTTAAAGCTGATACAGTCTGACACATTTATTGCATCTGATTGTTGATTGTCAATCCAGCATTGACTTTCCTCATAAGTGCTGTATTCACATTTAGGATAAGCCCAAACTGGAATTGGATTTCATAGGATAAAACAATATTGTGGTGATTGGGACCAGGTTGAACTCATTAACTACAAGATTCTTGATTAGAGTTGTTAACCTGGGCCAATCAGGAAACCCTTGGCTGACTGATACAACCAGCAGATTAGAATTTCTTCAGCTGAGTGCTGATTCTAAGCTGGCTAACCACAGCCAATGTGCTGTTTTATATTAAATAAAGGCGGGGGGTGCTTGGTGATGGGACCCAGCAGTTATTTCAAACATAATCCATCAAATTGAGCTTCACATTGAATGGTCCAACTCCTTTACTTGTGCTTTGAAGAAAGATGGCCTTCTATTTATGTGTTTAGATCCAAGATAAACAATCATGTGCTAAAAATATGTTCACACAAGATTCCTACCGTGGAGGAGCTTTAACTCCAAGTTTTAAGAACCAAAACTTTTTCTCAGTTTAAAGTCATAAAGATTTGCTGATACATTTCCGTACAGTTGGAGGATGATTTTGAAAAAACCTTTTAGTTGATCCTGTTTTCTCAGATTACCACTTGTGTTATCTATTGGCTTGATGAGACACCGGTGCTCGGTGATTAGCCCTGCCATCTCACGATGTCTGGGACACAGGCACAACTCTAGCCTCAAGTGATTGTCTGTGTGGAGTTTGTACGTTATCCCTGTGTCTTTGTGGGTTTCTTCTGGGTGCTCCAGTTTCTTCCCACAGCTCAACAATATGCTGATTGGGTGGATTGGTCATGCTAAATTGCCCATAGCATCCAGGGGTGTGCAGGCTAGGTGGGTTATTCATGGGAAATGTAGGGCTATAGGATAAGGATGTGGATTTGGTTGGGATGTTCTTTGGAGGGTTGGTGTGGACTCAATGGGCCAAATGGCTTGCTTCCACGCTGTAGGGATTCTATAATAACGTATTCCAACTTCCTATTATAGATAACAAAGTGTGAAGCTGGATGAACACAGCAGGCCAAGCAGCATCTCAGGAGCACAACTGCTGATGTTTTGGGCCTAGACCCTTCATCAGAGAGGGGTTGGGGAGAGGGTTCTGAAATAAATAGGGAGAGAGTGGGAGGTAGGTGGAGAGGAGAGTATAGGTGGGGAGGTAGGGAGGGGATAGGTCAAGGGGGTGGGATGAGGTTAGTAGGTGAGAAATAGAGGTGCAGCTTGAGGTGGGAGGAGGAGATAGGTGAGAGGAAGAACAGGTTAAGGAGGTGGGGATAAGCTGGGCTGGTTTTGGGATGCAGTGGGGGAAGGGGAGATTTTGAAGCTTGTGAAGTCCTTCCAACTTCCTATTGTTTGTATTTAATGAATTTACCAGGCTGTCTCTGTATTGCAGATAACATTGCAATTTTTGGGAAAACTAAACATGGACAATACTCAAGCATTTAGCTCATGAAAACAGCAAGAAAACAAGGCTTAGTTTTCAGGTCTTTTGAGCTGAGGCAGCTAGATGTCGTCTGAATGAGCTCAATCTGCTCTCCTTGGTTATTACCAAAGTGAATGATATCAGCAAGGAGGCTTTCTTCAAGCTTGAATTTGATAATATCTATTTGTAAGTCTAGAGGAATAGCTTTGTATGCTTGATGCATTGAGATGTCAGCTGAGTGTCTGCCATCAAAGTCAAGGAGATTTGTTGAGTCCAGCACAAAATTGGCACGTGGCTTTAAGTGGAGCTTTGATTTTGCCCATGCTAGCATCAAAGTTGGTGGCTGGCAAGTTTCACACAGTTATGGACCCAACCATAATGCAATGACTGATGATAAATTGTCACGACATTGGCAACTCAGAGTGCTTGCATGTGAAATATATTGTGCAAATGGGGGTCATATACAATCACAGCATTGCTGAGGCACTAGATTGGAAATGACAGTGTATGGAGCCATGAACACCTTCTGGAGAATTATAGCAATTGTCCTTCCACTACTCCTATTCAGGCAGTTTTCTTTTTATTTAGCCATTGTTTAGATATGGATTTCACTGGCAAGACCAACGTTTGCTGCCTGTCTCTAAGTGGTTGTGAAGTGATAATGGTGAGCCACCTTTTTGAATTGCTGTGATCTGTGTTGTGAAAGTTACATTAGGGAGTGAGTTTAAGGAGTTTCAACCAATATAACATTAAAAGAACTATGATACATCTCAAAGTTGGGATGATGTTTTTTGGATTGTTCTGAGGAAGGGTCACCGGACCTGAAACGCTAACTGTTTTTGTTTCACAGAGGCTAACAGACCTGCTCAGCTTTTCCAGAAGCTTCTGTTTTTGTTCCTGCTGTGCCTTGGAGTTTAATTTGCAGCTGGTGATGTTCTCAGCATGGGCGGTAGAAGTCATTGATTTTGGAGGTGCTGGTGAAGAGGTTTGGCGAGCAGCTTCTGTGCACCTTACAAGTGGTGTACACTGCTGCCCTTGTAGGTTAGTGATATCCTTGAACTGAGACTCCAGCATACAAATCCATTTTCCTTAGAATTAGTTATAACTCTGAAAAATGCACACAATCTTTACTCTGTGATAATGGGAACTACAGATGCTGGAGAATCCAAGATAACAAAGTGTGAAGCTGGATGAACACAGCAGGCCAAGCAGCATCTTAGGAGCACAAAAGCTGATGTTTCGGCCTAGACCCTTCATCAGAGAGGGGGATGGGGAGAGGGAACTGGAATAAATAGGGAGAGGGGGGCGGCGGACCAAAGATGGAGCGAAAAGAAAAGTAGAGAGGAGAGTATAGCTGAGGAGGTAGGTAGAGGATAGGTCAGTCCAGGGAAGACGGACAGGTCAAGGAGGCTGGATGAGGTGGTAGGTAGGAAATGGAGGTGCGGCTTGAGGTAGGAGAAAGGGATGGGTGAGAGGAAGAACAGGTTAAGGAAGCGGAGACAGGCTGGGCTGGTTTTGGGATGCAGTGGGGGAGGGGATGAGTTGGGCTGGTTTTGTGATGCAGTGGGGGACGGGGAGATTTTGAAGCTTGTGAAGTCCACATTGATACCATTGGGGTGCAGCGTTCCCAAACGAATATGAGTTGCTGTTCTTGCAACTTTCGGGTGGCATCTTTGTGGCACTGCAGGAGGCCCATGATGGACATGTCGTCTGAGGAATGGGAGGGGGGAGTTAAAATGGTTTCTGAGGAATGTTTTCCATTAACTCCAGCATTATTTGGGCTCCCTGCTCACTTGATTTCAAAGGCAGTTCCACTGACCTCCGTTCTTGAATTCAGTTTCTTTATAAAAACCATGGCTCTATTGAGATCTGCACTTAAATAACACCAGCAGAACACCAACTCGGCATCTGTTAGTTATTTATTACTGTGTATGTGCTGCCTGATAGCACTGTCAACATCACCTTCATTACATTATTAATAATTTAGATTGGGCTGATGGGGTGGCAATTGGTTAGATTGGATTTGTTCTACTTTTTGTGGAGGTGACATACTTGAGCGATTTTGCACTTTTCCAGATAAAATGTTAATGTTATGATTATATGGGTGTAGTTGGCTGGGGTCGTAGTTAGACCTGGCTCATGAGTCTTCAACAACACAACTGGGCATTGCCAATGTATACTGTCATATGTCTCATGCACTCAGTCACTTTATGGTATCATAAAGTGTGCATCACATTGGCTGAGATGGATCATCTTGTTGCACCTTCTGACTCAAAGTGGGTGCATATGTTTGGCCTTAGGTAGAAAAACAAGAGTGAAAACAGAAAAGCGAGGAAATGTATTCCTGGTCACACTGTAGTTCTTCTCTCAGCTGGTCAAGTCTGATCAGTTTGTATCATTTCCAAGCTTTATTGGTTTTTCTTTTTGTGACACATAAGCATTTGTATCTACCACCTAGGAGGATATGGATGTAGGTACAGCTTCCCCCTTCCCTCGATTAAATTTTCTACCACCATTTCTAGCTGGATATGTCAAAACTATAGAGCTTTGATTTGATCTGTTTCTTATAGAACAATTGACATTGGTCAGAGCTTGAAGCTAACACAGGTTATCATTCGTGTAGTTGCTTCACCAGGTTGGCCCCTCAATTTGAACTTTCCTGGTATGGTTCCTTGTGAGCTCTCCTGCATTGCTCATTAAACCAGCCTTTGTTGCCTGACGGAGTAGTGATGGTAGTGTGTGGGATATGCTGGGCCATGTAATCACCGATTTATTGTGAAATTTTCTAATCCTGCTGATGGCTCATAATGCTTCATGGATGCTCAGTTTTGAGTTGCTTTAGTCTTTTCTGAGTTGGTCTCACTTGATACTGTCATTAGTACAAAACAACACGAGGGAGGGTGTCCTCGGTATGAAGATAGAACTCGTTTTCACAAGCATTGTGCAGTGGTGATGATCACCAGTGCCATAGTTGGCAAATGCATCAGTGACTGTCAGATTAGGGAGGGCAGGATTAATTAGTATTTTCGTTTTGTGTCAGTTATCTCATCCTCTGCTAAAGAATCATTTGGACTTGTGTCATCAAGGCTATGCTAATTTATTATTCAGAAGTATAGCTTTGAAGACTGCTTGGTCAGAATGTTTGAAGACCTTCACTCAGTGTATATCTATGCTCTTATTTGTCAGTTAGTAAGCCCAATGGCTGCCACTCATGCTGGTATTGTGCATTCAAGGCTTTTCTCTGAGTCTATCCATAATCTCCACCTCTGAAAGGCAACAGCCTCTACCAGCCAGACTGCAGCTATTGGGTTTCACTTTGTGGAAGCACTTGGACAGACAATGGATTTCAGAACTCTGTCACATCAGTGAATTTTTGAGAATGATTATTTGACTTTTGTATGAAAGACAGCACAATTCATTTTATTAATTTGATTTGCGATGTGGAATGTTGACTTTTATGTCTGCATTGTGACCAGTTGTGTTTAGTGACAATGGGGAATTGAGGAATATAGGACTATTGGTGAATGAGGAATTCAGTTGGGGTGATTGGTATCACAGTTGATGTAATTTTTTGCAAACAGTCCTTGCAGAAAGGAAGCTGTCTAGATTGCTGCTTCACTTTTCATCTCTCTCCTCAGATGCTCACTGCACAGTTAGTACGTGACATGAGTTTCTTCACTTTTTAAGAAAAAATTGGACAAACTGTAGTGTCCCATTTATTGAAGGACCGATTCAGTTGGCACTTTGGTCTCATTTGTTTGAACTCCCGTACTAATTAGCATTTTCGAATGAGCTAGTTCAGAGATGTTAGTTCACACTCAGACACAGGTGGTACTTGAACCTAGGCATCCTGGCACAGAGAAAGGGACACTACCATAGCATTGCAAGCGCCCCACATGTACTTGTGAATCTGGTGTCCTTTTACAACAATTGATGATAACTGCCCTGGTCCTTATCACCGTGACTACATATTCCGGGCTTATTAATTGAATCATCTGCTCTGATGGGTTTTGAACACATGTCCCTAAAGTATTGGCCTAGGCTACGAGCCCAGTGATATTACCACTGCACTATGATCTCCAGGATGCTCCCAGCAATGCTCACGTCCTGTGAATGAATAGACAGAATAGGCTGTCCTTCTTGAGATTGTACAACCATTACAAATTTTCTCATGTTTACTGAGCTCATCAGGACTCCTCCAGGCTTCTTCGGGCAGCAGAAACATTAGTTTAGAAGACGACAGTCTGCCCTATCACATTTGTGCTTAGCAGCATGCTTTGGCTTCCATTATGGCATGCGCACATAGATTGCATACTAGAGTTATCAGCCATATAGCCTGTGTAAAGCCCATGTGACACACTCACCATCTTTTTGGCTGTGCTGATTCAAGCTCCAAATCCCTTCAGCCACCTGCAATTTTGACACTTCTACATATTTCTAGCCTGCTTTGGGTGAGAGACAGCATTGTGAGATGGTAATGTGGTCCAAGAGTTAAAATTTCATGGTCTAGAGAGTCAGATGAAACATTATCTGCTTTGACCTTCTGTTCTTGCCTTGAGTAAAAATCAATCTGCTAGCACAATGTAATTCAAAGCCAGGGACAGCAATAAGCTACTGATGAAAGCCTCACCATTCTGGCCAAAAATATGATGTTAAATTTCAAACTCAGAAGATTTGTGACATGGCCATTTCCACATGGAACTATTTTCTACAGTTTATTGAAATCCCGAAGCTTTCTTGGTTCAAGCATACCTATCCTTATAATTGTATGTTTAAAAGAAGCATCTATGCAACATTAAAGTGTTTTAAAGAATCCATTAACTATGCATACCTCAGAAGAAATGTCAGTAAGACAAGAAACAGATATCATTTTGCTTTTGTATGTTAATGTAATATAAATCTACTAACTGCATAATGGTACAGCAGAGTATTGATTATATTGAACTTTAATATGCATATAAGTATTCAGTGCTACTAACTACGCAAGTTTATCATCTTTGCAGTCAACCTTGAGGTGCAATTTTTCTTCCGAGCAGCAATATTCATGATAATGATCACTGGCCTATTTAAAACTAATGCTTTATTGATTGTTCAATGTCTCTGTATCTTGATGATTGGAGAATGTTCTTATATTAATTAAAACAAATTGATTCAGTCAAAGCTTACTTAAGTATCATGTTGGGAGGTTGAGGTTGTTTCACAGTCACTATCAGCTTTCAGATTGTCATAGGCAAGGGGCAGGATATTCAACCCCACTGGGCATCACTGTCAAACCACACCTGTTTGCATCTGATGTTCTCTCAAACTGATATTTTACAGGAGTCTTTGGGTGAATTTTTGTTTGTTTTCACTGGGTTAGGACTGTTTCTCCTACCCCAATCCAAGCTGGAATCAGCTGACTGCACAACCTAACAGTGAACTTTGTGCTTCCCAAGATTCCACATGGTTCTATCACTTAGAGTGACCTCTGAAGCTCAAATAATTCTTCAACTTGAAAAACACATGTTAACCAACAAACTGATTATATATGTTTTTAATAGTTGATCTCATGTTAAATTTGACCCTGATCTTTGCCTAAAATACTTCCAACACTTGTTACTTACCATCATTTGTCACATGCCCCCTCACTGAGTCTCCCAGTTGCTGCTCTCCTGAAAGCAGAATCTTTTGCTTTTGATGACTCTCCTATTTTTCTCCCCATGATCATGACATATATGTGTTTATCATTACGTTTATCACTACTCTGTTCTGTGCGCGCTTCCTTCCCTAAAATCTTTAACTCCAGAAATTCAAGGACTCTAGAAGTTTCACCTTGTAGACTTGGAAAACCGTTTGAAATCTGTTGATTTTGATTCCTCTGACAATGTGAGGTCTCGAACTCTTTAAACTGGCAGAGTTTTCAACTCTTGGATGTTCGTGTGGACGACTACTGAAACAGGCAATTGCTTCTTTGCAAATTCTGGATGGCCTTTAATCTCTTGGATATCATCTATGGATTATGGTTGCTTTGTTTACACCCATAATTTCTTCTTTGCAGCATGCTGGATCTCTGAAGCAGGTAATTTCTTCGTGTGTGTTCTGAATCTTTGGATAAATTCTTCATTCTCAATTTTGGCTTCCATAATGTTGTATCCACCACAACTTCTGTCTGTATCAGTGGACTTGTATTCTCAGCCTGCCAGTAAATCTGTAGAGAAGTCTGTGTAAATGTTTTATTTCAGCTTCTTTGTTGGCTTGGATGCTCACATTTGCCCTAGATATTCCACTATTGGTGAAACCAACATTCTCACTTCCTTGGTTCTACCATTTGTATTTGCTTTTTGTTTGGCATGATTTCTGTCACTTAGAGTAGATTATTCCTGAGAAGATGAGGAAATGAAGTTGTTTGTTTGATATTGTCTTTTATTTGTCATCTATCATTAGTATTTGTTCAATAAGCTGTGCGCTGAGTTATATCAATTAAATAATCGGTAATGAGCAGTCAAAACACCACTCTTCCACACTATATGGCAAGTCTTCTGCAAAGATCATTTTTTAGTATAAAGATTTACATAGTTTGCCTCAGTCTAGTGTGGTAGTCATAGTTTCATACATCATGGAAACAGGCCTTTCAGTCCAACACCAAACACTTTCCCAAATAAACTAACCCCACCTGCCTGTGCTTGGCCCATATCCCTTCAAACCTTTCCTATTCACTTATCCAAATGTCTTTTAAAAGTTGCAACTGTACCTTCATTCATCACTTTCTCTGTCAGTTCATTCTACAAACCACTGTGCAAAATTTGCCCCTCATGTACTTTTTAAAAAATATTTCTCCACTCACCTTAAAAATATGCTCCTGCGTTTTGAACTTCTCCACCCTAAACCGTGACTGGTATAACTGGAAGCGGTTCTTATTGAAAAAGAAATATTTATTCCAAGTTACCAATTAGTTATAGTTTACACTGATATGACAGGTATTCCTTCAAGATTAGTCTGGTTCTGTCCAAAAGTGGAGATAGTGGCATAGTGATAATGGATGAGTAACCCAATGCCCAAGGTTAATATTCTATGGACATGTATTTAAATACCATGATGACTCATGGTGAAATTTGAATTCAATAAAAAAAACCTGGAAGTTAGTTTAATGGTAGCTGTGTAACCACTGCAACTTGTCATAAAAACCCATCTGGTTCACTAAAGAAAAGGAAATCTGCCAACTTTACATGCGGTCTGGCCTGCATGTGTTTCAAGACCCACAGCAATGTGGTTGCAACTTAACCGCCATCTGAGAAAATCTGAACCAGCTGTTCAGTTGTACAACACAAATGCTACAAAATATAAAAAAGGAAGTGTAACTGGACAGACCACCTCACATTGACTCACATCCTAGAAATGACAATGGTGAACTCAGCCTTTATAGACACTGCAAAATCCCCAGCATCTGGGGACATGTCCCCAAAATTGGAAGACCTGTTCCACAGATGAATCAAAGAAGGGTCTGACAGAATCCTAGCTTACAGACAATGTCCCAGACGCCACCATCATTATTCCTAAGATGGCTGTACAGCATAGAACATAGAACAATACAGCGCAGAACAGGCCCTTCGGCCCTCGTTGTTGCACCGACCTGTGAACTAATCTAAGCCCCTCTCCCTACACTATCCCATCATTATCCATATGCTTATCCAAGGACTGTTTAAATGCCCCTAATGTGGCAGTATATAGTTGGGAGGGAGTAGCATCAGGAGTCCCCAGCATTGACTCTGGACCCTATGAAGTCCCTTGGCATCAGGTCAAATATGGGCAAGGAGCCCTCATGCTGACGGCCACCGAACACTCTGCTTCCCCTGTTGACTGGTAAATTAGTTCTCCTCCACGTTGAGCAACAGTTGGAAGAAGTTCTGAGTGTGACAGGTCAGAGATGTACACAGTGATTTCAATACCCATCACTAAGATTGGCTTATTAGTCCCAATACTAACTGAACTGGCACAATCCTAAAGGATGTAACTCTGCTTAGAGAAGATGGACAGGGACCCAACCAGAGGGAAAAACCTACTTGAACTCATCCTCCCCATTATGCCTCTCACAAATACAGTTGACAATGATAGTTTCACTATAGCAGCGATCACCGTAAAAGTGGCAAAGTCCCGTCTTCACATTGAACATTCCCTTAACTATGCTATTGGTATGACCACCATGCTATATGGTAGAAACTCTGAATAGAACCAGTAACACAACACTACACATATAAGTTTTGAGTCATCAGTAGTAACAGAATCATATTCAACACAATCCATAACTTTGTGACCTGTTACATCCACTATTATATAATAATTATCAAGGTGAGGGATCATCTTTGGTTCAATGAAGAGTACACAAGGGTGTGTCAGAAACAGCACCAGACACATCTAAAAATGAGATATCAACATGGTGATGCTACAATGCAGGGCTCTTTTTTCTTTTATTCATTAACAAGATGAGGGCGTTGCTGGCTAGGCAGCATTTATTGCCCATCCTTAATTACACAGTGGGCAGTTCAGAGTCAACCACATTGCCGTGGGCCTGGAGTCACATGTAGGTCAGACCAAATAAGGATGGCCCTTCTCTAAAGGGGATTAGTGAACCAGATGGGTTTTTCTAACACAACAAAAAGAACAAAGTTTCTGGAAAAGCTCAGCAGGTCTGGCAGCATCTGTGAAGGAGAAAACAGAGGTAATGTTTCAGGTCCGGTGACCCTTCCTCAGAACTCAACTGGACCTGAAGTGTTAACTCTGTTTTCTCATTCATAGATGCTGTCAGATCTGCTGAGCTTTTGCAGCAACTTTGTTTTAGTTCCTGATTTACAGCAACAACAGTTCTTTTGGTCTTTATTTGGGTTTTTGCAACAATGTATTCACACTTGCCATTAGATTCTTAATTCCAGATAATTTATTGAATTCCAATTTCTCCATCTGCTGTGCAGGATTTGCACTGGGTCCCTGGGATGTTATTTGGGTCTCTGGATTAATAGTCCAGCAATAATACCACTAGGCTAGCACCTCCTCTTCAACTTGCTGCTTGCATGCTAAACAGTGAAAATAGTAGACAGGATGAAGCAATATTACAATCAACAGATCGGCTCTAAACTGTGCAGTTCTACCACATCCAATTATAAATGGTGGCAGACAATTAAACAACAATGAGTAGTTGGAAGACCCAAAAAATCTCCATATTCAAAAATGGGGAATCACAGCATATCAATGAAAAGACACAGATGTATTATTTGCATCCATCTTCAACCAGTGGACGATCCATTTCAGCATCCTCCAGAGGTCACCAGCATTACCAACGTTAGTCTTCAGTGAATTCAATTCACTCCAAGTACTATCATAAAATGGCTGAAGACACTGGAAACCACAAAAGCCCTCACAACATTCTGGTGCTAGTGCTAAACATATGTTCCAGAACTAGCATCCTTAGCCAAACTGTTACAGCACAGCTACAACACTGGCATCTACTCCACAATGCAGAAAGTTGCCCAGATAAAGCATGCCCTTTGATATTCTGGTTTCAAGGTACCTGTCTTGCTTTCAGTCGCTCTTTATGTGTAATGGAGTCAGTGGAGTTTCTTAATTCAATCAAAGTGTGGAGCTGGATGAACATAGCAACACTTTGTTATCTCGGATTCTCCAGCATCTGCAGTTCCCAGCGTCTCCTCTTAAATCAATCAGTTGTGTATTTGTAACTATAGTAATCCTGGTAATCACAGAACCCATACTGTGTGTGCAAGTCCATAGTTTGTAGCTTTGTAAATAGTTAATGTTGTTACTAAACTTCAAGGTAGCTGAAGCAACAAAACCCAGACTTCAGAGTATATGTTGTACTGATATATAGACAAGCACAGACTACATCAAGGTGGGACTATATGGGCACTTTTATTTATGATTGCTAGTTAGTGATAATGGCAGCTAAAGGCTGAAAAGGTGACAGCTGTGTCGCAGTCATGAAAAGTTGTTTTCCTAACAGTCATTTATCAATCTGTCTGAGTTCAGAGCTGAGGATATAACTACAATGCTAAGTTGCTGTAAACAATCTAAAAACTAAAAATCTATACTGAAGCACAGTGAGTATTTTACTTCATTTTCTGTGTCTTGGAAAAAAAAAAGAGTCTACAGTGATGAACAGCCAACTTCCCATTTAACAAAAAGGCGCCAGAAAGAAATAGGATAAAATGCACTGAGAAAGTAGTTTCTCAGCATTTAAAAGGTTTACGTGCAGCATGTCATTGGTTGGCTCCACCATCTTGCCTCTTGGAAAAAAAATCCAAAGTCAAAGAGAAATAATACTTCCGACATCATTGCCTCACATTTAGAACATAGAACAATACAGCGCAGAACAGGCCCTTTGGCCCGCGATGTTGCGCAGACCACTGAACTAATCTAAGCCCCTCCCCCTACACTATCCCATCATTATCCATATGCTTGAGGAGCTTATCTGCTCATAATTGAGGTATTAATGCCACAAATAGGCATAGCTGTAGCAGTAACTTTTAAAGAAACAACAGGTAATAACAAAAGAGAAGCCAAATAAATCACTGCACTGCAATGCAGATTCTTACACTGTCATTTCAGAGGGAATTTGGATAGAAAAAAACAAAGATGGAAGGCAAACATCTCACCTTGGACTGGTAATCTTTTGAAATTCTTGTCAGAACTTCAGTTTCCAATGAAAAGATCAATCTTTTTGAATCAGCAGATAACTGACAATGAATGGCAGGCAAATATCCCCTCATTTTGGTACTGAGGGGTGAGGAAGAATAACATCCTCCAGAATTTCAGACAATGACTGCAAAGATCTTGCCGACATTTTTCAAATTTTAGAAAAACAACTTACAATTAGAGTCAATTTCAGGACACACAGGACCGAGTTCACATCATACTGTCAATAGCCAGGTGAAATGCTTGGACAATTCAGAGGCAGTTGTTGACACAAAGATATAGAATGCGATTTCAACAATGCTAACTCAGTTGCAAGGCTTATGCAACTGACTCAAAAACAAAGTTGCAGGAAAAACTCAGCAGGGTCCAGCAGCATCTGTGAAGGAGAAAACAGAGTTAACGTTTCAGGTCCGGTGACCTTCCTCAAAATTGATGTTGGCTGGGAAAAAGTCAGTTTATATGCAGAAAATAGGTAAGTGGTTGGGATAGGGAGTAAATGATAGGATAGAGCCCAAAGACAGAGAGCGACAGTTGGACAGACAAACAAGTTGCTAACAATCAGGCTGGGAGGGTGAGTAGTTGTTAATGGGGGCTGTTAGTGACTATCAGCAGGGGCTGTGTAATGGCAGGCTATGTGGTAACAAGGCCTGGTGTGTGGGGTGGGGGGCTGGGACTTGGGAGAGTTTAGGCCCTAACATTATTGAACTCAATATTGCGTCTGGAGGGTTGTAGGATCCCCAAGTGGAAAATGAGGTGTTGTCCCTCCAGCTTGCACTGGGCTTCACTGGAACACTGTAGCAAGCCAGAGACAGAGATGTTGGCCAGGAAGCAGGGTGGTGCATTGAAGTGACAGGCAATGGGTAGTTCAGGGTCTTCTTTGCTAGCAGAACGTAGATGTCCTGTGAAGCGGTTGCCAAGTCTACGTTTCCCTAGTGTAAAGGACACCACAGTGTGAGCAGTTAATGTAGTAGACTAGATTCTGGGAAGTACAGGTGAAGTGTGGAAGGTATGTTTGGGCCCTTGGATAGTGGGAAGGGAGGAGGTAAATGGGCAGGTGTTGCACCTTCGCTGGTTACAGGGAAAGGTGCTGTAGGGCTGTGGGGAGGTGTTGGGGGTGAAGGAAGTGTGGATGAGGGTGTCCCGAATGGAACCGTCCCTGCAGAAGGTGGACATGTGAGGGGAGGGGAATATGTGTCTGGTTGTGGCATCTTGCTGGAGGTGGCGGAAATAGCGTTTGAAGATCTTCTGGATGTAGATGCTGGTGGGATAGTAGGTGAGGATAAGGGGAACCCTACCGCTGTTGCGGGAGGGAAGAGAATGGGTTAGGACGGAAGTGTGGGAGATGGGTCTGACCCTGTTGACGACACAGCTGGGGAATCCTCGGTTGAGGAAGAAAGTGGACATTTTGGAGGCTCCCTTATCGAAGTTGGCCTCATCTGAACAGATGCGACAGAGACTGAAGAACAGAGAAAATGCGATCGAGCCTTTACAGGAAGTGGGGCGTGAGGATGTATAGTCCAGGTAGCTGTGGGAGTCGGTGGGTTTGTAATGGATATTACAATGGAAATAAATGTTGAGGAAGTGAAGGGAGGAGTCAGAGATAGACCAGGTGAAAGTGAGGGCAGGGCGGAAATTGGAGGTGAAATTGATGAAGTTTTCCAATTCTCGATGAGAGGGAAGCACCACTGATGACGTCATTGATGATTGGAGAAAGAGTTGTGGGTGGGGGCTGGAATAGGACTGGAACAAGGAATGTTCCATGTATCCCACGAAGAGAGACATCACTAGGGCCCATGCGGGTACCCATGGCAACCCGTCTTAACTGAAGAAAATGTGAGGAGTTGAAAGAGAAGTTGTTGAGGGTGAGGACACGCTCGGCCAAGTGGAGGAGTGTGGTGGAGGGTGAAGATGGTTCAGTTCTTTGCTCCAGGAAGAAGCGGAGAGCCCTAAGATCCTCCTAGTGGGGAATGGATGTGTAAAGGGATTGCACATCCATGGTAAAGAGGAGGTGTCTGGAGCTGGTGAATTGGAAGTTTTGAAACCGGCGTAAAGCATCAGATGAATTATTCAACTGATCCTCGTCTCTGTACCCAACAAGTTTTTCCAGAAAAGCACTTCTAGTTAAACCCAAAGATCATATAATTGACATTCTGCTAGAAGGATAGCAATATTTGTAGCATTTGGCAGCTTTTTCAAGAGCATGATTCTGGAACGACTGTTGAAGCCATCAATAGATTCTGTGAATCCAAATACAAGGCTAAAGGCTGGAAATAGGTTTGGAATGGTCAGGTGGTTGTTTTTGACTGGTACAGACTCAATGATTCTGTTGATATTTATGACTCTGTGTGTATGAGAAGTGGCTTGTCTCATCTACCAAGACTATATCTAAAATTTTGTGACACGTATAAACTATGTCTGTAAGAGAACATGGAGCTAAAATGTGTAAGTAGTCCAGGTGTCAAATAAACCCAAAGTGCTCCACAGCAGCTGAAGAAGAACCAACCCAGGAACAATGTCAAAGAATTTTCTAATGTCGCATCCATGGCACCGATTTTTGAATGTCCAGTTTTGGGCCCTTGGTCATTTCTCATCCTGCTTACTGCTTTCACTCTGAAATCTTTTCTTTCTGCAAGGGCTCAGAACAGAGTTATGAGAAGAAGGTAGCAAGCAAAATAAACTGTAAGTGGGAGTGTTGGGCAAAGAGTGGTGAGTGTGAAGATTGTGAGAGGGGAGCCACAAGCAGGACAAGGGCCCAAGGAGTAAACAGGTTGCTCTGGAGATTAATTCTGATAAGTTAATTCAACCTCTGTCTGCCCAGGTATGAAACAAAGATTAATCAAAAGATATTTCAACAGCTCAAAACTATTAGCCACATGCATTATTCAGCGCCTTATATTTTCCTCAAAGTTTCAGCTCAAAAAGTCAACTTGAGTATATACAGTATATTTCTGCAAAATATAATCTTTGCCCATAAATTTTGTTTGCTTATCTTTCTTGCAGTGGCTTATATTTTATTTGAGCTTATAGGATAATTTTATCGCATTAAGCACTGTTCAGTGGACATCGCCCATGGCATACCATCAGAACCACTTCTCAAGGTCAAGAAATCAAAGTAAATATTCCAACTTCTTGTGAAGCCTTTTGAGTGCAGCTGAAGGGATATTTGGTTTGCTTGTAACATTATCTTAGGCCCCGGGACAAGCTGGCTTTCATGGTGATAATGTTCTGATTTTTAGGAAGCATATTTAATAAATGCCTGCCTGCTTTTAACCACATTTTTGATGCTTTCTCTCAGCAGGCTAGCTAAGAAAAGTTAACTGCTTTATTCATTCACAGGATGTGGCCAGCACTGGGCCATTCCTTATTGCCTTTGAGAGCATCTCTGAATAGATTTCCTTTTTACTGATATGTTGCCCTCAGATTTGAGATAACATCCACACCCCCATGAAAGAGTAAGGACTGTCAACCTTAAAATCTTATAAACAGTAGCGGTTAAATAAAGAATACCTAATACCTAATGTGGCTTTGCTTTGTTTATTTTTACTGTGTTCCTCTTCAGGTCAGTACTTTACCTCAATGCATTTTTTCTTGCTTCTAATGAGTCCCATGAGAACTTCAGCATGGATTTCTTTCTCATTCTTGTGCTACAGCCCTTGATATCTCCTCTTTCTTCCTGAAAACCGCTTTTACCCACTGGCTTCATCTTTTTATAGTTTTGTCATATCTCTCTCCACTTACCCCTTTCATGCCTTACCTCCTGTATCTACTTCCCGTCACACCACTTGGAAGAATGTTCACATTCACTACACATAAAATAATTACAACTATCATTTGAACTAATTAAAATACAGCGTCAGAGGTTAATGGCCCATGTCTACCTGCCTGCTTTATCTTGCACGTGCTCATTGGCTATTTTAAAATAATAATTTTTCTTCATATTCATTGGGGAACAGTCATCTTTTTGAAATAATAAACAAATGTTCAATGATAAGTAGAGGATTTAAACCCAAACTTACACAGCATTGCAATTAAGAAAGCGGAAGCAATTGTAAAATGTGAAATTTCACATAACTTGTAACTGATAATTGACTTGCTCACCAACTGTTTGTCCATTTCAATGGTAAATTTTAAGTAATTCCATATTTTTCATCAAAACAAAAGGAAAATCAGCAATACGTTTAAGTGTTTAACAGTCCAACCATGATCCATGAGAACTAAATTTAAACCAACCTCTAACCTCTCATTCACCTCCACTTCCACATTGGTTATCATCATAGGCCCTTTAAATTGCATGGGATTTTGCACAAATCACCATAATTATGGCAGATCTAGTCAGACTGTATGAAATAACAGACACCAAACAAAAAGAACAACCTGCTTTAATAAGGATAACTCAGATCTCTCCTGCCTTAATTGTGAGCTCCATTGGCCTTCAACTGAGGTGATGTGGGGGACAAGGAAACTTCCATAGAATTTTGGATTCATTTTCTCATGATTTAACTCTTCAAGATCATTGTTTCATGGTTTTCCAGTTCAGCCAGCACTCATCTCCCCTTTTGACCCCACCCCAACCCTTAATGACATTATACAGCCTTTTCTTTTCATTCAAGTTAACATTTTTCTTCCTTTCCTTTGAGGTTCAAGCGGACTCCAGTTCAAATTTAACACTTCAATTCCACTCTTCATCTTCCTTCCTCCTCATTCACTCCACATCCAGGAAAATAGGCATTTTTTTTCTCCCACCAGTTATTGCCATCACTCCCTTTCACCCCCTTAGCCAATTCTAACCTTCCATTCTATATCCTCCTCTAGTTTCAAAAGGTTCTCTATTCAACCACCAATTTCTCAGATCAGCCCATCATTCATCTTTAAATTCTCTAAACTTCAGCTCCTGGCTTTTCGAAATCATTGTTTGATCTGTCTTCCAAAGGCAGAAGTTTGCATTTTGTCCTGTCCGAAAACATCATTGTGCAGTGATTCCTAATCTTATGAGAATTTCTGGTCACAGCATATAGCTGCAGAATCAATTTCAGCACAGCTACAATAAGACTTGGGTAGCAATGGCAAGAAAAAAAGAGGAACCTAGTTTTCATTGAGTTTATCCTCAACAATGAACTGTTCTTGATATTCTAATCAGCAATTTTCCTTTAACCGCTGACCCCTTCCCCCATCCATCAGGAGTAAAAATGTTACGGTCAGTAGCTGCCACATTTAGTTATATATCAGCAATCAATACTGTATCACAGAACAATTTTGTGGGAATGTGATTTAATTCTGCGCAAATGCAAGTCTGATCTTTGTTTTACATTGGCAATCATAGAGAAGGCCATTGCAGAAGATAGAAAAAATCACATTGGAAATATGGGGAATGATGGCAAATAAGTAATAATTCATTCTGCCATGATTTAAGTCACAGTTTGAAGCAGTCACAGTGTTATACACTGGGACCTGCTTGAGGACGACAAGCCTTAACATTGTCACTCCAGAGCCTCATACTCAGGGTGAGGAATACTAGGAGAGGGGTCCTCAGGAGGTTTGAGGGGAGGATGGTAACAGCTGCCCTGGAAGCTGCTTCATACTAAGGACACACTGGCAATTGCTTGGGCCACCTTACATAAAGTCAGGTTGATCATTATGCATGTGATGGGCTATTGCAATGTTAGCAGGTTATTTGAGAGTAGTAGAAAGTAGTTGTATCCAAGCTCCTGGGATATTGGTGACAAGGAGCTGTAAAGCTACTCAGCTCATGGCTTGGGATTTTGGCTAGGTGCAAAGTTAACCTCAGTGAAGGCTTAACCTGGACCTTCGTGTGGAAGGATGTCAGGGCCAAACTGTCTCTTTACTAAGACTGTGTACTTCCACTTACTGTTCTCATGGATTCTAGAACTCCTACAATGCAGAAAAAGACCATTCGGCCCATACAGGCAGCACCAACGCTCTGAAGATCATCCCACCCAGACATAGTCAGACCCACCCTGTTCCCATAATCCCACACTTACCATGGCGAATTCGCCAGGCCTGCTTATCCCTGACACTACAGCAAGTTTAACATGGCCATTCCACCTTTCTTGCACAATATGGACTACGGGAGGGAACTGGACAACCTGACGGAAACCCACGCAGACACTGGGAAGAACATACAAACTCTACACAGGCAGTCACTCAAGCCTGGAATCAAACACAAGTCCCTGGTGCTGTGAAGACAATAGTGCTAACTGCTGTGCCATCATGCTGCCGTGAAAGATCTACTGAAAGTGAATGAAGCATGTCAGGTATCAACACAGCAGTTTTTGTCAGTAAGTGTATTACTGTGGCCTGTTCCAGAGGGCCATTGAGATGATTGTAGCAGGAGTAGTAACTCTAACGACCAGTAGCTGCTGCACAGCGAGTACAGTGAGAAGCAGCAGGGCAAGAATCATTCTGCCACTGGGGAGCTCTTGCATGAAAGAGGTTGACAGGCTTAGGTGCAGCTATTTGATAACCAGGATAGAAGGTATATTAGAATCTCCTGAGCCATCATGTCACCCCTCTACCAGCTGCTGGATAAGGACCTGCAGCCAAATGTACTTGGATTAATCCCATCCTGGTTGTCTAACTTCTTGGCTAGTAGAATATTTCAGGGAGCTACTGAGGACCTCAGTGTCATTTCACAGTCTTCTCAATAGAACAGCACCAGGGGATGCTACTGATGGCCTCTTTTCCCTTGATGCAGGGGCTCAAGCAGTGAGGGTATTAGAATTCTCAGCTGTCACTGCATTCCCATAGGTTCAAGTTCATTAGATCACTGTCATTGTTCTGTATCAACAAATCTGTGGTTTTCATGGTCAGAAATTTTTGCCAATCTCTGTATGATCAATCATTGGTGACCACAATAGCCAGATAATGTAGCTCCACGCTGCACGTCCAAAAAAGCTGCCATGATTCATGTCTCCTGGTTAACTTATAGGAGCTGGCTGTTTCCAAGCCCCTGAGCTCAAACAAAGAGGCCTTTTGAATGATAAGTGATAGCCCTCCATACAGGCTTTGGAGAGATACAGCACTGTCCATGCATTGGCCAGTGACACTGTAGGACAGATTATGAAGCCACTAAAGATGGAGTCCTGATATTCAGGCCGGCCAGGAAATGCCATGCAGTATACACCCAACAGAATGTGGTGCATTATTGTGGTGTGCTGCACCTTCCGTAATATCAGTCATCGGGGGGGAGTACATGTGGGCTGAGGAGGAAATGCAAGAGTGAGATGAAATCTCTCGGAAGGAATCTCAGGGTAAGGATCCTGAGATGTGTCATGAGAGTCATCGAAGAGTTGAGCACACGGGTCTGCTAAGTCAGGGCCTGATAGATCCTGTCGCAATCCACTCTCAGACTGGGCTGACTTGAAATTTACTGAGTTATTGGTAATATTTCATTTCCATTGTTGGCTGCCAGCCCTCCACAGCCAATCCTCCTTAAGGATACAGCGATTTTTCTAATTAATTCACTGATGCAATAAAATGCTGACTTTTTATTCCAAATGTGGTTCTGATCTTCTTCACCTATGTGAAAGCTAAACTGTGTCTGTAGACCTTACTCTGAATCAACGGGTAGTGCTAAAACAGCTGTAATAGAGTAAACACTTCTCATAATCCTAGACATTAGTGCTCATGTGGTCCTTATGCAAAAGCCATATGATTCACAATAAGGTGATAACGGGAACTGCAGATGCTGGAGAATCCAAGATAACAAAGTGTGGAGCTGGATGAACACAGGCTCTAGGCCCGAAGCGTCGGCTTTTGTGCTCCTGGGGTGCTGCTTGGCCTGCTGAGTTCATCCAGCTCCACACTTTGTTATCTTTGATTCACAACAAGGGGCCCTTTCCATGATGAACACTACTGAGTTGTCCCACAGCCTTAGGCTGCTCCTTATACACATCACACTCTCACTGTCCCTGCAGGGCAGCTGAATGCAATGAGTCTTCACTGTACCCTTGCAATGTCTGATCATCCTCACCGACAACACTTCAGCCACTACGGGCTACTATGTGGATCTGTTTCCTTCATTTATTTCCACATTATGGTAAACTGATGTGTGATTTGGTTATTGCTCACCTCACAGACTTTGATGTTGTAGGCTGGCTTCAAGAAACCCAGGCCTGGGTCAGATGGTCCAGGTACCCATAAATAAATGATAAGTTCCACCATTGCTCCCATGAGATGTAATTTGGCAGGCAGATTAGAAGAGCTGGATGTTGTTAAGATGGAGGGAAACTGCAGAAAGCTGTAGATGTGAGGGATTTGGAATTCTTGAGTATGATGGTCCAAGATGGTGCATCACAGTCCAAGATGGTGGCAGAGTAGGGCTCCTATGCCAGAGCTCATCCACTTTGTCCACTTTTCTTTTTCTTCCATCACTTTTTTTTACTTACTTGCCTTGACCTGAGCTTCGATGGCATTGGTGAGAGTGCACCCAGGACTTCGAGTGGACCTAGGGCACAGATCTCGATGGTCTAAAGGCACGATTTAACTTCGAAGTGGAAAATCTCAACCTATAAGTATGTTGGATAGAGACCTAGGCCCAAAATGTCAGCTTTCCTGCTTCTCTGATGCTGCTTGGCCTGCTGTGTTCATCCAGATGTACACCTTGTTATCTCAGTATGTTGGATAATTTGTTTACGCGTGCTGTTAAGAAAGTATAATAATCAAGGGGCATCTCACTATTTGAAAAGACTGAACACATAATCAATGAATTGGACTTTTAACATTCAAGGGAGACAGTAAGAAATAAATGAAATATGATACTTAAAGAATATATATCTTTTTGAATTTAGTTAGTGACTTATGTGGAGCAGTGATTTTCAAAATGTGCATTTGCTTTTCAGCACAAATGTTCAAAGGAATTTCTGAAGACCATTACGTTGACGTGGATACTTTATCAATGTCCACAAATTACATCTGTGTGCAATATTGCTATTTTGTTGGCATCTACTCAAAGCTTGTTTGTTTGCTTATTTACTAGATCATGTGGGCAGAATCTTCTGTTCTTAGCCTCTCAAATAGTGGGGCTATTTGCGGATCAGGATGCTGAATAGTGAAAGGATGAGGTTCTCTCACAGAGCAACACCATTAGCATCCCACCTCTGGGGTCCTGACTAAGTAAGTACTGTGGATGGAAAGATTCATTTATTCTGTCAAGGGAAGGATTTTAAATTAATCAGAAGTTGGCTTAATTTACAAAGATACGTTAACACTTGGAATTTTGAGGCTGCAGCAACAGTAGAAATGGTGAGGGGACCTAGGAAGTTTTCTCCTTGTTATCCTTTTGCCTCTGGAGATGCTACTCTGAGGCCTGAGGGGTTGCAGTGAGATAAACTCTTTTAAGAATGCAAAGAAGAGAACAAACTTTCTAACTAAGCGGTTGTGGAAGAAGTAGACAAGGAATTCCACAGCAGGAATGGGATCCCCTTACATTGCAGAAAATACGCTAAAAGGTAGAACACTTTCAGATACCAAATCCAAAACTCCGATTTGTTCAGCAGTCTCTTCCACATTTTTACTCAGGTTAACACACCTTAAATCTGCACTCACTATTTTTTTCCTGTCAGTCCGTTACATCATCCAGTTAGTCAATCTTACATTCACCCTTAGCCTATTGTACTCTGCACCCATCCCTTCGTGTAGCCTCCATTCAGTTCTCTAACCACAAGTGACACCCTTCCCTCCTCTCCACGAACCATTATAATCATTTATTCCACCATGCTCCTGCTCATTACTGGGGAAAAGAGCATTCAGCATACTTGATGCAGATACCAGGATGGGAGGTACAGCTGTCTAGTAACTGGGTCTTGTCAATTATTGGTAATGTGCCCTAGCTTCCTTAATGTAGGAAAATACTGATGTTAGCTGCCATAAGAGGATATCCTTTATCTCAAGACCCTGTGCTTGGGTGTCTCACAATTTTTTAGCTGGATCTCAAAGGCCACCTACTCTGCTCTGTGGACAGAATGTGATTGAGGAGAAAGCAGCCGGTGATCTTGGTTGCTCTTGCTGCTGCTGGAGCAGTTGTCAATTGTGTGGCTTCTGCTTTTTGTCCTTCGACAAGGTCAGGTAGAGCTATGTAAGCTGCACCCACATCACACTGAAAATCAACAGCAGAGCATTTCAAATGAATGTGAGTGTAGTTTCAGACAGGTGAAAGGTTTTTCGAAATGTTGGCAGTCACCTGGCAAACAGTGACGGAAGATATTCTATTGGGCAGTCTCTCAGTAGTTATAGCTTGAGTTTTTCAATGTATCTAATCAGTGGTAGCTTTTTAAATTTGTTCATGTGATTCAGACATTACTGGTGAGGCCAATATTTAGTTCCCCATCTATTGTCCTCCTGGAAAAGGTGGTGAACTACCACCTTAAAAAGCTTCAGTGTTTTGGATGTTGGTGCACCGGCAGTGCAATTATGGAGGGAGTTACTGGATTTCAAACCAGCAACAATGAAGGAATGGTAATATAGTTCCAAGTTTCATGCTGCAACTGTACGAAACGCTAGTGCAGCCTCATTTGGAATACTGCATGCAGTTCTGGTCGCCCCATTACAGGAAGGATGTGGAAGCATTGGAAAAGGTACAGAGGAGATTTACCAGGATGTTGCCTGGTCTGGAGCGAAGGCCCTATGAAGAAAGGCTGAGGAACTTGGGTCTGTTCTCATTGGAGAGAAGGAGGCTAAGAGGGGATTTAATAGAGACATACAAGATGATCAGAGGATTAGATAGGGTGGACAGTGAGAGTCTTTTTCCGAGGATGATGATTTCAGTTTGTATGAGGGGGCATAGCTACAAATTGAGGGGTGATAGATTTAAGACAGATGCCAGAGGCAGGTTCTTTACTCAGAGAGTGGTAAGGGTGTGGAACGCCCTGCCTGCCAATGTAGTTAACTCAGCCACATTAGGGGCATTTAAACAGTCCTTGGATAAGCATATGGATGATGATGGGATAGTGTAGGGGGAGGGGCTTAGATTAGTTCACAGGTCCGTGCAACATTTAGGGGACGAAGGGCCTGTTCTGCGCTGTATTGTTCTATGTTCTATGTTCTATGTTCTATGATCTATGTTCTGTGTTCTGTGTTCTGTGTTCTAAGTCAGAATAGCATGTGGCTTGACGGGGAACTTGCAATTGGTGGTGCTTCCAAGCACCTACTCGGTAGTCTGAGCAAGATGCAGACACAGAACAGAACCTGTGTCCGATTGGGAAAGAAAGATTCATGGTTCGAAGGGTTCTTAATTGTTTTTTAATAGGCTTCATTGCTTTTCTGCCCAATCAATAATGGATTTCCTGCTGGACTGAGGTTGTGCCCTTAGTAAAATGTTGACAAGCCAGGGTTGACTTTGGAATCCTAACCTAAAGACAATATTATGCACAATACATTGGATCTCCCCTCCACTTGGCTAGACAAAGTCTACCAGATGACTGAAATGGATAAGTGCGGTTTAAAGGAATGACTAAAAATATCCCCGCTTTCCTTTAAAAGGTAAACAAGCCTCTGCATGGAAATGATACCGGATTCAGCACCAGATTGCTGTCGGTTCAAGTCCCAGGGCAGCAGCTGCTTGTCATTTAAAACCAGCATGGAACGTACGCAGGAGTAAGGCAAGTTGTCAAGATGAGATTGGTGCATTCTTTAATAAAGGTCCAGATTTCCCTGAAGTCAGGAAATTGAGTCTCTGTAATGAGCAAGTCACCACGAAGCTGAGTCATTCATGGAGGGAAATCTCTGTGATTTACACATTAGAAGCAGCATTGCTTATCAACTGAAGCTCACTAAGAAAGTTGCGACCTGCAGAGACATGATTCCCTTTACTGATCATGTAATCCCAATTGTGATAAAGCTGGGATTTCATGGTTTTTTGATGCACAGCACCCTACTTTTTAATTCTAACATTTTCCCTGAACCTTTTAAAAGTTATTAAATTTGACCTTTCTCTGTTATCTCAAAGAAGGCTACCTAAAATCCCGCACCAATGGAGTTCCTTTCCTTTCCCAGCTGGAAAGCAGATAATCTCAGTCAGTATTCTGAATTGCAACAGCACATGTCTATATAACATCTTTAACTAAATATGCCATGGCTCTTTGCAGACTGTTTTAGCTATCCCTCGAGTTGCTTCACCAAATCGGAAAACTTAGTACGAATTGTGCTGCAGTAATAAATTCACATTAATGCCATTGTCTGTATGTGATGTGGTGATTTTGAATATTCATTCAATAAAACATTGAAATCAAACATTTGGATCATTCATCGACCTCCAGAAGCAATTAGTTTTCTTACTGATCCATTCAATGCAATTTCCCACATTTTTTAAAGTATTTTTATGAAGGGAGCACATTCTTTCTGAATGAGAAATGCTACACACAAAAAAGGCCTTTATTTTAGTTTCTGCTAAAGAACTTTGTAGTATATCTTATACAGGCATTTAAAATATAAAAGCAATAAACTACAAGGAATTGAGTGTGACCCTGTTTTTGTGTCACTTTTTGCACGTCTTCTCCGAACCTGACACATTAAAACTGATCTTTGATATAAAATAACTGTTACAAGGTTGGTATAGGCATCTGGGTCAAATGGCTTCCTTCTATTCAACACTGGCCTATTATTCTATATTCACAGAAACAGCCATCCCTATAGATTATCCTGTGCAGAGATAATGGGAACTGCAGATGCTGGAGAATCCAAGATAATAAAGTGTGAAACTGGATGAACACAGCAGGCCAAGCAGCATCTCAGGAGCACAAAAGCTGACGTTTCGGGCCTAGACCCTTCATCAGAGAGGGCCCTTTCACCGTCTCTGATGAAGGGTCTAGGCCCGAAACGTCAGCTTTTGTCTTCCTGAGATGCTGCTTGGCCTGCTGAGTTCATCCAGCTTCACACTAGATTATCCTGTGCAGGCTGGTTACAGATGGAGGGGGTAGTCCAGCATAATGGGTCTCTGAGCCCATCCGAGGATCCACTCAGGATATTATCCCCGTCAGCTTGCTGCAGCCCATGGTCTCTCAAACCCCAGGCCCAAATCCTGGTCTGCCAGCTGGGCACCCAGCAAGGCATGTCAAAATAAACCAATACCACATGCCCAAAGTGTTGGAGAGCTGCTGGCCTCCCATTGACAGGTAGTTTTCTGAGGTGGGACTGTGGTCCAGAAGTTGAATATCAGTGTGAAGCATTTTCTTTGATAATGGCACAATATAAATGCTATTACTTCTGATTGCATTGAATATTCCAGCATAGAAACCGACATTCTGTGAAATCAGACATTCCCCTCATATGGCATTCGTCAAACATAAAAATGAGGAGCTGGAGCAGGATATTTGGCCTTTTAACTGAAGATTCAATTTCATAACAGAAAAATAAACAATAATAAGTTAAAGAAAAAGCATTATGTTAAACTGTCATTGCACACCTCCATGTTTGAGTAAATAAATTATATTTAACTTTGCACACAGAGCAGAGCGAAAATATAAACGGAACGAACTGCGGATGCAGGTCTGCTGAGCTTTTCCAGAAATGTTGTCTTTGTTGTTATTGTTGTTGTTGTTGTTGTTATTGTACAGTAAAACATATCCTTATATTGATTGCTTCACTTTGGAGAAATGTTGATTATCTGCTTTAAAATTACAATGCACAAAGGAAGTGATAATGGCAGCTTGATTGACAACTTGCTCTTCATAGCAACTTGTATAAACCTAACTCCTTTGTACATTTAATGTGGCTCTTGGCCAGTAGTAGGACATTCTTTTATCACAGGTACTTGATATACTAGAGTTTGTTTTATGAGGTAAAGCTGAAACTCTGAATTATCCCTGATGGTAATAACGCACATATGATTTCATTATTTATTACTGCCATTAGATTTTGGCTTGCTGTGTTGTGCCAGACATTGCATATTGCATTGTTTCTTTGTTGAATCTGAACCCTAGCTATACCCCTACATTTCATTTGTTTTATTATTTCTTAATGTGAATGATAAATCTCTGCCTTTGCACAAGATATTGACAGTGATTTAAGCTCCTTCCATCTGACAAAAACCAGGGATTACCAGTTAAAATTACCCTGCTGCCTTACTGCCTTGTCCCGATGTTAAACTATTCTTTTGAACACGTTTGAAGGATTTCTAATGGTCATCATATTCGTTGATTA
This sequence comes from Stegostoma tigrinum, assembly GCF_030684315.1. Lineage (NCBI taxonomy): Eukaryota > Metazoa > Chordata > Chondrichthyes > Orectolobiformes > Stegostomatidae > Stegostoma > Stegostoma tigrinum. Next base: position 28,296,577 of record NC_081366.1, read on the forward strand.
ATTAACCTCAGAGTGATTTATAGTTATCTGTTATGGATAGCCTAGGATGTCGAATGCAATTTACTCTGTTTAACACAGTTTCTTTACCGGTTAAAAGCGACATTGGTTTGCCCAATATTGTAATAAAACACATTTACAAAGCAATTTTTCACATATTACGTACTTAATGAAACTGAAAGATATCATCCTCATGGCCATGGTGGTTCTAATAATATTTATGTGCCAATTTATGAAACATGTTTCAGGTGCAAATCATTTTTATTATTCCTTCTCAATTTTTTACATTATAAAATATTTAATTATTGTATAATGGATTTGTAGCATTTGCCTAAGCTGCAAGTGTTTTATTAATACTCATTCACTGCTTTCCTCAAAATGCCTTTTTCTCAGTTATTTGTATAGTTATAACCAGGTAGAAGGAATTGAATTCCCATCATTTTGCTGGAAAACCTATTGACTCTTTGTGTTTGTCTGTTTGTCTGGAATTTCTGCAGATGTATCAAAGATAGGCTCAGTAATCAGGAGAATATTCATGGAAATACATCCTGATGGTTTTTTCCCAAGAGTATAATAGCTCTTGGGGTAGATTTGTTTTTGATGTAGCACTGACCACATAGGTTTTGCTCATAGCAAAAGCTACTAACCATTTGTATCATCTGGTTCTGGATGACTAATTCTAGCCACAGTATGCAAACATTACATAAATATGCCACTCTCATTCCTATGTAACCACCAAAAACCTCGGAAAAAATACTCAAATAATAAAACATTGTTAACTCTGACTTTTAATCACATCACTTCTGCAAAACTATTTTTGCTGATATTTTATCTTGATTTGACACATTTTGGATATTATGGTTCCCAATAGCCTTCATTGCTCAGTCTTTTGAGTGTAGGAGTTGGGAAGTCATATTAAGGTTGTACAGGACATTGGTGAGGGTCTTCTGGAATACTGCGTCCAGCTCTGCTCACCCAGTTATAGGAAGCTTATATTCAAGCTGGAGATTTACCAGGATGTTGCCGGGTATGGAAGATTTGAATTATAAAGAAAGGGTGGCAGGCTGGGACTTTTTTCACTAGAGAGTATGAGGTTGAGAGGTGACCTGAAAGAAGTTATAAAATAATGAGTTTAAAAATAAATAAAGTTAATGATAGTTGTCTTTTCTCTAGGACGAGGCATTTCAAGACGGGGGTCACATTTTTAAGATGAGAGGAGAGAGATTTAAATAAAACTGCGAGGCAAATTTTTTATACAGAGGGTGGTTCGCGTGTGGAATGAACTTTCTGAGGAAGTGGTGGCTGTGGGTACAATTACAACATTTAAGAGACTTTTGGATAGATACATGAATAGGAAGGGTTTGGAGGGATACAGGCAGGTGAGACTTAGTTTAGTTTGGGATTGTGTTTGGCATGGACATTGTTAGTCTGAAAGTTCTGTTTTGTGCTGTATGACTCTATGTAAACAATAGTGCCTGTGTTGTATCTGTCTTTCACATCTGGAGTTCCACTGCAGTAGCTTGACCCATTTCTATCTTGTTTTAGTGAGTTGTTGATTTTCTTCATGTACTCTGGACATTTCAGTGCAGAGTGAAAAGAATTCCCAACATGTTCCATTTCTCTGTTTTTCTCTCTCCCTCTCTCTCACACATGCATGCACAAACGCACATCAAACGGAATAGTTGGTCTAATTAGAAGAATCTTCTTTTGGACATTTCAAATATGATTAACTTAGTTGACAGTTTTAATCTTTTTTTACTAATTTTAGATATAGGCATTGCGGAAAAGAAACATGCTGTTGAAAAATTTTGTATTGCATCCATCAGGGCAGATGTAAGAAATCTAAATTTCAAAGGGAGCAGCAACATTAGAAAAAGATTCTAGTTGCTTGGCAAATTGTTTCTGATTGATTGTGACATTGCCATGGTGAATGCACCAGGTAACAATCACTTCTGAAGAAGAGTCTAGGCCCGAACCATCAGCCTTCCTCCTCCTCTGATGCTGCTTGGCCTGCTGTGCTCATCCAGCTCCACACCTTGTTATCTCGATCATTCCTGTTACTTTTGTTTCATTAAAATAAATGCTGCAATTGCCTGGGTGAGTTCCCTTTTTGTGAAAAGTGCAGGTCCTTGTGTGGCATTGCAATTAGCTTACATGAACCACTTATAGTGGGCCTGAGTGACAACTTTAAATTCATTGTCAGTGTGATTCTTTTCACACTTGTGATTGTTTTAACTAATGTTGTCAACTTATGGAATAATATCTAAAGTTAGACATTATCTTCTGAGTTCATGCAATATAAAATATTGTTCTATTTGAAAATTTGCCTTCTGTGTCTGTCCAGATAAGTTTAAGATGAAACGCTTCAATAGAATGGCTCTCTTTCAGCGGTATTCAAGTTGTGTACTACCAAACAACAACTTTAGACTTGTTCCCATTCAGTCACACAAGGAATGGTAGCATTACAGCAGTCATATGTCGTCAGTAATAAATTGCAGTTGACTGTACAGAAAAGGACATTTTAGTGTACATGGTAGCAGCAAAAATGGCAATTCTACACAAAAATATAGCTCTGCTCCAAAATAAGCAGGTACGTGAATAGTTCAATATGGGAAATCAGAGCATAATAGAAGACTAACATGACATGGCAAATGTACCATTGTAACGAACATAGCACCCATATAGATGTGGCTTCTTCATAGTAAGTGGGAAAAATTAAATTGCACCATACGTTCCCAATGCCCCCATGAGTTCTAAAACACAAGGGCTTTTGGCTAGCACTATTGCAGTTGGAGCAGGGACGTGCTTAGCCTGTCTATAAACTTGATGAATTTGCAAAAGTTGCATAGTTTCAGGTTGATGTCAAATAAATAGTCATTTTACTTCTGATGAACAGTAAGACAAGACTTAGGTTGAACAATGAGGATTGTTTGTCAAACTGCTTTGTGTTTGTGGATGATGTGAGTGGAGTCATACTGTCATACTACATAGAAACAGGCCCTTTGGTCCAACCAGTCCATGCCAACCATAATTGCAAACTTGGCCCATACCCTTTGAAACATTTCTTATTCATGTGCTTATCTAAATGTTGTTTCAATATTGTAACAAATGTGCATCCACCACTTCCTCTGGAGGTTCATTCCGTAAATGAGCCACTCTCTGTATGAAAAAAAAATGCCCCTCGTCTTTTTTAAAATCTTTCGCCTCCCACCTTAAAAATATGGCCTCTAATCTTGAAATTCCCCCACACTTGGAAAAAGCCACCTGCCACTCGCCTTATCTCTCCCCCTGATAATTTTATAAGCCTCCACAAGGTCACACTTCAACCTCCAACATTCGAGTGAAAGAAGTTCCAGCCTCTCCTTATAATTGGACACTCCAATCCTGAAAATATTTTGGTAAATCTTTTCTGAACTATCTCCAGCTTATAATATCCTTTTGAAGACAGGTTGACCAGAACTGAACACATTACTGCAGGAGACGCCTCAGCAACATCTTGTATAATGTCAATGTAACATCCTAACTCCTATTCTCAAAGGTCTGAGCAATGAAGGCAAGCATGCTAATCACCTTCTCACCACCCTATCTTTTATGTGATACAAACTTCAAAGAGTTATGCACCTGAACCTATAGGTATCTCTGTTCTACAGCACTACCCAAGGCCCTACTTTTAATTGTATAAGTCCTGCACTTGCTTGTTTTGTGAAAATGCAATACCTCACGTTCATCCAAATTAAACTCCATCTGTGAGGGAAGTGGATTTTCCATGTCATTGTCAGAGAGGTGTATTGATAGAACTGAAGTGAACCTCACAATCGCACAGGCATCCCAGGCACCAATGTATGTCAATGCTACAGCCTTGGCTACATTGTGTTGTGGATCCACCTCTTCTAAATGTTCTGAAAGGGCTCTTTTCCCTGAACTCTTTCATCTCCTGGTCAGCATGGTGGGCCCAGTCTTCAGAAAATCTCATTCATGAGATTTTTCTCCTAACTGGAGACCTTGACTATTGAAGTGCACCTCCAGATCCATCTGTGCATGCTCACCATAGTACTGCTTGCTCAATGACGCACTTCACTTTCATATGGTTTTCATCATCTTGTTCTTGGGCCTTATTAGTTGGGTTCATTGTAAGTGCAATCAGTAATATTTTATAATATGATAAGGGATACGCTGGTAGCCACCTGGTAAGGCTTTTCAAGGTGTGAAGTTATCAGGGAGGGTGGACTGCTTGAAAGACAACAACATCATAATAGGTGCTTGGGAATTTTGGAAGCCAGCTAGAAACACAAATCCAATCGTATGCTTGCCTTGACTGACATCATTGGTCGCAATATTAGCATAATTTTCTCTCTTGACGAACAAGGTTAGTAACCTGTCTAATGCATTTGTGGGAGATCCACTGTGAGGCACTGAAATTGCCTCCTGCAGAGGTCTGAAAGGCGACAGAGGTAAAGCTGTTGAGAAAAATGGTGACTTTGACAGCTATTGGAAAAGCTTTAATAGGGTTTTAGTACTCACAGATTTGTTTCCCCTCTTGTCTTCAGCCTCTTCAACTTTTGGTGTTCTTACCTTGATTTCACTGATGAGTTAGTTGTAGGAAATCTGGCAGATTTGTGCAACCACAGTTAAATTCCAAAAGTCATGTTAATCTTCTTGTTTGTGAGCTCATGGCCCACATATCCTCCAGTGTACCATTACCATTAGCCATGAGGTCAACCCTTGCTCACTGAAGACTACAAGTGGCCATGCCGGGAGCAGCAGTAGGCATACTTAAAAATGAGGTATCAGCTAATACATATGGCAAAGCAAACTCACAACCAAGGTATCAGATCTAAGCTCTGCCACATCAGTTGTCAATGGTGGCCAACAATTAACAAGACATGAGGCTCCAAAAATGCCTCCATCTTCAGTAATGGGTAGCCTAAAACATAAGTGCAAATTACAAGGAATAGTTACTTTCATCTGCAGCCAGAAGTGCTGAGTGAAAGATGTATCTTGGTCTCTACTGAAGTCCCCAGCTTAGAGGTGCTAATCTTCAACCAATTCAATTCATTCCACATGATATCAAGAAAAGGTTGAAAACATTGGATACTGCAAAGGCAATGGGCCCTGACAACATGCCAGAAATAATGCTGAAAACTCGCGTTCCATAGCATCTGTGCTACTAGTCAAGCTTTTCTAGGGCAGCCACAAGACTGATACTTTGTTCAGATTCCCTACAGAAAAACCAGAACATATCCAATCAGACCATTTACGGCCTGGTCCATCTATGCTCAAACTGCGTTTAGGGATGGGCAATAAATGATGGCCTAACCAGCGATGCCCTCATTCTGTGAATGCATAAGCAATAAAATCTTTGGCAAAGTGAAAAGAGTGAGTTGTTGACTACGCTATCAAGCAGCATTGCAGAGGAATAACCTGCTCACTGACAAAAACAAAGTTGCTGGAAAAGCTCAGCAGGTCTGGCAGCATCTATGAAGGAAAAAACAGAGTTAACGTTTTGGGTCCAGTGACCCTTGCTCAGACCCTCAGGCCACCAGACCCGAAACATTAACTCTGTTTTTTTCTTTCACAGATGCTGCTAGACCTGCTGAGCTTTTCCAGCAACTTTGTTTTTGCTCCTGATTTACACCGTCAACAGTTCTTTTGGTTTTAACTTGCTCACTGACATTCATTTTGGGTTCCTCCAGGTCCTTTCGGCCTTTGACATCAGTACAGTCTTGGTCCAAACTGGTGAAAAGAGCTTAATTCCAGAAGTCAAGTGAGATTGACTGTTCTTTACATTATAGCAGCAATCAAACAAAACTGGAGTTACTGGTAACCACTGGTAGGAATCATGATTGGGCATAGGAAGATGATTGTCCTTGTTGGAGTTCAATTATCTCAGCTCTAGGACATCACTGCCAGGGTTCCTCAGTGAAGTGTCCTAGGCTTAACTATCTTTAATCCAGGACAAAGCTAGCCACTTGATTGGCAACCCATCCACTGCCTTCACATTCACCTCCTTCACTATGGTACACACTTGCTGTGACAATCTACAAATGCATTACCACAACTCACTCAGGCTCCTTCAACAGCTCTTTCCAAACCCATAATCTCCATCACCTAGAAGAACAAGGGCAGCAGGTGCATGAGAACCGCAGCCCCAGCAATATCTCTTCCAAGTAACATGTCATCCTGACTTGGATCTATATCAACATTCTTTACCGCCACTGGCTCAAAGACCTGAAATTCTCTTCCAAACAGCGATGAATGTGTGACTATACCCCAAAGGGGTATAGTTTATTAACACAGTTTATTAACATCTTTTCAGGGACAATTCAGGATGGGCAACGTATGCTGTCAGAACCAGCAACATCCACATTCCCTTGATCAAAGAAAATCTTCTTTCTCTGACAATCCCTCCTCCACGACAGAGATAGATGGCTGGTCTCAGGTATCCCGAACCCCTCTTGTTTCTTCTTAACGCTGGCCTGCATGAGAGAACATAGACATGTAAAGGTTAGGGGTTGCTCATTTCATATCCCAACTACCCCTGGTGCAAGCTTTATATGTCCAGCATTGCTTACATGGGCGTTGTGCCTTTCGTGTGCCACCTCTTGTGGACCAGTAGTCATTAATCTCATTCCCTTGGCTCAACTGATACTCCACAAACACCTGTTGTGGTGTCCTGCAGACTCTGTGGGAGTGATGATGTGGATGCACAACATCCTAGCGTTTTCTGTCTTTAGTGTCCCATGCCGTTTTTTCCTGGAAGCACAAGAAAGAAAACCATTACTGTGGAAAATGTTTCTGATGCCAGAAATCAAGTCAGAAAATGTTGAAAATGCTCAGCAGCTTAGGCAGCTGAGCTCTGGCCCTGGGTTCTAATGGAGTGATCAACCTGACTTGTTAACATTGTTTCTATCCAAAGAAGACTGTTAGTTTCCATTTGGAGGCAAGCACAACATCTATGTGGGTGAGACTCCAGTAGCTTGTGATGGGAGCACTCGAATGCAACTTTCATGCGACACCTCGGTAGACCTTGTGAGGACTCCACAAAACCAGTCAAGTGCCTCACAATGAAAGGCAGAGACAGTAGGAACTGCCGATACTGGAGAATCTGAGGTTACAAGGTGCGGATCTAGATGAACACAGCAAGCCAAGCAGCACCAGGGGAGCAGGAAAGCTAATGTTTCAGGTATGGACCCTTCTTCAGAAATTGGGGAGGGGAAGAGGATTCTGAAATAAATAGAGAGAGAGAGGAGGTGGATGGAAGGTGGATAAAGGAGCAGATAGGTGGAGAGGAGACAGGCAGGTGAAAGATGTGGGGATGGAGCCAGTAAAGGTGAGTGTAGGTGGGGAGTTAGGGTGGGGGTTGGTCAGTCCAGGGAAGGTGGGCAGGTCAAGGAGTCGGGGGTGAGGCTGGTAGGTAGGAGATGGGGTGGGGTTTGAGGTGGGAGGAGCGGAAAGGTGGGACAAAAGATGGACAGGTCAGGGAGGCAGGGATGGAGCCAGTAAAGGTGAGCAAAGGTGTGGAGTTAGGATGGGGGCAGGTCAGTCAAGGAGGAATGGACAGGTCAAGGAGGCGGAGATGAGGCTGGTAGGTAGGAGGTGGGCTGCCCACTGCTGATGCTGCTCCACCCACCACTGACATTACTCCACCCTCTGCCAACAGCCGATGTTGCTCTGCCCACTGCCTTCACAGCCAGCAGCTCCAGAGGAGACAATAGCACCCAGCCCTGCTGAGTCTTCAGCATCACCCCAGACTGCCCGTCACTGATGACAAACGGTTAGTCCTCAGTAAAGGGCTCACATTTGTCCCCCTTCACCCACTCATCAATTAATACCGCTCACACCTGGATATTAAACAATTTTTCCGCCACCTCCAACCCCGCGCTTACTTCTTTAACTGTGAGCCTTAGCCTCCCTCCACTGACCTCTTCTCCCACCTCCAACACACCCCCTCCTCCTGGACATCACCCAAGGCCTCCTACCCTCCCTCGACCTCTTCATCTCCAACTGCCATCGAGACATCAATCACCTCAACATCTCTACCCCTCTCACCCACTCCAGCCTCTCTCCCACAGAACGTGCAGCCTTCCGCTCCCTCCTCTCCAATCCCAACCTCACCATAAAACCTGCAGACAAGGGAGGTGCAGTTGTAATATGGCGCACTGACCTCTACATCGCCGAGGCCAGGTGCCAGCTCTCTGACACCTCCTGCTACCGCCCCCTTGATCATGACCCACGCCCGAACACCAAAACATCATCTCCCAGATCATCTGCAACCTCATCACTTCAGGTGGCCTCCCACCCACAGCCTCTAACCTCATCGTTCCCCAACCCCGAACACCCCTTTTCTATCTCCTTCCCAAAATCCACAAACCTGACTGTCCCGGCCGACCCATTGTCTCCGCCTGCACCTGCCCCACCGAGCTGATCTCCACTTATCTCAACTCCATTCTCTCCCCCCAGTCCAGGATCTCCCCACCTACGTCAGTGACACCACCCACACCTTCCACCTCCTCCAAAACTTCCAATTTCCTGGTCCCCAACACCTCAGCTTTACCATGGACGTCCAATCCCTATACACCTGCATTCCCCATGCAGATGACCTCAAGGCACTCTGCTTCTTCCTGTCCCACTGGCCCGATAAGTCCCCCTCCACCGACACCTTTATCCGCTTGGCTGAACTCGTCCTCACCCTCAACAACTTCTCTTTCGATTCCTCCCACTTCCTACAGACAAAGGCGGTGGCCATGGGTATCCGCATGGGCCCCAGCTATGCCTGCCTCTTTGTAGGTTACGTGGAACAGTCCCTCTTCCGCACCTACACAGGCCCCAAACCCCACCTCTTCCTCCATTATATCGATGACTGTATTGGCACCGCCTCGTGCTCCCACGGGGAGCTTGAAGAGTTCATCCATTTCACCAACACCTTCCACCCCAACCTAAAGTTTACCTGGACCATCTCCAATATCTCTCTCTCCTTCCTGGACCCCTCTGTCTCCATTTCCTGGAGACACCAGGAAACCGATATCTATTTGAAGCCTACTGACTCCCACAGCTACCTGGAATACACTTCCTCTCACCGACCTTCCTGCAAAAATGCCATCCCCTATTCCCAATTCCTTTGCCTCCGCCGCATATGCTCCCGAGATGAGGCATTCCACTCCCGGAAATCCCAGATATCCTCGTTTTTCAAGGACCGCAACCTCCCATCCACAATAGTCAAAAACACCCTTGACCACATCTCTCACGTTTCCCGCAGCTCATCCCTCACACCCCTTCCCCACAATGACAACCAAAACAGAATCCCCCTCGTCCTCAGGTACCACCCCACCAATCTCCGGATCCAACGCATCATCCTTCAACACTTCCGCCACCTGCAATCTGACCCCACCACCAAGGACGTTTGTCCCGCCCCACCCTTATCTACATTCCAGAGGAACCACTCTCTCCAGGACTCCCTTGTCCACCCCACACTCCCCATCTTCCCCATCACACCTGGCACTTTTCCCAGTAACTGCAGGAAGTGCTACACTGGCACCTACACCTTCCCACTCACTCCCATCCCAGGCCCCAAGAAAACCTTCCACATTAAACAGATGTTCACCTGCACATCTGCTAATGTGGTATATGGTATCTGCTGTTCCCAGTGTGGCCTCCTCTGCATCAGGGAACCCAAGTGGAGGCTTGGAGACTGCTTTTGGAACACCTACGCTCAGTTTGCGACAAACGACTGCACCTCCCAGTAGCGAATCATTTCAACTCCCCCTCCCACTCCTTGGATGACATGTCCATCCTGAGCCTCCTCCAGTGCCGCAACGATGCCACTTGAAGGTTGTAGGAACAACACCTCATATTTCGCTTGGGAACCCTGCAACCCAATGGTGTCAATGTGGACTTCACAAGCTTCAAAATCTCCCCTAACCCAACCACAGCCCAAAACCAGCCCAGCTCATCCCCGCCTCCCTGACCTGTCTGTCCTTTCCCTCACCTATCTCCGCCTCCCACATCAACGCCCACCCCCACCTCCTACCTACCAGCCTCATCCCCGCCTCATTGACCTGTTTGTCTTCCCTTGGCTGACCAACCCCCACTCTAACTCACCACCTGCACTCACCTTTACTGGCTCTGTCTCCGCTTCCCCGACCTGTCTGTCTCCTCTCCAACTATCTGCTCCTTTATCCACTTTCCATCCGCCTACCCCTCTCTCCCTATTTATTTCAGAATCCACTTCTCCCCTATTTCTGAAGAAGGGTCCAGACCTGAAACGTCAGCTTTTCTGCTCCTCTGATGCTGCTTGCCTGCTGTGTTCATCCAGCTCTACACCTTGTTATCTCAATGAAAGGCATCTCCGTTTCTGGCAAAACATAATGTCATCTGACCCTCTTGCTGATGAGTCAATGGTTACTCCCATGGCATTAAGCACACTCTCTCACATTACTACATACAATCCCCAAAGAAGAAATGGTGGAAAAATGAAAAAGAAAAGAAAAAAGTGCTCAAAGGGATAATTGTGGCAGTAGATGATGAAAGTGTATGTGGTACAATGCATCGAACAAATGGAAGAGGCAAGCTTTCGTACAAAAAGACAAGAACTTACATCGAGCAAGACTTCATGCAACAAGGAAAATGTAGAAGGAAACCCATTGAAAAGAAAGGGAAATAGTTTAGTAGTGACAATTCAATATTCAATTCAAGGGAGGTAGTCAGGCAGCACATGAACTTGCTTGTCATTTGATGAGGGTCATAAAGATCACCATTGAGTGCAAACAAAAAGAATTAAAATCATTGTTGAATGAACTGAAATAGGAGTCGATTGTTACTTGTCTACATACTCTTGAGATGCTGCCTCCACTTGCCTCGGGCAGCAGCAATTATCCAGCAGTTTAACCTAACACAGTCAATTATTTTTATGGCAACCCATAAAAGTTTTCAAGAGGTGTGGGAGAAGCCAGAGATTGACTGCATTCATTCTGCAATGATGAAAATTGTTGTGAATTTAGCAAAAGTATGCTGTAACATTTGAGGCTGATGTGATGTTACAAAGCAGCACAGCTTGATGTAGGCTGACTTTTTTTGTGGGGAAGGAATGCGTTGGCTATAAGGCATAAGAAACAGTTGCTAAACAAAGCTTGTGATTAGAATATTCAATTGGCAAGTTCTTCTTCATGTAGCAATAGTAAGGAGTGGATTTGTCTACCAGTGACCTCTTGAGGCTCATTGAGGTAATCTGTTTAGTTAACTTCTTAGAAGTGGTTCTAAGTGGGCAATTCCCAGATGAAAAGCTATTTCAGTTGGGGTTGAGTTGTGAAATTAGCTTTCTTTTGAAAAACTTCCAAAGTGAATCAATTTGTAAATGTGTGTAAAGTAACTTAATCAATAGCAGTCGCAAATCTTTCTACTTCCCACCAAATTGATGATTGGTCTGATATCCTGTGCAATAATTCAGCTGCAGCATTTTGTACTGCTTTGGGTTGTAATGAATTCCAGTGATATCTTCTAACCAACCTTGGGTACGTTATGACACACACTTTAAGTTTGTGTGTCTGCGTCTGTGATCAGATAAGTTCCCAATTAGAAGATTAAGTTATAGTGCCCTAGAGTCCTACAGCCCGGAGACTGGCCCTTCAGTCTAAATTGATCCATGCCCACCAAAATGTCCATCCATGTTAACCCCACTTCCCTGTACTTGGCCCATGTCCTTCTCAAACTTTCTTTTGCAATCATCCAAATGCCTTTTTAATGTTGTTAATGGACCCACCCCAACCACTTCCGCTGGCAGCTCATTCCATATGCGTATCACCCTCTGTGCAAAAATGTTGCCCCTCAGGTTTCCATGTATTCTTTCCCCTCTTACTTTAAACTAATGGCCTGACTGATGGAAGCCAGTATGCCAAAGCCTTCTTCACTGCCCTGTCTACCTGTGACTCTACTTGCAGAGAACAGTGCACCTGAACTCCAAGGTCCCTCTGTTCCACTACATTCCTTTAGGCCCTACCCTTCACCATGAAATTCCCACCTTGATTTGACTTTCCAAAATGCCACACCTCACACTTATCTATATTAAACTCCATTTGCCATTTCTCGGCCCACTTCCCCAGCTGATCAAGATCCTGTTGCAATTTTTGATAACCTTCCTCACTGTTCATAATACCACCAATTCTAGTGTCATCCACAATATTATTAATCATGTCTTGTACGTTCTCATCCAAATCATTGAATTTGATTACAAACAACAATGGGACCATCATTGACCCCTGAGGCGCATCCCTAGTCACATGCCCCCATTCCGACAAGTTTCCTTTCACTATTACTCACTGCTTCCTACTATCAAACATATTGTGTATCCAATTTGCCAATTCTCCCTGGATTCCATGCGATCTAACCTTCCACAGCAGCTACCATGTAGAACCTTATCAACAGCCTTACTGAAATCCATATAGACTACGTCTACTGCCCTGCCCTCACCAACCTCCCTAATCACTTCATCAGAGAAATCTAATTGATTTGTAAGGCATGATCTCCTATACATGAAGCCATGCTGACTGCTCCTAATCAAATTCTGTCTTGCCAAATGCATATATATCTTATCCCTCAGGATCTTCTCGAGTAACTTATCTGCCACAGACGTTAGGCTTACTGGTCTTTGCAGCTCTTCTAAAATAAGGGCAGAACATTCACTACTCTCCTGTCTTCCAGGACCTCACCCATGGGCTAACGATGACATAAATATACCAGCCAAGACCCCTGTAAATTATTCTCCAGCCTCTTGCAGGGTTCTTGGATATATCTGATCAGGACCAGGAGATTTATACACCTTCATACATTCTAATACTTTCAAAACCTCCTCTACTGTGATACTCATTTTTTTTCTGAAGAAGGGCCTAGACCCGAAACATCAGCTTTCCTGCTCCTCTGATGCTGCTTGGCCTGCTGTGTTCATCTAGCTCGACACCTTGTTATGTCTTCTCTACTGTGATACGGATTGTCCCCAAAATATAACAGCTAACTTACCCAAGTTCCCAAGCCTTTTTGTCTTTCTCCACAGTAAACACAAAGGAGAAATATTCATTGAGGACTTTGCTCATTCCCTGCAGATCTATATGTACATCTCCTTGAGGAGTTCTATTCTCTCTTCAGTCATTCCCTTTCCTTTAATATACTTAAGAATCTCTTTGGATTTACCTGAATCTTCTTAGCCAAAAATATCTTGTGCCCCCCACCTTCGCTCTCCTGATTTCCTTCTTCGGTACCTCTTATATATGTCCAGGGATTCTGTCATCCAGGGTTCCTGACTCCCACCAACCTTGCTGTACACCCTCGCAGGAACATATAGACCTTGAACTCTAGCTATCACACTTTTAAAGGTCTCCAACTTGCCAGAAGTCCTTCTGCCTGTCAACAAGCTATTCCAATCAACTGCAAGGTTCTGTCTAATTCCATCAAAATTCACTTTGCCCCATTTTAGGACTTGAGCCAATGGATCAATTTTGTCCTTCTCCAAAAGAATTTTGAAATTGCTAGAACTATGGTCTTTGGTCCCAACGTGCTCCCCCACAGTCACCTCAGTCACCTGTCCTGCCTTATTTCCTAAGCATAAGTTGAGTTTTGCTCCTTCCTGGAGAGGAAGCTCTCTATACTGCTTGAGGAAACTTTCCTGAACACATTTAACAAATTCTACCTGATCTAAGCCCTTAATACTACAGCAGTCCTAGTATATGTTAAGAAAATTAAAATCCCCCACAATCACAATGCTACTGCCCCTGCAAGGCTCCCCAGTCTCCCTGCCTATTTGTTCCTCTAAATCCTGTTGAGTATTTGGGGGCCATAGTACAAACCCAATAATGTCACCATCCCCTTTTCCTTTCTTAGCTCCTACACGCAAAGCCTCACTGGATGATTCCCTCATTGGATAGTGAGCTATCAAAATAAAATTTACTGGGAAATTTTGATTTATTTTGTTGTAAAGCCATACATATTGCCAACTCTAGAGTTGAATCGGTGTGTCTGTCCCATTTGAATGACCAAGCCTTATTAAGCAGCCGATTAACTAGATGGCACCTTGAGGTTGTTTGTAATTTGAAAGCATTGGGTGACTTGAAGGCTGCCAGCCTAACAATTAATGAGTCTTAAGGTAATTTCAGGAGCATTTCACAGGTAGGAAGGAAGGGATGCGGTGTACAAAGAGTGACAATCATGGAAATTTTTGTTGTGTGCTGAGGAACATTGCTGTTTTTTCTAGCTTTTTGAAAGAACTGTTTCTGCGCTACAAAGCTAGCAATGTATCTGTCAGAATACAGATATTTTCTTACTAGCCTATTCAGAAATGCTGTTACATGCCTCTGGAGCACGGCTTTGGGATTTGAACTCAGGCCTCCTAATACAGCAGTAGAGATGCTACTACTGTGCCACAAGAGATGTCAAAAACTTGCAGGTATTTTCCAATCAACCTGTTCAGAGATGTTATTATACACCTCTGTAGCAGATAGAACTTGAATGTGGCTTGCCTGACCAAGAGGTAGGGACACTGTCTCAAAGGCCTCACACCTTTCCCAACTCTCTCCATCAGCAGATAAATTGGCATTGGAGTGAAAGGGACTCTTGCTTGAATTGATTCAGGAGCAAGCTGCATGTGCTGGGAAAGTGCTTCAAACCAGACCAAAACATTTTTATTTGCTAACAGCCAAACCTTCTACTTTTATTTTTAACTCTCCTTTTGAAAGATGACGTATTCTCCAGCTCTGCCTCAGCCAACTCTTTCGGTTTCTGTTTGGCTGCCTGACCTACAGTGACACCTTACAACCAACCACCATCAAGTGGTAAGCCCTAGCACTGGCTGGTTGACAGCTTCCTTTATTATTACCGGCTCAGTCACTTCCCATCGCTGATACTGATGGTTGGGAAGCAGTAGAGTCGATGGCTGGCACTACAGGATTCATTCCAAGGCAAATGGAAATAGTTTTAATTTGACACTATAGAGCAACTTCAAGGAATTAAAACATCAAGGTTTTTTGAGCCATATTTTGAACTCCATAGCCTCTATAGTTACTGTGTTGAAAACATTAATTGCTAAAAAGGCTAATGCATTAATAGCTGAAATTAATTAGCAGCATTCGTTTTTCAAATTAAGTAATACTTGAGGGTTGACTGTTATTCACTATAGTTTAAAATAAGGTTACACAGTCACACATTAATACCTCCAGTGCATGTTGGTTTTGCTTTGGAATTAGAAAGCCTAATGAAATGACTGCTAGATGCACTTGGATTTTGGATTAGTCGGTGCTCTGTGGTAAATAGTTCAGGATGATAAGCATGTCTTATTACATGTGAAGGTCAAAATCTTGGTAAAACGAATGTTTGAAATTCTGTTTGTATGCACAGTGTGTGTGCAGCTAACAGATGTTTGTTTTATGCCTTTTTAACATTCTCAGTGCAGTCAAAAAACAGTGTCAGCATTTTTGCAGAATTTGTTTTTATTTCTATTATTAATTCTTATTCTTCATCACAAATAGGACATCAACCTTGGATACTGTTGGCTCCATATTCCTTTTTCGCAGTGCTTATGACAATCACTAGATGAAATAACATAACTTAATTCTTTTGAGGTTTGTAGTTGCACAGATTTTGAAAGGCAAATTAATTTAACTACCTTGACTGACTGACTGTCACTGAATGACTAACAGAACGTCTTCTCTTGAAGTGGTCTGTTCAAAATAAGTGTAGAAAAAGATATATGAAAAAAAGCCACTGTTTAACAGGATGATAGTATTAACTATTTTGAGGCAGGGAGAAATACCCCCTAGTTTGAGCAAGCTAGAGGGAATATTGATATGCAGCAGGAAATTGCTTGTGGAAAAGCTCATGGGTGAGCTTTTCTTCACCCTGCAATTTGTAGAGAAGGAACAGATAACATTTAGTAGTATGATTCTCTGGCTTGTTTCAATGACAAAAATGACCTTTATGTTGTCATAATGTATTCCTGCTTTATGCTTAAGGCATCCATTTTGTAAATAATTACCTATGCATTACTGATTGTGAAACAATAGATTTAGGTTAGTCTCCTCAATCTTCCAAACATTTGAGAGATGCACACTGTTCCAAATGGTTCCAAAAGAGTTAAAGATGGAGACTACATTCAGCTCCACCCAATCTGATGATATTACACAGTATGAAGCAGAATCCAGGAACACACTCACACTCAGTAGAAATCTCATTGATTTTATGCTTGATACAAGGATACCTATCAGCCTCCTTTCAGATCAAGTATCATCAGGTCATTTGAGCAGAGAGGAACAGAGTGGACATTTAAAATCTGGTATGACTCCCCTGTGGAAGAGTCACATTGCACTCAATGTTTACTCTGTTTCCCTCCTCTAGATCCTGCTAGACCACTGAATTTCTCCAACATTCTTTGTGTTCCAGATTACCAGCAGCTGGAGTATTTTGCTCTTATTTTTCTAAATCAAATACCTTGGCTGCAAAGAAACAGAAGTTACAGTTGATAGAGATGAGACTATGTATTCTCGGTGGAATAACTAGAGTAAAGATATGGAATGGGTAGCACCTCAATACAAAGGCATAAGAGGTTTGAAAATGTTCAACAATGCAATATCCGTAATCATCTTGTTGTTGAGCCTACACATGCCATGACCTTAATATCTGAAGGAGTAGCTGAAGGAGTTTAACTAGTTCCCAGAGAACAACTGAGCTAGCAACAAGCTATTGTCAACCAACTGATTGCAGGTTTTATTGCATTTTCTAAAATGTGACAGAATCCAAAAGGAACCTAAAAGAAGGGGAAAAAAATCATTAAAAATTGCAAATGACACATTTTGGCCTGGCATACCTCATATGTTTCAAAATGGAGCTCCAGTATGTTCATTTCCAAGTAGTACTTTGGTAAACTGGTATTCCCTGTGTGTAGAAAGATAATCACAATTGGTTCTATCTTGGCATCAGTGGATGATTTCATACTGACAAGGAAGGAAGTATGCAACACTACTTGAGTAGTGGAAATGTTTTCCAGTCCCATCAATAACCAAAAAAAACTTCAAATGCCGCAAACAGAAGAGTTTGCCAGAAGAAATAAATGCCGAGAACAAGAATGAGCAGTGCAACCCATCTGGAGGTCAGGAGGGAAAGAATGGAGAAAGTGCAAAAACAGGGATCAGGAAGGGGGAGCGACTGGAGCAGAGTGGAGAAAAATGGAAAAAAGGAGAGGATGTAAAAGAAATAGGAGTGCAGGAGTGCTCAGAATGAAGAGAACTGATAGAGTGGACAGGTAAGATGGAGGGGGAGTAGGGAAGATATGTAGGTACTAAGGAGGAATGATGGGATGAGAGATGACAGAGGGAGGGGACAGGACAATAATAATGTGACATTATAATAAGCATAGTGATTACAACTAACATAAGCGATACTGGATAACACTGTAATAATTACTGTAGTGATTTGTCTGTGTTCAACAATCACATGCTTCATGCCATTGCATTTACAACTTAGAAAAATATGTGAGACTTGCATCTCCAGCTTAAAGATTTACTTCCTGGATCACTTCTAGGCTGAGAAATTGCTTTGGTGCTTTTGTTTCAGCTTCATTCCTTGTCTTCTAGTGACTTTAGTTGACTGCTGCTGACCGCATTATAGGCAAGTAAATGTTTGCAATTGTCACAGTTTGTGTGCTGTGATAATTCATTTTGGGGTCACTTAGTTTCCTAGATCACTATTAGATGACAGGTGATGACTGAATGAAGACTGGAGATCATAGCAAATGAATGCAAACAAATGCTGTTGAGCAAGCATCATGTCAAAATATTCTGGTAGGTTACCTGCATAAACTTGTATCCAATTAATTGCATAAGTCAATGTAATCAGCTTCACCAATTAACTTCTGTCTGAGTAAGATACCGAAAGCGTCAGAAACCCGACTTCATAAACCAAGTGCCTGACCATTGACTTTAGTTTTCTATCTCAGTCTGGGTGAGTATGTGTACTGTTTATATTTTTGCCTCTAGCACCATCTTCTTAATGTTCATTGTTTTCACGTTTAATGTAACCTTCACCATGATAGTGGATGTGCCCAAGAGACCTTTGCCCAGGAGGCAAGACTGTGGCTGTAGAAAACAGTGAAGCATCAGTACGAAAGGGGGTTACATGTGGCTGAAGGACACATGGCTGCCTCAATGTCAGAGATGATACATATTGCATTTGGCATTTACAGCAATGCACCGCAAGTGCCTGAAAAGCACAACAATATGTGAATGGGAAAGGGGCGGCATGGTTAGTGAGACAGAGGGGGACTCTAGACAGTCAGATTAGACTGCCATAGTCAGTCAAGGGCTGTAGCCATTTAATAGTTAGCAGGGTTGACTATGGTCGCTCCGGCATTTGGTTCAAATCAAGTCTGGGGACTGAGCTATGCTCCGTCCTTGAAGTGAAGCAGCATCAATCCTGGTACGGGTGCTTCATTACTGAGGAACATTGCTTCATTACTGAGGAACATTGCTTTTTTCTGTTCATTTTGTGGGATGTGGGCATCGCTGGCTGGCCAGCATTTCTTGCCCATCAGTAGCTGCCCTTGAGAAGGTAGTGGTGAGCTGCCTTCTTGAAGCACTGCAGTCCTCCTGCTGTGGTTTGACCCACAATGCTGTTGGGGAGGGAATTCCAGGATTTTGACCCAGTGACAGTAAAGAAATGGTGAAATATTTCCAAGTCAGGATGATGAGTGCCTTGGAGGGGAACTTGGAGGTGGTGGTGTTCCCATATGTCTGGATCACTAATCCTTCTAGATGGAAGTGGCCGTCGGTTTGGAAGGTGCTGTCTGAGGATCTTTGGTGATTTTCTGCAATGCATCTTATAGATAGTACACATTGCTTTTACTGAGCACTGGTGGTGGAGGTAGTGAATCCTTGTGGATGGAGTGACGATCAAGAGGGATGATGTCAAGCTTCTTGAGTGTTGTTAGGACTGCACTCATCCAGGCAAATGGAGGGTATTCCATCACACTCCTGATTTGTGCCTTGTAGATGTTGGACAGGCTTTGAGGGGTCAGGAAGTGAGCTATCTGCCACAATACTCCTAGCTTCTGGCCTGCTCTTGTAACCAATGTGTTAATGTGCTGAGTCCAGTTGAGTTTCTGGTCAATGATAACACCCTGGCTGTGATAGTGGGAGATTCAATGATAGTAACACTGTGGAATGTCAAGGGGCGGGGGTCAGATTGTCTCTTAATGGTGATGGTCATAGCCAGACATTTGTGTGGCAGGAATGTCACTTGCCACTTATCAGTCCAAGCCTGGATATTGTCCAGATCTTGCTGCATGTGAACATGGACTGCTTCAGCATCTACAGAGTCATGAATGGTGCTGAACTTTGTGCAATCATTGGCAAACATTGCCACTTCTAAGCTATGCTGGAGGGAAGGTCATTCATAAAGCAGCTGAAAATAATTGGGCCCTAGGACACTACCCTGAGAAACTTCCTGTAGCGATGTCCTGGAGCTGAGATGATTGGCCGCCAACAACTATGAGCATCTTCCTATGTGTCAGGTATGACTCCAGTGACCTGAGAGTTTGCTCCCTGGTACCTGTTGATTCCAATTTTGTTAGGGCTCCTTGATAACACACTTAGTCGAATGCGGCCTTGATATCGAGGGGTGTCACTCTCACTTCACCACTGGAATTCAGCTCTTTTGTCCATGTTTGTACCAAGGCTGTAGTGAGATCAAGAGCTGAGTGGCCCTGGTGGAATCCAAACTGGGCATCACTGTGCAGGGTATTGCTGAGCAGGTGCTGCTTGATAACACAGTTGATGACACCTTCCATCACTTTACTGATGATTGAGACTGGACTGATGGGGCAGTAATTGGCCGGGTTGGATTTGTCCTTCATTTTGTGCACAGGACATACTTGGACAATATTGGTAAAAGTGACCATCGCACAGTTCCTGTGGAGACGAAGACATTGTTGGGTCGATGTCAGAGTTGTAACCGTGCTGGTACAACTTGGCGGGAGGAGTGGCATGTTCTGGAACATGAGTCTTCAGTCCTATTGCCAGAATGTTGTCAGGCCCCTTAGCCTTTGCAGTATCCAGTGTCTCCAACCATTTCTTGATGTCACATGGAGTGAGTCTAATTGGCTGAAGACTGGTACCTGTAATGCGGGGGGCTACTGGAGGGAGCCAAGTTGGATCATTCACCTGGCACTTTTGGCTGAAGATTGCTGAATTGCTTCAGCCTTATTTTTGCATTGATGTGTTGGGCTCTTTCATCATTGAGGATGGGGATATTTGTGGACCCTCCTCCTCCAGTGAGTTGTTTAATTGTCTACCACCATTCATGACTATGTGTGGCAGGACTGCGGAGCTTAGATCTGATCCGTTGATCGTGGAATCACTTTGCTCTGTCTATCAGTTGCTGCTTTTGCTGTTTGGCACGCGAGTAATCCTGTTTGGTGGCTTCATCAGGTCAAGACCTCATCCTCAGTACGCCTGGTGCTGCTCCTGCATGGCCTTTTACACTCTCCATTGAACCAGAGTTGATCCCTTGGCTTGATGGTAATGGTTGAGTGTGGGATATGCTGGGCCATGAGGTTACAGATTGTGTTGGAGTACAATTCTGATGCTGTTGATGGCACGCAGCGCCTCTTGGATGCCCAGTTTTGAGTTGCTAGATCTGTGCAAAGTCTGTCCCATTTAGCACGGTGATAGGGCCACACAGCATGATGGAGGTTGTTCTCAATGTGAACGTGGGGCTTCGTCTCCACAGGAACTGTGCAATGGTCACTTTTACCAATATTGTCATGGATAGATGCAACTGCAGCTGGCAGATTGGTAAGGTTGAGGTAAAGTATGTTTTGCCCTCTTGTTGGTTCCGTTACTACCTGCCACAGACCCAATCTAGCAGTTATGTCCTTTAGGACCCTACCAGCTCGATCAGTAGCACTGCTGCCAAGCCATCTTTGGTGGTGGAAGTTGAAATCCCCCACCCAGAGTACATTTTATTCCTGTGCCATTCTCAGTTATTCTTCAGTGTTGTTCAACTTTGAGGACTACTGATTCATCAGCTGAGGGAAGACAGAATATGGTCATTAGCAGGAGGTCCCCTTGCCCATGTTTAACCTGAAGTTATGAGACTTCATGGGGTCTGAAGTCAATTTTGAGGAGTCCTAAAGCAACACCGTCCCGACTGTGTACCATAGTGCCACCACCTCTGTTGTGTCTGTCCTGCTGGTGGGTCAGGACATGTCCAGGGATAGTGATGATGGTTCTGGGATATTGTCTGTAAGGTATGATTCTGTGAGTACGACTATGTCAGGCTGTTGCTTACCTCGTCAGTGAGACAGCTCTCCCAATTTCAGCACTAACCCCCAGTTGTTAGTGAGGAGGACTTTACAGGGCCGACAGGGCTGTTTCTGCCTTTGGATTTTCCCCTGCCTAGGTTAATGCCAGGTGACATAGCACAGCATCAATCTGGGTAATGATCTATTGTCACTCAGGGGCATACAACATGATTCTACAGTTTGTCCATGGCATGGCTGTAACTGTGGCAAACTCATGTAAGGTGAATGGCCGCATTATACATGCCAGCTAAGGAAATGGTCACAGTCATAGGTGGCAATAAAATATAGTAGGGTAGGATCTGCTTGGAATGAAGAGGAGATTGAAAAGCCTCAAAGTGGGGAGGTCTTAGTATGGCAAGAGTGCAGGTCTGGCAAATGTTGGAAAAAACAATAGTTGTAGGCTCCTGGGTTAAAATAGTGAGATTGGTTGTTACAAAAAAGGATTTAATCGAATGAAGTGATGAGTCATCAGGGAAATTGCAATTGTGTTACAACTGGGGATAGAGAAGAACAGAGTTATATCATGGGTCACAGGTGCTTCTGTAAAACCCTGCAGTGAATGCAAATTCTAACGTTCACTGCATTGATTTAAAAATCAACAGCACATTAAGCTTTCAATATTGACAAAGCGGCAAGAAAATTAAGGTTTTTTTTATTGGAAACAGGCTAGAATCATGGCTGAAATGTGAGGCCATCTAAAGAGTAACTAAGTAATCACATGTCCATTGATTAATCAATACTAAGCATTTTTCTTTCAATTCCATGTTCCATTGAGCATGTTATTATATCTCATACCATCCATTGAAACAGAAATGGTCACTAGCATCTAAATGAGAGGGAGAGAGAAGGACCTGGGGATAGCCCCCAACACTGAGATGAGTGAGAGAGGACACTTGATAAATCACACTGAGAAGATGAGAAAGGTGTCTAAGAGTGGCATCCCAGGAAAGTTATGAAGTTGGTTGGTTTTTGAGGAGTGCTGTCAGGACTGTGTTTCAACCCCAGTAATTTTCACAAACCCAATTTTCTAAACTGACACAGGGAAAGTAACAACTAAGAGACACCCGACAGAATACTTAGTGTGAGTAAATGCAAGTAATTTTGACTTCCTAAAAATATCCAGTTTTAAGTTAATATTACAAGAATGAATTGAAGTAACAAACTTAAAATACAAGTTAAAGAATGGTAGGCTGGCTCAGTCAAGCCAAATGGCTTTTCTGCAGCATGTTGTGGACATTGCTCATGATCTGTATAAGCCCATATGCAGACATGTCACTGCCTGCTCCAGCCTGAGTTCCAGGTTACAGAGCTCAAGCAGAGGCTAGAGTCACTGAGGTGCACCGTGAGGGAGAGTACTATTAAAATAGCAGGCAGGTAGTGCAGGACCCCAAAATATCCCATTAATTAATGATTTTCCATTGTTCATATTGATGAGATGAATGCTTCCTTGATGGAGTGCAGCACGTGTTAACCTGAGGTCCACTGTGCAGGACGGGAAGAATAAGAGCAAAAGGGAGCACTGACAGAGATTCTTTTGCTAGGGAAATGGACAAGCATTCCTGTAGCCATCAGTGTGATTCCATGATGGATTGTTACCTCATTGGTGCTGGGGTCAGGAGAATGTCTGTAGGGCATTCTTGGGGCGGGGTCTGAATAGCCAGAGATTGTGGTACACATGACAAATGTATGAAGTGGGATGTAAACCTGCAATCAGAATTTAAGGAGTTAGGAAGAAAATTAGTGAATAGGATCTCTGAAGTCCATAATCTTTCAATTGCACTGTGTGCCAAATGCAAGATAGTACAGAAATAGGAAGGCTGATTACTGTATGGCTGGAAAGATGGTTCAGGAGGAAGGGTTTTAGATTCCTGGCTGTGCGTGAGATGATACCTGTACAACCCTGGTGGATTGCACCTGAGGTGAGCTAGGATTGAGTTTGTTAATGCTGGCTGGGGGGTTTTAAACTAACTCGGCAGGGGAAGCAAGAAAGAATATTAGAAAGTGATTCCAGGGTGCGCAATGTAGTGTTCTGGTTTGTATCCGTAAATTTCTGATTTTTAGGTGGCTCGAATCACTCTCAGATTCCTGACATTGGATTCCTTTAGGAATGTAAAATGAAGTATGCTGTAGACAGGAGTTTCACAGCAAAATAATCTTTGTGTTTATTAAATAATCCTTCAAGCAAGCTTAACAACTTGATTAGACATGATTGCAGAATCATGCCGACTTTTCTAACCTTGAGCTTTTTCAAGTGCTCAGCTACAACCTCTTAAAGGAAAAGTTCTAATACCTCTCTGCAATAAATGTCAAGCTAACTGGCTTTCTCCATTCTTCCCTTCTTGAATTGACAAGTTATATTTGGTACTTTCCAATTTGATGGAATCTTTCCAAAATTGAGGCAATTTTGGAAAATTAACACCAATGGTTCTATTACCTCATAAAGCACCTATTTTAAGACTCTAGAATGAAGTTTATAAGAGCCCAGATCCATTAGTTTGTGGGGATAGCAATTTCACTATGATCCTGTCCTTTCTACTTGTTGATTTAAAACTATTACAACTTTTTCCTTGCTATAGTGAAGAAAGCAAAAAGTGTTCATTCATCTAATATTTCCTTACTAACTCCTCATTTTCAGTCTCGAGAGGACGAATACTCATCTTACCTTCTTTATCTCTTTTCATTACTGAAAGAAATTCTTACAATACATCTTTCCATTTCTTGACAGTTTCCTCGCATACACCCATTTGTTCCAGCTAAGCAACTTCTTCAGTTTCCTCTGCCATTCTTTTAATTCTGATTAATTATCTGACTTGCTGTTCATCTTTACAATTTATGCTTTTCCTTTAACTTTGACGCTTTTCCTGACTTATTCGCTGAATCATAGAATGTAGCTCCTCCATTTAGATTTTTTATTTATAGTAGAAGAAACTATTCGGAGTATTCTGAATTACCTTCTTAAACTGTCTCTATCAACCTGTGCCCGAGCTTAGTATGGCAGTTCATTTTTGCTAGCTCAGCTTTCGTGCTCATGTAGTTGTCCAATATTAGTCTTAAACCCAATCTTTCCTTTTTCAGGTTGGATTTAATCATATTATGATCATTGCTGCCTCGGTGGTGGGGTGAGAGGGGGTGTTGCTTTACTCAGTGGACATTAATTAAGCTTGTTACATTACACAATATCAAATCTAATATAAATAACCCACTTGTCAGAAGTAAAACTGTTCAAACTAGACTTATTTTTCTGGACTGTGTGCTTAAACCTGGGAAGAGATACCTCTCCAAACCAAGGGACTGTGGAATAAGGTGCAGTTTTTTAAGAAAAGAAAATCCTGGAATTCATTGCGTGTTGTATCTAAAAGGCAGGTTTAGTCAACAGTGGGGTAGAACCAGGATCTCTGACTAGGGACCATTTTGTTTGGTGACAGACTTTTGATCTTTTTTTCCAACCAGGAACAGCTGTGTGTGTTCAAGAGTATTCAGAACAGTAACTTGATTGGTTCTTGGGTGGGTATCTACAGCTTTGGGGACAGTACAAATAAATATCCGGTCTGTGAAAAAGAAACATCTTTCCTTCTGTCCCGTCTGTATGTGGAGAAGTAAAAGAACATTCCAAGTAACCAGCTACTCTTCTCAGTTGCTCTTTCTCTTGTGCATGTGCTGTCTCTGTCACTCTCTATCTATGCAAATTCCCTTGTTGAAAAGAAAATATGGAAATAAAAGACATTGAAAGGATGAATTCTCAACCAGTGAATGAAAGTTTAAGAATCAAGGTTTCCAAAATCTCTGGTTGTCCTCAAAGAACTGAAAGGACTCAGAAGGAAAACATCTCACTGATAACATAATCCGGGCTGATGCCAGAATTGTGTAGGACTTGCACAATTAAAAGTAAGGCCTCGTGTAGCGTTGTAGAACAGAGAGACCTAGGAGTTCAGATATATAATTCTTTGAAGTTTGCATCACATTGCTCAGTCTTTTGAGTATAAGAGTTGGGATGTCATCTTCAGGTTGTAGAGGAGGTTTGTGAGGCCTCTTACAGAAAAGTGTGTCCAGTTCTGGTTGCCCTGTTAAAGAAAGCATATTATTAAGCTGGAGAGGGTTCAGAAAAGACTAACCATGATGCTACCAGGAATGGACAGTTTGAGTTATGAGGAGAGGCTGGATAGGCTGTGACATTTTTCACTTGGGGCTATTGAGGTTGAGAGGTGACCTAATACAGGTTTATAAAATCATGAAGGATATAGATAATGTGAATTGTAAATGTCTCTTCCCTAGGATGGGGGTTTTCAAGACTAGAGAGCGTATTTTTAAGGTGAGAGAAGAAAGATTTTTAAAAAAGATAGTAGCCTGGCTGAGGAATTCATTGAATGTTTAGCGCAGCGTGTTCTGTCACAACTGACTGGGGTAATGTGCAGGAAATCAAGCCCTAATATTCCTGGAGTCAACACAAATGTGAAAAGGTTTAATTAAGCTATCTGAAGTTTCCAATTTGCCAAACCAATCAGGTCAGGGTAAAAGAAAACACTCACCAGCTTTCTGCATTCAAAGAAAAAGCCATTTCTTGAAAATTTTTTTTAAAGCAAATAGTAGTAAAGAAGCACAAATTACAAACTTATAACTTTATAACTTACTCTAACCCTTTATTGAAAAGCAAAAACAAATTCTCAAAGTTAGACACAGAGAGAAGATGCAAATGTTATGGGTAGGGAAGTAACAGAAACAAGTCATAGAGTCATAGGCAATGATTCATACTGCACAGAAACAGAATCTTCAGTTCAACCAGTCCATGTTGACCATAATCCCAAAGTAAATTAGCCCCACCTGCCTGCAAGTGGCCCATATCCCTCCAAACATTGCTTATTCATATACTTTTCTAAATGTCTTTTAACCATTATAACTGTACCACCTCCATCACTTCCTCTGGAATCTCATTCCACAAATGTACGCAGAGAGTGGTGAGCCTATGGAATTCATTGGAAAGCAGTTGAGGCCAAAATATTCAATGATTTCAAAAAAGGAGCTCTTATTGTGAAAGGGATCAAAAAGTGTGTGGGGGGGTGGGGAAGCAGGAACAGGGGACTGAATTGTACAATGAGCCATCATCATATTGAATGGTGGAGTAGGCTTAAAGGGTTGAATGACCTACTCCATATCTTCACCAGTCACCCTTCACTTGATTTAACTTCCCAAGTCAGATAGCTTTTGTCGATTGAATTAGAAAACGGATTGTCAGTCAGACATTCCGTTCCTGATTATTAGACCGAGTTTTAAGGGTTTTTTACACGATGGAAACAGCCTACCACTGCTCCTATATTCTCATTCTGTTTGGCATTTATGAATGCACCCACCTTTACCACAAAGTCCTAGAGTTGGAATGAACTCAGAGGTCTGTCTCAGATGGTGCAATGCCCACAGCAACACAAGACCTTGTCAACATATTTGTTTATGTCTACTCCATCATGCTGTGGTTTTGTTTTACTTTAAGCTGTATCCACTTCTATCACCACAAGATAAGTTATTTATGAGTGCTCCACTGGAAGAACAACATGCTGGATAAATGCATTGAATAGAACAAACAAGCAAAATTATCTTGCATACATCTAGAATCCGAAATAATTGAACATTTGTCACTTTCAGATTGGTAACAATTTTCAAAAACAATGATTTCATTTATTTAATCAACACAAATTGATTCCTATAGTTTAAAAAAATGCCCCAGGTTTCTGGATCTCCACATCCTGCTTTATCTATTTTTTATTCAGATGTGCTTGAGCTGGACAGAATTTTGAGAAATCTTGAAACACTTGTGGTTGCCTTTTTTGTTTCATTTTTGATTTCTTCTAAAAGCCACTATTATTGTGCTCAAGTATCAACAACAATCAATGAATTCAGATAAAATCGCCCAGTGTTATTTTATCAACAGAGTTCTGATGTTGTTTCATCTCAATGAAAATTTTCAAAGAATTGACCCACAGGTTTCTATTAACTTGACATCTATCATGAGGCTTGGTGCCTTTCAATATCCTCAGCTATATCTGAGTTGCATTCATACTCCTTGTGATGATCGTACACAGCTTTAGTTGGCTAGGCAAATGGCATAATGTTAGGCAAAACAGAATTTCTCTCTTTAGCAGTAAACTAGTTTCTTTGTATTTGTTTCTCTGTGAAATGTTGCTTTGAAATGAATCCTTGTGACCAGATCTGTACTCTAGCCCTTTCCTTTTCCTCAAGTCACAATGTTAAATTATTAACGTTTGGTGCTTTCTCCACCAGAAAGTATTGAATCAGTTCAGTGTTCTACGGTGCTCTTAAAATATCATTGCATCATTTGAAAAAGTGCAGCAGAATTAAGAATGTAATAAAGTGTGAAAAGTAGCAACTCAACAGTTTGCTAAAATTTCTTCAATGATGCTTTTTGTTTCATTATACCTCATGGTCGATGTGTGCTCATGATACCATTGCTGCATCATAGCATGACACCTGTGGAAATAAAGGTCTCATGTGCCATCTTGCCTTGGATAACCAGACTCAAAACAAGCCGCTGTGTTGTAACCTAATGGCTTGTTATTAGCTCGGGCAACTATGCGCCTGAGGTTGCAATGTCTGTACATAATAGTTGTGATAAATATCTAATGGATTATTCAAACATGATACGCATGCTCAGTTTTTATATGATATGGGAGACAACAGTACTGTTGCTGCTTCAGGTATAATGCCATGTTGGAAGCAAGCTCACACCATTTTGAAGCTGTGGCCTTGTGTAAAGGTGGTCACTTGATGGTCGATGCTTGGGAAGAATAGTTGAAGATGAACTGGACTGCAGCTTCGGAAAACAGAAAATTTGGGCAAAGTAGAGAGCTTCTTGCACTTAAGTGTCATTTGTTTCTATGAGAATACTAGGTGTATGTGTTACCCACTAGGAAAACAGTTCTTTCTGCCTTGAAAGATCTTACACTTAAACCAATCTAAAATTGCCTTAATCAAAAATAAAATACAAGTCTGAAGTGTACTCTTGAGCTAGCTTACAAGGCTAGTGTAGTGCAGATATCAGAAAGATCTGCTCTCTCCTGACCATTGATCTGTAAGTATCAATCTCTCATAAAAGCTGTAAGGTCTGTGTAACTAAAGAAGGATCAGCTTCAATTTATAATGGACACAAATCAGGGACACAGTTTAGTGTGCTACTGTGTATTGAATCTAAGGTGGAATCATAGATAGGAGAAACCTCTTTATAGATCATGCATCTAGTCATACACTTACTGAATTACAATTGTTCAGACAACATATGTAGTTCTATTTTACAGGCCAAATGATAGATCATCCTGAAAAAGAGTTTTTAATGTCTTGCTTGACATTGATGAGGAGAGGCTTTGCAGAATTAATATGTTTGCTCTTTCCAGGGATAATCAGAAAAACTCCAGGGAAAGCTCCAGAAGATTCTTGAAAAGCAGCTCAAAGAAAAATAAATTTCAGATTAACAGATGTTACCCCAGATCATAGACCCAGCAACCCCAAAAGTCCATTGACTGATTTTTCTTCTTCTTTTCAGAAGACGTTGCAAGAAGGGGCATACATGTGACTCTTCTAAAGAAGAATGGTCGGAGAGACTCATTGACTTAGTAATTGCTTCTATTCCAATTGAAGTATTTAGAAAATATTTTCAGGGCAATAAAAGGAGCTGTGCATTTGATGTATTATTTGACGAAGAAGGGAAGAACGAAGACTTGTGGCAGGTCAATAGAAACTACATTCTTGACATGCAGTCAACTCTGTTGCCCTGGTCAGCAGAGTATACCAAAATCTATAACTGATGTGCTTTGTCAGACCAAAACAACATTTCTTGATATCTATAAAGCATGCAGTATCAAGGGATATTAGGAACGTATGCAGGAAATCTAGCTCCACAACAAAATGCAAGGAACTAACAAGACAGTTCAACACCACAACACTGGCAGCAATGGAAGTGTTAAGAAGGAGCACTAATGGAACAAATCAATGAGATTCAGATTAACCAAATGAAAGCGAAATTTCAGAAGATGATTGATCTTTCTAATATTGAAGAAAATGTCTGGCATAAAGTGAGCAAAAGCTTCTGCAACCGTTGGTCCTGAAAAGCCAAAACAATGCAAATTAAAATCTAAAATTGAAATTGCCATAATTTCAACATATTATTACTGTGCATGTTGAAGAAAGAAGTGTATCTTAGCAAGGGGTGCTTCATGGTACAAATCTTCACATCAATGGTAAGCAGAATTGAAGAAAATCCTATGCCTATAAGATACCATCTCACAATGCATAACACATTACTAATTTTGTGCATTGCCGGAATCCCACTGCATTGTCAATTCCCCAGATCAATTTGGCTTTCTGAAATCTTCTATGTGGTAGATCACAACCATCCATTTGCGGCAGTTCTACCAGGAAGCAAAGTTCTCAGTACAGTGCCAATTCATGAGGTTCAAACCACAGCCATTGTGGCAGAGCAGGTTACACGTGACGCAATTGAATCAGTCAACTACCTGCAAGAATATGATTTTGAACGAGATATAATCCAGGTACCAAGGTGATTACAGCGGACATGTTAGCAGATAACTCAACCCATATAAACACCGCCATGCTTTCCATGATCTGCACTGATGCCCTTCATAAAGAATTTCTCAAGATGGCTCTATTACACCGTTGCCAGAGCCATTGTGGACAGATGGAACCAACCACAGCTGATTATAAGCAACTACGAAAGTTTGTTATGTAGGAATGACTTGATAGTATTAAAGAAGTATATCAGAAATCTTGTTCATTTTTGGCTAAACAGAGGACATTTTCAAGCACAAATAAATCCTAATACTGGCTTGACAGCATTGTGCGAAGGTATTATATCCATGTTTCTCCAGAAGGTCGAATGCACGAGGTTGCTAACACATGAACTTCTGCACTGACAGACGATGAAACGGTACATTCAATGATCTGTGAATGCAGCTAAGGCAGGCCCAAATACACCACTGTCAGCAGCAGAGGGACCCTCTACATCCACACATGTTCCTCCCTCTCCTTGTTTGGTAAGATGTGGTAACCTTGGATGACAAGAGAAATTAAGAACTTAGTCAAACAGAAAAAGGAGGCGTATGTAAGGATTAGGAAATTGAAGATAAACAGAATACAATGATATCAGAAAATAAAACTCAAGGAAGGAATTAGGAGGGCTAAAAGGGGCAATGAAATGTTTTTGGTTAAAAGGATTAAAGTTAATCCCAAGGTGTCTTATACATAAACAAAGAGCAAGAGGGAAGTGTAGGTCCCCTCAAGGGCAAAGGAGGGAATTTGTGTGGAGCAAGAGGAAGAGGGTGAGGTCCTTAACAAATACATTGCATTGGTATTCACAAAGGAGAAGGACAGGGACAGGGATGTTGATAGCTTAGGGCATATCTATATTAAAATGGATGAGATGTTGTGTGTTTTGAAAAGCATGAAAGTAGACAAATCCCTGGGACCTAATGGGATCTATCCCAGAATGCTGAGGGAGGCAGGTTAGGACATTGTTGGGGCCTTGTACGCAATCTTTGTATTCTTTTTGGTTACGGGGAGGTCCGGGAGGACTGGAGGATAGCCAACATCGCTCCTTTGTTTAAGAAAGGCAATGGGGATAATCTGGGAAATTATGGGCCAGAGAGCCTTATGTTAGTGGTAGGGATTTTAGCAAGGCCTTTTACAAGGTGTCTCATGGCCGGCTGATATGAAAGGTGAAGTCACATGGATTCTGTGGTGAGCTGGTAAGATGGATGCAGAGCTAGCGTAGCCATAGAAGGCAGAGTAATGGTGGAAGAGTATTTTTCTGCCTGGAGATCTATAACCAGTGGTATTCCACAGGGATCAGTGCTGGGATCCCTGTTGTTTGTGGCATATAGAAATGATTTGGTGGAGAATGTTGATGGCTGGATTATTTAATTTACAGATCACACAAAGATTGAGGAAGCTGTGAATAGTGAGGAGGATTGCCAGAGGATACAGCAGGCCATAGATAGGCTGGAGTCTTGGGTGGAAAAATGGCAGATGAAGTTTAATTGAGACGAATGCAAGGCCATGTATTTTGGGAGATCTAATATGGGAGGGAAGTATTCAGCTCAGACTTTTTTCATTGGAGAAAAGGAGGAGGAGAGGGGACCTAATTGAGGTATACAAGATAATGAGAGGCATAGACAGAGTTGATAGCCAGAGACTATTTCCCAGGACAGAAATGGCCAACACGAGGGGTCATAGTTTTAAGCTGGTTGGAGGAAAGTATAGAGGGGATGTCAGAGGCGGGTTCTTTACACAGAGAGTTGTGAGAGCATTGAATGTGTTGCCAGCAGCAGCTGTGGAAGCAAGGTCATTGGAGTCATTTAAGAGACTGCTGGACATGCATATGGTCACAGAAATTTGAGGGTGCATACATGAGGATCAATGGTCGGCACAACATCGTGGGCTGAAGGGCCTGTTCTGTGCTGTACTGTTCTATGTTCTATGTTCTATGTTCTAAATGGCTGAACACTCAGAAAGCGTTAACATACAGAGCGATCTGGCCATACATGCCCACAGTTTCCTGAAAGTGGCAATTACGTGGTAACATGGTCTGGAAGGCATTTAGTATGCTTACCTTCATAGAGTATAAAAATTGCCAAATCATGTTGCAGCTTTATAGAACTTCATTTAGGCCACATTTGGAATATTAAGTACAGAAAAGGTTTACTAGGATGTTGCCTGATTTCGAGAGTAATAGCTATGAGGAGAGATTGGACAAACTTGTTTTGTTTTCACTTGAACATCGAAGGATGTGGAGTGGCCTGACAGAAGTTCGCAAAATAGAGAGGGATGGATAGAATGGATAGCCCGAGTCTTCTTCCCAGGCTAGAAATGTCAATTACTAGCGTACATAGATTTGAGGTAAAATGGTGTAATTTTAAAGGAGATGTGAGAGGCAAGGTGTATTTTTTTAAACAAAAGATGGTAAGTGCTTAGAATGTGCTGCCAGAGGAGCTGCTGGAGGCAGATACAATAGCAACACTTAAGAGGCATCTCAACAGATTTTGAATAAACAAGAAATAGAGGGATAAGAAACACACAAAGGGATATGGACCACAAAGAGGCAAAAGATTTTTAGATTAAACAGGCATCGTGGGTCGATGCAGTCTTGGTGGGCTGAACGTCCTGCTCCTGAGTTGTCCTGTTCTTTATTGGATGTAAGTCACGATAGTCCGATTCAACGTAAACTGGGAAGATTTCACTACTTGGCAACTTTGCAACACCATGAACCTAACCATCATTGACACATTATTTCCAGGTATACAATGTCCTGAATCAGATAGTTTCTGACAATGGAGTACAGTATATTGGTAAACTGTTTTAGGATGTGTACTAAATCGGTGATGGCCCTTCTCACATTGTCAATCCTTATCCACACTCAAATGATCTAGCAGAATGTATGGTACATGCTGTTGAATCAATGACCATTAGTTTTTGAATTACATAACAGGATTTTCACATCGCATTGCTGCATGTTTGTGCAACATATGAAGAAGGGCTACCTTCTAAGTACAGCTTATGCTGACAAGCTAAGTGTGAGTGATTTGTTCAGCATCTATAGGGTAACTATTCCAAAACACAGGATTTTCTTCCCAGAAAAAAAGAAAAAGAAAGAGGTACTGTATGCAATAATTAAGCAAGTAGAAACAAACTCAGAAAAAGCTGGAGAAACTCAACAGGTCTGGCAGTACCTGTGTAGAGAGAAACAGAAGCAATGTTTCAGGTCAGACTTCAGAGCCGAAAGATTTTCGATTTTTTTATACTTTTGGACAAAGGTAGAAGAGGAGCAAGAGGGCAGATGGTGGGCAGAAAGCAGAGTTTGCATTTTGAGTCCAGTGACCCTTCTTCCGAACTCAAACATTTACTGTGGGTAAACTCTTTCTACAGATGCTGCCAATCTTTCGGAAACATTGCTTCACCTGGAAGGTGTGTTTGGGCCTTGGGCAATGAGGAGGGAGGACATGAATGGGCAAGTCTTACACCATCTGTGTTCACATGGGAGAGTGAACAAGTTTTATGCATGATAGAGAAGGACATGAAATAATGTGCTCACGTCCTACGATTATTGAATTCACTATTGAGTACTGATTGCTGTGGGGTGTCCAAATGAAAAATGAGATGTTTTTCTTCCAGATCGCATTGATATTTATTGGGGCACTGCAGCAGGCCCAAGACAGAGATGTTGGCCAGGGAACACTGTCATGTTAGATGCAGTCTAACATGAGGTGGAATCATCAGAATAAATGTGACTGAGATGGAGAATTGAGGTGACTGTGGCAGATTGTGGTTTTCTGATGGATATTGGTGGTAGCCTATCCTCAGACTTCATTGATCTCTTCTTAGGACTTCAACAGGCTCCTGGTCTGCATCTTCCAAGGTAGATTTGGTTTCTCCTATATGCAGAAGCTGGACTGTATCTGTGATGGAGGTTTGATTGAAATAACATGCATACTTTTCTGCCCAAAAACTACAAGAAGGTTGGTGGAAGGTTTGCTAGGCTTAGCGTGCAAGTTGATTCGTTGACCTCACCTTACTGCTTGTCCTCTGACTGATCTGTGTTGCGATTTATTACTGTTTACTACCTCATTGGCCTCATCATTATTTCCTCATTGACAGTTCAAATATGTTTATGGGCCCTTTCTTGAAAATGAGAAAATCCTTTGCTATGGTTACAGTTAGACGTTACAGTTCAGAAATAACAGTGGAACTTGAAGTAAAACTATTTGATCTAGGTTTGCTGCAACATGCAAACACATGACCCTAGAGGGAACCTTGAAATGGCCTGAAGAAGGTCTGAGATTTTTAAGAGCCCAAGAAGGATGTTATGGTTTTTTTTTAATCAATCTGTTCAGATATGTCATGACAGGTGGGATTTGAACGTGGGCCTTCTCACACTATTACCGTTCCCCTAATGCTCAAAGGAAGAATATTGTATGCATTATGTGGATTTATTCCTGATATTGGTCCCCTTGAGGACTGCTTCTAATAAAGTCAATGGGCAATGCATTTAACTTAAGTTGTATTACAACAATCAATGTGGGATTCTGATTTACATATTTAGCAGCCTAGTAACTGCCTGAAAATTGCACAAACATGTTTTGAGTGTTAATAGTTGCAACTGAGATATAAACTTGGCTGGCATTTGAAAACAGGACTCAATAAATCTCTTCTGTTTAATATTTTTAATCATGAAATAAAAACCTCTCTAATATCCAGACAATATCATCTGGGTATTATTTTTTGGATTTTCAAATGCATCGGAACAATATAATAGATTTTAGTGTAAAATATTGAACAACTATTTATCTCACCTAAAATCTTCCCATTTCTCATTCTCTCATTCTCTAGTAGTCATATATCAAGTCAATGTACTGTGACTAGCTCTGCCAGAGTGGAACAAAGGTCAAGGTTTTCAATCTTGAGGTGCCTTTAGGGACACCTACAGTATAACGCATCAGCACCTCAGAAGTGGAATTCTGGTTACCAGATTTATCAAGGACATAAATGTTCATGTGACCCATCTTTAGAAAGCCAGTGGAGTAAAAAGAATTCCTTTGGAGGATAAACATTGCTTGTCATTCCCATTAGTGTTTGCTGTGGCATTACCATACTGGCAATAAGAAGATTCACAAACATTTCTACAAGCAGTACACTTTGAGCGCAAGTGTTATGCACTGCTGCTTAAGCTGAATTGAGTAAATTTACATCCTTTTGGGCACAATCCCAAGTTTTAACTGAAAATGTGCAACACGGATTTTATGCATTTTAGGTGTATGCACTCTCTAGTTGCTCATTGAATTAACACATTATTGCTGCTTGCTGGCTTCAACTTTTGGCAGTAAAGCATAAATGGAGCAGGTTTAAAGCCCAATTTGCTTTATCTTTGGACAGAATGGAAGGGTTGACTTAAAATTCTCTTTAATCCTTGAGTTTTAGTTCGGCTGTGGGAAGATGCCAGACTCCTTATTATGCATTTCATAATAGAGCACTTAGAAAGCAGTGGTAGTATTAGATACAGCCAACACGGATTTACAAAAGAGCAATTAAGCTTGGCACATCCGTAGGAACTCTTCAAGAATGTAACTAGAAGAGTTGATTAGGAAGAGCCAGCTGATGTAATTTATTTGGACTTTTAGAAGCCCTTCGGCAAAGTCCCATATAAGAGATTCGACGTGTAAAATTAAAGTGCATGGAATTGAGGAGGTGTATTAAAATTGATAGAAAACTGGTTAGCAGGCAGTTAAAAAAAAGTGTAGGAAGAAATGGATCTCTTTCTGAATAGCAGGCAGTGACTAATAGGGTGCCACAGGGTTCAGAACTTGGACTCCAGCTATTCACAAAATATGTCAAGCGTTTAGATGAAGGAACCAAATGTAATTCTCAAAATTTGCAAATAAAACAAAGCTGGGTGGAAGAGTATTCTGTGAGGAAGATGCAGAGATGTCGCAGTGTATTCCAAGCTGTGAGTGGCACATGCATGGCAGATGCAGTACAACGTGGATAAATGAGGATATCTAATTTGTTAACAAAACCAAGAAAGAAGATTAGTATATGAATCAACTGGCAATGGTCATAAATAGTTGCTGGCAGTTAAGATAGCGGAATGTTTAACCAGACCTGAGTGTCCACAAGTATCAGTCACTGAAAGTAAGCGTGCATGTGCAGCAGACAGTAAAGAAGGCAAACTGTTGGCCATCATGGTGAGAGGATTTGAGTACAGGGACAAGATGACTTGCTGCAATTGTACAGGGGTTTGGTATGGCCATACCTGGAATATTTTGTGCAGTTTTAGATTTCGTGGGGAAGGGTTCTTGCTATGAAGTGCAATAAAGGTTGAGCAAATTGATTCTTGTGAAGGCAGGCCTGAAGAATGAGGAGAGATTGAGTCAGTTAGGATTGTATTCCTAGAGTTTAGGAAAATGAGGTGGATCTCCTCGAAACATATATAATGCTAACAGGACTAGACAGGTTAGGCGTAGAAAGGTTGTTCCCAATCGTGGTATAAAACTGGTGTCATAGTTTAAGCATGAGGTAAATCTTTTAGGCCTGAGATTAGGCAAACTTTCTTCAGCCAGAGAAAGGTGAGTCTATGGACATCACTACCACAAAGTTTTTGAGACCAAAACATTGTGTTTTCAAGAAGAAGACAAATATCGCTCTTATGGCTAAAGGGATCAAAGGAAATGAGCGAGGGTGGGATTAATACATTGAGCTCAATATCAGCCACGGTCATAATGAATGGCAGAGCGGGCTCAAGGGATCAAATAGCTTACTCCTGCATTTGTTGACTTGCTTGTCGAGCTGGCTTGTTCTCATTCATACGTTTCATTACCATGCTAAGTGTCATCATCAGTGGACCCTCTGATGAAGAGATGTTATTTTACTCTGCTTAGAATTTATACCGTCTGGTCCATTAAGGTGAGTCGTGTCATTTCCGGTTTTGATCTGTATGAACATCAACTAGCAGTAACATGGCATGATGAACTCTTCTTAATATCGATATACTTGGACAATGAAGGCCATCAGTTTAACTGGAACCAGGTAACCATAGTAGCCCAAGCCAAACATAGACACACATGGGAATTCCTAGAGGCATGGTTCTCCACCCATAATGCAATCAACAAACACATAGGATTGGACCCCATTTGCGAACCCATACAGATCAAAAGCAGAAATGACACTACTCACCATAACAGACCAGACAGTATAAATTCCAAGCGGAATAGAATAGCATTGCTTCATCGGAGGCTCCACTGATGATGTCACCTAGCATGGTGATGAAACAACTGAACGAGAACCGGTCACCTCAGTGAGCAAGTCAACAACCGTATCCACAACCCGAGCAACTGATCTTTACCAAAACTTAACGCTTACTCTTGCTCCTATTTTCTATGTTAACATGCTTGGAAGATTTTACAAATTTTAAATGTTTCCAGATAAAGAGAATATTGCAGCATTGTTTTAGTAATGAAGCATTCAAACTTTAAGATAAATGAATTTAAACATTGATTTAATACAAGAATCCTAGCTTGGAGATAACCGATTACAGATGCATTGAGATTCGATGTGTTTGGAGAGGCACTGATGAAATGGTGATGCTAGAGGAGCAGTAATCCAGAATTCAAGGCTAATGTTTGGGGTTATAGGTTTGAATCCCACTAACTTGATGATCTATGCGCTGAAGTAAAGAGTTTAATCACTTTAACTCACACATGTATCAGTGGAATGGGTATAAAGATTTTCTTCAACAAAATGGAGATGAGTTGTGTATGACGGCAGAGTTGATCTGCATTCCACGTCCACAGGTTCAGGACAAATTGAAAAGCATAAACAGATGGTCTGAATATCCATGATACTGCATAATGGATTACCTATTCAAATTAGAAAGCAGTTCCTGGTCCAGAAATTCAGGTAACTTATTTCAGCAGTGCAACCGTCATCTCTAATGGACATTCATGAGATTAAAAGTTACACAAGTGAGGCTATGGGACAACCACCTGGAGTTTGTCGGGAAACATTCTTCTACAAAGGAAATTCAGGAAATGACAATTCCCCTAGTAAGGTAATGAATGGATTAATGATCACGTCTAGCAAATTAGCATCTTTGATGATGTGCATCTAACAGATAAGCAGAGAAATGATTCACAGACCAATAAATGTCAACAGCCTTCAGATTTTAGATTTACCAGAGTTGTATAACCAAAGAGAATTCATTTTGTAAGAATTGTGAAACCTCCAGACTTTGGTCTCGGTCCAAAGTCCAGGGTTCTGCCTGTTTGATTTAATTCTGAGTTTTTTGCATGTTATTACAGAAGGCAGCTCACCGCCATTTCTCAAGTACAATTAAGTGCCTAGATATCAATGCCCACGTCCCATGTAGAAATAATAAATAAATTCTGAGCCCTTCAAAAATGATCCATAGTCATAAGTTGAATGCAATAATAGCAGGGAATTCAATTAAATATATCTGAAATAAAAATCTAGACTCAGTTAATGGTGAAACTGCCAGACTTCTGGTCCACTATTATACCTTTTGGAAGGAAATCTACCATTCTTACAGCACTTGGGTTTGGTCATTTTGGGTTGAAAACCTTAAACTAAAGTTTTGTTGTGGATGGAGGTGACAGATTCCAAGGTATGATTTGAAATGAGATGCTGAGTTTTTTTTCAGCATTCTGACCTATACTCAGCACTCAACCAATATTAACATGAGGTTGTTATTTTTCATACTGCTGTTTATGGGGCTCTGGTGTGAGCAAATTGATGTTGTTAATTGATAGCCACATTGCAATACTGGTGACCTTCCAATAATAACACAAACACATTGAAATCCTTAGGGACATTCTGCATCAGGAAAGTTACTCAACAATCCTTATGCTGAGATTAGCTAATGTGATGGAGATCAAACCTAAGACATAATAAAAGTTAAACTTCAAATTAAAATTGAATATTGACCAGAATGGTTTATCTTCTTTGTGGATAAACACATTGAGGTAACTTGTTATATATTCTCTAACTGGTAATCTTCATATTATGTATAATTCATTACTTTAATTTAGTTTTTATTGAATGTCCTAAACTTTATTTGCCATGCAATAATGTCCTAGTCAAATGGTCAGGCCTGCCCCTAAGCACATGTTGAGCTACTATAAAAACAGTCTCAGAATTATAAGACGGCAGGTCAACATTCCAGATCCATCTTTGAGTCTTAGCACCTCATAGTTCATAGAACCCCTACAGTGTGGAAACAGGTCCTTCAGCCCAACAAGCCCACACAGACCCTCAATGCATGCCACCCAGACCCATTCCCCCTATAATCCCCCTGATCTACACATCCCTGAACGCTTTAGCAATTTAGCATGACCAATCCACCTACCCTGCACATCCTTAGACTGTGGGAGGAAACCAGAGTACAGCTTTTATTTGCCTACTGCACCTAGTGTTCCCAGGAGATCTCCCATTCAAGTACCAACCAGCCTTAAGCTTGCTTAGCTTCCAAGATCAAACAAAATCGGGTGTTTTCAGACTAGTATGGTCTGTGTATATGCATTTTTAGCTACTTCTTTGAAGGGACCGCAGAGTGACAATTGAGGAATTTCAGGCACATACCATATCCCTTTCAGTTGGCTATGGTCAAGGAGGACTTTGGTTTGGTCTCTGCTGGCTTATCTAATCATAGAATCCTTACAGTGTGGAAGCAGGACATTCGGCTTATCAAATCTACACCAACCCTCCAAAAAGCATCCCACCCCACTCCCTATCACTGTAATCCTGCATTTCCCATGGCTAACCCACCTAGCCTGCATGTCCCTGGTCACAATGGGCAAGTTAGCACAGACAATTCATCTAACCTGCACATCTTTGTCTGAGGGAGGAGAGCCATGCAGATTTCCTGGCTATCAGAACACCAGCAAGTACAGGCAATGGAGTTGGTTTGAGGTAGCAAGTTAGATCATTTTTAATACATGACTGTAGTGAACGTTTTGTCTGTAGTAGGCAACATGAATACACACTGTTTTAGAGACAAAACCTATTGGATCAGAAAAAAAAAATACCTGTAAGTGTTGTGAAAAATAAAACACTACATGTTACAATTGAGTGACTACGATTTAGTTTTACAGTTTTACTTATACACATATATATTTTAAAAAGGTTTAGCTTCGATTTATTCTGTGAGAAATTTATTGTGTTTACCTGAAGCTTTTGGTCTTTCTCATTGCAATCATTGTTACTACAATAGAACAAAGTGATGATTCTATTTTGGGTGTAATTCACCCTCTGCGGTCCCTTCAAAGAAGAAAAAAAATTTCTTCCTGTGGGGATATCAAACACATTCATCTTATGAGCCACTGAAACCCTACCTATTATGGCTTGAGGAAACTGCATTATTTATTATATGAGGCTACTGTGAAAGATTTTAAGTGGTGAGATAGCAAATTCCAGATGTGTGTGATGCCAAATGTAAGTAAGAACAGACTAGAAAATACTAGAAAGACAATGTCCCAACTATTTTATATCCAACAGTTTGCTCTCTATGGGATGAGCCAGTTTTAAATTGAGAATTGCCAGTACATTAGTTGGATAGAAATGCATTTCTACAATGCTTTTTAAGATACCAATGTCATTAATACTTAATTCTAGGGAGGTGATATGATATGGAGTCTAAAATGACAGTAGAATATTAGCTGTGCGTCAATCTCTTGTTTCCGAATTAGAGTTTTGTGGTCTCAAGATCCACTCCAGATACATGAGCAGCAAGAAGTAAAGGATGGTGCTCCAGTGTAGTACTGAATAAGTGTTACACTACTGGAGGCATTGCCTTTTAGATGAGATGGTCTAAGGCACTGTCTACTCATTCAGATGGATGCAATAAGATTCTATAGCACTCTGTTGAATAGGGGACTTATCCCAAATCTCCCAGGAGGTGTTTATCCCTCAGTCAACCTCACCCAAACAGAACTGTCTTTCATAAGAGTTTGATGTGTGCAAAATGAATTGCTTGTCAGTTTTGGAATGGAACCCTTGTTAGAAGAAACAGAAACAGCAATCAACCTGAGCAGCAAGGTCCCGTGAATTACACTGAGAATAATAACAAGCGTATTCGTTTCAGTAACGTCAATAAAAATCTGGAATACAGCCTCCTAGAACACAAGTTAAAATTGATCTCATTCAATATAATATTTTTCTGGTTGCTTTTATATCCAAGAATAAGTGGAAATAAACCATAACACTAGGTTTACAATGCTAACCCATGTACTACCAACAGCTATTGAATTTGTGTCCCCTTTTTGATACTTTTATGGACAGAGGAATTCATGGAGATTCCACAAAAACAATTAAGGACTCATAACTTCTAGATACTCTTTCAATTTAGTCTACATTTCCAAATGATGTACTATCTTGTACAAGCTGAGAAATGATGCTGCATATTGATACTCACATGTATGCTTAACCTGCAGCCCATAGTTAGTTGATCATGTATCGCATGAAATTAGATTGTGTATAATACTTCCAACGTGAGAATTGCAGACATTAATTGAAATGGAGTTGCGTGCAGTACCAATCTTTTGTTTGACCATGGACCCTATTTTGTGTTTACACTAATTTTGCTATTCAGTAGTTTTTGTCACTCATTTTGTTCTACCACTTGTATGTACACTTGTTGAACAGTTATTGAACCTTTTGAGTAGACAACCAATATTACATATACTCCTTTATAATTGCTGACTAAAGTTTCTTATGAACTGCTGATTCACTGAGTACTTCACCTTTATTGTTTGTGAGCTTCCAATGACAATTCAAACCGGTTTGGAAGTCTCCTGACAATACGAAATGTGACATGCAAATTTTGCAAAAAGCATATGCTCACAGGGTTGACCATATGCAGCATGCATTAACAGAGCACTATGAGTCTTTGTGGATCTTTTAATGCCAGTCTTCAAATAAAAGGGAATATATTTTCCCAAATTGGCTCTGTGAAGTAACTCAAATAATGAAACATTCCAGTTCCATATGCAACTTTATTTGGACCAAATTTAAGCTTGAGTGGATAATTAACGAGTAACAATTTGCACAACACGAGAGCCAACAACAAAAGACCCAATCACCTCACTTTGCTATCCATTAGCATGACTATCATCTAGGTTTCCATCATCAATACCCTGGCAAAGAGAACTTCTTTGAGACAGAGAGTCTATTTTTTGCAAACCTGCATTAAGTTACATCCTGCATTGAGTCATGCAGAGTTTACAGCACAGAAATAGACCATTTAGCTCAACTGATTTGTTGGTGTGAATGCTCCAAATGAGTACTCTCTCACTACTTTTCACCTGTCCTAATTTGGATATCCTCCTACTTCAGTAAAGTGTTCAACAATGTTCCTCGTGGTAGCAAGGTTAGATCACATAAAACACGGAGAGAACTAGCCATTTGGACATAGAACTGGCTTGAAGGTAGATGAGGGTGTTGGTGGAGGGTTGCTTTTCAGACTGGAGGCCTGTGACCAATGGTGTGCTGCAAGGATCAGTACTGAGTCCACTGCTTTTTGTCATTTAGATCAATGATTTGGATATGATATAAGAGGTATGGTTAGTAAGTTTGCAGATGACGCCGGAATTGGGAGGTGTAGTGGACAGTGATGAAGGTTACCTCAGAATACAATGTGACATTGATCAGAAGGGCCAATGGACTGAGAAGTGGTGGACGGAGTTTAATTTAGATAAGTGGAAAGACAAGTCAGGGCAGGGCTTATATGCTTAATGGTAAAGTCCTGGGGGTGTTGCTGAACAAAGAGACCTTGAAGTGCAGGTTCATAGTTCCTTGAAAGTTGAGTGGCAGGTAGACAGGATAGTGAACACGGCATTTGGTATTTTTGCTTTTTTTGGTCAGTGCATTGAGAATAGGTGTTGGGAAGTCAAGTTGCAGCTGTGCAGGACATTGGTTATACCAGTTTGGAATATTGCATGCAATTTTGGTTTTCCTGCTATAGGAATGATGTTATGAAAATTGGAAGGGTTCAGAAAATATTTACAGGGATTTTGCCAGACTGGAGGGTTTGAGCTATAAGAGAGACTGAATAGATTGAGGTTATCTTCCCTGGAAAGTCAGAAACTGAGGGGTGACCTTATAGAGGTTTACAAAATCATGAGGGGCATTGATAAAGTGAGAAACTAAGGTCTTTCTCTTCAGGGTGGGGAGTCCAAAATTAGAGGGCACAAGTATAATGTGAGAGGGAAAAGAATTAAAAGGAACCTGAGGGGCAACTTTTTCATGCAGAAGGTGGTGTGTCTATGGAACAAGCTGCCAGAGGAAGTGCTGGAGGCTGGTACAATTACAATATTTAAAAAGCATCTGGAAGTGTAAAAGAATAGGAAGGGTTTAAAGGGATACGGGCCAAATGCTGGTAGATAGGACTAGATTAATTTAGGATATTTGGTACACATGGACGAGTTGAATGAAGTGTCTGTTTCTGTGCTGTACAGCTCTATGACTCAATATGCTTGTCAAACTTTACTGAAATATTTCAGTAATAATTGTACGTCTATTCCTTGATAGTGAGTTCTGTTCTATGGATGTTTTGTTTAAAGAGATTTCTCCTCAATTGCCTCTTGGCTTAATTGGTGACTGGATTACATTTATGATGGTTAGTTTTTCATTCTAATACAAGTGGAAAAATCTTTAAGTCTACCCTATTTAACCGTATCATTTTAAAGATGTCTCTAAGGTCTCCATTCATTCCAATGACACAGCCCTAATGTGTTCAGATTTTCCTGATCATTATAGCCTTTTCCTTGCACTTTCATCAATGGCTTAATATCCTTTCAATAACATAGTGACCGGAACATTGCACTGTAGTCCAGATGGCATGGAACTTAAAATTTCCCAATACAATGTTGTAAGGTGTTCTACAATCTTCCATCTTCAAAAAATACAAGTGATATTTAAGGAAAATGTATTCTCCTCTTGTGTTTCTGAGCAGGCAAGAGAACATTAAATCTTGAATGCATAGTTTTC
The DNA here is from genome assembly GCF_030684315.1 of Stegostoma tigrinum. Lineage (NCBI taxonomy): Eukaryota > Metazoa > Chordata > Chondrichthyes > Orectolobiformes > Stegostomatidae > Stegostoma > Stegostoma tigrinum. The sequence continues at coordinate 28,340,471 of NC_081366.1, forward strand.
ATGGAGAAAAACACTGTAAGTGTGTAGAGAGACATCGGCTCACCTAGGGCGGTTGGTATGTATGGTTGACTGAAACTCCTTTCACATTTACTCTCAGGTCTGAGGAACTAGGAAAATGATACTAATCTGTTCTGTCAGTTTGTTCCATGCAGCTTGGCATTCTACATTTGTAGCAGGATAACTGCTGCCACAAAAAAAAGTCACCCATGGCTGCCTTCAGCTATTCTGACAGCTATTAGTGCTTCTGATAGAGAAGAAGAATGTCTCCCCTTGAAGGGTGAGCAAACTTCCATTAGTTCCTGTCAGATAGCCAAATGGCAGCTAGCCAGCTTGCAGACCTGACCACTTCTTTGAGTTTCCCACGCGCCAAAACTCAAGACAATTTAGGGGTGAGTGATTGATTGCAAAAGTCAACCAGCACCACCCTTTACATGCTATATCCTGTGCCATGAGTATGCATAGACACAATTGTTATGGAAGTGCAGATGTACACATTCACAGGATCATATAGCACAAAAAAGGCCCTTCAGCCCATTGAGTCCACACCGACATAGCTACCACTAAAGGTGAGCTCATCCCAATTTTCTGCACTGGTCACATATTCTTGAATTTTATGATATTTGAAATACTCAATGATGTATTGTTTAAATGCTCTTTTACACATGGAATTGATGTTAGAATAGAATGAAGAAAAACAGGCAATTAATGGTGGGCGTTGCTGACCAGCAGCCAAAAATGTTCCTCTTTGAATTTGCACTACTCCTACACAAACAATAATTCAAGTTTGATTGATGCGACGGTCTGGTCACTGAAGAATAATTATATTTGTTATTCAGGGGCCAGAGCTATGGGTCAAAAATTCTCTATTTTTATAGCAATGTAATAAATCCACTGCATGGCACAAGTTTTGTTCAATCTATTGTGCAAAACAGTGTATTATCTAAATTAACACAACTGACAGCATGCTGGATTTTCAGTGTCATAGAGATTCAACACCTTATCCAAAATGGCATTGAGATCCTGGGTTGGAAGTTCTGCCTCCCAGGATAGTAATTTTTGGTCAGTGCTCCTGAGTTTTAATCCCAGGTCAGTAGTGCAGAAATGGGATATTTCTCGGCTCTGTAAATCTGACCTTGGAAAACTGGCCAAGGAAGTCATTTTGTTTTAGGCTTGGTCAGAAATCACACGACACTAGGTCGTAATCCAACAGGATTATTTGAAAATACAAGCTTTCCGAGTTTCAGTCCTTCTTCAGGTATTAAAGAGAGAAGGAGTATAACACACAGAATTTATAAGATCAAGGGTTCACACCATTGATGAGGTTGCACTAAACAAACCTGAGGTATTGTTAAATCTTTAATCATTTAGAAGGTTTTAATTGATTAATATGCATATGTAAATCCCTCAATTCCTTTCTCCTGAGAGAAATAAAGAGTTGTTGAGCCATAACTGCAGGGATACCACAAAATGGGTGCACTCTGCCCCACTCTGATCTGGTCAGCTATTGCACAGACCATCCCAAAACTCATACACATGAAAATCAAAAACGATGCCTTCCGGAGGAAAACTTATTTTTATGGATTTTTGGCATTTGTGTCAGAGTAGAGACATTCTCCTTTCTGGAAAAAAAATTTTGACCAGTGTAGAATTTCAAGAGATCCCATTTTCACTAGCACAACTCCTTTTTGCATAGTGTCCAACTTAGCATTTTTAAAAACAGATGTGAATTCTTGCAAAAGCTGAAGGACGTACGTGGAACTGTTGTTATTTAAGTTCTCTTCCTTTTAAATTTTGATAAAGACAGTCTGCTTTGTATCTGAGTAGGAAAAATAGAGTCAATGCTTTGAGTTTGAATAGTTGCTTGTGGACATAACCTAAAAAATTATCATTACAGTGTTATTACAACCTGATTATTTCCAAAATTTATCATTGTCGTATTTGAAGGTTAGAAATTTACAGTTTGATTGACAGCTTTGATAGATTATTATGGGATAAGCTGGCTCTGATGTGGGCTTATGAATATAAATATAAGGGCTTTGATAAGCGATGAATATTTGAGGAGATTTAAGTGCATTGAATGAGCTTTCATCGATTGAACTTCTTTTTTGTCTTGGCCTTCAGCTTGAAGTAAAGAGGTTGAGTTGGACCAAGAAGTATGTTTTCGTGCTTTATGACTCTATGATGCTGTGAAGAGTGCCAGTGAGAAACGACTGAGGAGGATTCTGGGAGAATTCAGTGTAGTCGCCATGAGTGCTACTTTCAAGTAGCAGCTTTAACTTAATCAGCAGCTGGGAAGCAGCACCAGAGAGGCTGGGAGGAGGAGACAGCGATCAGAGCAGGTAAAAGTTTGAGCATGGAGCATTGTCCTTAAAGCATTACACAGGGAGTATCCGGGAAGCTTCACTTCATCACATCACAAGTGCAGAAGTGATGCTTTGAACAGAGGGATTTCTGATTGGTAAGTCATGGTCAGGTAATAATCTTTTTCTTACATTCAATTTCCATTAATATTCATAGTGATAAGGTTTTGGAGTAGTGAGATTTAGGCTAGTGGTAGAGCAGTTAGTACTGGGATTTAGAATCATACCGAGTCTATCGCTCACAGAATGGTGTATTTAGTTCTTTTTGTGAGTATTTAACACTAGGGACCATTTAGTTAGCTGTAAATTAATTTAATAGAAATGTATTTTTAATTAAATAGTTGCTAGAGGGTGAAAATGGCAGTCAGCGAAGTAGTATCTTCTCCTGTAATCAAAGAGAGTTTAAATACCCCTGATGACTCCGTCTGCAGGAAGTGTGTCCTATTGCAGCTCCTGTCACACTGCCTGCAGTGGTAGTTGATTAACTTAGGAACATGCAGGAAGCAGAAAGCATTATAGACAGGAGTTTTAGAGACATGGTCACACCCAAGTTCATGCAGAAAGGACAGTACAGGAGTCTTTTGTGGCTGTCACCCTCTAACAAGTATACTGGCTTTGGTACTGTTGGGCAAGGGACGGGAAATAACCTATCAAGGGGTGGCAACAGCAGAAGCCAGAGATAGCAAGGCCTGTCAATGCTGGAGTCAGAGATAACACAGTGTGGAGCTGGAGGAACAGCAGGCCAGGCAGCATCAGAGGAGTGGGTAAGTTGACATTTCGTGTTCGGACCCTTCTTCAGAAATGGGGGAGGGGGAAGGGAGCTCAGAAATAAATAGAGAGAGGAGGGGTGGGGCTGGAGAAGGTGGATGGGATAAGTGAATGCGGGTAGGGAGTGGTGGGGATTGGGCAATGAGGTGGGAGGGGCGAATATTTGGGAGAGAAGATGGACAGGTTGTGTCAGGTCAAAAAGGTGGGGATGAAAGGGAGGGTTGGATATGGGATGGCAGCGGAGATGGGGAGATTTTAAAGCTGATGAATTCCATGTTTAGGACATCGGGCTGCAGGTTCCCGAGGTGGAATATGAGGTATTGCTCCTCCAGTTCATGGGTGGCATCATTGTGACTTTGGAGGAGACCAGTGCATTGCCAGAGCATTGCACCACAGCTAGCACTGCTGTACAGCAGACAGGGCCAGAGTTGCAGAAGAGAAATAATAACTGGGGACTCCATAGTAAGCAGCACAGTTAGGCTTTTCTGTGGCAGTGGAGCCAGGGTTATGGCTGCCTCTGAGTGGGCGTGGGACATTGTCAAAAGGAAGGGTGATGAGCCAGACACTGTGGTATATATTGGTGTTAATGACACAGGTAGGAAGAGTTATAAGGTCCTTCAAGGGGACTTCAGGGAGTTAGGTAATAAGTTGAAAAGCAGGATCTCCAAGATTGTAATCTCAGGATTATTCCCCATGCCACATGCCGGCGAGGCTAGGAATAGGAAGAAGATACAGTTAAATACGTAGGTAAAGAGCTGGTGTAGGAGGGAGGGCTTCAGATCTGTGGACCATCAGGATGTCTTCCTGGGCTGGTGGGACCTATACTGGAAGGACAGGTTGTAGTTAAACTGGTGGAGCACCAACATCCTGCAGGGAGGTATGGAAGTGTCATTCAGAAGAGTTTAAACTAGTGTGGAAGTTGGGAAAGAAGCAGTACAGAATGCCAGCAAGTGGATTGACAAGGTGGAGTTAGAGACTCAGGCCAATATGGCTAAAAGGAAGAACTGACAGGGAGCGGTTACTGAACACAGCAGGACTGACAGTCTGAAGTATATTTGTTTTTAACATGAGGTATTTGACAGGTAAGGCAGATGAACTTTGAGCTTGGATTAATGCAAATAACTATCATATTGTAGCAATTACTGAGAGAGGTGCAAGACTGGCATCTTAACATTTTAGGATTTAGATGTTTCAGATGTGATAGAGAGGGATGTAAAAGAGCTGGAGTTGCGTTACTGGCTAGAGAGCATACCACAGCTGTGCTGAGGAAGGACGCCTTGGAGGGCTCACTCAGCAAGACCATACATGTAGAACTCAAGAGTTGGAAGGGTGTAATCACTGCGATGGGATTGTATTACAGGCCTCCCAATAGCTAGTGGGAAGTAGAGGAACAGATACGTGGACAGTTACAGAAAAATATGAAAACAAAAATTTGTTGTGGTGGGTGATCTTAATTTGCCATATTGATTGGAATTCCCTTAGTATCAGGGGCTTGGATGGGGTTTGGGGGGGGCGGGGTTGCAGTTTGTTAGTCGTATCCAGGAGTGTTTCATGAAACAATATGTAAATAGCCTAACTAGGGAAGGTGCCACACTGGACCTGGTACTGGGGAATGAGCACAGTCAGGTGATTGAAATTTCAATGGGGGTGTACTTTGGGAATAGTGAGCATAATTCCATGAGTTTTAAGTACTTACAAATAAGGATAAGAGCTGTCCTTGGTTGAAAGTACTAAATTGGGAGAAGGCTAACTACAACAATATTAGGTTGAAACTGGGGAATGTAAATTGGTTGTGGCTGTTGGGAAGGTAAATCCATATCTGCCATGTGTGAGTCTTCTAAAAGCCACTTGATTAGACTTCAGGACCACTGTGTTACTATGAAAATGAAGGATAAGGATAGCAAGATTTGGGAACCTTGGTTAACAAGAGAAATTGTAAGTTTAGTCCAAAAGGGAAAGGAGACATATGTTAGGATTTGGGAATTGAAGACAGAGCCCTTGAAGAATATAAAGGAAGAAGGGAAGAATTCAAGTAAGAAATTATGAGGGCTAAAAAGGGCCATGAAATTTCTTTGACAAGCAGAATTAAGAAAAGTCCCAAGGTGTTTTATACATATATAAGGAACAAGAGTGTAGTTAGGGAAAGGGTAAGCCCACTCAGGGACAAAGAATGGGATGGAATACATGGAACTGGATGAAGTGAGTGATGTCCTTAATGAATACTTTGCATTGGCACTTGCAGAGGAGAAGGGCATAGTGGGTGGTGAGTCTAGACAGGAGTATGCTGATATTCTAGGGGACGTCAACATAAAAAAGGAGTTGTTATTGGGTGTTTTGAAGAGCATTAAGGTAGACAAGTTCCCAGGAACTGATGAGATCTATCCCAGAGTACGGAGGGAGGCAAGGGAGGAAATTGACAGGGCCTTATTTGAAATCTTTGTATTCTCTTTAGTCATAGGAGAGGTCTGAGGATGAGAGATCAGCCACTTTGAAGAAGTTCTGTTCCTCTCTCCGACAGGATTTCTGCAAATAAACCGATATTTTCCTGCCATCAGTTCTGAGGAAGGGTCACTCGACCTGAAATGCTAATTCTGATTTTTCTCCACAGATGCTGCCAGACCTGCTGAGCTTTTTCAACAATTTCTATTTTTGTTTCTGATTTACAGCATCTGCAGTTCTTTCAGTTTTCATTTAACTAATGTTGTTCCTTTATTTAAAAAGGGAAATAGATAATCCAGGAAATTGCAGGCCGATGATCCTTATGTCAATGGTAGGGAAAATATTGGAGATGATTTTTAGGGACACAATTCACTGTCATTTTTGGAAAATATGGACTTCTGAGTTTTTTGAGTAAGTGACGAAGATGATTGATGAGGGCAGGGCAGTAGATGTTGTCTACATGGACTTCAGCATGATCTTTGATAAAGTTGCTCATGGCAGGCTGATATAGAAAGTGAAGTCACATGAGATTAATAGTGAGCTGGTAGGATAGATACAGAACTGGCTTGGTCATAGAAGACAGAGAGTAGCAATGGAAAGGTGTTTTTCGGACTGGAGATCTATGACCATGGTGTTCTACAGGGATCAATGCTGGGATCTCTGTTTGGAGGATAATCTAGGTGTTTGTAAGTTTGCAGTTGACAAAAAGATTGGGGAGCTGTTGACAGTAAAAAGGATTGCTAGACAATACAGCAGGGTATAGTTAGGTTGGAGACTTGTGTGGAGAAAGGACACAAGGAATTATATCTGGGCAAATGCAAGATGATACATTTTTGGAGATCAAATGTGGGAGAGAAATATACAGTAAATCACAGGACCCATTAATACACTGAGGGATCTAGGTGTACAGATCCACAGTTCCCTGAAAATAGCAACACAAGTGGATAAGGTGGTCAATAAAGCGTATGGCATGCTTGCCTGCGTTGGTTGGGGCAGAGTATAAAAATTGGCAAGTCATTTAGCAGCTATATAGAACTCTAGTTAGGCCACATTTTTAATATTGCTTATAGTTCTGGTCACCACATCACCAGAAGGCTTTGGATAGGGTACAAAAACTTGGAGGGTATTAACCATGAGGAGAGAATGGACAAACATGGTTTATTTTCACTTGAATGTCAGAGGCTGAGGGGCAACCTGTTCGAAGTTTACAAAATTATGAGAGGCATGGAGAGAATGGGTAGCTTCAGTTACTAAAAGAGGAAAGTTTAAAGGAGGTATAAGAGGAAAGTTGTTTTCATAGAGTGTGTTGGGCGCCTGGAATGCACTGCCAGAGGTGGTAGAAGCAGATAAAATAACAATGTCTAAGAGGTATCTTGATGTATATGATCAGGCAGGGAATAAATGAATATGGACCATATAGAGGCAAAAGGTTTTTAGTTTAGAAAGGCATCATGTGTTGTTGTGGGCCCTAGAGCCTGTTCTTGTGCTCTACTGTTCTTTGTACTTTATCTTACTAAAACTATATAATGCATTAGAAAAACCACACCTGGACTAGTGTGAACAGTTTTGGTCCCCTTATCTAAGGAAAGATATCGTAGAATTGGAGGCAGTCCAGAGAAGGCTCACGAGGTTGATCCTGGATCCTGATGCTAGAGGGATTTTATTATAAGAGGTTTAGTAGAACAGACATATACTCTTTGGAATTTATAAGACTCTGTTGAAACATATATGAGTTTTACATTGCTGGGCAAGGTCAATGTCGAGAGGTTGATCCCCCTTGTGGGAGAGTACAGGTTCGGTGGGCATAATGCCAGACTAAAGAATCACTTATCTAAGGCTGAGCTAAGAGGACATTTTCGGTCTGAGCATGGTGAAACTGTAGAGTTCTTTATTCAGAGGGCTATCAAGGCTGGATTGTTAAGTATATTTGAGGCTGAGATAGACAGATTTCTAATGATTAAGGGAATGAAATATCATAGGATAAGGAAGGAAAATGGAGTTGAGGATACTCCTGTCAGCCATTATCTCATTGGATGGTAGAGATGACTTAATAGACTAAATAGTCTACTTCTGCTTCTATGTCCTAAGATCTGGCTACCTAGAGTTCTATTTTATCCCATATCAGCATAGCTCCTGAGATTTGCCTCAGTTGGATACGATGAGTTTTCATGAAGAGTAGATGAGGCAGTAAAGGTATGTGAGGGTTTTGGGCTAGAGGGCTGAATAATGAGTATAACAACCAGGTCTTAGCCTTGAGAGAAATGAGGTTAGCTTTTTACCAAGTCTGTCTCAACACTTGGATGCACTTCTGTTTGTCTTTAGAAACATTTTTGAGGGTGGAAGGCTTGACTCCAGCACAGACCTGTGCTCTACCCCACCACCAAACAAAAATCCCAATAAAGAGGGTAATTTTTCCTGGTGCAAGACAAGAAATTTCCCACATTGGCACCACGTTTCAAACCTGTATGTCTGCAGGCATGACATTTTTCCTTGTTATAAATTGCTATGTCTGCTTTTATGTCTAGCTGGTTAAAATACATCAACTTGCCATGCTGCAGTAATAGTTTCTGGCCTGTGGAGAGCTATAGCATCACCACTTTGTGCTTACCAACAGCCATACACTACAGAGTACCTCTAATGCATAAATTGACTTAACTTCTCTTGTTTTTCAAATTGTCAGATGTTCCATAATTAACCATTAGTAATAAATCTGCATTCAAATGAAAATAAGAACAATGTGTATGAGTTAATATGTAGTGTTCTTCTGTTCACCCAGTCCAATGACTCCTTGACTTGTGACTGCTTTACCACAGGATCATAGTACACTTCATCTTAATTTCATCTGTGTCATATCAAGGGAGAGTGATTTATCTGTGAGTCCCTTTTATTTTGTAGGTTACGCTCACAGAACAGGAGCGCACCTGCATGCCACTGCAATGGACCGTCCAAAGGAGAGTCCTGTGCCTCGATACTCAAAATACTGTGTGGAACATTTAAGGAATATTATTGGTTTGGTAATATTTATGCAACAAATTAGTTCTTTTAGTGTTATACAGTTGTAAATTTTCATTACAAAAAAAGTGCAAAGAGCTGCTTCTCTGTGTGATATGAAAACAATTTATGAAACTACTTACTTATTTGTCTGAGTATGGAATTGCTACATATTTTCAAGAAATGAAACAAAAAGTATTTGTTTGCCTTGCTGGACAACATTTTTATAAATTTATCTCCTAGCCCTTTTTATAGAAAATTGGACCTCTTCTCCTTACCTATTCCCATCCCTATTCCTTTTCTATTCTGTCTTTGCAGCAGAGATCTTTGGGTTGGGCACTGAGAGAGATGTTAGAACTGGAATAATTCCACTTTCATTTCCAAACCTCGAGAAATGTAAACTTCGAAAGTGTTTTTCCTCTTTACATTATCTGGGCCTGTTACGCCATTTTTAAAGTTAATGTTGTGGAAAATGTTTATCTGTGAACTACAATGGAAGAAGTATTTAGGAAGGTAATCATGTAAAAAAAGAGCCATTGTACAGATTTTTTTTGATCATTTTGCTGTAGCAGCTGTTATGCTATTTCTTGTACATTACCAACAACTTGCTCGAAGATTGCAATGTTCTATAACCTATGTAAATCAACAAGAAATGCTAAAGCAGGAGTATTCTATCAAAAGATTGTTCATCATACCACACCTTGATCTTAACCTCTCACAACAGCACCTCTTGGACACCCTTTGCTTCCACCCCTGTCCTCTGGCAGTCAGTGCTTTGTCGTCCCACTTTCAATGAGAGTGATCACTTCAAGTACTTATTAAAAAATTCATTCATGGGATGTGGACGCTACTGGCTGGACCAACATTTAATTTCCATGCTAATTGCCCTTTAGAAGGTGGCAGTGAGCTTCCATATTGAACTACTGCAACCCATGTGTTGTAAATAGACCCAGAATGCCATTAGGGAGGAAATTCCATAATTTTGATCCAGCAAACATGATATATGTCCAAGTCAGGATGGTGAGTTGTTCGGAGGGGACTTTGCAGGTAGTGGTTGTTATAAATTTGCTGCCTTTGAGCTTTTAGATGGACGTGGTCATGTATTTATAAGCTGCTGTCTCAGGAATCTTGGTGAATTTCTGCAATGCATTTTGTAGATTGGGTGGTAGAGGGAATGGATGTTTTTGGGTGACACACCAATCAAGTGGGCTGCTTTGCCTAGCACTGATTTCTAACTCCATCACCCTCCTGTGATCAATGGCCACTGTCACCAAGCTCAGTAATGTCACTTCTAACCTGTTAAGACTGTTTTTTTTATCAGGAAGGTGCCACATTGAATGGTTATCTGTAACGTTGGCTACTTGCCTTGATTAACAAAAGATCTTCATTGTTGCTTTCTAGAATGGATTCCATCTAAAATAATTATCTCATGAACAGCATTAAGAACATTTTATTTATCTCTATCACAATTACTAAAATTAGGGTTCCATGCTTTCATTTATTTAGAGGTCAATTTATTTTGTTTTACTAACTTTGGATAGTCTTTCAAATATGGTTTGAGTGAAAAAAGAATAGTTTATTATTCAGATTCGAAAACAGGTTACAATCAGTAGAGGCAGTCATATATGTAGCCTGGGTCAGACTGGGCAAACTCATAAATTGCTTGTTCTATTTTGTCTACTGCCAAACAAGGTTTAACTCAATTAATCATTAACAAAGTAAATTTGTTTTGAACTGCATCGTGTTTCTATAATTATTACTTCATCCACAATGCCTGTAGTTTGCTTGATTTTGACGACATGCAGTATCTTCCAAAATCTCCCATCTAGTGCTGAAGGAACTTTGCCCTATTTAGCCAAAGCTTTGCTGGATTCAGCTGTCACAGGCTTGTCTCACCTCAAAAAATACACTGGTACAGTAACTCGTTGACAGTGAGTATGAAAGCATCCTGAAATCTCCAACTTCTTATGAGAAATGCATGCTAATATTTTGAACTCCCCTTAAATTGAGAATATGTTCTTGTGTCTGTTAAGAAATAAAAAGTACAATACTTCCCAACAACAAATCACTCCTTCTTTTCAATATCATTTTTTGTCACATGGACATGTACTAAATTTAATTTTGTTATGCATCAGGAGCTAATAAATTGTCCACTTTAAAATTCCCTAAAGTGCTTACAGCATACTATTAATGATGAATATTTCCCAGTAGGTGGATGACTAATTAGTAGATTAACACTTACAAGTATGAAAATTGGAAAATTTTCATTGTAAATATATTGTTTTTCTTCTTCTTAAGTTTTTTTTCATGAAGACATCCAACCATAGCACCACAATCTTCAGGTGAGATAAATTGGCAGTTATAGCATCCACTCCAGTCAGAATGAAAACTGATCCTAGTCGGTCAGCATCAAGCTTTTCCTCTTTGGTCATACAGCCACATGGCCTCCCAAGCAGACTGACTTGCTGTGGCAACTTACAATCTTATATGCATGTTGTAGCTTGGTGCTATGATTGGAGATGATAGAGGCTTCAACATTCTTCCCGTCACATTGCTGGCCAGGAAGCCTTCCCAATCTTGCTGCTTGCTATAAACATGTAGTAAAGATTTAAAAGTTGATTCTCAGTTAGTCTGAATGCATTTTGAATACACCTTCTTTCCATTAAGTCATGGAACAGAACTTGAAATTGAAGCTCTGGCACAGAGGCAGAGATGCAATCACTGCATCACAAGTCTCCGTGTTTCTCCTATCTTCTTGCAAGAGTTGCATGAGGCGTACATCAAAACCAAGTGATGCCATCCTCAGAACATAGAAACGGGTGTGAAAGTTTGATCCATGGACATTGTTAAACTTATTCACACCCTATCGACCCTATTATTGTCTCCTCAAAGAAAAAAGCAGCACCAAAAAAGGATCAGCAGAATGTTTGGGGAAAATGCTAGGATGTTGCCTCTGATGTTGTGTATAATCATGAAAGGCCTGGGAATCATGCTGTTCCATCTTTCATTACAATCTAGACCAATTATCCACTCACCTTTATAGCTAACAATGTTGTCTTCTCAATTATTAAGTTTAAAGGGTGGCACTGATTGCAAATTTTATGCACATTTCCGATTGTTGTTTCCAAAGGATAATGACTCAATGTGGACGGAAGTACTTCCTGGAAGGTAAAGTAACTCTTTCTTGTGCTTTTATAGGAATATTGGATTTGCATCGGTGCAGTCACTGCCTGCAGAAGGAGGACCTCAGCAAGACGCAGTCTGAGTTTGCGTGAAGTTGAGCGTCCGGCAGAAGGTAGCGAAGATGCTGATTGACATTTAGGGGCAAAGAATTGTTTTGGCGCAGTCATCACTAACAAACTTGGGGTTGTGAGGAAGTGTAGTCAAGGGGCAGTAATCCTTTGTAAGTGGGATTGAGAATCCTGCATGGTGTGTTGCCTGCCTAGAGCCAGGGTAAGGGATGTTGCTGACCAGCTTGAAAGGATATTGGAGAGGGAGAGGGAGAGGGAGAGGGAGAGGGAGGATCCAGTTACTGTGGTCCACATAGGAACAAACAACATAGGCAAGATTAGGAAAGAGGACCTGTTCGGAGATTATCAGAAACTAGGAAAGAAATTAAGGAACAGGTCCTCAAGGATTATAATCTCCGGATTACTGCCTGAACCACGTGTAAATTGGCATACAGAAATGAGAACAAGGTAAGTAAACACATGGCTAAAAGAGTGGTGTAGGGAAGAGTGGTTCATTTTCATGGGGCACTGGCATCAGTATTGGAACAGAAGGGGTCTGTCCAGCTGGAATGGTCTCCACCTGAACCGAGCTGGGACAACATTCGAGTGAAAAGGGTAAACAGGCTGGTCACAGGACTTTAACTTATAAAGTGGGGTGGGGGGTGTGCGGTAGAAATAAAGGGTAAAGTTCCCCCCCGGTAGAAAACAAAGCAGTAAGTTAACATCTGTAAGAGTATGAAAAAAATGACAGGAAAGGAGAACCCAGGAGAGGTTATTAAAGTCTCCAGAGTAGACACAAATAGCACAGAGTGTTTGGAAAGGGTTAGAAATCAAACTTCAAGCACACTGAATAAACAAATGATAACCCTCCCTCTTCTCACTAATACAGTACTGAAAGTGTTGTATCTGAATGCATGCAGTATAAAAATAAGGTAAACGAGTTTGTGGCACAGATCAAAATTGGCAGTTGGTGGGTTTCACAGAGACATGGCTGCAAGGAGATTAGGATTGAGAGCTGAATATCCAAGGATATACATTTTATTGAAAAGATAGGCAGGTCAGCAGAGGGGATGGTGTTGCCCTTTTAGTGAAAAAATGAAATTAAATTGATAGTAAGGAAAGAAGTAGCATCTGATAGTGTACAATCTATGTGGGTAGAATTCAGGATTCTCTCAAGGTAAACTTGCAAGTTCAGTCAGTAGTTAGGAAAGCAAATGCAATTTTGGTGTTTATTTTGAGAGGACATGAAAATAAAAGCAGGAACGTACTTCTGACGCTCTATAAGGCTCTGGTTAGGTCACATTTGGAGTATTGTGTGCAGTTTTGGATCCCATATCTCAGGAAAGATGTACTGGTCCTGGAGCGGTTCAATGGAAGTTCATGATGATGTTCCTAGGAATGAAAAGTTTAACATATGAGGAACATTTGAGGACTCTAGTTCTATACTCGATGGAGTTTAGAAGGATGAGGGGGGGATCCAATTGAAACTTGAATGGCCTGGACAGAGTAGTTGTTGGAAAGATATTTCCATTGGTAGGAGAGACTAGGACCCGAGGGCACAGCTTTAAAGCAAAGGAAAGACCTTTTAGATTAGAGATAAGGAGAAACATTTTATTAGCCAGAGAGTGGTGAATATATAGAATTCACTGCTACAGAAGGGCTGTGGAGGTCAGGTCATTGAGTACATTTAAGACTGAGATGGATAGGTTCTAGATTGTCAAGGGGATCAAGGGCTATTGGGAGAAAGTAGGAGAATGGGTTTGAGGAACTTATCAGCCATGATTGAATGGTGGAGCAGACTGGAAGGGATGAATGACGTAATTTCCGCTCCTATGTCTTAAGGTCTTATGGAATGATAATGGTGCTGCTATTTCTAATTTATTTCAAGTAGTCCCTTTAACTGGGATACATCCATTCTTGTCTGCATTTCAAAAACTTCAATAATTTTGCTGTATAGAGTTAGCTTTTAAAAGTACAAAAATGTAATCCTTGGACTTAATTATAATAATTAAGTAGTAAGATATTGTTCCATTGAAGGGTAATTGACCTGAAACGATGAGTCAAATCTCCTGAAGGACATGAATGTGGGAGGAATTCAGAGGAAGTCTCAATGAATACCAAATCCCTAATCTCCTGATTTAGCTCTGGAAGGCTGCCTTCAGGCTTTGGCTGGCATTTGGTCTCAGCAGGGAACTTGTCTGTTATCACAAAGATCCAGGTGGCATTGCCAATGTTCTCCCAAGTGGACATTAATTGTTAAGTGGCTACCTGCTGCTACTTGCCTACCTAACCTCTGGCAAAATCACTCAAATGTGGCAATGTGGCAGGGAAATGCCCTGGTGTGACATTTTAAAAAATGTTGCTCCTGATCTAGCTTCAAGGTCCAACTCTGTAGGACCCAACTCTCTTGTTTATGTCTGTGGAAAGAAAACAGAGTGATCAGATTTGATGAATATATCGATCATTTTATGTTTTTGTTTCAGATTCCCTGCATCTATAAATTTTTTTGATTTTATGAAAGATTTGTTATCATGTTTACCTTTCTTTATATCCTTAATGTCTTTCACCAAAGCCCAGATCCTTACATACATTTTAGCATTCTGATTGTGGACAGGCCAATTTGGAGTTAATACTTGTGCTATAATAAAGTTGCAATTCTTCCTTTCTAAACATTCTTTTCAAGTTGTGTTTCCTGCTTTCTTCTTCCTATATATTATACAGTCACCGATATTATGATTTGTAATTGTTTTATAAACATTACATTATTATCATTATGGCCAATAAAGTTACTGTTTTGACATATCCTTGGGTATTGTCACTTATTTCTCCTATGTACAGAATAAAGAGTTTGAACCTTAATGAGATTTTGCAGGAAGACTCACTGTACAACTTCAAATGCAAAAGCACTAATTCCTCACCCAGCCCAAGTTGGCACCTTTTGTTTTATATCTAATAGTTTTAGCAATATAATCTAAAAGCTCAAGAATTATCCCTATAACTTATCTCAGCCCGCCTTCCCACAGCTTATATTCCTAAGTCATTTTTCCTGATTTCTTTTCAATTTAGTGAACACCTTTTTTTAAACATAGCTGTACCTAAGACTTCTATAGCCCTAAGAAAGGCCTCTTGGCCAAATATCTATCCCATATTTTCCCTGAGCCATCATTTTAAAAGTTAGTCCGCAGCTTATCAATTATTCATCACAAGCTTTTGTGCAATATTTTACAATCAGAATTGCCTCCAAGTTAATGTTATAATTGATGCATTGTGATGGCTGCTGAGGAGATGCACTCATAACTGAGCAATATGAGATTTCAATCAGCTTCTGCCCAGTGAGGGAAGACACTGTAACTGCATCAATGTATCAATGAATGACAGCATTGATCACTCTTTGGGAATGACCAGAAAGAACATCTCAAATTTACTCTCTGTTCTAGGCACGACATCAAGCAATTCGTTCAAATCTTTAAGCATGAAAAACACTCAAGAGTGTTTCTTTCCCAGAGAAATCTAATTGTCATCCTGCTTCTTGGCAGTTAGTGAGGGTAGGTGGGATGTTGTATTCATTCTATCAAAGAGGAATAAAAGTAAAATTCTGTGGATTACTGCTTCTATTTCTAATTAAAACGATACTGGCCTGGATAACAAGATCACCAGAACCTGAGTTTTTAAATCTATGACAATGACAGAAATGAAGAGAAGACTTGGAAAAGCTACTCACTTATCTCTCACTCTTATTTAGATATAGTGCTGTAGGATCTGAGAGCCTGTAACCTCTCGAATTACTTTGGCATCGATGGAAGTGACCAAGGAAGATAGCAGCAGAAGCTAGGTAACTCAGACCTAGAGCATTGAACCAAGAGGATCCAGGACATCAGCAGCACACAGCAGGATAGGTACATAGCATTATGCTTTGAGGTGCCAAGCCTCAAAGCCTTCTATGTAGTTTTCCTCAGATCAACTAACCTTACAGCTCACTCGTTCAGCTTTCTGCAGGCAACTCATTCCCTACCTGATTGACTTCTCAAACTAATGCATTACACTCTGCATCTACAATTGGTGTCCTACCTCCATTCCACACAATCTATATCTGTTACTGTAACTCCTTGCTCCCTCTCTCGTACAACTTGACAAGAGACAAAGTCCTGCAATACATGGGTTACATTTAAATGTTGACTATTTTGTTGACCTTTGCAATGCTTGTCCACCTGCTGCAGTAAGGAGGTTTTGTTTCAGAAGACTGCAGATGACATTCAAGATTTGAAATGAGTGTTTGGTCCTCCTGAGGCACTGGGACTCAGACAAGTCAAGACGGCTGATCCTTTCTCTGCCTGAAGACCCAGTGTTTGAGTTTTGTCTTCTTCCAGTTGTCCATTCAATTTCTATCTCCTGTGGCCTGTGCAAGGGCGCTGTGCAGAGGCGGGCAGTTGAGGACAGTACAACTGGTGCTGGTATTGTTTCTTTTGGAGTTGATGGTTTTGGTGTTCTTACTCTTTACCTCCAGCAGAGATGGAAGATGCAGCTGGATAAGCTGTTTCATAGCTGTGGTGAGACTAACAACAGGGAAATGTAGATGAAAGTGAGTGAAGTGCTGCATTAGTGAAAGGATTTCTCAGAAGTAGTCAATCCCTTATCAAACAGTGAGAGCAGTATCTGTGATATCAATGGCTTTGAACAGCAATGCCAGAACTCTTCAGTTTCACAGATCAAAGTTTTCCCAACTTCTTGGTATCACTGCGGTCACTTTTCCCATTGTGGTTATTCAGTCATGATCTTATTTTCAAATGACCTGTGAGCTTGACTGTTCTGATTGTTAGTTAACTATGTCTGTTATTCTTTCCTCTAACAAAGAATAAGCATCACCAGAGGGATATAGGAACAAGCCATTCAGTCTATCAAGCTTGTTTCAACATTCAATAAGATCACGGCTGATCTGTGGCTGAATTCCATATGACTGTCTTTGAACCATATTCTTTAATGCCTTTGCTTAACAAAAAGGAACTATCTCAGGTTTTATATCAATGACTGATCTAGCGTCCACTGCAACCTGGAAAGGAAAGTTCCAAATATCTGCAATAACAAAATGTGAAGCTGGATGAACACAGCAGGCCAAGCAGCATCTTAGGAGCACAAAAGCTGACATTTCAGGCCCACCACCAAAGATATTTTTCCCACCCCACCCTTGTCTGCCTTCCGGAGGGACCACTCTCTCTGCGACTCCCTTGTCCGCTAACACTTTGTTATCTTGGATTCTCCAGCATCTGCAGTTCCCATTATCATTGATTCCAAATATTTCAACCTTTTGTGTGTAGACTTGCTTCCTAACATCTCTCCTGAACAGTTTGGCCTTAATTTTTAGGCTATGTTCCCTAGTTCTAGAAGCCCCAGCCAGTGAAAATGCTGTATTTTTGTCCACTCTGTCTTTTCCTATTAACGTCTTGAAGACTTTAATCATACCATTCCTTAATCATCGAAATTCTGGAGAAAACAGGCCTAATTTGTATAATATCCACTCCCCAACTTAACCCCTGAAGTCTAGGCATCAGTTCCAAATTGTACTTTCTTCAAGATTAATATATCTTTCCTGATGTGTGATGCTCAGATCCACTCACAGTACATCATGTGGGGTCTAAATAAGGTGTTGTATAGCTGCAGCATAACCTCTGTACCTTTATACTTCAGTTCTCTTGATATAAAGCCAGCATTCCATTAGCTTTTTTGATTATTTTCTGTATCTGCTCACAGTATTTTAAAGATCTGTGCACCAGAATCCCCAAATCTCTTTGAGCATCCACTGTATTTAACATCATTCCATCTAGAAAGTACTCTGGTCTACCATTATTCAATTCAAGTAGATATTCTCACATGTGTTTGCATTCAGCTCCATCTGTCACAGTTTTGCCCACACATCTAGTCTATCAAATCCCTTTTGGAATTGGGTACTATTGTCAGCTTACCGACACTGAGTGGTTGTCTCACAGATATCTTTAGAGCATCTCTGGAATGATCCTGACAAATGAAACTCCAGAGCCATGGGGAATTTCACTACAACAGGCCACTATATCTCATTCCCTTGAATAAAGGATGAAGTGGAAGTATTAGGTGTGGTGCTGAAGTGAAAGCTGCCTAGTCACTGGGGTTAGATGAGATGCATCTGAAGTTATTAGAGGAAGCATTATGGCCATTATAATATAATTGTCCTTAGCAGTAGGGGTGGTGCTAGAGAATGGAGAATTGCAACATGTTACGCCCCTGTTCAGAAATGAGAATAAATACAAGCGTAGCAATTACTTGTGAACAATGTTAGATCTCATGGAAGAAAAGGAACAGTAGCAACTCAGATGTGAAATTGGCTGAATGACAGCAACAGTCCACTGGTGGATGATTATTTCCTTGCTGCATTGTGCACTGCTGACACCTCTGGGCAGCCACAGACATAGTTTACTCTGATGCTCTGTCATCTCCATGAAAGACTCCGTCTCTCTCTCTCTCTCTCAATACTGTCCGCTTCCTTAGACAAGTCAAAATCTGAGTGCAAGTAACCAATTAATAATTGGAACAATCAAGTCTCAAAGCATCTCAGTCTGCTCATTCATCATGGAGGTGTTGTACCTCACAAAGATATTTTGAATAGTCTGCGTGCAATATGTGTAGCCATTTTACTGTTACTCTCATCTATCACTCTGAAACAATAGTATTTCTGAACCCGCCTGTATTGAAACACTGATATTCTAATGATGTCCACCACTCACCTGTCACTGAGCTCTCATCTCCTTTTAGCTAACAGGTTGAAGGTTCCAGTAAAGGAACCCTCAAAGTAGAAAACAATTGGCTACTTGGTTGTTTCAATTGTTTTCTCACCACCAATGCGCATGCTGTCTATTTAACTGACTTTACTTGAGAAATTAACTGGCTGTGAGAACATGCCAAAGCTCTGGTCCACTTCATTGCTCTTCCATTTTACTGCCCTCACCACCTCTAAACCCAACTGCTCAGGGCCAATAAAATTCCATCCTGAGCTAATGACTTACTTATTAGATTAGATTACCTACAGCGTGGAAACAGGCCCTTCAGCCCAACAAGTCCACAATGCCCCTTGAAGCATTGCACCCAGACCCATTCCCCTTATAACCTATACAGGTTAGTACCTGGGACTTCAATGTTGTGGCCATTTTGGAGACATGGATAGAGCAGGGACAGGAATGGTTGATGCAGGTTCCAGGATTTAGATGTTTCAGTAAGAACAGAGAAGATGGTAAAAGGGGCGGAGGAGTAGCATTGTTGGTCAAGGACAGTATTACAGTTGCAGAAAGGATGTTTGGGTCCTCATCAACTGAGGTAGTACGGGCTGAGGTATGGGAAAAAGTTATAAGGGATAGGATTTATAATCATCTAGAAAAGAATAAATTGATTAGGAATAGTCAGCATGGTTTTGTGAAGGGAAGGTCGTGCCTCACAAACCTTATTGAGTTCTTTGAGAAGGTGACCAAACAGGTAGATGAGAGTAAACCGGTTGATGTGGTGTATATGGATTTCAGCAAGGCGTTCGATAATGTTCCCCACAATAGGCTATTGTACAAAATGCGGGGGAATGGAATTGTGGGAGATATAGCAGTTTGGATTGGAAATTGGCTTGCTGAAAGAAGACAGAGGGTGGTAGTTGATGGGAAATGTCTCATCCAGGAGACCAGTTACTAGTGGTGTACCGCAAGGGTCGGTGTTGGGTCCACTGCTGTTTGTCATTTTTATAAATGACCTGGACAAGGGCGTAGAAGGATGAGTTAGTAAATTTGCAGATGACACTAAGGTCGGTGGAGTTGTGGATAGTGATGAAGGATGCTGTAGGTTGCAGAGAGACATAGATAAGTTGCAGAGCTGGGCTGAGAGGTGGTAAATGGAGTTTAATGCAGACAAGTGTGAGGTGATGCACTTCAGTAGGAGTAACCAGAAGGCAAAGTACAGGGCTAATGGTAAGATTCTTAGTAGTGTAGATGAGCAGAGAGATCTCGGTGTCCATGTACACAGATCCTTGACAGTTGCCACCCAGGTTGACAGGGCTGTTAAGAAGGCATACAGTGTTTTAGCTTTTATTAATAGAAGGATTGAGTTCGGAACCAAGAGGTTATGGTGAAGCTGTACAAAACTCTGGTGCAGCCACACTTGGAGTATTGTGTACAGTTCTGGTCACCGCATTATAAGAAGGATGTGGAAGCTTTGGAAAGGGTGCAGAGGAGATTTACTAGGATGTTGCCTGGTATGGAGGGAAAGCCTTATGAGGAAAGGCTGAGGGACTTGAGGCTGTTTTCATTAGAGAGAAGAAGGTTGAGAGGTGACTTAATTGAAACATATAAAATAATCAGAGGGTTAGATAGGATTGATAGGGAGAGCCTTTTTCCTAGGACGGTGACGGCAAGCACGAGGGGGCATAGCTTTAGATTGAGGGGTGAAAGATATAGGACAGATGTCAGAGGTAGTTTCTTTACTCAGAGAGTAGTAAGGGAGTGGAACGCTTTGCCTGCAACGGTAGTAGATTCGCCAACTTTAGGCACATTTAAGTCATTATTGGATAAGCATATGGACGTACATGGAATAGTGTAGGTTAGATGGGCTTGAGATCGGTATGACAGGTTGGCGCAACATTGAGGGCCGAAGGGCCTGTACTGTGCTGTAATGTTCTATATCTATATCTAACCCACACACCCCTGAACACTATGGGCAATTCAGCATGGCCGATCTGCCTAGCCTACACATCTTTGGACCGTGGGAGGAAACCCATACAGTCATGGGGAGAATGTGCAAACTCCATACAGACACCCAAGGCTGGAATTGAACTCAGGTCCCTGGAGCTGTGAGGCTGCAGTGCTAACCACTGAGCCACAGTGCTACCCATTCCGTTTCCTCACTATTTGAGATAAATATGATTCATTCTGCTTCACTGTCAATCTTAAATACAATAATCTTAGCTAAACCAATTCCATGCTTACTTCTGGTTGTTTTCATAGCTGAGAGCAAATGCTCAGAAATGCTTAGGTACGTGAAACTTACCCACAAGTAAATAAGTAAAGCAATTCTTCCCATCTCCCACACAATGTGGGCAATGGTGAGTCAGCTGGACAAATAAGATTCCTGAAATTGAAATTAAAAAGCCTGAATCTGCAACGAATTTTGCACAGTGAGATGAGTACTGTGTAGTGAGAGGCAAGAGGTTTATTTGCATGCCATCAGTACCAATCTTGTTCATTTTCATGTACTTTATATTCTGCCAAGTGCTGGAGAAAATAACCAGCGATATCCTGACATGGAAGTCAGAGTGGGTGTGTGATGATTTCAGCTCATCATTCGCCTTTTTGGGTCTCCATCTTGGATAACAGTCTCCAGTATTTCAGGGCACGCTCCATGGGCAGTGAATATTACATCCTCTGTCCACAGGTTGGCAGCAGACACAAACAAGTCTCAGTCTATCATCAGGAACATCTCTGACCCAACTGGAATACAGTTTCTGCATATCTAATCCACACTTTGGAGTGCATCAGTACATTTTGCTGTAATGCTTCTGGCCTGACACTTTGCACACAGAGCCAAGCACACAGCTCATGAAATGCAAAAAGGTGCACATCAGGGCCCCTTCCATTCTCACTTAGTGCTCACTCACTTTGAATCAACTCCAGTGCTCATGTCACTTCTGTCTTGCTTTGCCTTTTTGATCTTTATGATTCTCATGATTATGGGAAGCAACACAGGTCATTCCAGGCACAGTGAGCCACAGGTTCCTGAACCTTTATGCTTCTTTCTTCCTTGCATTCTTTATCAAGCGCACTAATACTAAGCTTCTACACATTTTCACACATCTTGTTGAATTAAAACTTCATCTCTCAACATTACCTCTAAAGTCCTTGACCTCCAGATTTTTCATAGCTCTTGTAATGCTTCCCCATAAAAGCCATGGTGTTTATGACCATTAATGAATGAGACGCTTCCAGTAATGTGGTAAACCATGTCCTCCAATGCCCAATGTATTTTCCCCAATATGTTGAACATCCAACATTCATAATCATTACCTCCACGCAATAACATGGGGGCTAATATTGTCCCAGCAGCTCATCATGCTGCTTCCAATTTCAAGAATTGAGTTTCCTTGCTTCCCTACTGCAGGACTGGCCCCTTCACTTTCATTAACTTATCCCCAAGTCTGACAGTATCTTACTCTCCAGACTGAATTGAATGGACAATCCTGACAGATGGGTGACTGGGTCCCTAACTGATCTCTACAGTTCTCCAACTACCTTTCTGTAACTTGTGGGATTTGTTGCTCTAGACCTACAGGACCCATTGTGGCCCATTCCCTAGACTGTAGTGTTATGGACAGCTTCATTCTGACCACCTGAAGTGGTTACCTGATTGCATCCTAGCCCCTGGACTGATATCAGACATTACCTTCAGTTTACTCTGTCAGGACCCGGTGAAGAAAGAATGTCTCCTTTGACTTTACCAAGAACTGCTCCCTTTAGACTTTGAGACATGGCTATTTGGTTGAAGCATATGCCACAAACACAAATTAAACATTGATATAATCCTTGAATGGTCACTGCTGACAACCATGACAAACTGCTTGGTTTGTGTCTTTGCTTAATGGCAAGGCAAGACAGAAGTATTTAAGTTCTGTAAGAGGAGTGAAAGTGAAGAGAAGTGCAGTGGTGCAATTGATTAAAAGGCTGAACCTGTGATTCACTGTGCCAAGTGCAACCCGTTGTTGCTTTCCACACTCTTGGGAATCACAAATGCACAATGGCTGTGCAAAATAGCAGCAACAAGAACTCCTGGAGTGAATGGAAAACATTTTCTTTTGTTTGAGCTTGTGGGCTTCACTTGCGAGTGATGAGAGAATCTTAAGAGGCAACATAATAATAATGCAATAATACAATTACACAGCACAGGTTGAAGACATCTGTAATCATAACAGCATGCATGTAAAAAGTGTGTCGTGTGTCAACAGTGTGAGATACAAATCCAGATCACAAGCTGTCTTGACCATGCCTTTGGTCATCACAAACTGATCATAGTCATCTCTGTAAAGCAGAAGTAACTACAGGAAACTCACTTCACAAAGATGATCAAAAGTCCCACTGGCTACACAAGGGTGTGGAGTGGATCGATTTTGTCCCACTTTGAACTGTAGGCATTCACCAACATGCTATTATATGCTATGATGCCTTACTTAAAGGAGGTGCAGGAGTAGCCGTTAAGGATACTTTCCCAGTAATTATACAGCACTAGATTCCTATTTGTATTTGCGTAGCCTGGCTGATCCTTATTCCTCCACATCAAAGATTCACACAGAATAATTCCATGGCCCTCCCTGCCAGAGTCCTCTACGTCCCATTGCACTGAGGATTAAGTTTACCCAGCACTTTGCTGTAATGTGAATGCTAACTGCTCACATTACTAAGAACCCTATGCAGTTTTTGATATCTAGCACGCAGGTTCATTGGAACCGCAGTCAATTGATCCACCTGCCAGTAGGGGTCTGAATGAGATGGCGTGTTGCCACAGGCTGCGCATGACCTGTAATATAGTTGCAGAACAATGTCAGTGGGGGGGCAGGATCTGTGATCTCAAGGCGTAGGTGGCCATCTTAACCCAGGATGCTGTGAAACTAGAAAGGATTCAGAAAAGATTTACTAAAATGTTGGCAGGGTTGGAGGTCTTGAGCTATAGGAAGAGGTTGGGGCTATTCTCCCTGGAGCATCAGAGGCTGAGGAGTGACTTTATGGAGTTTTATAAAATCATGAGGGGTATGGATAGGGTAAATAGTCAAGGTCTTTTCCCCAGGGTGGAGGTGTCCAAAACTAGAGGGCATAGGTTTAAGGTGAGAGGGGAAAGGTATGAAAGGTACATAAGGGGCAGCTTTTTCACGTGGAAGCTGATGTGTGTATTGAATGAGCTGCCAGAGGAAGTGGTGGAGGCTGGCACGAGTACGATATTTAAAAAGCATTTGGATGAGTACATGAATAGGAAGGGTTTAGAGGGATATGGGCTAATGCGGGAAAGTGGGACTAGATTCATACAGGATATCTGGTCAGCGTGAATGAGTTGGACTGAGGTGCCTGTTTCCATGCTGTGTATCTCTATGACTCTAAGTTGACAGCTGTGTTCTGTTTGAGCAGCTGCTTCCAAGAATCCACCAGGAATCCATTGGGATCACACAACCCTTGACCACAAATGTATCAGAGCTGTTATTGATGTGGTTTTTACCAGGTCACCCTGCTTCATCTCTTTTCTCCTTGATGAGATCAGTCTTGCAGCCAGGTCAGACAGCTTTGCTAATATAGCTGGCATTCTACAGGTGCAAAGCTCTTTGACAGTACATTCATCATGTTAAAAATTGCATACCATAATGCAGCAGGCTTTATCAAATTAAAAGGGGTCCATTCCATCAAAATACCAGTCATCTGTGATCATCATTACCACATTGTAGAAGCCTATGCAAGATGCCTAGAAGCTGCCATGCTATATTGTAGAGAAATTGTATGTTCCTGCTTCATTTCAAGGCCTATATGCCTTGCAAGGATGGTTACTGGAAGGCAAGGGCTACCTGCTGCATTTGTGGCTGATGCTTCCATGAAGAAGCTATTATAAAAAGCATTAAGAAACCCCCTGACTGAGCGAAACGTAGAAATGATACTGGTCATTCTTTAACCAAGTATATCATTGAGCAGACTATATGCCTGCAGAAGATAAGATTCAAATGCTTGGTTTAGTTTTGAGGGGCCTTGCTGTATACCTCTTGACTGTGCCTTGTTTATGATGGATGGGCTTTGGGCAGTCAAGAGTTAATCCCTGCAAGATTCCTATCTTCGGACCTGCTCTTGTAGCCGCAGCATGTATATGGCAAATCCAGTTCAGTTTCTGATTAATGATAACCCCCATCATGTTGATAGTGGGGATTCAGTGATGGTGATGCCATTGAATGTCAAGCAGTTGTGGTTAGATTCTTTCGTTTTGGAGATGGTCATTGTCTGGCACTTGTGTAGCATGTATGATATTTGCTACTTGTTGGTCCAAACTTGAATATTGTCTAGGTTTCGCTGTCTTTGAACATGGACTGCTACAGTATCTGAGGAGTTGAAAATGTTGCTCAACATCGTGCATCCATCAGCCAAAATTCCCACTCTGACCTAATGTTGGGGGGAAGGTCATTGATGAAGCAGCTGAAGATGGTTGGACCTTGGATACTACCCCGAGGAACTCCTGAAAGATAACATAGACTTGAGATGGCTGATCTTCAACAACCACAACCAATATCATTTGTGCCTGTTCTGGCTTCAATCAGTGAACAGTTTTGTCCCTGATCCCGATTGACACCAGTTTTGCTAGAGTTTCCCAATTTTATACTTGGGCAATCACTGTGGAAAATAGTATGAGAAAACTCATCCATGAAGGGATCACACAATGACGTCCTCCATGAAACTCCTCAAAATTGACACGTAGCTGACTTTTGGCACAAATCAACACACAACTTTTGCCTAAAAATAGAAAATGCAATACAATACTTAAAAGAATGTTTGCTACATTTAAAAGTTGATGTTGGTGGCAGCCCATTGATATATCAGAATCCAAATGTGTTAACAACTTTTAATATAACTCCATAAATCATGTCTATTAATCCATTAACCCACTAATTCGTGGTTATAATGCTAACTGCAGATTTCCATGTACTAGTCAGCCCCGATTCAAACTAATTCAGGGGTTCGCTACCATATCAGATTACAACCACTTCAATTTGTGGCTACTCCCCACTTGAAAGTGTACTCATGCATAACGCGTTATATAAACAACCCCATTTAAACAAGAGAACATTCCTTTCAATGGTGCAATCAGGTGTGACAGCTAACAAACCTGCACAGACACTACAGGATGGATCCTTTTTGTACTCCCACACCAAAAACAGTGTTATTTGATATTAAAATCCAAATGATAAGCTGCTATTACCAGAGATAACAAGGTGTCGAGCTGGATGAACACAGCAGGTCAAGCAGCATCAGAGGAGTAGGAAAGTTGACTTTTCTGGCCTCAGCCTTTCTTCAGAAAATGAAGAAGGGCCTACGACAGAAACGTTGGCCTTCCTGCTCTTCTGATGCTGCTTGGCCTGCTTCGTTCATCCAGCTCGACACCTTGTTATCTCAGATGCTGCAGCATCTGCAGTTCCTATTATCTCTGTAGCTGCTAATCCAATTCGTTTATCTTCCTCCTCCATCTAGAGTAACTCCAAGTAGTAGTCAGTGATAATTGCATAGCCCTGCAGACTCTTCCTGTATATTATGCAGCTAGGTACTTGTCCCAAGTTTTTATTCAACGTGCATATAAAACTTTACTAACAAACACTCTGCAGTGTATGTAAACAACCTTTAATTTACTAATAAAACCTACGGCGCTATGTCCAGACCTGCGTGGCCTTGAATGAATGAATGAATGAAACTGACAGCACTACTACAACAGGTGTGACCATGAAACCAAATGAACGATAGTAAATAGAACCAACAGATGAATGCAACCATGAAATTAGCTAAACAAGACTAACACCTTTTGAATTATGCAAGGAGACTTTAATCTCATTAAAATAACCTTTAAAGCAATAACTGGTAACATTTAGCATATGTTTAAACCATCTACGATTTCCTGCGAAACAGTTTTTGCACAATGTCTACTGCTTAACACTCAACTGTTAGAACGTTAATGTATGCTTGAATGCTGTATAAAATGGCTTCTTTTGAGCTATGATTTTGGGGAATTCTGTTTCGCCTTACACTGTGCTGCTGTGAAGGTACAATAAAGAGGCTATTTTTGCCCTCACTGATACTGGTTCTTTGAACGCCATCTCACACCATTAAGGATGACAACAAATCATTAGCCTGTTTTACATCCATATGATCATCCTTTCTCTCAACGTGTGTTAAATATTTTTGCTATGATCTGTTCTGTATTAATGCTCAAGACCAATTCTACCTCCTTAACCTTAATTTTACTTGTTTCTATCATTTATGAAATATTGCTTACATTCTAATCATTTTATCCATTAAATTAAGTTCTAAACATTCTGTCTACTTATTCTCTATACTTTTTTCTGGCCTCTGCCTTCTATTTGAAAGAAGTAAGAAGTTTGGAAACCCTAATTTAGTTGGTTGAAAACTGGCTTCAAAGAATAGTTGACTTGGAAAATTGATGCAGTCACACCAAAATGTGTAGAATTACGAAAAGAGTTCTTCTGCTGGCCTATTGAACCAGGCTCAGCATGCTGTGGATTAATTTCACATCCTTTTTTTTACAGCCATCAGAAAGAGAGAATTTTTCATCTGTTTGTCCTGACTGTAACAAATTTTGGCCCTGATTGGTAACGATTCAGTCTCTCAGCCACCATGTCACTAAATCCCATTTAGCAGGTAACATAAACACTTCATGTTAAGACTCAGCTTCAATACATACTCAACAGAAAGAAAGAACAAAAATAACCACAAGTGTAATAGGCCCTGGAGAATGTGAGATAAATCCAAGATACAGTATGAGTTTTGAGTCTGTCAATTTTTAACTTTGCCTGTGGGTAAATTGAAGATACAAAGTGTTGTGTTTTCATCAGTTATTGGCAAATAACACAGGTTGAGTAGCATAGATTCAGGCTGTTGAAAAACTAAGTGATGCTTATTAACAGCTTAGACTACAACTTGCAGTTACAGATAACTATGCAATAAGCCTATACTGAGCATTGATTCGTGCTGGAGAGTGCATGACACTTAATCGTGCAATTTATAGTTGGATATTTTCTAATCAACCTGTTTACGGACACATCTCTGGAGCAGGTGGGCTGTGAACCCAGATCTCCTGGCTCAGAGGTAGGAATACTACCACTTCAGCCACCCAAAAGCCTACTGTGCCTGGTAGCCCCAGCCAGTTTCCCATCCAAGTACTGCTTGGACCACAGTCTGCTTAGCTTGTGAAATCAGACATTTGCCGACTAGTATGGTAATGGGCAACACTTGGACCTTTAGATTATTAGCATATATTAAGGTCTTAAACAGCACAGAATTGACACAACATGAGGTATGATTTACACAACATTCACAATCATCCACCCCTTCCACCACTGTTGCTTAAACAGGCAGCATAGCACATTGTCAAATATAGTTCAAGGTGAGAGGAAATCTCTGTGATCCTGTGCAGCCTATGAGACCATGGATTGTCTTTGTGAGCTGTGGCCCTCAGGTAATATTTTCAAAGTCACCTGTGATAACTTCTGCTTCACAGAATGACGTTGATCCATCTTCAATGACCAATGACATAGTCAAGCTTGCTTGTGGCTAGGGTTTACATTCAACTCGGTGCATGTGTTTCATCTGCAGAATTCAATGATGCTAGGAATCTCAAGCTTGTACTGTATAATTGCCTGATTAATGCAAGTACCCCTTGAAAGGTTACACATTTCTCACAAATTGAGCCCACGTCCTTAGATAGACACATTCTTTTTCAGCCCTTTTCAGCCCTTTTTCAGTTCCATTGCCCATTTGCAATTCAGATGAGGACAGCGCAGATTACATTTTACATTTTGTGTCATAGGCTCAGTTTCTTAATTTAATAATCCTCCAAACCTCCATATCCCTATATTCCCCGCACTTCTGCCAGACCCCATCAGATATGAGCTTCCGTATGTTCCCACTCAACTCTTTCATTTAATGCCTAATATTACAATGTGGCTGCCTGAAATCCAGGCCTACAGCCTGCAAACCATCATGGTGCATTGCCCACCAGCAAATCCTGGGTTGCTGTGACATTTGTTGGCCTGTCCTCCCACAGTAACCCATGTTCTCGATTACATTATTATCTCCCACACTTATGTATTAAGTCAGCATCTGTTACAATTGCTGTCTGCTCTGAATTCCAGCATGCTGCCTTTAATCTCGTGAATTGACCTCCCCAGCTCCCCATCTTAGCTGCGTCTCCTGATAATCCTCCTTGACTTTCAGTGTTGTGAACCCCAGGACTGACTGTGCCCTAGCTATTGACTGACACAGAATAATAGCCCGGAATCACGGAATGAGCGATGCACATGCAGCTCTCTGGCTAACTTGCCACTTATCTCTGGACCAGCTGCCGTGGACCAGTGGGACTGACTGTGGCCCAATATCTGGATCGTAGGGATATATAACCCCTGACCCTGGATGACCTAAGGGGTCGGTTCGCAACAAACAACTGCACCTCCCAGTCGCAAACCATTTCCACTCCACCTCCCATTCTTTAGATGACATGTCCATCATGGGCCTCCTGCAGTGCCACAATGATGCCACCCAAAGGTTGCAGGAACAGCAACTCATATTCCGCCTGGGAACCCTGCAGCCTAATGGTATCAATGTGGACTTCATCAGCTTCAAAATCTCCCCTTCCCCCACCGCATCCCTAAACCAGCCCAGTTCGCCCCCTCCCCCACTGCACCACACAACCAGCCCAGCTCTTCCCCTCCACCCACTGCATCCCAAAACCAGTCCAACCTGTCTCTGCCTCCCTAACCTGTTCTTCCTCTCACCCATCCCTTCCTCCCACCCCAAGCTGCACCCCCATCTCCTACCTACTAACCTCATTCCACCTCCTTGACCTGTCCGTCTTCCCTGGACTGACCTATCCCCTCCCTACCTCCCCACCTATACTGTCTCCACCTATCTTCTTTTCTCTCCATATTCGGTCCGCCTCCCCCTCTCTCCCTATTTATTCCAGAACCCTCACCCCATCCCCCTCTCTGATGAAGGGTCTAGGCCCGAAACGTCAGCTTTTGTGCTCCTGAGATGCTGCTTGGCCTGCTGTGTTCATCCAGCCTCACATTTTATTATCTTGGATTCTCCAGCATCTGCAGTTCCCATTATCTCTGACCTAAGGGGCTGACTGATTGTGTGAAAGCACATTAACATAAATCAGATGCTGCCATAGACTAACTGTGGAGAGGCTCCCTGACAGACAACAAATCCCTTGACTTGAGCACAATTTGGTCCACTTAGACGTTGAGACATTGGCATCCGTCTGAAGCACATTTAGTGTTATTGCTGAGTAAACTGATCGCACTTCCTGGCAGTGTGACATTGACATATCATGGTGTCACACAGCCATATGTCTATCCCTTGGCTGATCATTGTTGGCAACGTAACAAGCTGGCTGGCTGTGGACCTGCACCAAAAGACAAGATAAGACCGAATTATTCTGAACCTTTACATTCCAAATGAGGCCATAATGGGCAAAAAGGCAAAGCAAGGCAGAGGTGTTTTGAGCATACAAGTAAATGCAGAGTTAAGGAATGTTAAAACAGCCTTGATATGTATCCTGTTCTAATGCAGGAAATGAATAAATGTCTCTATGCACAAAATGTCCTGGTGCCAATGAGTTCCAAAGTGCAGTATTGAGGTGCTGAACTGCATTATAAATCACTGGGGGATGTACCATGATGATGCGATGAGATTGGTGCATGCCTACAGAGGAAAGTTGCAAATGTACATTGTCCATTGAGAGTGTGCCTTCAGATGTTGGCGATTGTGAGCCAAGATGTTGGTCCAGAGGAACAAGTGGCAAGCTGGAGCTCCCAGATTCCTACTGTGGAATTGTTGCCATGTAATTTTTCCTATTGCCTGGTAAAATAGCAAAATGTATACGAATGAGACAACATCATGTATTCGTGAGATCATGTATTCGTGACATACAAATATGTGTGCATAGGCTTCTGGCCACTCATTAGTGAGATTCTCAACTTAGCAATCAGGACTTGGTTGCAAGAATCAAACATTTTCTTTCGAGGTCAAGAGTCTAATTTTTTCGATTATGCCATGTTTTCACAATGGGCTTGCTATCACCTAAGTCAACCAGAGGCTAGGAAGATTCTGCCCTGATATTCCACAATGGCTTCTAAAAAAAAATACATTTCACAAATCCAAAAGCATTGATGTTCATTGTCAACTTGGATAGTACTTGTTAATATTATTGGTAAATTCTGAACTTTTACCTCTACAGTTTCTAAGATGAGTGCATTCGCAAGGAGCTGAATTTTATCTGACATTGGCTATATATCAATTGTGGTGAGCTTCATGGTGCTTCCGTTTGTAAGTTTTAGTAAGAATTCCTTTGTGAGGAATTCAGCGCAGACTCAATATGTCACATGGCCTCTTATGTGCTGTAGAGATTCTATGATTCACATTTGTAATGCATTGCCATTTTATATCATCACCTATCTGATCAACGTTATTGGTAAGTGCAGCTATAAGAACCAAGCATCACAAGCTACCCACCTCAGAAACACTCCATTATAGAACATTGTTTAAGGGAGTGTTATTGTAAAAGATCACTTTTAGTTTTTTGGACTATTTTTAGAAACCTTGTTGATTTTTCATTGTTTTCATTTTTATACTTTTATCAATTTTATTTTGGAGCTGAAGATGATTAATGCATTTTGGGAAACAGCTTGTGGAGGAGGAAAAGAATAGACAAAATAAGATTTTGATTGTTTGTGAGGTCAGGCCTGAGGTTAATTGCAGGTTGACTCTTGATCAAAATGGTTCCTACAGACTTAGAAAGAGTATTGTGTTTAAATAGATAGCAAAAGTTAACTATAAATGAAGGTAGTGCATGTGAATTGGTCTGGCAAGTCTGGAAGTGACCTACATTCAAACTGATGGCAGATCTTGAATGGTAATTTAGGCCTCCAGGGGTGGGAGGAGCACGTGGAGGGAGATGTTCCATTTATCAGGGTGGAACAAGAGTTGAAGCTGATTTTTTTTAAACTCAGCTTTTTGGGGGATGAGTTTAGCTATTGCCAATGCAGCCTGATGATTTGAAATCTCCCTGCCTAATCTCCCACACCAACTTTTGGAAGCCAAAAGAGTAAAAATCTGAGTTAGACGATTTACTATATATACCTGAGTGAAAGGAGGAGCTGATTCTAATTGTTGGTTCCAGAAAAGCAACTAAGGAGTGAACAACTATGCCTGTGAAAGAACGCATGCCGAAAACCATTTAAGTAATCTGGGCAGTTTTGGTTACTTTATTCATCCCATATTTCATTAGCTGTCTCTCTTTTGCATGAATGAGGGCTGAAAACAAATGTTTTGGGTTTAAAGCATTGACCATAATCAGTTTACCTTACTGATTACAGTTTCCTCTGCTAAAGTTATTGTATATTTAATAAATAGTTAAATCTTTAATTGTTCAAAAAGTCTGGGATTGTTTATTCAAAAGTCTGGTTAGGAACCATTGGAGTGCCTACTGAGGGTCTTTGAATGTTTATTTTTACTGTATTGCAAATATAGAGGTAGAAAGGATGACTTGCTTCAGTTGTCTATCTCTGTTTTGTGACACTATGGACTTCAAAATGTGCGCAGGTACTGCTGTAATTC
Source organism: Stegostoma tigrinum (assembly GCF_030684315.1). Lineage (NCBI taxonomy): Eukaryota > Metazoa > Chordata > Chondrichthyes > Orectolobiformes > Stegostomatidae > Stegostoma > Stegostoma tigrinum. The sequence continues at coordinate 28,372,673 of NC_081366.1, forward strand.
AAGAAACTGTGGAAGAATATGTTGCAGTTTAAAAAAGACAATGCCAGAATTCATCGCCTGATATATCTGCAAGGTGATCTTACTCAAGTAGTTGGGGCGGATGTTAGGCATCTCAGCTTCATGGGTTTGTATCCAGGTATGGTTTTGCTTGGTCTTCATTGAACAAACTGTTGTGTGTGTGTGTGTGTGTGTGTGTGTGTGTGTGTGTGTGTGTGTGTGTGTGTGTGTTCAGAGTACCCATCATAGTAACTACCTTTTGACCAGGCAGAGGCTAATCCCTGGACAACTATCTGATTGAATTCCTGCAGATCATTTCATTGGTTGCACAGAACATGCAGGATTGACAATGGCCCACTCACCAGACTGTAGTGATACGATTCCCCCTGACCCTGGCCGCGGTTATGGACAGATATTAGATGCCACCCTTGATTTACTGTGACAGTACCTCCTGATTAAAGTTTGTAATGCTCTGTTTAGATTTTGAGCGTGGTGATTTGATAGAAGCACATGCAGTTTGCTGATGGGCTAAGTTGTTGGAGCATGATGCAAGTGTAACATTGACACAGTAGGGCTGCCAGATAACTACATGGATTACTGTTGACAACCATGACAAACTGCCTGACTTTGTGTCTGTGCTAAATGGCAAGGCAAAGCAGAACTACTGTGAGTTTTAAGTTATGAATAAAGTTTGCAAAATGTTAAAAGGAAAGGCAAAGCAGATGTGCTATGAGCATCCAAGTAGGTGCAAAGTGAGAAGACAAAGAGGGCAAGGGAGAAGGTCTAATGTGCACCCAGGGGTAATTAGTGAGATAGTTACTTGTGCATGTGTACAAAGTGTCTTGGTAGCAGTAACATTACTGAAATATACTACACACTTTCAAATGCGGCATTAAAGTGCAGAACTGTATTGTAAGTGGGTTGGAGTAGTACAACGTGGTTGTAGTGAAGCTAGTACATGTCTAATGTCAAACTCTGTGGACAGCGATGTGGGTACTGTCCAAGAAAGTAGCTCTTGGGAAGAAGCGGTGAAATTGAGCCACTACTGAAGAGATGTGAATATCACGTCGAGAATTGTGGCCATCTACTTTCTCTTCAGTGCATGAGAGGATGAGACAATGCATAGTAATAAAGTGAGATTTCATACCAATGCAATGGAAATTATGCAAATATACCTCTCACTGGCAAATTCTTACCGAACCATTCCAAACTTCAATGCAGAAACTGACATTGAGAATCTGACATTTCTGGTGATTTTGCCATATTTTGCCAGTTAGTTTGCCATTGTCCACATTGTTCAGGGGCTGGCAAATTCTACACTATACTTTTAAAAATAATGTTATGAGTTAATTCTACAAGATTGCTATTACCAGTTTTTAAATTTGTCTTTATTAACCATCCTCGGTATTCACTTCTAAATGCAAGAGAAGAGCAAAGACAGTGGCTTCATCATCTCTTTACCCCGTGCGAACACATTTAAATATTCCAGCAGAGTTGTTATATGGTGATTAAGACTTGGGATCCTGAACAATTTCTTTTTCACTACAATGAGTAGTAGTGAGCCAAATTATAGCACTGTTATCATAGATGAGGCCACTTGATTCATTACCTGGGGCCTTGCCAGCCTGTACCGCTGAATGTTAGATCACTCTGCATTTGACCATCAGAAGCCATATGTTCAACAGCTTGCAAATGTTTACATTATGATTTTACATTTTAGCTACATCTTCAATAGAATCTGATTGTAAGCCAGCACACCAGTATTAAATTCTAAAAAAAGAGAATTTTATTCTTAATGCTTATTTTCTGTCTAGCAACGATATTAACAGCTTACATTTTGAGCCATAACAGAGCACATAATGAGTATAACGAATTGAGATTTTGTCTCCTGTATTCGAAAGAATAGGTGCACATAGCATGCAAAATAAGAAAATATGCTTCAGGGTGATTAGTGAACTGTACCACTAAGAATTAAGTGATGCTTCTAAAGGAAACATGTCAATACATTGACAAATTTCTGACATCATGTTGAGAATTCTAAACTATCCAAAGCTGTTGTTCATGAATTGGTTTCTAGAACCTATCTTTGTGAGCAAGTGCACAGGCCCCTCAATGTGGTAGTGCAGCTAGTAAGGTTGTAAAGAAGGTGTATGGAATGTTCTCCTTTATTGGGAAAGATATAGAGTACAAAAGTAAGGCTATAATGATGAAACTGTCAAAGATACTCGTAAGACCAAGCCACAACTGGCGTATTGAATGCAATCTGGTCATCACATTACAGGAAGGATGTTATTTCTCTGGAGAGAGTGCAAACAAGATTTACTAGAGTGTTGCCAGATCTGGAGAATTGTAGCTCCAATGATAGATTAGAGAGGTTGGGGTTGTTTTCCTTGGAACAGAGAAGGCTGAGGGACAATGTGATTGAGGTATACCAAATTGTTAGGGGTAGAGATAGAGTAGACAGGAGATAGAATAGACAGGAGGAAATTGTTTCCTTTGGCAGCATATTCAAAAACAAGCAGTCATAGATTTGATCTAAGTGGCAGAAGGCTTAGAGTGAGGAAAAAGGTTTAAGCTGGGGAGTCTGGAATTCGCTTCCAGTGTTCATGGTGGAGGCAGAGATCTTAAACTCTTTTTACGAGTACTTGGATCTGTACCTTAAGAGGTTTAAACTGAAGGATAATGGGCGGGCTGTGTGCAGGCAAATGGGATTAGAAAGGGCATCTGCATATCTTTGAGTTAGCATGGACAAGATAGGCCAAATGGACCCCTACTGTGCTATTTCATTTTTGCGGTTCTGTGGAACTACCAAAACTGGCCCTATTTTTCTGCACTAGGTCTATAGTCTTGAATGTTATGACACTTCAAGTGCTCGGAGGCATGAAGTTTGAATAGCTAACCCAGGCAAGCTGGTTTGGAGCAAACATGTGCCAGCTGCCTCCTCCATGCTCCTTCTTTTCCTCTTTCGGTGCCTTCCGTCCACTGTCCACAGTTTCTAGCTCCATCTTGCTGTCAAGTTGCAGAGCCAGAGGCAAGTGCAGATGGTAACTACAGCATTCAGACATGCTGTAGCTTGTTTATAATTAGTAAGTCACATAATACTAATGAATGGTATACAACTTCAGTGATGCCTGCTGATGCAGGAATACTCTTGGAGCTTGAGCTGAGGCTGCATGATTCTGAAATTCTCCCCTCTACTCAGTTATGTATATTATGCAAATAGTTAATAAACATTGTTCACCAGCAAGATGACAGCTTCTTCTCTCTACATCCTTGGTGTGACCTCACAATACAGCCTTTGTTTGGAAAGATCACCAAATTCGCTCTCCTTTCTGGAAGAATGCGATAACACTTGCGGCCAAATCCAGGAACCCATCACATCATCTTCAAAATCACTTCACTGTACTTCCAGAGATTTTGCAATAGCAAGAATGAGTTGTAATCTGCTCTATTGGTTAGTTCAGCTGGCTGGATGGTTTGTTTGTGTTATAGAGTGACTCTCCTTTTCAACCTCTCCCTAGTCTGAGGTTTGGTGACCCTCAAATTAAACCACCACCAGTTATCTCTCTGCAATAAGAAAATAGGACTATGATTATTTTAACTTGTACCTGGATGTAAATGGATGGCTAGCACTTTAAATCGTTGGCACCTGCTTGTTGTTGAACCCTGCATTTTGAATGAAACTTTTCTTAATTATTATCATGTTGTTTTTCCATTGGATATGGCAATCATTCAATTGCCTGATGTGGTCCAAGTTTCAATAATGTGCCAAATCTGCAGAATAGCGTTTGACATCCAGGTGGGTTGTTTCCAGGGTATACATGACACACCTACAGCTATGTTGTTCCAGGGCTTGGGGCTTTCACACTGGAAACAGTTGGAAATACTGTGCTACCACTCTAAGTGTCTCTGGAATTATGTTGCATACAGTGTGATGATGCTATGGCTTTAAAGGTTGTTTTGTTTTGAAAGGAGATTGTGAGGCAGAGGTAGTGAGCATTCTGGGGTAATGTAAACGGCTTGGGTTTTATGGAATGTAGACTGAATGGCTGTGGCTGGCTCTCACTGATCTAGATTTCTGTGTTTTGGTTTTTCGCATCGCCATTAGAAGCTAATGGGATGTAACAGTTAGAAGCTTCAGTGACCAGTTCCTGTTTGGCACTCAGGTGGAATTTTCTCTTGATTCTTTTCCCACCTCAATTGGAGACCTGCATGTGAGAACCTGTCTGAATTTTCTTTTTTACCAAGTGCTGTGTTTTTGGGATGTTGCTATATTGGAACAGTTAATTAGTAATAGGCACTGCATCTAATATTCAGTTAGGCTTCCAATCTGTTGTTATTCTAAATTACTTTTCCTTTCTTTGCATTTTTAATTACAGCATTTAAATAAATTGTATTTTGCTTAACATCGAGTAGTTTGGTTGTATCTGGAACTGGCACTTCACAATGGCTGTTAAAAATAAAAAAGAGTTAGGATTGAGATTACCTTCTTAAAATATTTTGAGGGGGTGTCGTCTGGCCCTTAACAGCAGCAACTCTACAGATGTAACAATCAAGCTTATCCTGCTTTAAAATTTTTGCAGTACAGTTTTCATTTCTAAGTACTGCAGTCGGAATTGAAGGCGATTTTACTTGCCTGAGAAATTGAATCAATATGAACTTTGTGAAACTTTTCTAGATGACTGTGAATTGTGAAATAAGATGTGTGAATTTGATTTTGAGTATGTGTCTAAACCTGAAGCAACTCCGGCTTAACAGAAATACACTGCAATCTCAACACTATAAATAAAAATTGAGATACTTAACAGGTGAAATATGAAGCTGAGTTCCGGATACTGCAAGACTATATTCGAAAATAAGTGTGAGGACAACAGAATGGAAAAGTAATGTCAGCTATTTATGTCAACTACCAAGGCTGAAAAATAAATTGGAGAGCCTGAAAGTGCCTGGTCAAAATTGGTATTGATAAGTTGATCTCAAAAATAAATCTTGCTGAAGTTTCCCTTTTTTAAAAATAGGGTGTAATTCTGAAAAGAATTAATCCACAATGAAACAGTGGGCTGTTTGCTCTGGTTTTTATTACCTGTCCAAGGGGCCTGAACATTTTACACTGCAATGCCCTTGCTTGCCTTTGTGCATGTCTATAAATGAGTTTTTAGATGAGACTGCACTTGTGTAAAGCAGTTTCTTCAACTTTTTATGTTTGTAGAGGAAGATACAAAAACCCCAGGAGAGCCCCATGTTACTTTCATTACAATGTCGACATGAACCTGGTGCACATGAATGAATTTCAATACAATATATATCACACAGTTTTGAAACAAATGAAAAGTTTTGTTAAATATCTTCAGGAATGCAATGCATTTTGTTTAAATTTAATCCATTGACAGCAAAAGTAAAATTTTGCTCGGAGTCAATTCTTCCGTCTCTTTTACTATGTTTTCACTTCAATGGAGAATATAATCAGGCAGGTGGATATCTGATCTGAATCTGTTGGTTTGCCGGTGTGTAAGAGGTGAAAAGTCCTGTCAGTGCCTGTGAATAAATTACCTGTACATTGACATTTAATAATAGGTCGGATTAGTGCAGGTACATTGACAGTAAAAGCTTAGACTTTCATGTTGGCTTTTTTGCATTATACATGAACATAAACATTCTGAGGAAACATTTTAAGGAGTTTCTGACCAAAATGGAAATGTCAATTATAACTGACAAGAGGATACAGTTTAGCATTCATTCACTGGATAACGTAATGACTGAGATAATAAAATGTGAGACTGGATGAACAAAGCAGGCCAAGCAGTATCTCAGGAGCACAAAAGCTGACGTTTCGGGCATAGGCCCTTCATCAGAGAGGGGGATGGGGTGAGGATTCTGGAATAAATAGGGAGAGAGGGGGAGGCGGACCGAAGATGGAGAGAAAAGAAGATAGGTGGAGAGGGTATAGGTGGGGAGGTAGGGAGGGGATAGGTCAGTCCAGGGAAGACGGACAGGTCAAGGAGGTGGGATGAGGTTAGTAGGTAGATGGGGGTGCGGCTTGGGGTGGGAGGAAGGGATGGGTGAGAGGAAGAACAGGTTAGGGAGGCAGAGACAGGTTGGACTGGTTTTGGGATGCAGTGGGTGGAGGGGAAGAGCTGGGCTGGTTGTGTGGTGCAGTGGGGGGAGGGGACGAACTGGGCTGGTTTAGGGATGCGGTGGGGGAAGGGGAGATTTTGAAACTGGTGAAGTCCACATTGATACCATTAGGCTGCAGGGTTCCCAGGCGGAATATGAGTTGCTGTTCCTGCAACCTTCGGGTGGCATCATTGTGGCACTGCAGGAGGCCCATGATGGACATGCCCCAAGATGACATTCCACATTAAGCAGAGGTTCGCCTGCACATCTGCCAATGTGGTATACTGCATCCACTGTACCCGGTGTGGCTTCCTCTACATTGGGGAAACCAAGCGGAGGCTTGGGGACCGCTTTGCAGAACACCTCCGCTCAGTTCGCAACAAACAACTGCACCTCCCAGTCGCAAACCATTTCCACTCCCCCTCCCATTCTTTAGATGACATGTCCATCATGGGCCTCCTGCAGTGCTACAATGATGCCACCCGAAGGTTGCAGGAACAGCAACTCATATTCCGCCTGGGAACCCTGCAACCTAATGGTATCAATGTGGACTTCACCAGTTTCAAAATCTCCCCTTCCCCCACCGCATCCCTAAACCAGCCCAGTTCGTCCCCTCCCACCACTGCACCACACAACCAGCCCAGCTCTTCCCCTCCACCCACTGCATCCCAAAACCAGTCCAACCTGTCTCTGCCTCCCTAACCTGTTCTTCCTCTCACCCATCCCTTCCTCCCACCCCAAGCCGCACTTCCTTCTCCTACCTACTAACCTCATCCCACCTCCTTGACCTGTCTGTCTTCCCTGGACTGACCTATCCCCTCCCTACCTCCCCACCTATACCCTCTCCACCTATCTTCTTTTCTCTCCATCTTCGGTCTGCCTCCCCCTCTCTCCCTATTTATTTCAGAACCCTCACCCCATCCCCCTCTCTGATGAAGGGTCTAGGCCCGAAACGTCAGCTTTTGTGCTCCTGAGATGCTGCTTGGCCTGCTGTGTTCATCCAGCCTCACATTTTATTATCTTGGATTCTCCAGCATCTGCAGTTCCCACTACCTCTGATACTAACATAATGACTGAATTGTGTTTTGTGCCCTTCTCGTTATGTGGAGTATTTAGACATTGAAACTTATATTTATGGTGTGGGTGATTGCCAGAAATTAAATGAAACGGAGCCATCTTGATTAAGGTGCTGGACGATATCAACATATTATGAGGGGGCTCCCATCGAAGTCTAAGTCAAACATACTATCCATTATGTTTATCTGAAATTCCAAAAAAATGAGATGGCATTGTCTGCTTTTTGAAAAAAGAACTTCATGGAATGTGAGCACCCTGCATTTGTTACACATCACTTATTTCTCATGAGATGGTGGCAGTCAACTTCCTTCTTTCAGGTACATGCACAGTACTATTAGAAAAAGAGTCCAGCGTTTCTGATCCAGTGACAGTGAAGGGATGGAGGTATAGCTCCAAGTCTGGATGGAGGGTGGATTGGAGGGAAACACGCAGGTTGAAGTGTTTATATGGATCTGCTTGTTTTTCTAGGCAACGTTGGCTAAGATGCTAGAAGATGCTGTCAAAGGAGCCTTGATAAATTGCTGCAATGCTTCGCGCATCCCCAGAGCATAAGCTTTGACATTTGGATTACTAGTGCTGAGATATTATCACTACTTCCCCATCTTTTACATCACCTGAAGTAACTGTGCAGATGTTGGTATCCCATCACCAAGTTGCCCTTTATTTTCACGTGTGTAGTCCTTGACACTGATCCGGCTTCCTCAGAGCCAGGTCTCAGAGCGAACAGAACCTCCGACACTCCTGTTCTTATCTGTCAGACAGGGCTCCTTGACTGATCAAGATTAACAGTCCCAATCAGGGAACTCATATTCTATGAGGTCCAGCTGGCTGACCTTGTTACAATCTCTACAGCTACCGTTGTTCTCAGCCATTTCTTGTTGTATTGTCACGGGGCAGATGCACATTTTTGTTTCTAGAGTTAATGAGCTTTTCTTTTACCTGTGTTTTGTTCTCTCACCTGGTCTAGTTCTCTGCAATTTTCAGCTCTCAAACTGGACAAGCTGTGACCATTCCTAATGATCTATATCTTTGGTATCTAAAATTCTGAAGTAATACCTTGTCAGTAAAGTCAGCGAAGGTCTTGCCAAACTTTGGTACAGTTTGTAGGATAAGCAATTAGACAAGTTCACAAGGCAGACTTAGAGAGCAAAACAATGCTTCCCAAGAGATTTATGAAAAGTAGCAATAACCAAACAGAACTTTGGATTAACTGAAATTTCTGATCATATTTTAGACGTTCACAGGGTGAATAACATAAGAGCTAGTTTGTAAAAACAAAACCTGGACATCCGCAATAATAGCTACTCATCAGACACAAATTGAATGGCTTCGGTTTATGTCCATTTACTACCAGGCTGGTTGACTGGCTTAGAACGGTGGAATCCAGAATAAGGATAGCAATATATTTAAATAGTGTGACCTAGCTTTCAATCATAGTGGATGTGGATAAGAATATAGAAAAGTGCCTTGAGGTAAGGATGCACTTTAACATTTTCTATGTCCTGCTGACAATATTGGAAAGAACTCAGCCAATACAAAGCATGTATGATGGGCTTGATTTAATTCAAACAATTATTTTTCTGTTCCTTTCCTTTTGGAAGCTACTTATACTGCACTCCTCTTTTGACTGCTCTGATGACATTGGGAGCTCACTGCAATTGTTGATCATAGATCCAAAACTATTAGGACTAGCATGACGTAACTTGAGCACATCTACAACAACAACAAATTGAGCACATCTAGGCCTATTGTTATGAACACTGAACTTTGTAAGACAGTTATGATTTTTTCTGAGACCCAGTCTCAGCTGTTTATGAGTCCCCTCTTATATGATCATTCTGGAGAAGGACAATTAACAGCTCACTTCCAGGAGCCCTGTCCAGTTGAGGGCAGTTTGGTTGAGAAGGGTTGCAGGTTCAGAGAGCATGACCTGTGAAAGCAGCTGTGGTCTCCAGACATGTGAAGTTCCAAGGTTGGAGTAAAATTAAAGAGGTCTTGCTCATTGCTTGCCATATATTTAGGATCTCCAGACACATGTCAGACTTGTCCCTTGGGAGCAGACAATCCATCATTCAGAAGAATCATTAGGCATTACAAAGTTAGCTCTGTGTTTCTGACAGAGATTCCCTAATCACTTGGCCTTGGGTAAGATTGCTTAGAGATGGGACTGCCTAAGTTAGAAGAGCTAAGGTGTATATTTCAAAAATTCCCTATTCTCAAAACTGCCTTCATGTGGCTGATAAGATTCTGCCTAATGTCTTTTCTCTGGGCTCAGCATCTACTATTGTCTGATTCTGACCCTGTGAAGGACTTTAGAACATTTCCCTAGACATTAATTTGTACCATATAAATGCAAGCTATAATGGTTGAATTAACAGGACTTCTGGGCTGCTGGGCAATAAGTACCCCATAGTTCATTGATTAGAAAGGAACTGTCACAAAATAAGCAACCTTATCCTAATGAATAGCCAAGACATCTGTACAGATACGATAATAAAAAATCATAATGCTGTTGGAAAAAGTAGTTACACACTAGTAACATGACTAATGGTTTAACCTTTACTCTGCTGAATGTTCTTTGTACATTATAAAGAATACTGCAACAGAACGGTATACAGGCATTTTGTAATGTTGCTTGGTAAGAACTGTGAGTAAAGTTGAAATCCAGAGAAAAATCAAGTTTTGTGTCTCACTGCCAGAGGCTTAACATGCTGTTTTGAGAACTTCACAGCATCATGATTACTTAACAATTATTTTCATTGAAATGTGCTCTGATGGAACAATTAAAAGCTGCTGTAAAATGAAAGGAAAAGCTTGAGATGCAATGGTAACGTAATTTAGAACAATGGAATCCTGTAACTTTCCACTCATCTTTAAACCTTTAACTATAATTTCAAGGATTGACTGATTTAAGAGGTATTTCATCACCAATTAATAATGACATTCATTGTGCATGAATGAACTCTGCTGGCCCTGAGAATATTAAGTGGTGCTTACATTTCAATTGAAGAGGTTGCTCTGTAGTACATTCTGCAATAATAGTGATAGTGAATAGTAATAGGATGCAGTTCCAGAGCTATGGTGTTGGAATAGTCTCCTGTGCTGTAATCATTCTATGATTCTATAACAGCTGCTGTTTGGATGCTCTGTTGCTTGTTCCTGATAACCATTTATCTAATTTTTATCAAGGCATTTAGATTCAATTGATAAACTCAGTGGTGAATGTAACTCGTGTCTATCATGCAAATACAGCAAATTCATGCATTGTGATTGTGGGGCAGACAGATACTGGCTTCACTAAGTTTGTGACAAAGAAATGTTCTTAGACTCAACTTTTGGATTTCTACATTAAATTTTCATTTGACCTAAGTTCTTGTAGGATATATGAATACGAACCTGAGTTATTTTGACAGAAGATTATGCATCCATTATATTCTCCAGTTTGTAATTTTATCTACCTCTAATTAAGGGATTGCTTTAGTTGGCTGTATCAGCTAAATGTCATAGTCTAGTGTTTAAAAACTTCAGAAAGTGTAAGAACAAAAATGCATCATTTTGGTGGCAATATTTATGCGTGAAAGACTAATTGAGCTGTCAACTTGACTAATGTCATCAATAATATGTTAATAAACAACGCCGAGGGATATGTTTCAAGTAGTCTATGTTCTTTTAATATATTACAAATGATCAGCAAGAATCAATTTTCGTTTAAATTAGATGCCAGCCTGTTGATATCTTGAACATTTATGGTCTTATTTTAGTAATCCAATGATATTGTATTGTAAACAGCCAGACAAGTTGAAATCAATTCAAATAACTCACATTATGCATTTTCAAGAAGCTGTTAAACAGCGTTTAAACATTGTATATCAGAAAGTGCAACATTAACCCTGCTTAATTGATTAGTGTTTAAATTAGCAGTAAAACCTTTCCTGATGTGCTCTTGCCTGCCATAAATTTAATCAGACACTTTTCTGTAGGATCCTCATGAGTAATTGTAAATTAGGGTCCAATGACTCAACGAAGATTCCAATTCCATATGAAAATAAACTTGCTGATGTCCCAGCCAATGCCCAAATTTTGCAGCACAGCAAAGTGCCACTGCTGAGTGATTGCTCGAAACGTCAATTGACTCATTCCTGCAATATCTCAGAGGTGGATATTTACCCCTCAAAGGCTATATACAGGTTAGAACCCAGAGTGTGCATTCCAGAGGTTGGGAATTTCTACTAATGTTGGATAGGATGGGGAAACTGTCTTCCCTTGTGAGGGCCTGGACCTAGAATTACAGACTACAGTCTTCAGGATACACTATGGAATGTTGCCTTTATGCTGATCCACTGCAATCTTCATTTAACTCTGACATTTATCCTGGTGTTTTGAGAGGGAAGGAGTATGTGACAGGTTTGTCATAAATAGTTTGTCATCCTCTGAGGTGATTTCTTAACAACTTTTGCAGCTATGAAAGAAGCTGTGGAAAGTAAATAAAGGGGCAAACATTAGAATGATGCTCCTATCTGATCTTGCACCTCTTTGTGACACTTTACACTGCCTTGTCCTCCTAGAAGAGTCAGTGAGTTTAAGTGAGTGGCTAATGAAAAGTTCTGTGAAGGTGCTGAGAGATTTGTACATAGTTGAGAGGTTTAGAAAGGGCAAGATGTGGTAAGAACAGTGTGGTGAATATACAGGCGGATGTGTGCAATATGAAGGGAGAAAGAAGTGCTGCGAGGAGTCGACAGTTGTGTAAGTACTAAGAGAGCTAAGAAATTGATGCTATTGTATGGTATGAAGACCACAAAGAAGTCACGAGTGCATTTAGAGGACAGGCAGCACAAACGTGTGATTTTACACTTAGGGGTATGGGGAGGTTGGAAATTATTGAGTGGGGTGAAATGAGTGCTATCAGGTGCAGTTGAGAAAGATGGAATGATCACAAGGCTCAATCATGCTTGCTTCCCTGGTGTATCTTCCTGCACTGACTGAAGCAAGGGCTTAGAGGTGATTCTGCTGGTACTATGTCAAATGAATCAAAATTTACATTATTGAGGCCTGACTAGTATCCCCCTGTGAATTCTGGGAACAAACCTTTCTTTGTGAATTGACTTCCTCCGTAAGGGTCTCCAGGGAAACTTCAAAAAGTCCAAGGCAGCTTGTTTTAGAGAATTTCCTCCTTACAGCAGGCAAGTTTCAAAATAGGAATTGTAAATTGGCTTTAAGAATTATAGTTTCATTGGAAACACACTGTAGGACGCCTGCCAGAAATTGTGCTGAAAAATTCATGACACAATCAATAAGAAGGACAGTTTATTTAATTCAACATGATACAAAGTTCACCTTGCACCCATGTTATTTATGGCTTTGTCTTGAATGTTAATATTTGATGATTGCAACAGTTGGAAGATCAATTAATGTCGAACTAAAAAGAAATACTGCATTAAATAAATGAATAGTAAGATGAAATTTGATGTATTAGCCCAGAGGAAATAATGTAGGGCCATTTGTCAGTAAATTTTATCAGAACCAATGAGAGGGTGTTTTTATGCTTCATAACTTTAATGCATATAGCTAAGTCAGAACTACTTGGTAGGATTGCCTAATAATTTTGATGTTCCTTCTTTCTGGTTTTGAAACTTTTTTTTCAGTATTATCACTTTTGTATTTTATATCAGACACTGCTGAACTGAGAGAACAGGTCAATGACCAGTGCCAAGCCTTCGAGAATGGCAGTTTGAAGATGAACAATTCCAAAGCTACTTATTCTATTGTTTTGCCCCTTCTTTCTCTCTGGGAAAGTGCTTGGCTTCCATTTTATTTCTGCTCCATGATGGAAATTTCAACTTAAACTTGTATATCAAAATCTGACAATCATAAATCGTAGGAATCATAGAATCCCTACAGTGTGGGGACAAGGTTTATTTTCATTGAATTTAATTCATAAGCAATGTTTGGAAAGTGTAATTCCACAATTCTAATACTTTGTCACTTTATAGACAGGACTGTCCCAAAAGGGTAGATTAGTGTAGTATCATAGACAGAAAATGGCAGAAAATCTTGTCTTCTAACAAGTGGAATTTCCCCTCACTTATCTATTGTTGGCTATAATGAAAAAGTTTGGAAAGTATGGTGAGAATGAAAAGATTAGAATCTCAACATTGGGAAAATGTTTTATGATTTCAAATTTCAAATGGCAACTTTCAAATCTAGATATTGAGCAGCAAATGTCTCCTTTCCATGTATTCTCATTCTTAGCCAAGCTTGCCTTATTTCTACATTGCTTACAAATTTCAACTTCTTCCTGTAAAAAGTAGCTGGCACAAATTCTCAGGATGAACTTCAGAGCTGGTACCTAGCAGTTACAGCTTACTCACTACCTGCGCCAGTCTTCATCTGACTCTGTAAGTAACATAAAGTCTTTGCATATTCCATTGAGACCATCCTCCTCAAATGTTAGTCCACACAAGTCAGCATCAACAAACCAACAAACTCACCTCAGCATAGAAAGCTGCTGTCGGACCAACTTTCAAACCAGTTCAGCACTTGACTTTCAAGCTGAGGGACAGTTATGCTGTGCACTTTTCTGCCAGGTCACTTTGCAAACAGAGACACACACATCTCACTTATGGCTGCTGGCTTTATTTCTTAGCATTGACTCACTTTGCCTGTATTTTGTGGCTGTCAGCCTTTGCATCTTGCATTGCTTGTTAGCAGAGTGCAAGAAGCATGCAATTTTTCAGAGTGGAGGAACATGGAACAATCAAGTGTATTGGACATGTCGTTGAACTGCAGTGAGATAAGTCAACTTCATACTTGTAGGAAGTGTGGCAAACATGTGGCATGTGTTTCGAACAAATTGTTGCCTTCTTTGAAAGTCAAAAGGAAGCCATCATTAGTGGGGTCAAAGAGGACTATGGTCAGTTGGCATACTTTCACATTCCATCAAGGGGCTTATTTGAATCCAGTCCAGGGGCTGACCATGGTCAGTCAGTCAGGACTTAGTCCTACCAGACTTCAGGGATCTATATCCTTGCAGTCTGGGGATTGGGCCATGGTCAGTCCTGTAGGTCAAATGTTCAGGGAATGCAGGAAGGTCAGTCCGGGTGCTGTTGAGAAATCAGCCAGGCATGCTGCATTGTTAACCACACAACCTTTTGAAAAATGTTTCAATTTCAGGTGCTCTGAGTGTACCTGCCCAGATTTTTAAATCTCCAAGCCTAGAAAAACCACATCATCTTTTAAAATGACCACATACTCTTCCCCCTTATCATTTTACAAACATCAAATTCTAACATCTTAACTTCCAGTCCACAAATATTCTGCCTAACCTCACAACAATATCAATTGTAATCAGGCAATTATACTGAAAAGCGTCAGCTGAACTTAGACCAGAAACATAGCTAGGATTAGAAGGCAATAATTGGCCACATTTTTATACAAAACCATAAGCATGCAAGGACATGGTCTGTGAGGTACAAAGGTGCCTTTTCCCTGTGGTGGATCTAGGGGATCGGGGAACAGGATTCATGTTGGCTTCCAGACAAATTTATACTCCCAATGCAGTATGTAACTTTGGGTTCGCAATTATGATGACCTACCTCAGTGTTCTTGATGGTGACATGACAATGACCTCCTTGGGAAGTCTCCATGTCATGTTGTTGAGGGAATAACATGAGGCTTATGATTGAGGGCTTTGGTGTTCCTACAATAAAATTGTATTATCTCTCTGACCTTCCCTACAGATTTATAACTCACACCTCTGACATGGTCATTGCCATTGACATTGTCCGTGTGGCCTTGCTTAGAATTCAAAGTCAAAGTAGGAGGCAGCAATTAAAGGATTATTAGTAGGCGCAGCAAGAAAGCAACCTCCAGCACAGCCTTGAGAGCAGAAGTGGCAGGTGAAGATCCACTGAGGAAGCAGAGGAGAATGATGAGACCCTGTATTTATGGACCTAGTTGTCATTTTCTTCAACTGCCTGAAAGACAGTGCAGGCACTGATTAAGAATGAGTCCATCCTAACATCACTGAACTGTGTCATCTGTTGACGTAGGACTTGTGCTCAGAAGGACTGAGTGGCAATCCTATCCCTGTTGCCATCAAGGCTACAGCTGCCCTTGAAATTTTATGAAAGTAGCTCTTTTCAAGGAGAACTTTGAGGTCTTGTTTTGTATTTCTTGCTCTTCTTAACAGAAGGCAACAAACACACAAGAAATGGAGAATCAAAAGCAAACTTTTGAGAATACAGATTAGGATGATGGTCAGGGCATTTATGAGGATGTCCAGTCAGGACAGCATGACAATGCAGTGCATCATTGAGCATTAGAAGCTTTGGAGAACCTTCTTCCATGATGAATGATATGGATGTGGACTTTGTTTTAATGTCTTAAGATTCTGTTGGCAATCTGGAAATAAGCTCCAGCTAGGTGCAAAGGACCGGAGATCTTGCTTTTTTGCCAACTTTGATGTTTTCTGTTGCTGAATAAATGTCTACTTATCCATCTAGTTATATATTTTGATACATTCACATGATCGTACTTTGAAGTGTCTACAGATTACATATCCCACTAACTGCTGGGGGAGAAAACAAAACATCAGTCCATGAAAGAGTGACCTAACATTGCATGGTATTAAGGTTAGGGAACTCTTAAGGCTGTCATCGAGATATCTTCTCCTAGCATTGTACAGGGAAGTCTCTCATGATAGCCAGCAAGTTGAGAAGAAACCTGAAGAATCCTTGTTTAACATTTCCATCATCAGTAGCTGCTAAATATTTCAAGAATGAAAAATCGCCGTGAACTGATTGAGCTTTTTCCAGGGAAGTCTGAACCTGTGAGAAGCAGCACTCTGTACAGATGCTTACAGCAGCCAACAGCACAATGAGGGAGATTAACTCACACTTACAAGATGGGTGTAAAGATGGAATGATCAGTGCAGGCCACACTTGAGTACAATTCCTGCATTTCTTGTTTCACCTCATTATTGTACACATCGAAGCCCAAAATCTTAGATATTACTGAAAACCATGGTTCAAAAAGCTATGAGGTTATCTACAGGGAAAGAGTCTGTTACCATGAGAGATGGGGAATGTTTGGCCACTACAACTTCTTTTGTGCTTGGAATGCCTGAAGAAGTTGCTCATCTCTCACATGAGTGCTATACAATCAGGTGTGACAGCAGACACAAGAAGAGTGTGCAAATTCAGACAGTCCACTTAAGGCTGTAATTGAACCCAAGTACCTGGCTCTGTGAGACAATAGTGCTAGCCTCTTATTGGCTGTGCTAACTCTCGAGTAAACATTTTAAGCGTGGTAGTGAAAATATATTTGTGGACATTATTTGCAATTCTAACACAAGGCTTTACTTGTGTCATCAAAGTGTCCTTAGTACGTTCTTTATTCTTCTTCACCCTCCCACTACATTGGAGGGCAGTACTGGCTCCCACAGCTGGGGGAGAGGGAAACTGCTTTGTAAATAGTCCCCAACTGCAGAGAATGTCTGAACCAGATGCAGGCTCACCCTTCTCTTGGGTTGGAGTTCTGCAGGCTTTTGCATCACAAGCAATGTAAGCTTTGCTTTGCTTACTGATAATGGGAACTGCAGATGCTGGAGAATCCAAGATAATAAAATGTGAAGCTGGATGAACACAGCAGGCCAAGCAGCAACTCAGGAGCACAGTGGTCCTGAGATGCTGCTTGGCCTGCTGTGTTCGTCCAGCTTCACACTTTATTATCTTGCTTTGCTTACTATTTTCCCAGGACATAATATTGACCCAGGCTACAATTTGGGTCCCACCTGTCTTGGTCTGACAACGTGGTCTCCTGTGGCTGTCAGCAGGGTAAAGGATAGCTGACTTCTCCATGACCCCATCAAGTAGCACCTCCAATTCCTGCCCACAAAGCAGGAAGCCAAATTGCCTTTGTTGACCATTTCCTTGGCTATAACAGGATAGGACCACACAGTGAGGGCCAGTTCATGGCTTGCCATTTCTGAAGTGGTATGCAGCAGGGATTTAAATAAAATCTCAGTGGCCTGAACAATGGAAGGTCCCATCAATGGCAAGCCCCTCAAGATTTCCTCCCATGCAATTCCATTAAAAAAGATGTCAAAGAGCATGGTTGCAGAATTAAAGAGATGAAGATCTGAAAGTTTGTATGAATAAAGGCATTCTAAGTCATAGCAGATTGAGTGCCATGACTCTCAATCAACAAAACACTTCAAAGGAAAATGGGAAAAATTAGTCCAATGTCTTGAGTGACAAAGCGACACTGAACAGAAGCAATGCATTCCGATTTTGTTAAATAACTGCATTAGCAGAAAAATAAGATTCATCTGCCTAGTTTACAGCTAATCCTCCCCATCCACTTTTGTTATACTTCAACTCTTTCAGCTTTTCCCTTCAGTTTAGCAACTCACATCCCTTTATATTGCATCTTTTGACAGACCCCAAAAGCAAAGTTTCACCAAGATGCACTGTGCCTTGTTTAGCAAAGCTTCATGTTCAAGTCTCCCCCTTTACAGCAGATGGAATCAGATCAATGTTCAAGTTTGGCTCATCTTTTGATGATTTGGTTTAAATCACTGAGTTGGAAAAGATTAGAAAACAATGGATTATTTTGCATTGCTAATAAGGATAAATGATCATTCTTTTATTTAAAAGGCATTATCAGCTTGACGTATTTTGATAAGCTGCTGAGTTGCATTTTGTAACAAAACAAAGGAGGACTCAATGAATGAGTGATAATGGGAACTGCAGATGCTGGAGAATCCGAGATAATAAAATGTGAGGCTGGATGAACACAGCAGGCCCAGCGGCATCTCAGGAGCACAAAAGCTGACGTTTCGGGCATAGGCCCTTCATCAGAGAGGGGGATGGGGTGAGGGTTCTGAAATAAATAGGGAGAGAGGGGGAGGCAGACTGAAGATGGAGAGAAAAGAAGATAGGTGGAGAGGAGAGTATAGGTGGGGAGGTAGGGAGGGGATAGGTCAGTCCAGGGAAGACGGACAGGTCAAGGAGGTGGGATGAGGTTAGTAGGTACGAGATGGAAGTGCGGCTTGAGGTGGGAGGAAGGGATGGGTGAGAGGAAGAACAGGTTAGGGAGGCAGAGACAGGTTGGACTGGTTTTGGGATGCAGTGGGTGGAGGGGAAGAGCTGGGCTGGTTGTGTGGTGCAGTGGGGGGAGGGGATGAACTGGGCTGGTTGAGGGATGCGGTGGGGGAAGGGGAGATTTTGAAGCTGGTGAAGTCCACATTGATACCATTGGGCTGCAGTGTTCCCAAGCGGAATATGAGTTGCTGTTCCTGCAACCTTTGGGTGGCATCATTGTGGCACTGCAGGAGGCCCATGATGGACATGTCATCTAAAGAATGGGAGGGGGAGTGGAAATGGTTTGTGACTGGGAGGTGCAGCTGTTTATTGCGAATCGAGCGGAGGTGTTCTGCAAAGTGGTCCCCAAGCCTCCGCTTGGTTTCCCCAATGAAGAGTAAGCCACATCGGGTACAGTGGATGCAGTATACCACATTGGCAGATGTGCAGGTGAACCTCTGCTTAATATGGAAAGTCATCTTGGGGCCTGGGATAGGGGTGAGGGAGGAGATGTGGGGGTAAGTGTAGCATTTCCTGCAGTTGCAGGGGAAGGTGCCAGGTGTGGTGGGGTTGGAGGGCAGTGTGGAGCGAACAAGGGAGTCACGGAGAGAGTGGTGTCTCCGGAAAGCAGACAAGGGTGGGGATGGAAAAATGTCTTGGGTGGTGGGGTCGGATTGTAGATGGCGGAAGTGTCGGAGGATGATGCGTTGTATCCAGAGGTTGGTGGGGTGGTGTGTGAGAACGAGGGGGATCCTCTTTGGGCGGTTGTGGTGGGGGCGGGGTGTGAGGGATGTGTTGTGGGATGCGGGAGACGCGGTCAAGGGCGTTCTCGACCACTGTGGGGGGAAAGTTGCGGTCCTTGAAGAACTTGGACATCTGGGATGTGCGGGAGTGGAATGCCTCATCGTGGGAGCAGATGCGGCGGAGGCGGAGGAATTGGGAATAGGGGATGGAATTTTTGCAGGAGGGTGGGTGGGAGGAGGTGTATTCTAGGTAGCTGTGGGAGTCAGTGGGCTTGAAATGGACATCAGTAACTAGCTGGTTGCCTGAGATGGAGACTGAGAGATCCAGGAAGGTGAGGGATGTGCTGGAGATGGCCCAGGTGAACTGAAGGTTGGGGTGGAAGGTGTTGGTGAAGTGGATGAACTGTTTGAGCTCCTCTGGGGAGCAAGAGGCGGCGCCGATACAGTCATCAATGTAACGGAGGAAGAGGTAGGGTTTGGGGCCTGTGTAGGTGCGGAAGCGGGACTGTTCCACGTAACCTACAAAGAGGCAGGCACAGCTGGGGCCCATGCGGGTGCCCATGGCCACCCCCTTAGTTTGTATGAAGTGGGAGGAATCGAAAGAGAAGTTGTTGAGGGTGAGGATGAGTTTGCCTAGGCGGATGAGGGTGTCGGTGGAGGGCGACTGGTCGGGCCTGGGGGACAGGAAGAAGCAGAGGGCCTTGAGGCCATCTGCATGCGAAATACAGGTGTATAGGGACTGGACATCCATGGTGAAAATGAGGTGTTGGGGGCTGGGGAATTGGAAGTCCTGGAGGAGGTGGAGGGCGTGGGTGGTGTCACGGACGTAGGTAGGGAGTTCCTGGACCAAAGGGGAGAAAATGGAGTCCAGATAGGTGGAGATGAGTTCGGTGGGGCAGGAATAGGCTGAGACAATGGGTCGACCAGGGCAGGCAGGTTTGTGGATTTTGGGAAGGAGATAGAAACTGTCCGTGCGGGGTTGGGGAACAATGAGGTTGGAGGCTGTTGGGGGGAGGTCCCCTGAGGTGATGAGGTCATGAAGGGTGTTGGAGATGATGGTTTGGTGCTCGGGTGTGGGGTCATGATCGAGGGGGCGGTAGGAAGTGGTGTCAGAGAGTTGGTGTTTGACCTCGGCGATGTAGAGGTCAGTGCGCTGTACTACCACTGCGCCGCCCTTGTCTGCGGGTTTGATGGTGAGGTTGGGGTTGGAGCAGAGGGAGCGGAGGGCTGCCCGTTCTGCAGGGTAGAGGTTGGAGTGGGTGAGAGGGATGGAGAGTACTCAATGAATGGCTGAATACTCGGAAGCTCAGAGGAATAGTGGGGTCTTGGAATGCTCTTGCACGCATTCCTGAAGACCGCAAGGCAGGTTAATAGGGTAGTTAAGATGGCATACGGACACTTGCCATTATCAGTCATGAGGGAGATTCTCAGAACAGAGAGTTCGATTAGCTTATTTGGCCGGATGGCTGATTTGCAATGCAGAGTGATGTCAATAACATGGGTTCAATTCCTCAACCAGCTGAGGTTGCTATGCAGGTCCCACCTTCTTGATCTCACCCTTCACTGAGGTGTGTTGTCCCTCAGGTTAAACTTACTTACCAATCACCCCTCTCTAATGTAAGAGCAGCTTATAGTCCTTTGGGACATTGTGACTTTACATTAGGGGTTCTTCTGGTGCTGTGATAGTGTCTCTGAGCCATGAAATCTGGGTTCAAATTTCCGAGGTGCTTAATAACATCTCTGGCCAGGATGATTAGGGAAAAAAAATTGTAGTTATGCCACTACTATACAGTGGAAGCACACATCAAATCTTCCACAGCATGCTGCGGTCAGACTGTGAAGGTGTTCTGCCAATCACACACAAATGAACAATGTCACGTAAGGGAACAGGGAGGTCATGTTGAAGCTGTACAAAACTATGGTTAGGCCATAGCTGGAGTAACGTTTGCAGTTCTGGTTGCTGCTCTATAAGAAGGATGAGATTGCATGAGGGATTGTGCAGCGGAGATTCATCAGGATATTGCCTGGGACGGAGTTGATTAGCTATGAAAAGTAGCTGGAGAGATCAGGTTGTTTTCTTTGGAACAGAGAAGTCTGAGGGGATCTGATTGCAATGTATAAGATTATGAGAGGTGTGGACCGAGTTAATAAAAATCAGCTATTCCCCTTACTTGAAAGGTCAATAACATGGGGACATCATTTCAAGGTGAAAGATTAGAGATTTAGAGAGGATTTGAGGAAAAGTTTTTTTCACCCAGGGTGTGGTGAGAGTCTGAAATGCACTGCCTCAGAGGGTAGTAGAGTGGATGAAGACTTAAAATGTCATAGCATTCAAGATCAAGTGCTAGAAAGTTGAATCAGTGTAGATTTAGAGTAGTGTTTTGTTGGGGTAGACCTCGTGAGCCCAAGGGCCTCTTCTGTACGATATGAATCTATGATCACATTCAGTTTGAGGGTGAGAAAAATGATATGCTGATGACATCACTATTGTAGATCAGATATCAAGCAATGATGAGTCAGAATACAGAAATGAGATTGAATGTTTGTCATATGCAAAGATAACAATCTCTCCCTCAGTGTCAGCAAACTAAAGAATGGATCATGGATTTCAGGAAGAAAGAAGGAGGACACACTCCTATCTACATCAATGGAGCTAAGGTGGAGAGGGTCAAGAGTGTCAAGTTCCTAAGAGTGACAATAACCAACAGTCTGTCCTGCACCTCCCACGTAGATGCGATTGTCAAGAAGGCACGACAATAACTCTCCTTCCTCAAAAGGCTTAAGAAGTTCAGCTTGTCCATAAGGACCCCCACCCACTTTTACAGGTGCATCATAGAAAACATTCTATCTGGGTGCATCATGGCTTGGTACAGCAACTGCTCTGCCCAGGGCCATAAGAAACTGCAGAAAGTTGTGAACATGGTCTGGACCATTACGCGAATCAACCTCCCATCCATGAGCTTCATCTACACTTCTTGTTGCTGCAGAAAGGCAGCCAACATCATCAAAGAGCCACCCCCTAACCCCCAATATCCTGGTTATACTCTCTTCCAACCTTTTCCATCAGGTAAAAGATACAGAAGCTTAAACATATGTACCAACCAGTTATAGAACAGCTTCTTCCCTTCTGTTTTCAGACTGCTGAATGGACATCTCTAATTTCAAATCTAATGCTGATCTTGCTTTTGTACACCTCTTTTACAGCTATAACCTTGTTTACCTTGCTCTGTTAAATACCCCATGATCTATATGAACTTGTATGTCATGATCTGCCTGTACTGCATGCACAACAAAACTTTTCCCTGTGCTTAGGTACATGTGACTATGCTAAATCAAATCAAATCAGATCAAATATATTCTCATAATATTCTTAAAACTGAAGTCAAACATCTCTGTTTTATTCCAGGCAGCAACAAATTTTCTTTTTTTTTCTCTCTGAGATAACATCTTCTTCAAAAAAATTTCCTGATAACTCATGCTAGGTACTTTACGTATACGTGTAAATTTGTCCAAATTCATTATTTCATGTACTCCTTCAAAGGACACTAACACTCTTCTGCAGGGATTCGGGTCATGATCAGTAAAACTGCTGCTGTTTTAGGTGGTACTGATCCCCCGTAGATCCCTGGTTCTGACATTGGACTTAATTTAGGAATGAGAATTGAAGAATGCAGTAGACAGGGGTTTCAGGCCAAATAATCTCAGGATTTATTAAACACAAAGGTGTGTATATTCACAAGAAATAAAAGGCAAATGCAATAAACAGGGAAATAATACAAAGGTGAATAATTTACAAGAGATGAAAAAATGCAAAACAATGAAACTGACACTATCAGTTATTAACTTAACACAGGCTAATTACTATTATAAACTGAACAGCAGTTTTAAACGCAGACACTTTAATCAGACTTCATGGCGAGAACCGTAGATGAAGTCCTTGGATGGAAGGTTGGCTTGTGTGATGGTCTAGGCTGTGTTCACAACTTTCTGGAGTTTCTTACAGTCCTGGGCAGAGCAAGCCATGATGCACCCAGATAGTCCCCTGCACTATGACACAACTACCTTTCCCTCCCTGCGAGCAAGGTTGGATACTTTGGGTTTCCAGGAAAATAAGCTCACCACAGGGGATAAATGTGTGTTGAATTACAGCTGGCCATTCCCGCCCGCTGTAGTCAGTACTTTACTGAAGACTTCGGACGGTGCAGGCCTTCAGTCTGGGTTGAGTCTACTAATGCGATAAGACATGTTGTGGATGTATTGAGATAACAAGCTGTAGTGCTGGATACACACAGCAGGCCAAGCAGTATCAGAGGAGCAGGAAAGTTGATGTTTCAGGCCTGGACCCTTCTTCAGAAATGAATATTGGGGGGAGTACTTTGGTTTTCTGACTTTTTACTGGATTTTGAGAATGTGTTTTCACTTCAGAATATATCTCAGGCCTTGTGGTGTCAATCAGGTCAGTGGTTCTCAGAGGTTGTTGGTTGTTTGGTCTGTAGCTGATGGTTGGTCGCTGGTGGTTGGAGATGGCTGTAGCAGTCTTTCTCAGCAGGACCTCTCTGGAGTCCTTCTCCTGTTGGTAGCTGTGGGGAATAGCCCTTCAGGTTGATCACTTCTTTCTTCTCTCCTTTCCTTTTTTTTTCAGGTGAGATCGAGGCCTGCAGTTGTACGAAATTATAGGTCTCTTGACACCAAAATCTGTGCTTTTCAATTGTGTTATTGTTGGCCTGTTTTGAGGCGAACTGTCTCTCTGATAGTTTAGAGTAGGTGTAAATGTATTTTGATTCAGCGGAATGTCCAGTATTTCTATGAATGAATATTAATTGAAAGCTGGATGTCTTGTTATCTGTAAAGCCTCTGTGGTGTCTGGGTTAAGTTGTTTTACGTCTCGGTCATTGTTCTTTTAGTGTTGAGGTGTGAATTGAATGTTCTAACTGAACAATGGTTCCAGGCTGCTGTCCCTGAGACTATGTATTCCCCAGAACGTAGACTAGCTGCCTTTTTTTAACTTTAAAAGATCTGTCAAAAGTCCAGCATTTTGTTATAAGTCCAAGGTTTTGGTCCAATATTTAAAATGATAGGGATTTTTGCTCAATCCTAAATTTCCTTCCAAGCCTAAAAAAACCACAGAGACTGTGCGTATGCATTTATTATTTTCCAGAATCCATTTAATTTTCGGGTAACTGTTCCTGTTAAATGTATGAGGATGCCAGATCATATGAGTCTTACTATAATTTGTTCTTATGATATTTGTAAATGTGACCAGGTTTAGTGGTTTTGAAATTCCTGATACTCAATATATTTTATGTTTTCATAGTAGTTCTCTGATAGTGAGTTTTGTGGTTAATAGATTACTTGATGGGTTAAGGATGACTCATACATCTCTGTGTTACGATGCTCAAAGTCTGCAGACAAATTCAGAAATTCAAATCTTCTGTATCGGTGGTTATCTGAAAAGTTTGACTCTGCTTTCGCTCCACCGATGCTACCAGACCTGTTGCAATTCTTCAAAGTTTCATGTGTCCCTTTTCAGTTCATCCAACAGCTTTGTTTATAACTGGCCCCTTTCTTTGTAAGACAATCAAACCGCTGACTGTTGTTATTCACCTATTTCCATTCAGAGATTTTTCCGTTCCCCAGTACCTGTATTACACAACAGTATTGATCATCAGAGATAACAAAATGTGAGGCTGGGTGAACACAGCAGGCCCAGCAGCATCTCAGGAGCACAAAAGCTGACGTTCCGGGCCTAGACCCTTCATCAGAGAGGACTGCTGTGTTCATCCAGCCTCACATTTTATTATCTTGGATTCTCCAGCATCTGCAGTTCCCATTATCACTGTTACAGTATTGATCATCTGTATGCTTTCATTCACAAAATTCATTGTGTATGTTATCCTATGATGAGGTGTTACTGATTTAGTACTCAATGCGTATTGCTACTGAGTCTGTTTATGGAACTTTTTCCAATATTTTCACTAAGAGAAACATTATACCTGCCAAATTACTTACAGCAACAGTTTCAGCTGCTTTGATATATTTTATTATTCTACTTATCTTTTTAGTTTCCCCAGCTAAAAGGCAATATTTACCTTCCTTTTACAGAAGAAAATGTATAATTCCTCCAACAATTGAGAATTTGTAAAAGAACCATGCTAAAAAACAAGAAGCTTCATGTTCCTGGCAGCTCCCATTGGTGGAAACTTCAAAATGTAATGCTCCATTTTAAATTTTCTAGTGTAGTTAGCCCAAGTATTTTCTTCTACCTTGGGATCTCTCATAGCTGTACACAAATCGAATATTTTAAAATTGTATTTGACTTGATTTCAATGAAAACCTTTCTGCCTACATACAGTACATTCGAATGCTCAAAAATGTATAACTAGTTGTAGCCCTTTACCAAACTGGGGGCTTATCGCTTGTTACTGATGGAACTTCAGGATTCTAAATTAACTAACTAACTAACTAACACTATCTATGTAATGTGGACTATGTCCTCCCACTATCTGCATGTACAGCCCACGTTAGTGCAAATGATACCCCATGACTTAATTGATCTGCTAAACTTTGACGAATTGTTTTGTCTCTTCCCGCATGGTTCCATTCACATACCCCATTGTTAAAAGGGCTTTTCTCGCCATCTTCATAACCATTATGTTTATATTTGCACTTATTTTTCTACATTCGTCATTAGCAAACTTATCCTCTCCCTATTATCAATGAGAACTTAGTTGGTGTTGAAGTCTGGTTCTATCCACTCACCCATTTGCTTATTCACAATTATTTTCTAAACATTAATATGTATTATTGTTCACTAACAAAACCTGCTGCTAAATCTAAATGTAAAAATGTGTTTTTTTTTCTTAATCTTATATCTTTAAATCCATTGCCACCATCTCATTGAACTTTCTTGCTAGGGGCAGGCATACCATCGGCTGCTGCTGATGTTTTTCAATATTCCTTACAAATTTCAAATATATCACTTTTTCCTTCCATGACCTTATTCTTACATCCTTTACAAAAAATCGTTAACCTTTGAGGAGATGGATGGGAAAATGCCTAAAACTTTGAACATAACTTTTTTTTTATCTTCTAAATTTCTTCATCTTGATGTCAATAACACTTCTTGATTTGTTTAGCAGAGGTTATGCTCCACTAATGGAATACAAAGTATTCTAATTGCATAAAGTGCAAATTTACAGATTTTTCAGATTTGTCATTTTCCATATTTTATGTCATCTGTGCTTTTTTTTCAATCAAAGGCTTACTTAATAACAATGGTACTTCACTATACACTACATTTGTGCTAATAAAGTGATTGATTCAACATTTTACAAAGGAATGAACTCTTTTTCCAAATATTTTGCAGTATTATCATCTTCAAATCTGAAACTGGAACTCTCAAATTCCTTAACTTTCTCCTGATCTTTATCAGTCAGACAGTCTAGGTGACACTTAGCCAGTCTATTCAAAGCACTGTAGATGTCCATCCACTGTACAATACTGCACAACTGAAAGATTCTGCCACTGTCACAGTTATGACTGGGTTGGAAGTAAATGTGTCAATTTAATGTCCTCTCCTTGATCTGTATCTCCATCTTCTTCCTCTATACGTTATGCTTCATGTTTAGTTTCAAATAATATTTTATTATACTGATTGGGATAATTCGTAGCATAATGATATTTTGAATTGATTCTGAAACATTGAATGACTACACTCTGAATATTTCTGGAGTTCATTAACTTATTATAAATTCAAAATTCATTTTGTTCCTCAAAATTATCAACGGAATTTCTATCCTGATTTCTGTTAATTACAATTCTTGCTTTGCCTTAACACTTACGATCTGTGTCTAGATGGCCTCAATAATTTATCATTGCGTCCCTCATTTTTTACTGTATCCTGTGATTGTCCTCTTTGTGCTATGAATGCTGCTGGGCAAAAATTTTTCCTGTGGATGTTTTTGGATTTTTTGACATTTGTCCTCGCAGTGTATGCTTATTCACAAATTTAACTCTGATAAAAACAACTTTGGCAAATGAGTTAATGACTTAAATGAGTCTTGCATACAATCTACTGAATTCCATTACGTATTCTTCTATGGTCCTATCCTCAGCCTTTCTAAATTTGTCAAAATCTTACCATGCCTCATAAGCAGTCAATAAATCATCTTTTTGATAAATTCAGTCTTCATAAGTTAACAATCTGTCCAAACTTTAAATCAAGTTCTAATTTGGAAAAGAAACATTCCTTTTTACCTTGTATGGTAACAGAAGCACTGCGGCACTTTGTTTTAGTTTTGGTAAAGAATTCTTTATGCTAAAGAAATAATCCAGTTCCACATTGTAACTTAATTCTTTCACTGGTCATAAGGATCAACTTCAATAAACAGAGGTAGATAATCATTCTTAAAAAACTTTACCAAGAAGTGACCCTGTACTTGAAATGTTTACTTGTTCTTTTTATAGATGCTGCCAAACCTGCTAAGTTTCTCCAGCCCCACTTTCAGGTTTTGTTTAGGATTTCCAGCCTTCTCAGTTATTTATTTTATTCTTGGGAACTGGGAAATTTGAACATGGAAACAAGTAATCAATTGATAATCAAGAAAAGACACTTAAATGACCTGTGGTGATCCCAGTGGGCGAGAAAGGTGCTCGTTTATCAATTGTGAAAGCATGGTGACCTACCTGTGAGTTAGTTACTACCACAATCTTGATGCAATCAGCAGGCAGATTGAGAGTACAGGGGTGGTGGTGCAGTGAAATGAGGTGGCCTGTCAAAGCCACACTGCTGCCCTTGCCTCTGAAGCCTGATCCCCTCTCCCTGCAGCTCCACTCCACAATGAGATAAGAATGACCCGCTAGATTCCACATACAAGAGGCTTTTCATTAACCAGCAGCTTAAGGTAGCTTGGATGGCAGTTTCAAGGCTTGGGGTAGGGCAGGGTATCTCATTCCCCTGTCAGCTCTTAACGGCTGATTGGCAGTTGATCTGGTGAGTTATCTCGATGTTGGAAATGACGTGGTAGGCACCACTTCACAATTCCACCTTGATGTCTGTGTGCGTCAAAATGAGAGCAAGAACACAAACAACACAAGCACAAATACAAGTGGAATGAATTGCAGAAAAAGCTTTGTTAGGCTGAATAAGTTTAATAGAGAAAAAAAAACTGTGGTAAGAAAATTTCATTTAATTTTCTGGAAATAGCAACTTAAGTCCTGGAATTGCTACCAATTACAGTTGTCCTTTCCTCCTATAATGGCCCATGGGTAAATGCATCATCTTAGTGCTGAATTTTTCAGGTTTTATCTCTGTCCTGTTCAGAATTAGACAGTTAGTTTTGATCATGAAAATACAACTAGAACCTACAGGTAATCTTTAGCAAGTTTACTGCTGATCGAAAGATTAGGACGGGGAGAGAGAAAGAGAACTGCTTGCCTATCAGATGTTGGGCTAATTTCCTGCAAATAGCTATGCTTTTGAGTGAATTTGTTCAAAATGTTTGCACCCGAACATGGATGGTAATAGTGGGATAGAAGAAGAATGACTGGTGATGGACCTGTGTGGGATTCAGGAGGGCTGGTAGCAAGGTTGAAAGGAGCAGTGCGAGTGGAGACCCAACCAGAAGCAGAGAGACCCATGGAGAAGCTAGCAGGATGTGGGAATGATGGAAGTAGCATGGAAAGAGCAGTGAGAGCCGAGTCTCAGAGGCTGACTGATCTGCAGGAGACCAGTTTAAGGCTTGGGAGTGGATACAGTGATGTTAAAAGAAGCAGTGAATGCAGAGACCTCCTAGAAATGGACAGATGAATGGGGCAGCTGCTTCAACAAAATCAAAGTGTGAGATTGCGGGAAGCAAGCAGATTTTTGGTGAGTATTTCTCTCTTGTTTTCTGTAACTGGAAATTGATTTAAACCATGTCAAAACCACATTTCTTTGTCTGAACTGTTCATGGGTTCTGTTTCTTTGTTGAACAGAGACAATATTTTTCTAGTGTACATTTAAGTAGGATAACAGTAAAATAAATGCAACTGTCCACTTTCTATTCAGTTTAATTATGTCTGGGGAGTTCAGGCAAATCATTGGTATGGCTTGTACAATGTGGGAAATCCTAGACTCTCCTGGAGTCTGGATGACCATGTGTGCAGAAGGCACCTATGACCGCAGGTACTCTACCGCTCTGTAGGGGGAACAGCAGCTGAAGACACCATGATGCATTCATGAGGCTGAGAGGTTTGCAGATAGCACATATCAGAATATGGTCACCCTACAGCTCAAAGAACTGTAGGCTAAGAGGGAATGGCAGGCTGCCAGACAGAAGAAGGGAACCAGGCAGGTAGTGAAGGAATCCCACATGAACATCTTGCATCCAAATTGTTTTGGAAACTGGTGAGAGTGATGGTCCCTCCATAGAGGCCAGACAGAGGCAAGGCCATAGCACTGTGGGTTGTCCAGATGCTCTGGGAGAAGGGTAGAAAAAAATGGAAGGGATTTCATCGGTGAGGGAGAAGTGAGGCTTTTGTGGCCATAGATGATTCCAGGTGGTATGTTGCCTCTTGGGTGACAGGGTCACGGATATCATAAGGAATGACACCAGGGTATTCTGAAGTAGCAGGTAGACAGCCAGAGGTCATTGTTCATATGGGGACCAACAACATAGGAAGAAGGAGAAATGAGGTTCCACAAGCCGACCTTAGGGACTTAGGCAGGAAATTGAAGTGCAGGACTTCAAAGGAGATCATCTTTGAATTACTCCTGGAGCAACACAGTAATAAGTATACAAAAAGAAGGACAGAGCAGATGAATGTGTGGCTGGAGAATAATAACGTAGGAGAGAGGTCTTTAAATTCCCATGGCATTGGGACCATTTCTGGGGGAGGTGGGACCAGTACAAGTTTGTCCGTTCATTAAATAAAGTCATTTGAGTAGCAATAAAAGAAATACAAAAGGGGAAGATATTGTTGAGCATGTACTGTAGGTCCTCAAACAGTCAGGGAGTCATAGAGCATCAAATCTGTAATCAAGTTTCACAGGATTGTAGTAACAGTAAGGCTGTAACAGTAAGAGATTTTAACTATCCAGATATTAACTGGGATAAGTTTTAGTATGGAAGGTAATATTTGGATCAGAGCCGATGTTATAATTGGACAAGTCTGATCCTGGACTGAAATCTGGCTTGAAAAATCTTATTTCATTTGTTTTGGTTTTACTGAGGTCGTCTTTCACAGAAATACAAACACACAATGCTGCAGATTTGGTTTTAACAATAAAACAAAAGTTTATTCCGTGAAAGAAAGTAAGATAAAATAAAAAAAACAAACTATTCACATATAACACAGTTTAAAGACGTAAAAATACACTGTGAAATACAATTTCATTAATCTCCACAAAACCTCAGGATTCACATCCGAGAGACATCCCCTCTCTTTTGCATCTATAGGGATTAAATTAATTAGTTTCAATTCCCCACCTTGAGAACATGCAAGGCTCTTCCTGCAGAGTTCAAACATGTAAGCTTAGACTCTTTCAGGTTCAAATAACTCTTTTAGGATTGAAACCAAGCTTTCAAATTAAACTGCATACACTGATGGTAATCTATTTCTCAATAGTTCTAAACCTTCTCCTTTCATGAGAAGCAACTGTTTTACACATCCAACTTCAGCCGAGACTTCTAGAAAACTGCCAAACTGAAACTCAAAAGCTTTCTTTTCATGCTACACTTCTAATGTCAACAATTTCCAATTTGCCTTCAAAAACTATCTCTCTTAGACTGACCTTTGAAAAATTCACCATGGCTACAGAAATACTTACAAGTTAATCCTTAAGCTCCCTTCAGACACACAGACCAAAACCCACATGCCACTATCTCAAATCCACACACAAAAATAAATTATATTGATATATATATATAAATCATACACCTTACATCACAGTATAGAGGCAGCAAAATTCTGAAATCATATCCAAGAAATTTTTTTAGCTAGTACATAGGAAGCCCAACAAGGAATGGGGCAGTTTTGGATGTCATATTCATAAATGAGGCTGGGCAGCTACATCAGTGGGTGGACATTTTGGAGATAGTGACCATAACTCAGTTAAATTTAGGATAGTTATGAAAAAAGGATAAGGATAGGCCAGGAATAAAAATTCTAAACTGAGAAGAGGTTAATTTACTAGGATAAGGTACATTTGGCCCAAGTGGCCTGAAAGTTGCTACTTGAAGATAAAAATGTCATAGAACATTTAAAGTTGAATGAGTGAGAGTTGAGGGCAAATAAGTTCCTGTAAAAAGGAAGACACCAAGACCTGAGAACCTATCAAAGGACATAAAGGTAGCAGTAAAAATAAATAGAACTTTATGCCAGAAATTAAGAGTTCACTATGGCAGAGTCCCCAGAAGAGAATAAAAATGGGCTGGGGGTGGGTCTTAAAGGAAAATTATGAAAGTTGAAAGAGTTCAAGTTGAAGAAAAGAAAACACAAAATTGTTTCAAAAAAAAAATGAGCAAGTGAATAATTAGGCAATGACTAGGGTTCATTATAGCCTCTAATTTTAATATGTGTGGACCCAAAATATGTGTACAGAGTCCTCAATGAATAGTTTGCATCAGTCTTCATAAATGAAAAAGTATGCTGTAGGTGCAGGTATCAGATGGATGACTGTGCAATGTTAGAAGGAATAAACATAAACAGAGAGGAGGTACCAGTAGGCTTTGCAGTAGATAACTCTGCAGGCCTGGAGGAGAGGTACCCTGGGCTAATGGAGGCAAGGCAGACGACAGCAGAGATCTTGGCAATAACTTCCAGATCCTCTTTAGTCAAAAGTGAGGTATCAGACAACTGGACGACAACCAACATTGTCCCATTATGAACAAAACAGGAGGAAATTACAAGCCAGTCAGTTCAATCTCAGTGGTGGGAAGTTATTAGAAAGAATTCTGAGGGATAGAATATATCTCCACTTGGAGAGACATGAATGTATTAGGGACAGGGAGCAAGAATTTGTTATGAGGAGGTTGTGTTTGACAACCTTGCGCAGTTGATTTGAGGAGGCAACCAGGGCTGCTGTGATCTACATGGACTTTAGCAAGGCTTTTGTTAAGTTCCTAATGGTCAAGAAAATAACAGCCCATGGGATCTAAGGCAAAGTGATACATTAGATCCAAAATGGGCTGAGAGGCAGGAAACAGGGATGATTATTTTATTGTGAATTTCATTGGGGATCAGTAGGATTTGGTGTCAGTGCCCTTGCTGGTTGTGGTATATGTTAATAAATAAAATTTAAGTGTAGAGTGAATGATCAGGATGTTCACACGTGACATGATGATCATGTGGTGGGAAGAAGTGAGGGGGATTGTTGCAAACTGCAGAGCTGTGGCATCTCACTAGACGAGTGTGAGGTAATGTTCTTAGGAAGGGTTAGCATGGCTAGGGATTAAACTATAAATGGCCAGATCCTGAAAAATACCAATGTTCAGAGGGACTTTAGCATGAATATTCATAGATCTCCGAAGGTAGCAGGACAGGTGGAAAAGGGGCTTAAGAAGACTTACTGAGATATTTGTCTTTATTAGTTGAGGCATAGAATGCAACAGCAAAAAGATAATTGTGGAATTGCATAAAATGCTAGTTCAGCACAACTGGAGTATTGTATGCAGTCTGGTCATCGCATTATAGGAAGGATGTGAATGCACCAGAAAGGGTGCAGAGAAGATTTAGCAGGATGCTGCCCAGAGTCAAGGGTCTGAGCTCTAAGGAAAGATTGAATAAGCTGCAGTTGCTTTCCTCTGAGTAGCAAAGGTCGAGGGGGTCCTAATAAAGGTGTCTGAGAGTTATTGATAAGGTAATTAAGAAGGCACTTTTTTCAATTAGTAGAAGCGTTAATGACTGGGGGGGCATAGATTTAATAAGAGGTATAAGGCTAAGAGGATAGTTGAGGAGAATATTGTCACCTGCAGGGTGTTGGGTGTTTGGGACTCACTGCTTGAAATGATAGTTGAATCAGAAACTCTTGTAACATTTAAGTAGTATTTAGATATTCACTTGCACTGACATAACCTCCAGAACCATGGGCCAAGATCTGGAAAATGGAATTAGCATAGTCAGATCTTTGCTGACCAGTGCAGACATGATGGTTCAAATTCCTTCTTCTGTATTGTACACATCTATGAGTCTATCACATCTTAAAAATTGCCCTTGAAAAATGGTATTAGAATGTTTGGTTCCATGCTGTGGACTAACATTTTTCATATGAAAATCTTTCATTGAGTCACCTTTGTATATCTTGAGTGGAACATGGTTCCTCTGCATGTATTCTGTCCCTACACTGCAATGGAGGAGGGTTACCTATTTATTGGTCATTTTATTCCAGCTTGAATCAAGAATTTGCCCATCTAACAAATTTCTCAGTGCGCAGGAAACACTGAGCTGATGCTGGCTAATTCCCAAGAGGAATAAAGAGAGCTCTCACTGCGAGCTTTTCTGTCTTGTCCTTTCGGCAGGAAGGCTTTGATGTAGGAGGAGGAGGAAAGGGGAAACATAATTCACGGAGCAGAGAATTGGACAAATATAAAAGGATGAAAGTTCCATTTATCCTCTTGTGATTTTTATTGGTCAGTAAAAGATCACTATGTGCTTGCTGATATTTGCTTTTCACATTGTGCAGTTGAAATCCCAAGTCCCAACCCTACAACTAAACTGACAATGCAGTTTATACTGTTGTTTTTCACATGTGGCATTTGCGTACTTTAATGGTTCCCAAACTGTTTGTGGATGTTTGGATCATTATATTTGTTCACTGCACATTCTCAATCAATATTTGTTATAGTCAACTCTGGGAAAATCTCATCCATCTTTAGTGTACTTCTCAAATACTGAGCTTCAGTTTACACTTTAATCCTCAGTACTGTGTTAAAGAGCTAAAATTGTTCAATGCCAGACAGTGGTCATTGACTGATAATGGAAAAGGTGTGGCAAATATTTTAGTTGGGAATATTACAAACTTAGATCGACCTTGTATGATGTTATTTTTGGTTGTGTAAATGCACAAAATATTAATGATATGCATAATAATGTCATAAAGCCATATACCATAATTGTCAAGGTTTTGTGGTTGCTATCTACAAAACTTTGGTAATCGTACTTATGAGAACAAAAATGAAAAAAAGTCCTAAATTATTATGTTATACTATACAGTATTTTCAATTACATATTTGACCTTTATTATAATATGCTAGGAAAGCAGAAAAGCTCATTTCTAGTCAGTTTCTGTATAAACTTTATCTTTCAGTTGCACGTTTATTAAATCAGGTGTATTCCAACTGTTCATTCTGAGACTGTAATAGCAAATGAAATGGGGAGACCCATAGTTCCATGAAACAGCGCCACATACAGCATTAAAAGAATCTTACTTCTGGAAAACAAAGAATGTACTTAAGCTTGAAGAAACCCTGCAGAATTCCATTGCCCTTTGGTTGAAATGTTCACTTTTGTTTCCCTTAGGTAGTTATTAGACTTGGTGAAAAGATAAGTTTTCAAATTGCATTTTCTTGGAGCAGTGTAGGCAAGGAAAAAGTCAGTGGTTTCTTTACATATGATAAAAAGGTATTCAATGTCTTTTGACTGGGAAAAAAGTTGCCTGATCAGTTGCAAGGGGACATTTCAAAGCCACTGGGGAGATGTGCTCAGTGATGATTGTCTAATGTTTTAAGGTGAGCTGGATGTTAAATTGAATTCAGGGCAATTTCAACATTCTGCTAATTGGAATTGTACTTTCAGATACCACAGTCATCATTACATCTGTGTTTAAAAAACTGTGGAAATTTTACGTAAGTCCACTCATCCAGCACTAAGCAATGCTCATACAGCATAAGTGTTAATTAATGCATTGACAATAGTGTGAATTTATCACCACACTCGTGTCTAGCTCTGTCATTTTAGGACTGTATATCACCATATGGCACAAAGCTACAGAAGCAAATTTATACAATGTAGAAGATCACACCATCTACATTGATAAAACATATTAAGAGAGTCACTGGATTAGTGGGGTAAAGGCAACTATTTAAACAACAATTAACTGAATAATTCCAATCAACTTGGACCTTTATTGTTTTTTGCTTTGTGATCCTTTGAGCGCTGTCATATGGCAATTTCACTTGAATTAAAAGGAGTGGAACAATAAGATTGATTTCAAAATAAGTTTGTAATAACAACAATTTTAGTTTCTAGACTGCAAAAGGACTGTGAAAAGAAATACCTTGTTGCTCATTTAGTCTTTTACTCCACATTTATGGTAGTCCACAGTGAAAGTTATAGAAAATATACATCTTTTTTGCAGAAATGGGACAGACACTAAGTGATTTACAAAACAAAAAAGGTTAACACTTAAAGGATTAATTTATCATTCAACCAAGAGTTGCATCCTAACACTCACGTTAATAATGTTCAAAACACTGTTAAGTTCAGCAACATAGTTGTGCACATTAAGATTGCTTTTCAGTGTAAAAAATGCAGATGTTAACTGTACAGTTGTCTTAAAAGCAGTGTAACAGGTCATTGGATAGATATAAGCTCCACTCTGTAGCCTCTCATGCTTCCCCAACCCACACGATTGTGTTGCCTCGTATAATGTTGGATATCTCACAGTTTAATTTGTTTTGTCTTGCACCTATAATGAACAGGGAATCCTTTGATGGGGTAACAAGGTGCTGTCCAAATAGGCCACTGCCTACTACTACCCTATTGTTGTTATTCCACAGCCAGTCATTCTGTTCGATGGGATCCTTTACACCCCTAATGATGTTAACATGGCCTGTGGAGAGCTCCAGGAATAGCAGATCTGTTTGGAGACGAGAACTAGCATAGATGTAATATTGGTTGGCTTCTGTGAAGGATGGCTGAAAGATCACATCAACAATGTGTAGATTGGTAGTAATATTAAATGTAGACTTGATCTCACCCCGGTAGCTAATAGATTGGACTCTAATCAACCCCTTGTCGTCATCTGTGCTGACAAGGTAGTGCCCATCAGGGGAGATATATGGTCTACCTGACACTTCATCATTGTATCCGATTAGAGAATCAGTAACACTGTCTAAGATGATCTGTGGCTGAGAAGTTGAGCCATTTGCCAAACAAGTAATAAAATAATAGCCACCCAGGTGAGTATAGGCCATTGCTTGTGGAATGCAGCTGTAGTTTTTCAAGCTGATTGTTTTAATGTAGACCATAGTCTCTAGATCGATTTTGTGAAGTACAGCTTCTGATTTGTGAAGAATAAATCCAAATCTAAAATAGAAAATCAAAACACAAATTGAATCAAGAATTAAACATTTTGTAGAAAAGAGTGAGAAAATAAATATGTGGAGAGCTGAATTTCTTTATTTATGTTAATTAGCTGTCACTATGGTAACAGAGCCTAGGAAAATCCTGTAAAAATATAACTCTTCTGTCATTTCCATGGCTCTTCACCATGGCTAAGGTTCTCTGGGCAAGAGAAACTGCTGTTTCCCCACAGTTCCATCCTCATGAATTAGCATCCCTACTCTCACAACAATTGTAGCTTAACATTGCAATCTACAATGGATAAGAATTATCATTAGGGTTTCCATTTATTTCTGCTCAGGCTGCAGTTAGAAAGGAGACACATCAATTAAAAATCAAGGATCAAAATGTGAAGTGATATATTTGGTAAATGCTTTTTCTTTGATAAAATCATATTTAATTGGTTGTCTTACAGGTTCTTTCTTACGTTCTAAAACAACTGCTACCTGATATTAGGCTTAACTGAGAGATTTTTAAATAGCAAAATCATAGAACTATAGAATAATTTAAACATAAAACACAAAAGGAGACCACGAGGCTCATCTTATTTCAACGTGCTCTTTGAAAGATTAGTCATGCTTAGTAAACATGGCCACTGTAATCCATAACTCAGTCGGTTTTTCATACTCGATTAAGGAACTATTTGTAGAATCTGCTTTCACCAACTTCTCATATTAGAAACATAAAGGAACAGGAATAGGCCATTCAGCCCTTTGAAAGCTTTGCCATGCTTTATGATTATAGCTGATCATTCAACTCAGTATCCTGGTCCTGCTTTCTCCACAGAGCCTTTGATCCCTTTAGTACTAAGATCTATGTTTACATCTTTTCAATGTTTTGGCATCACCAATTTCCTGTGGCAGGGAATTCCACAGGGTCATCATTCTCTGGGTGAAGAAATTTCTCCTCAAGAATAGCAATAATTTGTACCTAAACAGTTCCTTTCATGTAGCAAAGACATCCTAAGGTGCTTCTCGGGGTCAATATGAAACAATATAATAACACTGAAGCACTTAAAGAAATATTAGGGCTGATGACCAAAAGCTTTGTCAAAGATGTAGGTTTTAAGGAATGTTAAAGGAAGAGATCAAGGGAAAGAGGCAGAGATGTGTAGAGACAGAATTCCAAATAATGGGAGCTAGGCAACTGAAATCATTAATGGTGCAGTGATTAAAATGAGGAATTATTCATTTACTCATGGGAAGTGGGCATTGTTAGCTGGCCAGCATTTATTGCACATCTCTACTTGCCGTTGAAGGTGGTGATGAGCTGCCTTCTTGAATCTGGAGTCCACACTGTGTAGATTGATCCACAATGCCCTCAGGGAGGGGGTTCCAGGATTTTGACCCAGTGACAGTGAAGTCATAGCAATATATTTCCAAGTCAGGATGGTGAGTGGCTTACAGGGGAGTTTGCAGGTGATGGTGTTCCTATACATTGCTGCCCTTGTCCTTCTGGATCAAGTGATCATGTGTTTGAAAGCTGCTGTCTGATCTTTGTTGCCGTTTACTGTGATTTCTTCAGAGGGAACTTGTAGGGAATAGTGCTCCCACGCATCAACTGCTCTTATCCTTCTAGGTGGCAGAGGTTGCTGGTTTGGAAGATACCGATGGAGGAATCTTATTGATTCTCTGAAGTGATCTTGTAGATGGTACACACTGCGGACCATTAATGGAGGGAGTGAACATTAAAGGTGTCAATCACGGAAGCAGCTTTATCATGGATGGTGTCAAGATTCTTGAGTGTTATTGGAGTTATACTCATTTAGGAAATTGGACAACATTCCATGGCATCCCTGATTTATGGTTACGGCAGAATCTCCAGCATGTTGTGCCTATACTGTTTATATGTGGTTACATGTGGGTAATCCAATTCAGTTTATTGTTAATGATAAGCCGAGGGATATTGATAGTGGGAGTTCAGCAAGGGATACCATTGAGTGTCAAGTAGAAATGAATAGTTCTTTCTTGTTGGAAATGGTCATTGCCCAGTGTGGATGTTACTTGCCATCAATCAGCTGAAGTCTCAATGTTCTCTAAATCTTGCAGCATACAGGAAGACTGCTTCAGTATCTGGGGAGTCATGACTGGTGTTGAACATTGTTTAATTATCAGAAAACATCCCATTTTGAATTGTAAGATGCAACAATGATCATTCACGAAGCCACTGAAGCTAACTTGACCAGGATGTTGCCCTGAGGAACTCCTGTAAAAATGTCCCAGGATTGAGGTGACTGATGTCTAACATCCACATCTTCTTTTGTGCCAGGTATGAACACAACTAATGGAGAGTTTTCTCCTTGATCTCCATTGATTCCACTTTTGCTGGCGCTCCTTTTTGTCATACCTGGTCAAATACCATCCTGATAACAGGGGCAATCACTATCACTGTGCCTGGTTAGGACAAGGGCAGTAAAGATTCGGATAATCTCAAGTGCCGGCAGTGTGTTAGCATTATTAAACGCATGGATAAAAGTTGCAGCAGCAGAAGGTTTGAAATGGGACATTTTTGAGTGATGTTATTGAGATGAAAATAGATGTTCAGTCGTGGTGGGGATATGTAGTTGCAAATTCAACTTGAAGTGAAATGCCCTGCCAGGTTTGTGAAGAGTTTAGCCCAGCCTGGGACAGTTGTCAGGAAGAGTGATGGATTTGGTGGTGACAGAGCAGAGGTTTTGATAGGGACTAAAGACTGTTGTCTCAGAGTACCCAATATTTAACCAGAGCTCTGGCGATCTAGTTCTGACTGTTTGACAAGCCTTACGAAAATGCAGAGACATTGGTGGGGTTGAGAGAGGTGGTGATGAGATGGTGCTGGATGACACCATCATATCCTTGGAAATTGACATTACACTTTTAGTTGATGATTCTCAGGGGTAGTGTGTGGTTGAATAATAGGATGGGATGAATAGTTCATTGAGGACACCAGGTTTCATTGTTGTTCTCTGGCTATGATTAGATAGATAAGAATGGAACTGGCAAGTGCAGTGAGGGAAATGATATGGAAGAGATGTTGGAGCAGGATGGTGGGGTCAACTGCATCAAAGGTCACATATACTGAATGCCATTTATGACATTGTTAAGAGCTCTGTTAACAGGGTGGGAGGGATGGAATTGGATTGAAGGAAAGGATTAATACAAGTTTGAGAGGAGACAACATGGTTAAAGATTTTGGGTATGAAATGAAAAGATGTTTTGGGTTGGTTGTTTGAGATGAAAGGTGCTATGGAGACAGGGGAAGCAACTGAGAACAGAGGACGGTTTTAAAACAAATGGGTTCCTAAGGTTGGAGCCAGGAAGAAATGCTAATGCTTGTCGTGGGTATAGGGTCAAACCCACAGAGCAGGTTCCAATGCATAGGAGGAACATAGACAGGGCATGGGGCAAACGGGAGAATAAAGTGAGAAATGCTGGGATGAGGCTCTTAGGTGGTGTTTTGGCTGATGACTTCGAAGGTGGGAAGTGACAGAGGCACTGGGTTGGATGATTTCAGTCTCAGCAGCAAAGTACCCCATGAGCTCTTTCCATTTGCAGAGCTGATGGGTGAGAGCACAGGAAGAGGGGTTTTAAGAAAATGGCTTGCAACAAAGAAGCTGGGCGTTACCTCTGCACTGCAGGTCAATCTCTGAATTTTGAGTTTTTTGCAGCAGACACAAGCAGGGTCTAATAGCGCTTGACATGGTCCAGCCAGATCTGATTAACCAGTTGTCTGTCTTCTCTGTTCAAGTCTCTATCTCTCATATTCAAGTGAGTAAGGGTGAGAATTGTACCAGGGAAATGAACAGAACAAAAGGTTTGCAAAGTGGCACTTGCTATTAACATCAAGCATTTTCAGCTCAGTCTTCAACTCATTGACACCTGAGATTTTTAAAAATCTAATTTAACATATTTTGGATTTTTTTAAAAAAAACTGTTGTAAACTTTTAACAATGTTTAACACTTTTGTAGCTGTTTTGTAAAAACATTGAAAATATTACAGTAGTTTATAGTTTTATAGTGGTTTTGGCTCAGATTTCTTACATCACAAATATACCAGTTTATGCTGCCAAACAACAGGATTGACAGATTTAGGCTGATGAGGACTGGTCCTCAGGTCCTAATACCACACAGCTCCTCTCATATGGTGCCCTTTCACATCCAATATGAACCTTGCTCAAACCCCAAACCCGAGCTCTCCTTCTTACGTTCCTTTGGCTCCTGTCGTCCTGCCCCTTGCTTGTTTCCCTTGTTCCTCAATGCTGCTGATTAGCCTCACAGCACCAGAGACTGGGGTTCGATTCCACCCTTAGATGGCTGTGTTGAGTTTGCATGTTTTCCCTGGGTACTTCAGTTCCCTCCCACAGTCTAAAGACGTGTAGGCTAGGTGAATTTGGCCATGCTGAATTGTTCATAGTGCCGAGGGATGTGAAGGGGGCTGGGATGATCTTCAGAGGGTTGGCGCTAGGCTGCATGGCCTGCTTCCAGAATGATTCTATGAGTTTACTTCAGTGATAACGTCATCCAGGATTGAGGTGTCATGTTACTCACACCTATATGTATCATTTATGGTTCACATGTGGGCACATTTGTACAACATAGGACTAGGGGTAAACACTAGCTGTGAGATTTGAGACCAATTCCATTTTCAACTATATCACCATCTTCCAATGTTATGTTAGTTTTGACTCAGCCTATGTTGCTCAGCAACGGAACTGAAAGACTTAGTGATAAACAGATTGATCTGCATACCCTTCACATTGACTTCGGCATTAGTTACTTGGCAAAATTCAACAAAAATAGTATCCTCTGATGTTAGTATAAAGAAGTATTCAGGGTAGACTAATTAGGTGCAGTGTTTGATTGGTATGTAGGTCAAATAAACAGCCAGGTTTTTCACTGATACTAAACATATCAACTAAGACTGCTTGTTTGTTGACTAGATGTGAACAGAAAGTTTACCATGCAATGGAAGAAGTGTTTTGCATCAAATGGAAGCAACAGGAACAACATGTGCTCGTGTTCACTTCAAATTCAGAATCATCAAGAATAAAATAGTAAGTAGCTTCAACATTAGCATTTTGTGAACATCCAGAATTAATGATAAGTTGATTGATAACCTTAAAGGTGTACTATTATGTGACTACAGTTTATTAAACCAGTTGTCTGCTGTTTCAATAAAATAAATAAACATGCTCTATCTCTATATATTCTGAACTGTTAGAATACTGTAATCAGCTGCAGGTTATTCTATGTGGAATGATTATGTTTCTGTGGATACATAGCTGAGTTAATTTGAGTCAGCAACAAATTGGACTAAGGAGAGCAATGGGAGAAGCAACATAATTTCCCATGAGCAGAGATGACACTCAGACTGTTCACACAACAGGAATCCCATTCATGCAACTGGATGGAGTCCTGAGATTGTCAGGAGCCCTGAGTGAATCCAGTGAGAGGACACTTATTCAATGATCAATTGGTCTTGCATTATCAATTGCAAACATATCTTTTCATGATTGTTGATGTGCAGAGATTTACCAATAGATTGCACAAGTATTTAGTATAAGTATCTTGAAAAATAAAGGAATCATAGAGTCATAGAAATGTACAGCACAGAAGCAGACCCTTTGTCAAACTTGTCCACACCAACCAGACATCCTAAATTAATCTTGTCCCATTTGTCAGGATTTGGCAAATTTCATTTTAAACCCTTCCCATTCATGTACCCATCCAGATGCCTTTCAAATGCCATAATTAAACCATTCCCCATCAACTCCTCTGGCAGCTCATTCCATATACGCACCACCCTCTGTGTGAAAAAGTTGCCCTTAGGTCCTTTTTAAATCTTTGCCCTCTCACCTTAAACCTATGCCCTTTCGTTTTGGACTCCCCTGCCCTGGGAAAAAGGCCTTGGCTTTTCATGCTATCCATGCTCCCCATGATTTTATAAACCTCTATGAAGTCACCCCTCAGCCTCTGATGTTCCAGGGAAATAGCCCCAGCCTATCCAGTCTTTCCCTGTAGCTCAGAGTCCACAAACCAAACTGAACAAAGATCACGTCATTGTGCAGAAGATACTTCGGTCATTGCTAGGCAATCACCAGGGTATGGATAGCTCCAATCCTAGTAATAACAAACAGTCGGAGTACACCTGACTAATTTTGTGCCTTAGCATGATATAATCTGAATATGATGTTTATTTGGAATTGTTTCTACATCTGGTATTTGATGTTTGCTTTGATCACTTGCTCTGGCTATCTCTTCAAAACTAATTTAATATTTACTCTTTATTTGGGACCCATAAATGACAAAAGTTAAACAAACTACCCTCCATAAACCAATTTTGAATTTTGCTACCTGGATTCATGTAATAACATTCTACTTGTTGTCAATGCAAGTGTCTCCAAAATGAATCCACAGTTGACTTTTTGCACCATTCATTCCAAACAAAAGATTGCTTCTGGAATTGTGCTTTGCTTGGGAGTGAAATTAATAATGAAGGTACCTTTATTTTAGTCTGTACTACATACTACACGGTCAAGTATATCTTTTGCCTGTTCTCTTCATTTTAGGAAACCATCACTGTCGTTTCTGTGATATCGATAATATCAAAACCTGTCATAGTATGCTGAAATTATTTTGTGTATTCCTTGCTTGAAGCTGTTTTGCACAATCATTTTTACATGTTAAGTGCAAATATGTGAGTTACCCACAACGTCATAGTGCTAGTAGAATAATGGCAAATTGACATAGATGTGCAAGGGAGATAACATTGGATCTATCATTGGTTGGAATTTAAGATGGAGTGAAGCCGACGTATTATACAGGTGTTAATGTATCATTTTATACTTTCTGGAGTAATTTTTCATGCCTTGAATATTATCCATAAATTCCTCATTAATATTTTTAAGTAGTGTAATGTACAAAATGTTTTTTCAGGTATTACAAATAATGTTTAGTTTGAAGTAAATTAATCATTCCCCTCCAAGTATTTGGATGAAACTGCATTCTAGTATAATATAAAAGCAAGCTTATTGCTATACAAGACAGTCTTGGTGAGAAATGTACAATCCGGTTGCAATGGCACATGTACTGCTCTGTAAAACAAATATATAGAATTCTACCTGATGTGATTGATGATGAGGTTAGTTGGAGGAATGAAAAAATCATCCACCCGATCAAACTGTTTGCCAACTGGTTGTGTATGGATTGTGTGATGGTCTCCATTTCCACTTGCCTGAGTGATGACCTGGAAAAACAAGAGGCAGAAAAATCAGTGGACAGATGTAGCTATATTTCTCCAAGCTAAGGCTTGGGTTTCCAATGTTTTTATCTCTAAGATCTACCTTGTGACTTTAATTTCTTCAGGCTATTTTCTTTCTTAACATAATTACTTCCAAGTATGTTTCCAAACTTTTAAGCCATGTGGTGCAGTGTAGTACCTCTGTCTCTAAGCGAGAATCTCTGGTTTCATGTCCCAGTTCTGGGTTTGAGGGCCAAGGCATAATGTGGCCAAATGGATTATGTAATAATCTGTAATTCCTATCAACACAGAACAATGACAGGGAGTAAGGGTGGGAGAAGTTTCTCGTCAGTCAAGATTACTTCTCATATGCCTCAACCTCTCTCAGAGAAAATCATTCCAAGTTCTACCTAGATTGTTGGTTTCCTTGTGGGCCATCAAAAGTGAGTCACTCCCAGCACCCCA
The DNA here is from genome assembly GCF_030684315.1 of Stegostoma tigrinum. NCBI lineage: Eukaryota > Metazoa > Chordata > Chondrichthyes > Orectolobiformes > Stegostomatidae > Stegostoma > Stegostoma tigrinum. The sequence continues at coordinate 28,416,690 of NC_081366.1, forward strand.
ACCATCCCCCACCACAACCACTTTCTCACACCAAGTTCATCTCCAAGATCAAGAACATGTCCTCAAACTTGGCACCTGACTGGCAACACAACCCTCTGAAATCCTGATTATGGTTTAGAGAACATTATCTATCCCCCATCAATACTGTCCTAATCATTATTACATTGCTTGTTATTGCTACATTATTCCTTTTTATTATTGCCATTTTAATGGCATCCTGCACCATGGTGCCATGGCCAGGTTGTCCATTCAGCCTGTATCAAGCCTTCACCTCATCCACAATAGTAACAAGCACCTTATACTTGTTTGTCAAAGTCAATGATTGAGCTTCTTCCATCACTACTTGCCTATACCTGCCTGCTCAGGTAGAAGCTTCTCCCCCTGACTATTGACCAAATATAAAGTTCTACCATGCTTAAGGAATGTGACTGCTCCTGGGGAAAAAAAAATGTAATTCTCCTCCTCCCTAAGATCTACAATGTCTGAAATTCAGACTCCAGTTCGGTAACTGTGAGTTGATATCACTCATACTGCAGAAATTGACTTTGGATACGGTTGTCTGCGATGGAAAAGCATTCCATATATTCCTACAATTTTGCCATAACAGTACACTACCATCACTGTCATATCTGTGTAATCTTATTGATTCAATTCGTCAATTAATTATTAACTCACACAACTAAAGTAACAGATTGAAGGAACTCCACAGAGCTCGGTATACAGTCATTAACTGACCCTTTATTTACATGTGGGAGTCGTCGACACCGATTCAGATCCCTCAAAGCCAGCTCTTAGAGTGAACTGGATGTCTGACATTCCTGCTCTTATCTGGCAGCCAGGCTGTCTAACTGGACTAGATTAGCAGCACTAGTCAGGGAACCCGTATTCTATGAGGTCCAACCGATTGACCTTGTTACAATCACAACATTCCTCCCCCTCTGAGTTCGAGGACATAAGCTGGTTCTTTTTTTTGTAGACCCTCTTGGGGCATTTCAGCACTGGGTCAGGTTCGTCCGAATATGCCTCGGATATGGGTGGCGCGTAAAGCACAGCAGCTTGTGTTTCATGCCTGGAGCATCTCAGAAGAAATTCATTCTCTTCTTCCAGCAGTAAAGGCATCGATGTGACAAAGTCAGCTGTATCCATCTCAGATTCCAAGGTATATTGAACACTTAATGGAGAGGGTGAACCAACAGTTCCAGAGCAGTCAGAAAGGCTGTTAAGGAGCTGGGCACATTTTTGACCTGCACCATTGGCAAGTTTGTAGTTTTTACGTGGTGCTGATTCAGGACCATCTCACCTACTCAAACTTTATACATTATACGTCATTTGATCTGACCTTGTTTCAATCATGCTTCTTACTCATATTGGCCATTCTTTGGTTCCTACACCAATCTTCATCCCCTGAAGTAAACTCTCTCTCCTGCTTAGGGGAGCTGTGTGTCCATCATTGACATTCCTGATGCTGTTTCACCCTCCTTCCAGATCCGGGAAGATCAGATTTGATCTGATGCGGAGTCTTCTCTCCATTAGCATAAGGTTGCATAAGGTAGTTGCATAAGGTATGGACCTATAATCAAATAGGAACCAGGATGGATTGATATCGAGTGAAGCTGTAGGCTGTTTCTTTAAGCTTGCCTTCAAAGTTTGGTCTGCTCTTTCTGCCAGTCCATTGGATGATGGATGGCATGGAGCTGTCCTTACATGTTGAATATAATTCAACTTTAGAAAATACTCAAATTCCCTGCTCGTAAATAATGGCCTGTTGTCTATGACCAACACTTCCAGGAGTTTGCATTGCATTGCAAAAGATATATGCAGTTTTTCTATCATTGTCCCTGTGTTCGATGAATGAACTGTATGGACGTCCAGCCACTTTGAGTGGGCATCCACAATAATTAGGAAGATTGAGCTCGTGATAGGACCTTCATTGTAACTGAGTCCTGGTTTACCCAGTCATTTCCTGGAATGTGGGGGAGCTGCCAGCAGTAATTTCTGTCCTTGTTGGCTCTCTTGGAAGTGCCTCACCAATGTGGCTACTTCTACATCTAATCTTGGCCACCGGACATAACTTCTCATCCATATCTTCTTGTTAGAAACCTCTGGATGATCCTGATGGAGTTCAGCCAGTATCTGGCGACGACCTTTGCTCGGGGCAATCGCTCTTGCTTCCCGTAATGACATGCAACCTGTGATCTCTGAGACCAAAAATGTTACAATTCTGGTTGTGACTGCCCTTTGGTTTACCCCATCACCACCAGCTGTTTCCATTTTGGCAGGACCTGATCTTTCGGCATCCAATGTCTGATATTGTCAGCTGTGATTGGAAGTGCATTCAGAAAATTTAAAACCATTCTGGGCTCTTCCAGTGGTACCACTGGCTGTCTATCTGCCAGTGGAAGGAGGCTCAATGCATCCACATTTCGTCCTCTGGATGGCATTCCAACTTGTAATTACATGCATTTAGTGTACGAACTCAGCCTGAAATTATGGGTGGCACTGCCTTTAAGTAGACCTAGCAGGGGTTTGCAGCCAGTTATTATTACAAATTTATGTCCCTGAAGATATTGGTGGAACTTCCAGACTCCAAATATGACTTCATTCTCTACTTAGGTATATTTGTGCTTTGCATTAGCCAAAGTTCTGGATGCATACTTGTTCCTCTTCACTGGGCCACCTATGAGCTAATACTATCCTGCCTGCACCACCCTTATAGGCAGTGAGTTACAGATTCCCACCACCTGCTGCTTGCAAAAACCCAAAACCTTACCACCAAGAAGAATAAGGTCAGCAGGTAATGGAAACATCACCGCCTCTAAGTTCCTCGCCTTGTCTCTCACACCATCCTGATTTGGAAATATATTGCTATTCTTGTTTATTGCTGGATAAGTATTCTGGAAATTCCATCCATAACAGCACAGTGAATGTTCGTATATTACACGGACAGCAGCAATTCAAGAAGGGGCTCACCACTACTTGTTTAAGGACAATCACAGATAGGTGATAAGTGCCAGCCTTCTCACAGCCACCTATGTCATGAATGAATGGAAGAAAGAATCTTGAATAACTTTGTACAAATTAATTAGGAACAATTTGCTGAAATAAGTAGGAAAAGAAGTAGCCTATTTGATGTTTCAACCCTGCTCTGCCAATTTGGTGGGATTATGGATGATCTGACTGTGGCCTCAACTCTATTTCCCTGTTTAGTCCCTGTATCATTTGGCTGCCTTGTCAATCACCAACCTATCGAACTCTGCCTTGAAAATATTCAATGAACCTACCAATATTGCTTTCTGGTAAGGAAATTCCACAGAATCATGATGGTCAGAGAGAACAAATTGTCTTCATCTCCATCTTAAATGGAAGACACCTTACTTGAAATTGTCCTGATGTTCCAGACTCTACAAAAAAGGGGAAACATCTTTCCAGCATCCACCCTGTCACGTCTGTTCAAAATCTTATGCTTTTCAATAAGATCACATCATTCTTCTAAACTCCAATGTGTAAAGACCAAAGTGCCCAGCTTTTGCTCATAACACAATCATTTTATCTCCGGTATCAATCAAATGAACCTGCGCTGCACATTTTCCAATGAAATTGTAACTCTCCTGAAATAAGGCGACAGAATATACAAATGAACACAAACTATTGTGGATGCCAAAAAACTGAAACAAACGCAGAGATTTTGGTAAAGACAACAAACTAACAGTTAGGAGAGGACATAGTGCACAAACTTAGGAATATGTCAGCCAATAAGGCAAAAGGCTGTAAACACAGTAAAATGATGGAACTAAAGGTTTTGTATCTGAATGTACTCAACAATCAAAACAAAGTAGAAGAACTGGAGTAGAAGGGGAGAATAGGGTGTACAGATATAAGTGCATAGGAGGTAAGTGTGACATATCATTATCCTTACTGCTCTCTTTGCTTTGTCTTTTTTCTTTAATTTACAACAACTTTCCTTATATGATCCCTTAGTCCCATTATTCAATTTAATACCTCTGTATCACCCTCGTTATATAACTCTCCTGAACACTTCTCAGCATGATTCCAGTGAAATCTGCTTGTATTCCAGGTATTAATGGCAGTGCCTATGAAAAGAATTCTATTCTTCCACACCAGTCTTTGAGTGCTGCACTTAACCTTGTCACCTTATTTTTCCTGTGCCAATATGCTTAAGGTTCATGTAATAATCCAGAGATTCTGCAATTTGAGGTTCTGTTCACTTCCTGTGCAACCCATTATGATCCTGTATACCCGATTCTCCTCCGAGATATGCCTTTCTCCTCACATACACTCTCTCCTGACCATCCTGTTCTCCTGAATAACCTACTTTTCCCCTGTATACTGCACTCTGCTACTGTACTCCTCTCCTTCTGTACACCCCATTCTCATGTATACCCTGCTTTCCTGTACATCCCTCTCTTCTCTGTTTCATTCTCCTCTCTTGTACATCTTGCCCTCTTCTACACCCTGTTCTACTCCTGTGAACCCTGCTCTCCCCCGACACTTCTCTTTCTCTTCCCCACTGTCTTATATATTTTCTTCTGTATGCCCCATTTGCTCCTTATTGAGATGACTTACTCATTATATTCACTCTTCTCCCTAAAGTTTCACTTTATACAGCTTCCCTCTCCTTGCTGATGTCTCACTCTTTACAGCCACACTTCCCTTGCTGAATGATCGCTCTTTGCAGTTCTGCTGTCCTCGCTGAATGAATGCTTTTTATATCCTATCTCCATGCTACCTGCCCCTCCACTCAATAAGTTCACGGCTTGTCTGAATGTAGTCTTAACCTTACTTTCCAGGCTGTTCCACGTACATCTTGTCTCCCTTATCAATAAAAATCTGTACAGAAATATTGCTTGCAAAGTTTGATCAACATTAATTTCAGGTCAGATAAATTTTCTGTCTCTGGTAAAGGAGGACATACTAACTCTCTCATACCTGCAAAGTAGGATTCCTTTTCCTTACATCTCCCCAGCTAAGGACCCAAACTTGGTCATGTGACTTGTCATATTGCAATTTCACTGGGACAGGATCTGTTGATACAGCCTACAAAAGACAAAAAGACCAGCAGTTATATTGAGTGTGAGATTTTTCTTAAGTAAATATTTGGAGAGACTGACACCTATTTTGAGGTGATGAGTATCTGCATTTCAATTATGCAGATATTTTTAATCAATGTGTTTAGTAATGTCAATACACACCTTGGGAGAAAGGGGAATTTGAACCGCGGCCTTCTGGCTCAGAGGTAGGAATACTACCACTACTCCATAACCGAACAGCTGAAAGTTTTACTTTAGAACATGATTTGCATCAAGCGCTCTCTTCATGAAATAAAGTTTTTTTTTAAGTTTAAGCTACATTTTGATAGTGTTCAAATCTGATGAAGTAATGTAATGGTTTGCAACATAAAATTGTCGTAACATCTTGTCTCTAGGTGGACAAACAATTGAAATCCTTTGCTCTGACATGGCATTCTGCTACAATTTCCATATTTAGTGTTTTGTTTCTATAAGGTATTTCACTCAATGAGTTTTGGGTTGAATTCAAACCCAATAGTGCTAACGCGCTAATAGATTTGAAACAATAATTTTAAAAAAAAAGTTTACTGTCAAAAACTCCCTGTAGCATTACTCAAAGACTACTCAATCCCTCTACTTAGTTGCCGACTCAAAAGAGTATCTTGCCTCCCACACTGATATGGCATTTCTAGTTCCTGTGACAGATTTGCTTCTGCTCAGTCTTGAGCCCAGCTGCCATTTAAAGAGCAATGGCATGGTGTGCAGCAAAGGGAAAGACTGCCAAAATCAGTTTAGTACTGGATTAATACAATTATCTGTCACCAGATTTTTGCACTGACAAACTTAATTGGATACAAATTC